>NC_057854.1:63510051-64135051 GCF_015237465.2 Chelonia mydas | reverse complement strand
CTCCTCAGCCTTACGGTGATTAACAGAATCAATATGTGTCCTTGCAAACCCACAAATCTTTTCTCCAGCACAACCACCATCTTGCACTTCATACAGTGGAAGTCCCTTTTGGCTTCAGACAGGAAAGAAAACTTGGCAGATCCATTGCAAGTCATAACTACCGTTCCATCATTGACCATCACAGTATTGAGCACAGAATTGAACCTAGAATGAAAGCTTCTAACACTCCCTCTCTAATTCCCCTGTTTGCTGCTCCTCTGGAGAAGTTATGTTACTTGCCTAAGGTTACTTAGGAAATCTGGCAGACCTGAGAATAAAATTACTTCATTGGCAGTTGCAGCTGCTTAGGAGCTCAGAAAAATCAGGTCATAAACCTTTCTGTGTTTCAATTACCCCATCTGTGTAATAAAACTTTCCTAGCCTTTGAAAAATGCTTTGAGATCTGTGAATCAGAAAGCCCTGTATGTGCACAACGTATTCGTCTTCTTCTTCCCAGTTTCAACTAAGATAAGAAGTACTGAATTATATATGACAAATCTGTTCTCTCACAGAATTTCCACACAGTCCAAAGCCTGAGAGTACTAGAAATCTCTAGAGAAATTTTGTTCTTCTGAGATTTCAACCCTCATTTTCTGAGCACAAAGACTCGGATAAGCACTTGTACTTTGAAGGGAGGATATTTACCCAAGCTGAACCACTGAACTTTTTGAGCATTGCTCATTTGTAATTGAAATGGTCACTAAGTGGACAACTGGTATCAGACAGCAGTCTACATTGTGTTGGTGTTTGGTCAATGATACAAGTCACTAAGCTATATCTGTATTATTACCACCATCTGCATCTTTCAGCATACCACATGAAGTCTTCTGTTGCATGGAACATGGCATTTCCAGAGCTTGCCAAATAAGTGAGCACATCATTCCTACTCTAGAAACTCATATCTACATTTGAATATTTCACAGAAATGTGCACTTGAAAACTTGTCTGCAGGCTAGTGCTCCCCTATGTAAGTCATCCATTTTTAGAACTAAATATACAATTATGCAGCTCAAGTCATGCTGAAGATCCATGGCATTTGCTAATACATTTCCCTCCCCCAGCATACATGTACATAAATATATCTGAAACCCAGATAAATAACAGTGTTCAAATAATAAAGAATGGCAAGAGAGGTTATGTCAAAAGGCTTTTACCCTGCTTGGTTAAAAGTCAGTAAGGACATAAAATATTAAATTACAGAGGGTTTTTATTCATCACTAAATTGCTGTGTTTCTTCAGTTACCCAATGATTTAGTGAATATATTTTTCACATTATGCAATTAAAATGTTTATAGTGTTGTTGTCTGGCAACTTTGGAAGCACTTAACTTTAAAGTCACAGATTAAAAACATATCTAGAATAAAAAAATATTTTCTATTGCTTTTGATTTTTGCAATTACAGATAGAAATAAGGGATGACTTTTCAGCAGGGAGCCTGGGGGTCATTAAGGGATGTGACTCTGATTAACAATAGCATTCTTGGCACTGTGCAGCCACTCCTTCATTCACCCCAATGAAAGTGTACCCCAGAGCATTTATCAAATTTAAACAAATTGGTGAATTTAAGCAAATTCTCAGCAAGACCTCCTTAACAGTATTTTGAAGGTAAAAAGCTATTTTATAAACCAATGTAAATCAGAGGATATATTAATAGTACTCAAACCCAAATCAAGCCTGAAAAATGCAGCTATTTACAATAGCAGAGATGGTAGCGTAGGATTCCCCCCAACACCACTGTGAATTGTTCAGAACACAAATAGTTAGTTAAATGAAGAGTTTTTTCCTTGTAGCCCTTTATCTATCCCAGGCCTTCGTACAACCTCTAGTCTTGAGCACCTTTCAAGGTTCAGGGTTACTTCTGATAAGTCAATGCCCCTTCTCCTCTCAAGATAACTTTGAAAATCCGTGTCTTGGATAATCTTCTCTGCTGAGTCTTTTGGCCATTCATATATTAGTAATACTTAAGTATTCCTGATTTTCCCTGGAAGCCCCAGAACTTCAGATGGCTTGGATGTTTGGGAAGGATAAGCACCTCAAAAGGTTAGAAACTTATCTGAACTTCTTGATCAAGATTTTTTGACACGAGAGCCAAAATTTAGCCTTCTAAATCCATATTTGGAGACAAAATTAAGTGGCATAATTTTTAAATGTGTTGACCACAGTGGGAGCTATTGGGTGCTCAATACTTCTGAAGATATGAACAGTGATTTTAAGTGCCTAAATATAGAATTTAGGATCTTAACTCTGGGTTCCTATTTTTGAAAATCTTGGCCTGGAGCCTAACTTATGTTGAATCTCTCATGAGAACAGGCTTTCTCACATAATTTCTGCGAGTGCCTTCTGTTCCTTTTTGGGCTGGAACAATAGCAAAAAGCAGCCACCCGCATGGGCTTCAGGCCTTTTACTCTGGATCTCAGTTGGAAACTAAAAATAAAAGCTAAAAAATTATCTATTTTTCCCTAAATCAAAAAGGTTTGGCTCTGGTTTTGGGCAAAAATTCAAGTTGGTTATTTTATCCAAACCTGTCCTTACCCAGAACTAGCCAAATCCTGTGCAGCCTGGGTATATTTTATGCTGCTGCTAATGGGCAATCCCCAGAATGGAGTAAAACTTAAGAACATTTGAAGCGGTATCTGGCAGAGAGAGTCTGCTCTGAACTCTGTGACTAGGTCAGCTGCACTGCAGCTTGTTCCTGAGGGAGGGAATACTGTACAGTCTCCCATCAGAATCCTCCTCTTGTTGCTGTGGGGTTAGGATCTGCATGGAGAAAGTCCCTGATGTGCAGCAATAGGCAGAACTCAAGTCAATTGCTAAACTACCAATAAATAAGCTGCCATTATTAGGAGAATGCATTTCTTCCGTAGCTCGTACATTTCTTCAGCAGCAACATTAGCTCATCAGAGACATCTCTTTGGAGAATTCTCAGTTTTCAGTCTTCAGCTTTTTTCCCCTGCCCCGGTCATCCGGTATACTTTATTTGCTTCCTACTTAGCCTCAGCTCTCACACTCTCTTGCTCCCATGCTACTCAATCTCTCTCAACAAGAGTCTATTGCAGAAGCCTCTCCAATGGCCAGGAACCTTCTCTTTTTTTTTTTTAATGGATTCACTAAAGGTCCTAACCTCAGAATGATTTTTTCCCTCCCTTGTTTTTAGGCCTGCATGATCCCAATATAAGTCTAATGGGTAAACGTAAGACTGGGTCTGAGTTGTTTTTAAGAGAGCATTGAGGGGCTTATTGGCTAGGGTTCAATTCTCTGCACAACAGCTCTAATAAAGACTTGTGTCTGGGTTTCTGTTTATAGGGCTGGAGTAGAACAGAGAGAGTATGCGGTTTCATTTGAAATCAAATATGGGCATGGGGCAGATTCTTTTTTTTTCCCCCTATAGAAACGTGGAGTATAAATTCACAGCTAGTCTGCAGAAACCTATATGTCAGTTCCCTTTTTGGCTACGGGTAACACCCGGTACTGCAGACATGTCTAATTATACAGCTTGTACTGTTTCGGATCTCAAATCATATGCTTCCTTTGGAAAGCCTGAGTCAAACTTGTTCACTCAGCACACCTCCTACTTTGATAGGAATCAAAGCATTGTGGCCACATGATGGTAAAATTCCAATAATGTAAATAAAATCTAAATGACAAAGCATAAATCAATGGCCCAATCCAGTGGCACCATTTGTGGTGACAGAGTGGGCTCTCTCCTCCCCGCCCCTCCAAGTTTCATATCAGAGGTCTACTCACAGCCCACACCTAGCCCCAGACACAGCTCTTAACTGCAGCACAGCTTGAGTGTGATATGTGAGGAGTTCTGTGCTGCTCCAGGCTTCTGCCCTTGGGGCAGGGAGTTTGTTTGTAAAGAGAGGCAGGGTGATTAAGATAACAAAAGGCTTGTCATTAAATTAAATTAAGGATCATTAGATAATCGTAAAAGCGTTGCCAGGCACTCCAAAGGGTAGGAGTAAAGGGTCAATTTTCAGACTGGAGAGAGGTAAATAGTGGTGTCCCCCAGGGGTCTGTACTGGGACTAGTGCTGTTCAACATATTCATAAATGATCTGGAAAAAGAGGTAAACAATGAGGTGGCAAAATTTGCACACAATATAAAATTACTCAAGATAGTTAACTCCAAAGCAGACTGCAAAGAGTTACACAGGGATCTCAGAAAACTGCGTGACTGGGCAACAAAATGGCAGATTAAATTCAATGTTGATAAATACAAAGTAATGCACATGGCAAAATATAATCCCAACTATACATACAAAATGATGGGGTCTAAATTAGCTGTTACCTGTCGAGAGAGAGATCTTGGCGTCTTTGTGGATAGTTCTCTGAAAACATCCATTCAATGTGCAGTGGCAATCAAAAAAGCCAACAGCATATTGGGAATCATTAGGAAAGGGAGAGAGATGACAGAAAGCATCATATTTCCTCTATATAAATTCATGGTTATAAATTCACCTTCATATTGAATACTGGATGCAGATCTGATCACCCCCTTTCAAAAAACATACTGGATTTGGAAAAGGTACAGAGGACGGCAACAGAAATAATTAGGGGTCTGGAAAAGCTTCTGTATGAAGAGAGATTAAAAAGATGGGACATTTCATCTTGGAAAAGAGATGACTAAGGGGGGGTGGGAAATCTGATAGAGGTCTATAAAATCATGACTGGCGAAAGTCATGGAGAAAGTAAATAAAGAATAAGGGATCTACAACCCATCCTGGACAATAATCCCTCACTTTCACAGGCCTTGGGAGGCAGGCCAGTTCTCACCCACAGACAACCCGCCAACCGAAGCATATTCTCACCAGCAACTACACACCGCACCATAGTAACTCTAACTCAGGAACTAACCCATGCAACAAACCTCAATGCCAACTCTGCCCACATATCTACACCAGCAACACCATCACAGGACCTAACCAGACCGGCTACACCATCACTGGTTCATTCACCTACACGTCCACCAATGTAATATACGCCATCATGTGCCAGCAATGCCCCTCTGCTATGTACATTGGCCAAACTGGACACTCCCTACGTAAAAGGATATGTGGACACAAATCAGATATTAGGAATGGCAGTATACAAAAACCTGTAGGAGAACACTTCAATCTCCCTGGACAAACAATAGCAGATGTAAAGGTAGCCATACTGCAGCAAAAAAAAACTTCAGGACCAGACTTCAAAGAGAAACTGCTGAGCATCAGTTCATTTGCAAATTTGACACCATCAGCTCAGGATTAAACAAAGACTGTGAATGGCTAGCCAACTACACAAGCAGTTTCCCCTCCCTTGGTATTCATATCTCAGCTGCTAGAAGAGGGCCTCATCCTCCCAGATTGAACTAACCTCATTATCCCTAGCCTGATTCTTGCTTGCATATTTATACCTGCCTCTGGAAATTTCCACTACATGCATCCGACAAAATGGGTATTCACCCATGAAAACTTATGCTCCAATACGTCTGTTAGTCTATAAGGTGCCACAGGACTCTGCCACTAAATAAGGAAGTGTTATTTACGCCTCAGAACACAGGAAGCAAATTTAAAACAAAAAAGTATTTCTTCACAGTCAACCTGTGGAACTCTTTTCCAGGGGATGTTGTGAAGGCCAAAACTATAACAGGGTTCAAAAAAGAACTAGATAGTTCATGGAGGATAGGTCCATCAAAGGCTTTTAGTCAGGATGGGCAGGGGATGCAACACCATGTTCTGCATATCCCTAGCCTCTGTTTGCCAGAAGCTGGGAATGGACGACAGGGGATGAATCACTTGACGATTGCCTGTTCTACTCTACTCTGAAGGTATTGGGCACTGTTGGAAGACAGGATACTGGGGTAGATGGACCACTGGTCTTACCCAGTATGGCCATTCTGATGTTCTTATATAGAACCCAGATATATCTGAATCCCCTCCCCACACACACACTGTAACCCACTAGATCCCATTCCCCTTCCAAAGCTGAGATAGAACCCAGGAGTCCTGATGGGGATGTCTCTCCACAAAGTTGGTAACAACATAAGAATATACATTAAAATTTTAAACCTAACCAGTGTCCCTTAAGTGACTTGCAACAACATGTCAGAACAAGATAGTTCAGTGGTTTGAGCATTGGCCTGCTAAACCCAGGGTTGTAAGCTCAATCCATGAGGGGGCCATTTAGGGATCTGGGGCAAAAATTGGGGATTGGTCCTGCTTTGAGCAGGGGGTTGGACTAGATGACCTCCTGAGGTCCCTTCCAACCCTGATATTCTATGATTCTATGTTAGAGCTGAGTGGGTCTAATATTTATTTAATTTTCTTTCTGTTATAAAGGAATAGATACACTGCTCCTGTCAACTAATGGCTAAATTATCTGCCAAAAAACTAGAGTTTTCAAATGCCTCAGTAGACCCCAGAATCATGGTTAAAGTTGCCACCCCCCTAACCCAATCTTCCTCTGAGGAGCGTGTGTAACTCCCACCAACTTCAAAAGGAGTTTCACGAATATATCCCTGGGAGAGAGGATGATAGGGCCCAATAAATCTAGGAAAATATAAAATGGGAAAGCTACATTATGTTTTATGCATAAACTCCAGCATATTGCAGTAAACATAAACTCAAAGACCTTTCCAAGAGTTTTGTGTATTTGTTTTTAACCCTATTTGTTTAAGTGTTTGAATTAGAGAGTTATAGGTAATTATACCTGTTGTATTCATTTAGATGGAGTATATAGGCCCAGGAGGTAGAGGTGTTAACATGACCTGTCACTGTCCAACATTAAACAGTGCTAAACAATGTTTGATATATAGAGACCTGAGCCTGCTTAGTACCATGGAGAATATTTTTTTTAAACCTTTTATTAAAGATACAGAAGAGAGGGAAAAACAGGTTAATACTTTACAATTTAAACACTATCAGTAAAGCTTTCATTTTTAACAACATCCCTTAGTCCCTTTCCCTTTTGCTGGAGAGCCTTTACAAGGAAACCTCCTCCCCTCTACCTCGCCATTTGACAGTGTTTTAGGTAGCATTAAAGATGGTAATAACTGTCCTTTTGGGGAAGAGAAAAGTTAGTTGAGAAGGGCTAGAACTCTTGTTATTATTTAAATCGGATCTTGCCTCCTTTAAGGCAAAACAGGACAAACAGCCTGTGACGGTCCTCACTTGGGGGTTGGTTGTTAGGTAGTGTAGCCTAGTGGTCACGGCTAATGCCCTTGACCTTCGGGAGGATTGTTGTTAGGGGAGCCCAGGCCCTCCCATTCCCCCGGGCTCTGACCCAGTCTCCTTTGAGGGCAGTCAGTGATCTGACAGGTGAGGCTGCTTAAGGCTGCTCTCCCTGGGCCACTTCCTATCTCCCACCCCACTCCCGTGATCGTACCAAGGTCACTGTCCAGATTAAGGTGGTGTGAAGGGTGCCTGCTCACAACAAGGCATATTCTGGTAGCAGCATCTGGCATGGTAGCTTTCTTCCTCAGGTGGCAACTGCCTTCGCCCATGGTATGGCCCACCCTCCTGGTCAGCTCAGCCCAACAGCTTTCCACTGCTGGGATAGTCTAAACAAAAAATAAAAGGGGATTACCAAAGTCCAGAGTTCATATGAAGGGGAAAGGAGAATGCTTTCCTCTCCAGCTATTTCTGTGGCAGGTCCTCCTTTCCCTCTGGGAGGGACCTTTGGACAGTTGTCTTAGGGAGAAATTTCTGCCTCCCTGCCACTCTCCTCTGCTGGAGCCACAGGTAGCTCTTCCCTGGGTTGCCACCAAATGAGCTGTCCCCTGGCTGCTTGTTAACTCCTTCTCCAGTCAGGGTGACCTGATAGCAAGGATGAAAAAGTGGGACACTTTTTTGGGTGGGGAGTGTATAGTTGCCTATATAAGACAAAGCCCTTAACATTGGGATGGTCCCAATAACATTGGGACATCTGGTCACCTACCGCCAGTTGGAGCATTTGCTACAGGTGTGGTGAGGCAGGGCTGGCTGATCCCAAAACAGTTCCTTAACCCCTTTTTGCCCAGTGTGGGGTTTATACACCCCATCACACATCCACAAAAAGGGGAGAGAAAAGAACAGCAAAGACAGAATATGCAGCTTCTGTCTCTGGTGTGGACACTCACTTGAAACCCCACTTCTGGAAAAAAAACAGAGTGGCTGATAAGACCTTGTGCTTCTGCCTGAGACCTAGCAAACTTGTACCACCATCAGGTTGTTCAGGGCATTGCTTTTAGCTGTCTCTTTCTGGTCACTGGCTCTCAGCAGTGTTGCAAAAACATACAGTCTTGTCTGGCTAAGCCAGATTCTTATTAGACAGAAGGAAAAAGGAGAAAGATAGGGGAAAAATAAGGTAGGGAAGGAAAAGGACACATTGAGTGCCTGTGTGACAAAGTTTGACATCTTTGGTGGTGTTTGAGATTTAGCCTGAGCTGTTGGAGGTGGCAATGTCATCTCTCTGGCCTAATCTGGTCAGGACATCTTCTCAGGATTAGGCTGAAGAAGGTCTAGAGTCTCAGAAGATGGTGAGAGTGGCAGCCATAATAGTGAAGCTTGCTCCTTCCCTTCTTTCATCTTTCAGTCACCGAGCATCATGGTAGCCAGCTCCTGCCCCCTCCCCAAAGCCTCTTTTTGAGGACATCAAAAGGGAGTGATGGGCAGAATAGCCCTCATTATTTTGCCCACTTATTACGCTTAATTTCCAACACATCCAATTTTGGATCATATTGTTCTTGTTTTCCAGGTATGATCTTAACAATGCTTGAGTAATATCAGTAGGCCTTTTTGTTTGTACTAATTCAGTCTTGGTCTTTCTTTTACACTTCCCCCTTTTACTTTTACACCTACCACCCCCCATCAACATTTACTCTTACAGGTTATTGTGACATTTTATGAGCGTTCACTCACTTATAGTTGAGCTCATAATTAGGGTAAATCTGTAGGCCCCATTATTACAACATACTGTATATCCTTACTTCTCATGGCTGCTGGCTGAAGAAAGGAAAGGTCAGCTGAGAAACTTAGTGTTTACCATCACTTTCCCCTGTAAATAAAACATTGTTTGGTCCTAGCAGCAATATTCTGACTCTAAGTCAAATTTGCTAACTGGGACCCAAAAGGGCCAACTTAGTCCTAACATCAGAAGTGCAGAAAGACATACATATTTTTTAGAACTATTGTCCACTGAATGCATTCGATGAAGTGAGCTGTAGCTCACGAAAGCTTATGCGCAAATAAATTTGTTAGTCTCTAAGGTGCCACAAGTCCTCCTTTTCTTTTTGCGGATACAGAGTAACACGGCTGCTACTCTGAACCTGTCCACATAATAGGGATTTACAACTCAACTTCCCTATTAACAGGTGTATTACTTCAAATCCTGCTCAAACTAGAAACAGAGTCACTGAAAAATGGTATAACTCCATGGTTTCTCCTAATTTTGCTAAAGGATAGCATCACAAATGAATGTTCTTGGCTACAGTGCCATATAGAGACAGGAGATCATTCCGGTTTCCCCAGGGCAGAAATTGCCACCAAGCCCAGTCTGATTTTTCCCCGTGTGCCCTTGGAGGAGGTTATGTGGCAGAATCTTCACATTATTATCTTGACTGAACAAAATTCCCTGACACATACATGTGTGTCCTGAAACTACCCACAATGGGGATTTACAAGATGAACAATTTAACCTCAATTCAAATGTTTCCCCCCTCATAATCCTTCTTAAATCAGGAGCAAAATAAATCACTGAGTGCATTGTTCTCAATGTTTCTGCATGTGACCCTAGGAGACCCCCCTGGAAGTATAAGGAAGCACATAGTTCTGCATTAGTTAAAGGAGTTAATGTATTAATCAGGGTTTGCATGCTTCAGAGATGAAAACCATAATATGTTCACCAAAACTTGGCTGCATCCTCCTAAGAGCTGGCTGAAAAGTCTGCTTTCCTTGGGATAAAAGTAACCACACATCCTGTTTCTCTCCCAGCCAGTATCTAGTAACATTTGAGACACAAATAGTGAAACGTTCTCCTTCTACATTTAATCAGAATTGGGTGTCTACTGGAACACCAGATGCAAAACCACCAAGCTGTGGGGAAGTTTGCAGCCAAACTTCATATCATGGCTCATTTCTAGACTTCATCATAATCATAAATATACTTAAAGAAGGTTTGCTCTTGTCACAAAGTTGGCTGAATAACTTCTATTTATTGTTTACAGTAATAATTGGAACACATTCCACATGGCCACCAAGTAGCAGTATCTTTCTCATATGGCCTAGCTCTCTTTTCCTTTTTCATGACTTGGATTGCAGTAGTACTGAAATGCCTCAATCAGGATCAGGTTTCCCCCTTGTGTTAGGCACTGTACAAACATACAGAAAGATCAGCAGAACCATTTAAGATGTTAGTAATTCAGTAACCTGAAAGATTTGCTACATAACTGGAAAAAGAATCCATTTTCCTCTAACACAACTCAGTAAGCAAAGCCCTTTCACTGAACACAATTGCAGAACAGTCCCTCAATATGATAATATAGCAGTCTTTTCCCATAAAGGTTTGCTAAACTGAAGTTTGCATTTGATAATCCTGGGATGCCTTAGAAGTATATGCTATTTTGTTGAGAGAGCCTTCAGTTTCTCTCTATACTTTCAAAAAATCACCACCTTGTTCCAGTGCCATTGCTGCACACATATACTTTTCATCCTTCAAAATACAAGTTTATAAACACTATCTGCTACTGGCTATCCCTTCCCCAGGGTTTCAATTAAAAAACATAAACCAGTAAATATTAGCACTTCCCTACCTCACAGCACGTTGGGAGGATAAATACATTAAAGTTTATGAGGTGCTCAGCTCCTGTGATAACAGGGGGGCATGCAAATTCCACAGGGAAGGAACGATAGACAACTAGCTAGTCAGTCCACCTGCCGAACCAGCATGGTCAAAAGTGCAATTGGCCTGAATCTTTATGCGCTTCCCCAAATCCAATATGAACTTAGTTTATATTCCAAAAGGCAGAGAGTGAAGTGTGTGGGGGGGGGGAGGAGGGGAGGGAAACCTTCACTTCCCTCTGTCCCATGACTGCTCATCTCTTAACTCATCTCCAATGATATCTAAAGAAGAATCTCATGACCCTCTACATTTGATGGCAGCAAATCCAACTTTGAAGCCACAAAGTTGTCTCTACCCTCTTGTGTCAGCAACTGCTTTTCAAGAAATATCACCTGGTTCTTTCCCTGTCAAAAGCTGGTTGCCAGGGCTGTTGGGCTTTCTTCAGAGCCCACTTGATGTGGAACCTGAAGAGTTTCTCCTCTGAAAATCTAAGCACCAGAGAGAGGAGGGAGTGGCCAGTGCCTATCAGGAGGATGAGATGAAGGGGCGTGGGGTTCAAGAGGTTCAGAGATATTGTTCAATAAGCAGCTGAACTTTTTTTTTAACTGGATTTCCAAAGCTTTTGAGATTTGCCAGCTGTTAATCACAACATTTCTCTTTTTGTATATGCCTGAGGTGGCAGAGATGGATTACATGCTCTTTCATCGGATTCCTTCTCTTACTCTGTGGGAAAGTGGTATTTTTAGAGCACTCATGCAGACAGATACTCAGCCATGAGGATGTTTCACTAAAAGGTGTTTGTACTTGAACAAAATTAGGATCAGCCCATCGTTAACAGTCCTCTCTCTATGCACTTCTGTTGTATTCATTTGAGTTTACTGTGTGAATCAGGCTCTGGCTCAGTCTCTGTAGGTACTTATTCCTTGCCATTAATAGAAATGCATCTTCTCATTAGGGAATCACTGGAATGTTATTCTCTGTTAGAAAGCTATGGCTAAGAAAAAAATCTTTTTCTAAGTCAGGGCCTAATCCCATTATAAGGTTTGATACAGCTGCAGCAGAAATAAACTGGAGAGCCATTAAAAAAAATTAGGTTGGTTATAATAGCCTAAGTTAATCTATTTCTAATTTACTGTATTTCCTAATTCCTATTTTAATACTGTGGCTACAGAATTTCATGCCAGATTTGTGGAAAAAAAAAACAAACCCCAACATATTGGGTGTTAGAGATGGGCTGAAGGGGCAAGGTTCAGATCTGAGCTTTCAGAACATTCAAGGTTGTGTTCAGATCCAGGGACTTTGGTTCAATATATGAGAGAGAGAGAGAGAAGGGCCAGATGCAAAGTTTATATTGAAATCTGAGCTTTGTTCATATACATATTTTCCCCAGAAATTGAATGAGATTTAAGATTTATTTTCTTTATAGTCTCTAGAAGTTGTTAAAAGAAACCCAAACCCAAACTGTCATCACCCCTAAAAGCCCATACTCAGATGGTCTCAGGCAGCACTCTGATCTCGAGTGCTTTACCTTCATGCTGAGGGATGTCAAATGGAAATAAGCATTCATATCACTTCCAGCTAGCTGCAGTCACACAATGGTAGCTGCTTCAAACAGGAATAGAACTGGACAAATTAGGTTCCTAATAAGCCATGGTGACTGAAAACACAAGGGGATGCCCTGTAGTACGAAAGATTGTGATGCAGCAGGACATGCCACATTTCAGGTTCAGGAAAGCAGGATATAGTGGGCCTGATTCTTCAGCACCCTGCACATCGAGTAGTCATGTACACCATCTTTGTAAAAAGCATGTAGAATTCTGCCACTTGGATTCAGTATTGTTTTAGAGCCACTATGCATAGGTGTAAGGGCTGTCTACATGAGTGGTGTTACCTACACTTACACAAGGTGCAGAGCAGTTCAGAACCAAGTTTGTTGTTTTTATCCATGTAACAGTGAAGGGTTTATGGTACAAGTAACTATATTCTATTAATGTACTCTCTAACACAGAATGGAAGTGACTCTTCTGATATAGTTAAGATATCCCTTTGCGTCTACTAATCCATCCTTCCTATGTAATCTTTCATACATGTAAACTTTCATAGAGCTGGTAAAAACAATTCCTCCTTTCAAATTTTGAAAAAAAAAAATTATTTACAATCCAGGAAATTTCAAAACATCATAATGAATATTTTTGTTTCAATTTGATTCAACAATTTTTTTTTGGTTTTCAAAAAAGGAAGCCAAACAAAGATAGTACTTTAAAACAAAAATTCCCCATCATATAAAAATCAAAATTACATTTTCCTGCAAAACATTTTTAGCAAAACCCAATTTTTCAGCAGTAAAAGTTTTCATAAAGAAATGCAACCAGGAATTATATATTTGTAAGGAAAACAAGATATGGGCATCTAAACCTAGAAAGTTCACAAATGGAAATATTGTACAGAAACAGCTCCCAAACTTTTGAAAGATGAACCCCTCCCTTTCAGAAAAATGGAACCAATCATGCCCCTCTTCTACTCCATCACATGTTGTCAAAGACTTCTTAATTTATACATCTTACATGAAGCTAGCAGGAAGACATGGATCACTTCAGAGGGGAGCACCTCACACTTTGACAAACCCTTCTACACCATATGGTAGCAACACAAATTAAATTCAAGTAGTGTTAATAGTAGAAGCATTTGTTCAAATGGAGCAGCATTGTAACAAGAAGAAAAGATAGGTGAGCTTCATTCCATTTGGAGAAAGAAGGTAGAATGAGGATTTCTATGGCTAGAGGATAATCACTAGAAGTAATAAACCTCTAACTTACATTAAGGGGCCAATCCTTGTTTCTGTGCTCAAGGGCTGTACTTACAAGTACCTTCTCAAATTTGGAAGAATTGCTGCAACCCCATATATAAGGATATTTGATAGTCCACTGCGTGTCCAGGTTGACTATTTGTCCTGGCTTTGCTCCTCTCCTTGCATTCAAAACCCAGTTTACACCTGATACTCAGGAAAAAATTGTTAAAGAGCCATTGAAACTTCTGTAAATACTCTCTCCCCTTTGATCCTTCTAGTCTTACAGTTTTAATCCAAATCTTTTACATACAGCACTGATGAAATTGATTTGCAATTGAAATATATTTAATGTCAGAAGCCTTCCATTTAGTTGGAAATGTCCTGCTCGTCAGGAAATCTGTGGCTATTCGTTGTCAATTTCTGTATAAGTGATACAAGAACTAGGGCGGATTGTGGTGAATTATGTGACATTTCTTTGTTCTGTGCTGACACCACTCAACTGCCTGCCTTTCCGTACACACATGCCACTATTATGTGTTTTTCAGTTCATAAAGTGTGCCTCATTAACAGGCTCTAAGCACATGCAGTAAAAATTTAGAGCAATACATAACACTTACTGACAATGTCAAACCAAATAGAGTCCGAATCCTAGAATAGGCTTGATTTCCCTTAGTCGCCTTTCCTCAGGCAAAAACTTGAGTGAATAGATGAGCCCTACTCTGTACCTTGAAGGTCAAAAGACTGGCTTTGACAGATCATCAAGGGAAGCAAATTCCAGATCTGATAGTCTTCCACTGAGAACCCTCTGCCTCCAGCACACAGATGTACAAATCTTCAGAAAAACAACCCATTTATTATAGATTGTCCTGGCACTGCACGACATAAAGGCATAGTTTCCCAAGTCGTCAAAGCCCAGACTACACAGGAGTTTATAGATTATAGGCAACACCTTGAACTACTTTAGTTACGGTTTCAGCATTCCTTGCTTTTTACAATTCTGTGACTTGAATCACCACCAGCCATTACATTTGTTAACCCTTTCTGTATATTTTGGTGCACAACATAGAGCCAACAGAAGTCGCAAACCACAACAAGCTGCGTGCCATAATGTTGCATATACTGTCACTTTGTCTTGTGCTTGTTTTTCAATCCTAATTGAAAGTATTTATCCTTTACCAGCTTTGCAGAAAGCACTTTAAAATTATGCACCAAATTCTCTCTCAAGTAGTTAGGAGATGGGTGAATTTCACTCTAGGTCCCACATACACGGAGTCTGAGCAAATTGGTTTTGTACAAGGGACTATGCAGTTTCGTCGGTGCAGCCCTTTACATCAACTCTTAACAGGGAGGACAAAATCCACCCAACAACTCTTGGGAAGATAGTATAGCAGCTCCACAGCCCCAACCACTGACTGCTAGAATCACACAGTCACAGACCTAGTGGCTTTGCACTTTATCCCTCATCCAAAAGCTCACCTTCATGCTGGGCCAAATGCTATGTAGGTCTGTGGCACATCATATGTTTGGATTTACCTACATGTTAGTTCTATGGCCACCTTTTCCCCCCACACAGTGGACCCACAGAGACTCTGCTGCCTTCTGTGGCCCCTAGACAGTGCAAAGGTTCCATCCTGACAGTGATATCAAGGCAAAAAAGCCAAGACACTGCTGCCCCTACCCAATTGCTATGTTTTCCTGACAATGTGATTTAAAACCTTTAAAAAGGCAGCCCATCCACAATCTCTTGGCTCACAGGTACAAGCTATCAGGGATTCTCTCGCAAAAAGCATTAAAATGATCTTGTTAAAAATATAGTAACATTTAAAGTTTTCTTTTGGAGGCGGGAACCATACCCCACCTCCCTCTCCACTGATCACTCCTTCTCCCTTTAAGATAACATGTGGCCAGATATATCTCAGGACACAGAAATTGACATTTATAAGCCTGTCTTTTCCTTTTTCACATGGAATCATTTCAGTTGTCTCTGTGATCTAGTGGGCTGAGCGTAGGACTAACAGATGATTTCCTGGCTCTAATCCCTTCTCTGGCATTTTCTCAGGGGTCTTGAGCAAGTAAATTCTCTCCCTCAGTTTACCCCAGGAGAGAAACAGGGTTAATTACATAAACTCAAGGGAGTGCTGAGGATTAGTTAATGATTAATTTGGGAGCAGGGACTGTTATCTATTATATGTTTGTACAGTGCCTAGAATAATGCAGCCTAATCTGATTGAGGCCTCTAGCCCCTATAGCAATATAAATGTTAAATGATAATAGCTGCAGAATGCTCTATACAGTAAGTGCCATTCTGGTGCTCAATCCTACTTCCAGTAGACTGAAAAATAATTTGTTTTAAAACAAAAGAATCTGGCCACATTTAGAAAATATTGTTTGCACGTTGCCAGACAGTCTCTGAGGGGGAACACTGGCCTTTGACTAGAAATGTTTGTTAAATTTAGCTGATTTTCTTCCAAATGGACAGATATAGCAAATTAACTTGCTGCAAATTTTCCCAGTTCTGCTGCATCTGCTGGAGTATTCCTCAGCAGCTCTGTGCAGGGTCCCTACTTTTTGCAAACATGATTCAATGAAGAAAGATCTGCTTGCTATTAGCATTCCTTTTCTGTGACTCACATGTCTGTTTCTACATTAGTTGGTTTTGGTCTCCTTGTACAAACAAGACTACGTAATAAAGCTTTATATTTTTGGTTCTTGTGTAATGTTGCTTATTTTGGTGCCTCTTGGAGAAATAAAGGATACTTAATTTAAACTGAAAATGCTGCTAGCCGTGAAGATAGTATCTTCCATAATTAAAAGGGAGCCATGCCCTTGTACATGTCAAACCACTGCTGTAAATTTATATTTATTTGGGGCTTGTAAACCTATATTCATTCTACTTTGTGAATTATCCTGTTCTCGTCTCCCCTTCAAGAAGGGAAAATTATTTTTGAGCTATACAACAGTGTTATGGTTTATTTTCTTTGAAGCAGCCGTAGATGTCACATAAATACCACCACACAGATAAATTGTTTCTTAGCTTGTAATACTAACCAATTACTTGTTGGGTTTTTTTTTTTTAAATATTGTGGTTGAGATATGGAAAGCAGGCTTGAGAATTTAAACACAGGCTGTGTCTACGTCTCCTAGCCTGCTGCTTTGAAATGCATTTCTTTTAATCCTTGAATATTTGGCAATGTCTGTACAGCTCTAATATTGATAGTCAGTCTGGGGTGTGTATGGTTATGGGAATCCCAAACCATAAGTTTTAGGTTGTACCCACTGAGGTTTGGTTCGAGTTTCATATTCCTTCACCTCTGCTCATCAGGAGTTTCATTTTTGGCCTACTTGCTGCCTCCTAAAGATTACAGATGTAGGGAATATGGACTAGCCAGCTGCCTTCAGCAAACCACAGGCTGGATAGTGAAGGCTAGACACATGGGCTTCTAAAAACACTGGAAGGTAGGAGAGAGAAGAACCCAAACTTTTAAGGTTCACACAGATTTATTTGAACCATCTTGCACTCTGAATCTTAATGGGTATGCACAGGGTGTACTGCAATATAAAATTTGCTCCATTCTTTATAAAATCAATTGGTGTTCAAAAATCTATACTCTTCCTAGCTTTCCACACAACAGCAACACAAAGCACAAACAAGGCAATTTATCCTTCATGCCTGAATTTTTTTTTCCCCCCAAAAAGAAAGAAAAAAAAGAAAGTCATCTGCAACACATGGCTGCTGCTCTTGCTTATTTCCTACTTCCAGTCATTCATAGATGAATATATAGGAGGCTGTTCTGTCTTATAAATCTGATGTACTGTACAGCACAACGGTTTTGGAATTTTTCAGTGTTTTTTGGTAAAATGTTTTCAATATATGAAATTCTAAAGCAAAAAATGGGGAGTTTTGCAGTCTTGCTGACTGTACATTTCCACCAGACAAGGAAGAGACATCTCCTTCCTTGCCAACTTATTCCACAAGGTCTCTTTTGCAGATGCACATTTTCCATTGCTAAAACCCCATTGTTAAAACATGCATGAAGACTCCAACAGCAAACCAAAGAAATAAGCTGCTGGAGCTGGCCTTCCTCAGAGAGGGTGGCCTATTGTGTAGCAACTGTCTCAACAACATCTCTGGGTGGGGTCTTGCTCTGCCAAACTAGTGCCAGTTGTAACAGCTAACACCACTTAATAAAAATTATTCTCAGTCCCATATTCAGTCCCCACTGCCTTCCTGTAGCATGTTGCCTGGCTCTTGGAAATACCAGGGTGGGGAATGGTCATATACACATAGCCGTCACACACCATGCTGTTGCTATTTAGTTACCAAATTTCCATTTCAGATAATGTCAGTAATAAGGATACAAGCAATAAAAGGAAGTTTTCCCTGGTTTACCAGCACTAACAGTCAAGTAGTTTGAATTACGCTAAGCCCACAAGATATCTGGCACAAAACCAGCCCGTCATACAGTGACCAGTAACCACTCTGCTGTTTGGTACGGTTAAAGTTACAGATGGGTAGGTGAAAAAAAGCCCAACATTTCCATTCCTCTTTAATGCTGCTTTCAGACAGCTTCGCAAATTTATCGTAATGGGGAAAGGAAGGAGGGTAATGGAATGCAGTCCTTTCACCCCTGCAGGAGGCCAAGGGTTCACTTCTGCCCCCAAAACACTACATCAAGGATTATTAGTTTCACTCCCCTGTGTTATAAAATATCAAGAGTGGTCATCCAGTTCACCTCCCCATGAACTGCTTCACCTCCCTTAACCTCTGTTTTTTGTTCTCAGGCTATGTTTCCCCCTGTAACAGTGTTGATTACTCAGGTAGAAGCCCCTTGGTCAACAACTGAGTGGTAGGAGAAACTGACAAACTCATCTGGATTCCTCAGTTCTAAGGTTTGCTTCCCCCCACATCTGTGTGTGTGTTTGGGTTTTTTAAATATTTTAATGTTGTTGCTTAAATGTTACCAAATTCAAAAGATAATCATGTAATTAAAGCAAAGTTTCATTTAAAGGATAGTAAGTTAGTGAAACTGATATTAGGGGATATTTTGCATTTTTGTTGAAGAAACAAAAATAAATCTTACACAATTCGTATTAATGTCAAGTGCTAATCCTCAGGTGGGGACAGGTAGGGGACCCCTCAGAATAAGGACAGAAATTCAATCTCTCTTACCTAAGTGTGCTTTATTATTCATTATTTATCAAGCTCCAGAATTTTGCCTGGCACTTCACAGAGATATTACCCAGTTCATTTTTCTAGTTATTTTATCAGCACGTTATCTAACTGTCATAATATCTTTCATTTCCAACACTTCAAAAATGTTAATGAATATGCAATACACTGTGTGAACATTTTTATCAACTTTTAATCTAATGCATCTGACACTGAAAATCAAGTCAGACTAAAAGGAAAAGAATTCAGCTTAATAAAATGATTATATTTTTGACTCCCTGCTAAGTGATTGCTAATTTTGGGGTCTCATAGGTCAGCTTCCCATGGGAGAAAAGTCAGTGATACTGAGTTAGGTTTTTTCTTTTCTCTAGTGTAACTCATTTATTTATATGATACACACCAGTCCCTGAAAATAAGTGGTTTGTAGGTAATCTCCCCCTTTAGAAATCTCAGCCAAGCCACCACTGCCTGTTCCAGGGAGCAACTCTGCCCCAAGAATTGATTTTAGATAGAGAGATTAAAGAACAGAGCAAATTTACCTGCTGTTTGCAACAGTTGTCCTGAATGAACTTCCCCCCTCTAACTTTGCAGCATTGCTTCACTTTAAAACACATGAGTAGCCCTAGTGCAATCAATGAAATCAACAGGATGACTCAGATGCTTAACTTTAATCACATGCTTAAGTGCGTCACTGATCAGGGCCAGAGTTTTCAGCCCTCAGGACTCCTAGAGCCCCAACTTAGACCTAATTGTATCTTCGTTACATTTTTAATTTGAAGACTTAATTATGGATTCTATGAGGATGATTCTCATTATGGAAGGGGAGGAGTCACACTGGCAGAGTGGTACTCTCAGGGGCCATTTACACCTTTGAAAGACATCTGGGGTGCTGGAGGAAGGGGTGCAGGGCAGAGCAGATCTCATTTCTCCCAGCCAGTGGTGGAGCAGGATCATGGCACAGCACAAGTCAAAGCCAAATAAATAAATAATGGAGACAGGCTGTACCAAATAAAAATTAGAAAATCTACAGCTCAGATGTGAATGTATATTATGAAATAAATACTACACACACTGATTATCTGAAATAGCTAAAATGTTATTTATACTTGGTGTTTAATGGACAGGTATGATATTTTCATGATACAGGAATCTAACCAAAAATTAAACCTGGCGTCTTTGTGATGGCATTTAGCATAGCCATGGCCTATCAATATTTGGCATGAGTACATGCTAAACTTTTCAGCTCTGGTAGCATCGTATTTTTGCTCCATCATAATTTCCTATAATACGTAGCTCTCAATTTAGATGCACAACTGTTATAATTAACTTATACCAGATAAATTTTTAATTACTCTCAATTTATTAAAAAGAAAAGTATAGATCAGGCAAAATGCATTGCTAATGCCATAAATCACTTCTATGTTTCGAGGAATGTAACAAACCACAAGAGCTTCCTTCTCACAGTGTGTAGCATCAAGAAATCCACTTGAAACTGTTGCATTTGCTCTCCCTGTGCATACGAACCCTGAATTATTAATATTTGTAATAGTATTGCAATAATGTCCAGGGGCCCCATTCAGGGATGAGGGCTACATTGCACTTTATAAACACAGAAGAAAAATATGTGAATATATTTATATAATATAAAATATACTACTGTTGAGAAAATAGAAACCTTTACTTTACAACATTTATATTCAATTGCTGTTGATGATGTTTCACTGCTTCAGAAATGTAATTAACCACTGTTTTAAAACACTGACCTTAAATGGCTTAGAGCCCAACAAAGCAAACTTAACTTCTTCATGGCTACAGCACGTCAAAAATTTCCTTTCCCGCATTCATGCTTAGAGGGCGAAATGAGATATTCTTTTTGCTTCCTATTGGCTAGAGATCTTAGTGCTTGATAAAGAAAAACAGGTGTAGTAACCCCAACCCCAAATCCTAACTAAAACATACACCAAACTACTTAAGAGAAAAGAGCAAAGCAGGGTAATGCATTTGAAATAAGAGTAATCTAAAAAGTAACATGATTTTAAAATGTTTTCTAAGTTAATACACTTTTGTATGAAACTAAACTGTTGTGATGTCGTTTAGAGTCCAAAGACTTGGAATCCTACTTCTGTAAGGGGAAAAAAAAAGCCTATTATTCCAGGCAATACAGTTCAGTAAGGGCTCATTGAAGTCAGTGAGGGCTGAAAGTGCACAGCACCTTGCAGGATTAAGCCTTAAAGTGCGTGATAATGCAGGGTAATGAGCATCCCCAGCTCCCATTGAGAGTTGTCATGTTCAGATCTATCCAGGAAGTGCTCAGCACCTTGCAGGATTGCACCCTTTAGGGAAGGGCTGTTATACTGGACAAAGCTGTACTGCATTTTTTTATTTTAAGCACAGATTATGGGCCAACCTGTGTGACTCCATGGGGCCATAAAAGGGAGATAGGTTCCTTTCTCATTCACATATACACTGTCCTGGTGTGATCTCTGCTGCAGACCTGGAAGCCTAGACAGGGACTCCACCCCTGATACTATCATTCTGCACAGGTGAGCATGGAAGAGAAAACGGGTGGGCTGGGTCTTATCTCCACCTCCACCCCCCAAATATACCAGCCGAGCCATCTGAGAGAGTGGCAGTAATTTATTTTTGGTATGGGCCAGCCACCTTGAAGAGCATGGAAGGAGCTGCGCTTCTCTAACTAGGTGTCACCCCCTCAGTTAGGGCTAATAATGAAAGGGATTATCTAGGCTTTCATTTGTAAGGAATGAGGGGGGAAATGTAACCCCATGTTTCTCTACTGAACATAATGCATGATATAAAGTATTTCTACTGTGATTTTCCTTATCAATATAAAAATGAATACAACAAAAAGGCTGTCTATGAAAAATTAAATTGCTAGACATTTACCTTAAAATAACTACCATGTTAAAAAGAAAGACTCAATGACAAATGTGTCAAAAAGAAAAGCAATTTACCAATTTTCCTAAGCGTTCATGATTGATACAAACTGGAGGGATATATTTTGACAAGAGAAAACTATATGCACTGAATCTTGAGTGAAATTCTTCTATCAGTGTTGATACCATTAACTCACTTCAGTTCTTAACAGACATAACCCTCTGTGATTTACATTAAAGAAATAATCTAAGAGAACCTGTATTCAGTTAACATTCAATATATATAAATAAAGCCAGATCCTGCAGTCTAGAATATCAGCTGATTTCAATGGGAGTTTTGTCTGAGTAAAGACTGCAGGATTGGACCCTAAAACATGGGGAGGACTTCATAGTTAAACACTGCAGCTAACAATCAAACCTATTTCATCAGATGCTTTTATTACATTATGGTCATTGGCAATAAGATAAAAATTACATGCATTTTGTTACCCAACTATTATTTTGTCTACCAGGATTTTAAAAAAAACCCCCAACAACAGTCAGAGTAGTTTCACCCATTTTGACCTGCTAGAGTGAAACCACAGAGCATGAATTGAGCTGTTGGAAAGCAGTAAAAGTACTTTTTTTAAAAAAAATCTTCAGCTTTTCCAGGGGCAGAGAAGGCACAGGCAAAATACTGAGGGCATGACAAGCAACGGCAAACAACTGTGAAAAGGAATCTCTGGCATCTGAGATGATGGAATTAGATAAAGACAAAAGGATGCAGGGGGTCCAGAGAGAGCCTCTTTCACTAAGCCAGTCCCATCCATTCACAACTGAAGTAAATGTTCTTGTGAGAATGTGAAGCAAATCAATATTTTTTGTGTTCAATATTCCTCTCAGGGTCAAAGAAAGGCCTTCTTGTTTCTTGGGCATTAGTCACAGATGTTACTTAAATTATCTTTGTTATTCAAACAATGCCACAATGAGGAATTTTATGAGAAGGAAGTTTTTAAAAATTTCACCTAAAAATTTGTACACTCATCTCTCAATTGAATGTTTAAAGGGGAATTTGGGACGGGAGATGGACAGATGACAGTTGCAATTTAAGTTTTTATGCCTTGGAAATTATTTACAATTTCTGTGAGCTGATTAGAAAGTAAAGCTTTTTAAAGTGGAAAATAAGATGGATGACATCTTGATATGCAGAGGCAACCCCATCTATTTTAGTGCTTCAGAATGTATTGGTTAAAATGGTGTAGCTAATGTGGTTTTAAAAACGGTCTGTTTTCCTAGTCTAGACATACCCAGAATGTTTGCTCAAACAATGAAATATACTTACCCATAATACACTTTCCTCTATACCTGTGTAACTCCAATGAATCCGACAGGGTAAGTGAAGGGCAAGTTTGTCCTAGAATTTTAAACTGTTATAATAACTACATTTGTTTAATATCTACCTTCCCAGACTCATTCACTGTATTTTAATCTGGGCACAGGCAACATTTCCTAAAACCTATTCAAAATTATTAGCATAAAAATGACACTCAGGATGAGAACTGTAAATACACAAATTGACAAATAAGTGTACAAAACAAGTCACAAAGCATGAACAGACAACTCAGCATACTGTCAGAGAAAATCTCTACATACCATACATACATCTTCAGTATTTCAAGGATTCATATGACATAAAGGGATTGTAGCCAAGTGAAGAACAAATGCATAATTCATGAGGAAATGCTTTCTAACATAGTGGTGCTTTTGATTGCCTAAAAATAGAACAATTAAAGGCAATATGCAATAAAGTGGTTTCTAAAACTACATGCACATTTTTTAAAAATTGTGTAAAATTATAAATACTATAATTCACAGGTTATCAATAAGTTTTCATACTATTATATAAAGCAGTCATGCACACATTTTTCTCCTGTTGATTTATGTATCTGTCTGGAAGGCATAGCCCACTTCTTGCCTTTACTTTTGCTCGATGTAAATGAGTCAGGAAAGAGTACATTTACTAATTGGTTTAGAACATGCCTTTCAGTTAATGTATTTTCTAGAACACCGCATATTTGACATGAGATCACAAAATGTGGGCAAAGGCATTTACTTCGATTCCAACCTCTCACTCAGTGGCACATCATGTACCGTAAGTAGCAGTTTGGGAAGTATTTAGGTTGCAGTAAGTTCCCAACAACCTAAACAACCATTCTCTTCTCCTTCTCCCCCTGCCCCCCAACTTAATTTCTATTCAGTATATACATATATCATAAAGGTGAAGTACAATGTTATTGAAGCAAGAAAATCTGTTTCCTTTTAGATTTCTGTAAAACATACCATATGTTACATTCCTTATATATGTGAGAATACCTAATATTTAGCACAGAATTTGTCTCATAAAATGGTTCATAGAATACCCTCAGATATCATGATATCTCATCAATATGCCCAATACATTGATTTTTATGAAGAAATTGGACATGTATTGATGGTGCTAACGTTGAAGAATATAAAAAGTGCAGAAAAAGGGCTAGTATATTAAAAATTATAGCATTTTAAACAGCAGTTATGATTATTCCAATAAAAACCCAATTCTCTTTACTATATTTGTTTTTTGTTACAAGAATATACATTTCAACTACATGAATCAGGTTAGAAAAGAAGTCATAATTGATATTTGAGATTAACATTACCCAGACACTTATACATAATACCACAAACTGCCATTTATACGCTAACATGCAAACTCCAGTGCTATAGCGCTGTGGACACACAGCAGCTTAACCCCAGAACTGTCAGTCTGTATTATTTTCAGTACTGCAATTATTTCACTGACCTACTTTTCCAATGACCACTATCCTACTCTAGGCAAGAATCAAAGCGGAGAGAATTAAAATCTATTATTATAGTTGTAGATTCCCTTCTCCCTCCCCCAAGTTTTAGAATCTGTTATGTTTTAATCAACAATACACTGAAGGGAAAAGTAGTCAGATATGAGTTTCATTTTTAAAGTGGTATTTCCAGTGAACACTGGTAACTAAAAAAGAGAAGCCAACAAAAACTTTATTTTTTTTCCTGTAAGAAATATGCATTTATGGATCATTTGTCCCCGCCAGCTTCTTCCTTTTATTATGTACAGTCCATGTAGGAGCCAGATACTCAGATAGAGTTGGTCAGCATTGATTTCACTGCACTTATGGTAATTTTCACCAACTGAGTATCTGGCCCATATGTTATTAATATGCTTTAACACAGGAAACAATACTGTGTTACCTAATCCAAAGTATTGCATCCATTTAAAATTGGACTTTTCCTTTCAAGAGAAATATAATAATAATTAAAATTAGTCTAATCTTGATTTAATCTTCTGAGGATTCAGAAATGTATCAAGTAATTATTAATGTCGGGCTATGTTGAGACCTGGTTCCTTCCTTGCTTCTGGGGGAAATAAATCTGCTGTTGCTCCATATGAGTAGTAGATTACTTCTCCATGCTGGCTCAGCTCCACTGGCAGGTGCATTGGGAGTCAAAACTCTGTCCATTTTCACGGTAGGGGAGAAATAGAGGTCCCATGAAGCTTGCTTTCCTCCACCTGTATTTAGACTAGCAATGCATAAAATCTACCTAATGGAATAGGGGATCATCATATATCCCCCTCCGTCCCCTTTGTGGGTACAGAGGTCAAGTACTAATCTGCCCATATTTAACTCTTATGTGGTCTAGCATCACTAGCAAGATTATTTCATTACTGTTTATCTTTACATTTCAGAGTGAAGAATTCTGATTAGCAAGAGTTTGCCATTGCTGGTCCAGACCATTTCTCCACCAAAGTTGACACTACTTTTGAACCTGCCAGACACTATCACCCCGACGTAATTTCCCCCAAAATGTCTTTGTTGTGGACTCAACAAATATGAGGTGATGGATCACCTGCTTGAGTGCTTTTGTGCTATCAAGGACAGCCAGAGACACATTTTAGATAAAAAAGGATTTATTAAACAGTCATGAAATAATAGTGAAGGCAGGTAGACACTGACACCATAGATCAAGAAATGGCGAGTCCTGCAAGATGCTGAGTGCATTCTATGAGGTGATGAATATCCACAGGTCCTATTGCAGACAAGGTGCTCACTACCTTTCAGACATGGGCTCTCAGTCCCTAATGATTTGGGGTAAATTAAAAAACAAAGAAACCTAAATGGCTTAGGAGCCCAAGTCTCATTCCTAAATTCCTTTTATAAATGGGACTTAAGCTACTAAGTTAGGCACTTTTCAAAACTATATCCTTAAGGCAAGTCTACACTACAGTCCTGCATCAGTGCAGCAGCACTGCACTGCAACTGCACTGGAGCGCATCTGGTGAAGACGTGCTATGCCAATGGGAGGGTTCTCATCTGTTGGAATAATTCCCTCCTCCCTCCCCCCCCCCCCCGGCAAGAAGCGTAAACTATGTCGGCGGGAGAGCGTCTACCACTGACATAGTGCCAGTGAGGACAGCGCAAAACTTGCATCACTCAGCCGGGGGTGGGGGGAGTAGGGGAACGGTTTTTCATCCCCCCCAAGCATGGTAAATTAGATTGACTTAACCAGTAGCATAGACCTGCCCTTAGTCTTTTTTATAGCATGATGCGAGACATGTCTTTTTGTTCAGACTGTCTATTAATTTGAGGTGTTGGAATCCCTCAGCAATTAGGTTCCTAACTGCTATTCCTCTGATTCACAGATTTTAAGGCCAGAAGGGACCATTATGCCATTTAATCTGGTCTCTGGCATAACACATGTCATAGAATTTCACTATAAAATCCTGCGTGAAGCCTTAATTTTTGGTTAAAAAGTTTAGATGGCTAACACTGGAACTTAACCAAGGATCTCCAGAACTAAAAGCATCAGCCTATACACCTAAAGCTAAAGGTCCAGATTCTGATGATGGCTTTCTTTAAGAAAGTTGGTTTGACCTTTATGAGGGAATGTAGAGTATATCCTCCCTTTTCGAAAGCGTTGTATTGTAGCAGTTCTAATCATGTGAAAAGCACCCAGGTATTATATGGAAGGTACCTGCTCATAAAGCTCATGATGACACCAAGGCCAGAAGTTTCAAACTTGAGTGCCTAAAGCTAATCAGGTAAGTTTTAGGTACCCAAAGATGAAGACCCTGTACCCAGGTCCAAGCACAGTAAACAAATTACTATTGTGACATGAGGCCTATCTGGATGACCAACATCAACTTGGACACCACAGTTCCCTTTATGGGTCCCCAGTCTTTTTCTGAGTCCTCTTTTAGGACTGTCCTTGCTAACAGGGAGACTTTGGTTTCTCATGTTGGAGAGCTAATATTATACAGGATGTAAGCAATCCCCCAGGTTTGCCTCCCAACCATTTTTGAATCATTCTTACTCTAATAACCCCCTGATCTCCAGTCCATGTAAATGTTCATGAGATGAGAGCAACACCTCTCCCATCTTTGTTCTAGTCTCGCTGTCGGGGATTATCAACACAACGAATACATATCTGAGCAGGAGATAACATGCAAAACTCAAGAGGCTTATGCAGCCATCTAGTAAACATGTAGAGCTCTTGAGAAAAAAGGGTATAATGAGGGGAACACTGCCCCAGCTTGTCAATTACAATAAGATTTCAGTATGTAACAGAGTATCTAAGTGGAAAATTCTGGGTACCAGAAATAAAATGTGATGCTATACGTTGGTATTACAAAGTACATTGATGGGGAGAGGGAGAGACTTCCAGGAGGAGAATGGTTGGCTCATGTCTCCTAAAGTAACCTCCTGCTAACGAATAAGTTGTTTCCATTAAGAATTGCCCCTTCAGCCCAAGAACTGCACCAGTTAACAGTCAATGTATCCAGTTCAGAGTGTTTTGATGGAAACAAGTTTTATTGGCAATCTTACAGAGAGACAAGTCTTAAAAAAATAAAGCATAACTAGAAATGCACTTGCCTATATGAATGCAATGGACAGCATCTCTACACTGGCCTTTAGTGAGTTGCAGAATACTGAAATATTACCTAACATACAACATGGTAGGATAACATTCAATTCCAAAGCCTAACTTCAGATTAAAATATTTAGTTCCCACATTGGCTAGTAATGGAAGAACCCCCTGTTTCCTCTTCGCATTCCCCCAGTTCGGCTTTCAAAGTCCAAGCTGCAAATCTCCACTGGGGCATCGAATTTCATCATTTGTCTTAAAGAGGTATTTTATCTGAACATTCATACCAAAAGAGAGCTCCTGAGCTGACATTTGAACAGACCATTAGAAATCTGTGACAAAATTCTGCTCTGTTGAAGTGAACTGGAGTTTTATCGTTGACTTCAATGCAGCCAGAATTTCACCCCTGAAATATAGCACATGAGTTTGTGTAAAATCTAAAACAAAAACTTTTACTTCTTGATACCGTGATCTACCACACTAAAACATTTTTACATGTTTACCCAGTACCATGTGAGAAAAGAGGTTTTCTGTACATTGGGTTTGGAGTTGTAGATTTGTGAAGCTTGAAGCCAGCCTGACCACTACTCTGGTCAACATTAGTGAGGACTGAAATGAGAGATAGGCCTCAACCAAGATATCTGCATCTAAATAATCTCCACTTTTGAGTATTTCTCAAAACCTGAATCCAGATCAATTTTTTGTAAATAGCCACTATCATTACAATGAGCCAAACAAAAACCTCAGGTCCAAAGCCCTTTGGGCTGGCATGTTCAAAATGCAAATATGAATTTTACTTTAACTAGAGATGGGCTCAGATTGCAAAAGGTTGACCATTTAGTATACTGAATATTGTACTGGAATTAATTGTTTGCTTATATAAAGAGTATTTTTGAAAGGCTCAGTGAGGTGTCTTCCCCCCCACCCCACACACAGAATCATCATGGCAGTAGGATAAATGATGGAATTTTATTTCATTGTAATTTCATTTTAAAAATGAAAGTTTGGCCCAGTATACGGCAGTGCCCCTTTCAGAGTTCTTTTGGAATATTGCATTAGACCACAAGACCCTGTACCCACACAGGGCCCCAATGACAATATGAGGGCTGTGTAATGATCAGGTTTATGCTGCACCCTAACAGCATGCTAAAATTGTTAGGGTGCTATTTTGGTCAATAGGATAACAGCCAATGTGGGGTACTGCACACTAAGTCTGAATAGTAAAAATGTTTATAAAATATTATTGAATTATTTTCAGTTTTAAATATATTTCCCATATCATAAGTGTATGCTTCCAATAACTGACCAGAAAGAATTAACCCCATTTTACCACATTATTTTGTTAGAAATCAATAAAATATTGTATAACTTATTTTGGGTGGGGATGTAAGAGATGTGAACGCTGAATGCCAGAAAACTCAGCATCCAAATCTCTTAGGGTATGTCTACACCAGTGTCGGTTGACAGACATAAAAGAGTTTGCTCTGCTTGAGCTAGTGTGCTAGAAATAGCAGTATAGCCAGGGATAACACGGGCGGTAGCCTGGGCTAGCTGCCCCAGTAGGTACACAAGGCATCCAAATAGATTTGTACCCAGGCAGCTAGCCTGAGCTGCTACCTGTGCTACTCCCAGCTACACTACTATTTTTAGCATGCTAGCTTGAGCAGTGCTAGTGTGTGTCTGTCTACCCATACCAGGAAGCATATCCCAACTGCAATGTAGATATTCCCTTAGGCTGCTTTGAAAACCTTCCCAATGTCAGGGGAATCTTGCATTGCCTCTGCTTCTACTGTATAGTAAAAAGAAAAGGAGTACTTGTGGCACCTTAGAGACTAACCAATTTATTCGAGCATAAGCTTTCGTGAGCTACAGCTCCGTTCATCGGATGCATACTGTGGAAAATACCATTGAAATAATTGCAAGACTACAGCCCAACATTGCAAAGACGGTGTGCTCAACTTTAAGCATGAGTAGTCCCATTCAGCTCAACAGGACTGCTTCCACTCTTCAAGTTCTGCATGTCCGTACATCTTTCCAGGATCAGAGCCCTGGCTTGCATGTAATTAATTACAAAGAAAAACAATTTTTTGCCTCAAATAATTGCAGTATCCCTTTTATGGAATCTATGGAATGCAATTTTAATGCTAAATACTTTCATATATAACTGTAAAGCTGTTAATGATGACAAGTTCTGCATAAAAAGGAGGATTTCAGTATGCAGGGCTCTCAGTCCATCTGTTATTGTTTGGATGATACTTTTTTTTTTTTTTTTTTGGGTAGAACCAATGTAGAAGCAAATGTGGCTTTTTTTCTTTTATATAAATCCAAATAAATAACAGCAGTTTTTGTTCAGGTGCAATTTGCAGTTTATTCAGAATTTGTAGAGCCATAACATGCAAATGTATGTTTGTACGTATGCACTTGGAGAATTCATTGTAATTATTCTGAAAGTTTACTATTAAAATGCTATATATGTATATATTTACTCAAGAAAAACATAAGATGATGCCGCATTCTCCAAGATAAAGGTGGAAAATCCCAGCAAAAATACAGACACAAATCTTGCTTGAAATGTTCAAAGAACTGCAATGTCATCCATTCATTTCAATTCTATTGAACTGTACAAATGATATAGTTACATTTACTTACCAGATCAGTGTCTGGGGATATAAATCACCCCTTTTTGTGTTCCAATATATTTGCTGCAGTGGGTTTCCAAATGTTTAAATTCATTGAGAGATTCTATAAATGCCATTTGGAAGGAACACATGAGCAAAATCAATGTTTTAGCTGGATCTATTATTTACAAGTGTTATGATATATTTCACTGTACAAAATGATAGATATTTGGTAATTTTAAAAAGCTTTTGTTTATAAATGTGAATTTGAAGTATGCATCTGCTGTTTCACATAGATCCAGTCTGTCACTCGTAGGAATACACTGTATTGGAAAATGTGTAATTTTTTTTTTAAACCAGAGAACAATAATTTTCTATTCAGTTACAATAATCACTTTCTACCCATCACATGCATCAGACAATGGGTGATGCACTAGAGTAACATATGCAAGAGCTTGCTTGTATATACGCACATTGTCTTCTGCCTGAAAAGAGTTAAATAGAGCGTATAAGTGGCAGAAGCAGAGCATCTTGGGCTATATAACAACTAAAATGGGTTAATTAGTGCAGAACATGCATCTGAAGATAAGATTCAACTGTAAATTTTATTTTTTTAAAACCTATTATGTCTGATGACTGTATTCAGGATTTGGGATACATGTTAAAGTAAAATATGTTAATTTCCCAAGATGAATTAAATAAGAGATTTTATTGCTGATGTTAGAAATATTAATTATCTGTACAATAATTGAAATGTATGCACATTAAGCTTACATTTGTGAGTGCATTTCTTCTTCATGATTGTACATAAAGCACAAAATGTAGCTGACCTAGAAAGCACAGATACTACCTCATAGTCAATGGGAAAAAGTCTGAGAAAACTACCCTGAGAGTGTTAGTCCAATACATAATTTAGTGAATAACAGAAAAATGTCGTTTTGACAAGTGTATTTGAGCTGCTGAAATCTCCAAATAATGCCATCAGACAACTGTCTGTGGCAAGATCATCGTCAGCATTAAGATCAGGGGAAAGGTGTACTCGTAACTAACAGGATTGCATCATCTCCACCCTACTTGGCAAGGATGTATTTACAGGCTTGTCTGAAGAGTTTCAAATAAAATATCCTTGGGCTAGGACTGTAGCTGTCTGGTCATGTTTCCTGTACAGAGCTGACCTCGTTGTCATTTAACAAACAATATTATTTTTTTTTTTTAAATAAAGTTCCCAGAAGGTATAAGCCTCATACTGGCTAGTGAAAGTCTGGTTCTCTCCTCTGTTCAAGCAGTGCAATGAGCCCTTTGAGTCCAGGGATCTTTTTTCTTTCATCTCACTCTTCCTTATTTTAAAGGAGTTAGGTTTGGAAGCCCCATCTCCAGCGCACTTGGGGAACTGCCAGCTCCCACAGTAATGACAAAATACAATATAGGAATAAATACTAAATCTGGCCACTTCTTTTTTTTCTCACAAAATTGCTGGGTGTATAGGTTGAATGAAATAGACATTAATAGCTGTTGGCACTTAATTTACACAACCAAAGTTACAGGGCCTGCTTAAGGATGTTAAGTCCTTTCATTTTCCTTTCTGCTCTTGTCCACAAAGGTGCTATCTGGAAATTAGGTGTTGTGAAGTAAGTGCCTGCAGTCTACTGAGGCAAAAAACCCTTTCCTTAGGGCAAGCAGACTTCAGCAGAAACAATCCTCCTGTCTTTTCCAACGCATAGAGTAGTATTCAAAGGGCCACACAGAGTTTTGGCTGCAATACATCCATGTAAGTCAAAGGAGATTACATGGCTAAATTCCTATCTGGTGCTTAGAAAATTTGTGTAAAATGGTATAAAATGTTTACAAAGTAATGCAACATAATATAAATGTGAGGTTCTCATTGACATCAATAGGGGTCAAACAGCTAAATCTGTCCACATAGTTTTCAAAATGTACCCATATTCTCTATACTCAGGCAGAACCTGAAAAAAGTAGACAGGTGCACTGCTGAGGAATTGTAACCCTGTAGTGTGTAGAACATAGAAGCTGCTACAATTCCTAAAGGTGATCCTGATGTCTGAGTGTGATATAAGTTTGTGTGAGAGCTGGGGAGGGTGGGGGAAAGAGAGAGAATCTGTGCATTAGATTTGGGAGAATTGCAGCCAGGGAATGGGAATCTAAAGGTTGCTTCAGTCCAAATAAAAATATAAGTATTATCTGAGAATTTATAACTCCATTTTGATAGAGTTCAGTCTCAGTTTGTCTTTTTTAATTTCACTACATTAATACAAAGTACCATTGTGAAAGAATCTTATACACTTGAAAAATATTAAAGCCTATTTTCTTGTATGCACCTTTTCAATTCATCTATGGATTCTGGCCAGTGGGAATTCTAAATAATGGTTTGAAAAGGATAAACATCATGATATGAAAGTATTAAGATCTCTTTTTTTTGACTAGGATGGGCTCTGGCAAGAGATTTTAAACCCAGGAAGTTGAAGTAGATTAATCTTTTCCTAAAATATGATCCTGTCATACTTACTTCTTAGACAGGTTAAATATCCACAAATGCACGTCAGACTCCTAGCCTGATATGCATGGGGGGCTTTGGAATAGGAATAAAAGAGAGATGATTAAGCAGGTCTGGCACGAAAAGTAGTGGTCAATGGAGAGTGCAACTTTTATCTGTTTGAAAAATAAGCTCTGATGTTAGTGGGTCTAAGCCATTAGGTTCCTAATAATAAGCAGATTCTGTGTGTAGCTCTTTTCATCTTCCAAGTGCTGCACAAACATTGCACTTGATTCAGCTGTACTAATGCAGTAATGCAAGTTGCACCTTCTGTACCAGCGGAGACCCTGGCACCCCAGGGAAATGTATCTGATGGGGAAGACAGGCAGTGCTTGCACTGCCACAATGCTTTAGGGGCTTCATCACGTGGAGGCAGGATGCAGCTGGGGCTCTGTAAGAGGCTGCTTGATGGGTTGTGCCAAATCAGCACATCCTCTGGTCATGCCGCCTTGCCAGCCATTGCTGCGCTACTGCGGAGTGGGGTTTGCAGGCACCTTTGTGCTACCCAAGCCCCCTTCAGATGGACTTTCTGCCTCAAAAGGTCCTACATCCTGGGGACACTTAGGGCTGAATCAAGCCCATTAATTAATTCTCATTCTGCTCCTGTGAGGTCCATGGGTAGGTATTAGCTTCTCTAGCTATAGGTTGGAGATAATAAGGCAGAGTCTAAAAAAACCCAGTGACCTGCTCAAGACCACACTGAGTGAATAAGTGTCAGGGCAGGGATTACAATTTAGGAGTTGTTGACTGTCAGAGCTGCACTTGGACCACTGAATCATGCCTCTCTGATGGATGGGATGGAGGAGGCGACTGTATTTAAACTAAAAGAAGAAAGAAACCTTGCATTTTCAACCAGTTCATTTCTTTAGTACCAATTAGAGAGTGTTTTTATATTTGTTGGTTAAAATCGATATGGCAAGTTATCACTTAACAGTGACACTAACCAGCACGTAGAAAAAAAAAGAAGTATGGTATTTTCTGTTTGTTCTTTGTAGTCAACTATTCTTCCAAAAAATGGGGAGCTTGGCCATCGTCAGGTATGGTGGGTAGCTCCCCATGCACCAGTACAATCTAGGCTAATTTGGGTAGCAAGTCTGTAATCAACATACTGGAGGAGCTAGCTAACGGATTGTTGTGTGCCTTATACTTGCTTCTCTCAGACTTGATTTATTATATCTGCTAATTGTACCAAAATATATTCGGGAAAAGATGGTGGCAGAAGCAACCTGCCATATTTTCCATGACGCTAACATTTACTATTTACTGGCTTCCTGTAAGATGACTAGTACCCTGCTGATGTATTGGTAGTGGAACACAGGAGCAGCTAATCAGAGGTTAAAGACATAGGGGCAGCACTCCCCATTGTTAGTGGCTTTTGTGTCAGGCTTTGATGTTGCATGAAGATGCAACATTACATTATCTTCTGATCACAGCAGGTACCATGCAAATGAGAAGGGGGGAGCAAGAGAAGAAAGGTATATAAAAGGAATCGATGTCCCTCAAGCAGGCCCATAGTCATGCAAACAAATTTTTGCGTCTGCTCAGCTCTGTGTAGTTATGTACAAAAGCATCCTTGGTGCTATGTGTATCATTTCTATGAATAACATCATTTTCACTTGACCAGGATGCAGAATTTGTACAATAAAACATATAAATGGGGGGGTCTCTTTACCATGGAAAATGTTTAAATTGCCAGTGCAATTTCCTACAGTCCTACGATGCTACAGGAGGAAGAGTTTATGCCAAATAATATAATTGGACCTGACATTTAACTGTAACTTGCTTGAGGCAAGTTATGTTCTATTATAATGTCAACAAATGTGCATCAAGCCACCAGAATCTGTGATCCCCAGCATGTGAAACCAGAGGAAGTTATTCTCTCTTCTATTCATCCACCTCATTTATCCAGCAAGTGAAGAGGGGACTTGAGGGGGAACTGAGCTCCTCAAGCCAGGGAGAGGAAGGGGAGCTTTCCCTCTGCTTTTAGCAGAGGAAGGAGACTTGTGCAGTCCGGGCTTCCTCTTACTTTAATTCCTGTTGCTAATGTCTCACAGTTTGTCTCACACACATTTTCAAGGCACAAACCACTGAATACACAGGGATAAATGCCAACTTGGTGTAAGCAAGGGCAACTCCATCAGTGTCAATGAATCTCCCATTTACCCCAGGTCTCAATGTGACCCTGAGTCTATGTGCATATTGCAGCCTAAGTTTATGCACTATGTTGATATCCCCATGGCCATGCATGTTATTTTTGCCTCTGTAGCATTATAAGAGATTTAAACTCCAAACTGCAAAAGGGAAAATCCTGAGGGATGTACAGATCCCTTACTCCCACACAAGAGAGCTCTAGGGGTTGATGGGGAAACAGGAGGTCAGGGATGGAAAATTCTGACAGAACCTCACAAAACATTTGCTGGCAAGTTGGGATGGCTCCATGGGCTCTTCTATGTCCCTCATCCCCATGTTACTTGGGAGAGGGTATATCTGTCTACCGAAGGTAATTAGCAAAGGTCCCCGATCACAGTAATATTTGAGTGCCTCACAATCTTTAATATGTTTACCCTTATAACAGATAGGGAAATGCGGTCATGTCCATTTTACTGATAGGAAACTGAGGCACCAAGGGGCTAAGTGACATGCCCACTTGAAGTCTGTAGTGGAGGAGGGACTTTGAAGCTATGTCTCCCAAAGTCCTAGGCTAGTGCCAAAACCACCAGGCCATCCTTCCTGTGTGTTTGGGGGCCCAACTGAGCCCTCGTCATCCTTGACTTACAGCCCTATGCAAGAGCAGTCAGTCAGATCTGGCATTTCAGGGAGGGGCAAGAAAGTCTTTCCGCCCCTTCAGTATCTCCACTCCTAAAACATGGCAGCAGGGTGATGGAGGAACATATTCTACTGTCCGAATAGGGGAGAGGGTTGGGTGGCACCAGAATACTTCCACAGCCATTGCTGAAAAGGGAATTTTCCCTTGGGATCTGATTAGTGATCCTTGAGTGCAGAGCCATGCCAGGCTGTGGAGCTCTGTCTAAACTCCGAGCCTATGGAGCAGCAAGGTCAGGATTTGGCTCTTTGTTATTCGTGTTTCAGCTGGCTGGTACAGCGGCTGACACAGTGTAAACTGACATGTAATCCAGAGGCACAAGTGACAAACCAGAAATCTGCTTTTAGCCATGCAATTGCACGGAAGTGGAGATGTCCCACATGAATATAGTAAATTCCCCAGAGGTCTGCAATAAATGTGGTTGCCCTATATAGGCCAATTGCATGTTACAGTGTCCATTGGCTACCATTGTATATATACAGTTTAACAATAGGTTAAACACCAGATAGAGAGGACACTTCTACACAGCAACCCTCCTTCCAAAAATCTCAGCAGTGAGCCTCAAAGCTCAGGTCCGCTCACTCAGGCTTGGGCTGTGAGGCTAAAAATAGTAGTGTAGACATTCAGGCTTGTGCTGGGGCCTGGGCTCCAAGACCCTCCTCCCTCACCAGATCTCAGAGCCCAGGCTCCAGCCTAAGCCCAAGTGTCTACACTGCTATTTTTAGCCCTGCAGTGTGAGCCCAAGTCAGTTGGCCCGGGCTCTGAGTCTCACTGCTGCAGGGGTTTAGGGCTGGGTTGTTTTGGGTTTTTTTTGCGCTAGGTAGACATACCTAGCGTGACCACTGTCAAGGGTGTGGCTATAATGTGACTGATTTCTAAATATGTGGCCAGCTTAAAACCCAAGGGAATGAGGAACATCTGACTTTCTGAATGAATGACTTTTGTATTTTTCTGTCTTCTTGCTCCTTCGATGTGGCTGACCAGCCATCAACTTCCTCTTTGCAGGGTGCCCTTTCCTTCCATCCTGCTCCAGCCGAATTAGTTCAGGCTCTTAGCCACCATAATGCATGTAGAAGGCCCTTCCTTTTCTTGCGACAAGCAGCCACTCCTCTTTCCCCCTGAAGTCACTGAACCTGAACAGGCAACTTAAGTTACAAACTGTCACAGACCCGGTTGACTGCCCCTGGCAGTGGCTGGTGGCCCACCAGACTGGTGTGAGGAGAGTCCAACCGCTGGGTGTGTTAAGCCTCTGGAATATGAGCAGAGCCCTGGCATTATTCCAGTCTAGGGGTCCCTATGCACATGCTTGGAACACAGACCCTCTGTCTAGCAACCTCTCCTAAGAACTAAGACCATGTGGCTCAACTACCATGACCCTGTGCTCAGTGCTTCTGTGACTGGGGTCCCAGTGGGGGCCAGCTATGATCACTCAATTAGAGTGAACTGCAAAGAATGGGGCAGACAATCCCCCCAAAGATGGTGGATATTCCAATATTTAGATTTACCAAGGTTATTCAGAAGTCCAGACAACACAGTTCCCTTAAAGTGATCCAGCCCCAGACCTCCATCCAGGTACCTAAGTCAAATATGATGATTTCTGAAAATCTTATTTCATCATACAAAAGAAAACGTTCTACCAGTCCCAAAGGATCAGACACATTACCTCCCAGGTTAATGAATATTCCAGATCTTACCCAAATACTCGCTACAGCCAATTCTTATTAACTAAACTAAAATTTATTAAAAAACAAAAGAGAGAGAGTATGGTTAAAAGATCAATATACATACAGACATGAGTTCAATTCTTAAGATTCAGACTTGTAGCAGAGATGCAAGTACTCAGGCCCTACGCTACCAGCACTCCCAGCTATCTTAGAGACACACTGACTTCCTGAGGAAACTACAATCCATCGGTGATCTTCCTGAAAACACCCTCCTGGCCACTATGGATGTAGAAGCCCTCTACACCAACATTCCACACAAAGATAGACTACAGGCCGTCAGGAACAGTATCCCCGATAATGTCACAGCAAACCTGGTGGCTGAATTTTGTGACTTTGTCCTCACCCATAACTATTTCACATTTGGGGACAATGTATACCTTCAAATCAGTGGCACTGCTATGAGTACCCACATGGCCCCACAGTATGCCAACATTTTTATGGCTGACTTAGAACAATGCTTCCTCAGCTCTCGTCCCCTAATGCCCCTACTCTACTTGCGCTATATTGATGACATCTTCATCATCTGGACCCATGGAAAAAGAGGCCCTTGAGGAATTCCACCATGATTTCAACAATTTCCATCCCACCATCAACCTCAGCCTGGACCAGTCCACACAAGAGATCCACTTCCTGGACACTATGGTGCTAATAAGCGATGGTCACAAGCACCCTATACCGGAAACCTACTGACTGCTATGCTTACCTACATGCCTCCAGCTTTCATCCAGACCACACCACATGATCCATTGTCTACAGCCAAGCTCTACGATACAACCGCATTTGCTCCAACCCCTCAGACGGAGACAAACACCTACAAGATCTCTATCAAGTGTTCTTACAACTACAATACCCACCTGCTGAAGTGAAGAAACAGATTGACAGAGCCAGAAGAGTACCCAGAAGTCACCTACTACAGGACAGGCCCAACAAAGAAAATAACAGAACACCACTAGCCATCACCTTCAGCCCCCAACTAAAACCTCTCCAACGCATCATCAAGGATCTACAATCTATCCTGAAGGACGACCCATTACTCTCACAGATCTTGGGAGACAGGCCAGTCCTTGCTTAAGACAGCCCCCCAATCTGAAGCAAATACTCACCAGCAACCACACAGAACCACTAACCCAGGAACCTATCCTTGCAACAAAGCCCGTTGCCAACTGTGTCCACATATCTATTCACCATCATGTGATACCAGCCACACTATCAGATGCTCGTTCACCTGCACATCTACCAATGTGATATATGCCATCATGTGCCAGCAATGCCCCTCTGCCATGTACATTGGCCAAACTGGACAGTCTCTACATAAAAGAATAAATGGACACAAATGAGACGCCAAGAATTATAACATTCAAAAACCAGTCGGAGAACACTTCAAACACTTTGGTCACTCGATTACAGGCCTAAAAGTGGCAATTCTTCACCAAAAAACTTCAAAAACAGACTCCAAGGAGCGACTGCTGAATTGGAATTAATTTGCAAACTGGATACAATTAACTTAGGCTTGAATAAAGACGGAGTGGATGTGTCATTACACAAAGTAAAACTATTTCTCCATGTTTATTTCCCTCCCCCCCCCCCCCCCCCCCGCCCACACACACACTGTTCCTCACAGGTTCTTGTCAACTGCTGGAAATGGCCCACCTTGATTATCACTACAAAAGGTTCCCCCCTCCCCAGCTCTCCTGCTGGTAATAGCTCACCTTAGCTGATCACTCTGGTTACAGTGTGCATGGTAAAACCCATTGTTTCAAGTTCTCTGTGTATATAAATCTCCCCACTGTATTTTCCACTGCATGCATCCGATGAAGTGAGCTGTAGCTCATGAAAGCTTATGCTCAAAAAAATTTGTTAGTCTCTAAGGTGCCACAAGTCCTCCTTTTCTTTTTGCGGATACAGACTAACACGGCTGCTACTCTGAAACATAGCAGAGATGGTGAGCTTTATAGTTGCAAAGAGTTTTTTTATAAATAGTTCATAGGTTGTAGTCCAATGTCCAAATATCATAATCAGGGCGTACCAGCATAACAGGGACCTTAGACTTGCGACTCAAACTTTCCCTGATGAAGCCTAAGAAGATCTGAGATAACAGAATCAGAACCCAAGGATCTTTTTATACAGTGTTCTAGCATCCACTTGACCACACAGTCCTGGTTAAACAATAGGCTTTTGATGTAACCTTTTGCTTTCTAAACACCACCACTAATTAGTTACACAAACTAACATAGGGCAATTTATCCATTAGACAGTCTATTACAAACTTCAAAGAGACACATAGACATGACATTATTTTACCCAAGATTCATCCAAATGTTAAATATTCCCTTTTCATCTCTGAATCAGTAGTTATAGTGACTGACAGAACTGTCTGTTTATGGGTAGCATCTAAGATACACACAGTTAGTATTACTTATAACAATATAGGTTTGCATTTCAAAGTTCTAGCCTATTTAGAGTGAATGGCCCTAATTATCATTCACATACCTTTCTAACATGACTTTAAAGGTGGGTTTTGGGTCATTGAGCCTGCAAACTGTTTAACCCTTTCTAGCCATGCATCACAGCTTACTTCTCAGATTCCCCCTCTAGCTTAAACACACCCTCTCCCAGAATCCCACTAAAGGTGTGAGGCGCTAGGCTACTGTTTAATTTTCTCAGCAGGCTAGTGGTAGGTGTAGTATATAACACACAGACACTTTGCAGAGAGTTCTACGGTGCTGTTGCCCTTTACTTAATCACATGAGAAACACACAGATCTTTACAAAAATTACTCCTATGCTTTCCCTGCCTCAGTTTCTTCAACACTCCAGAACATTCTTTGGAGAGGGTCAGATTCCCTTGGGTTATCCAGAGTCCAGCTGCCCATTGCATGGCTTGTCCTGGAACATGAAGCCTTCTTCCCCAGCTTGGCAAACTTTCTGTCTCTCTCTGTGTGGGACATACCCAATCTCTGTGTTCTTTCAAGATTAGCATCACCATCTCAGGCTATGGCTACACTACGGAGCTTACTGCAGCACAGCTGCACCTATGCTGCTACACCACTGTGGTGCTCCTAGTGCAGACACACTAAGCCAACAGGAGAGAGCTTACATCAGTATAAGTTATGTTGCTCAGCAGTGTAAATAAAGCCACCCCCTGAGCGATGTAAGTTACACTGACCTAAGCACTGGTGGGGACAGCGCTATGTCAGCAGGAGAGCTTCTCCCACCTACATAGCTACCACCGCTTGTGGGGGGCTGGAGTAATTAAGCCTTAGTGTCTTCGTTCTGCACCTGGGGATTTTTCACCACTCCAAACACAAGGCCTCTGCAGAGGAAAGGTGGATAAAACTAGTTTTCCTGAAGACAGTTACTCTTTTGCTCTCCCCAGCGATGACTTATTCAGGTGCTGCTAGTTCTTAACAATCATCTATTGTCCCTGGTCTAGCAGACATGTCTTCTGGCTTGTAAAGCCATGGTGGATACACAGAACTTGGCTTTCCATGATACACCAAAATATCAACCAGAATTAATACATTGTGCAGAGTGCCATCACGCATATCATCACGCAAAGGCACACAAAAATGGGACCGCCCTAAAGTAGCTGAAACCCCCACCATCCCAAACTCACAGTGTACTTTCCATAACTCCTTCGGCAGCTCAGCTGGACTCAGGATCAGAGAGAGGACCCATAAGTGGAGACAGGTGAATAGCCAAACTTCATGTTTGGGTGGGGACTTCCCATCGAGCAACCTTGAATAAGAGATGCTATACAAGGATAAAGTACCAGATTAACAAACCATACAAAATAGCCCAAGGTAAGGGTCCATCAAAATATTCTGATTAAAATTGTGACCTGAAATTACCCATACTGTCATTGAAAAATAATAGCGAACTCTCTTTAAAGCTTGGGTGGCAGGGGAGGAGGCTTCTACCCCACAACCACATGATCGTTATCTTAGAGATCTGTTTTTCACCACAAACCTTTTATTCCATTTTAAAAATATTTTACCATTAAAATAAAAGAAATTGATTTACTACCAACAAAAATTCAATGGTATGTAAGTCTTTTGATAAAAGAGAATGCAAGGATCAATTAAATACCACCATAAATATGATAAAAAATAAAAGGAAATGAGATGAAATGTTAGTGGCCATGCTGTACTAGTTCCAGAGTATACAGTAAGTTGTAGATAATCAGTATTCCTGCAATATACAGATTGAAACATTATGTGTCCTGCCACATGTTCCTCAACTATGCTCTCTGCACATGGAGGATGTTGGCAGGAGAAGTCAACTTTTGGGAATCCTATATTTTATAGCCCAATGCAAATGAGAGAAGCATTTTAAGTAGGGATGGATATGTAGTATTTGGTAATTAGTAATGGTTAGCTATAATTAAAAGCATAGTCTTAAGATGTGTGTTTTAATACCCAAAAGAATTATAAATCAGACATTTAGATAAACGATGGTATCCTCAGTTTTTATATTTAGTCAAGATTGTGTATAAACTACAAGTCTAGTAAAACACAATAAAACAAAAAAGTCAACCACTGAGACATACACACTAGCCTCTCAAGTGGCTGTGTAATCGTAGTATTCTTCCTCTGATCCTATTCCTTCATTAGCCAAGGTGCAGTCTGGTGAGAGGCAGAGGTAAAATTCAAGTAAAAGATTTTGCTTCAGCTCATTAGAGAGAGAAATAGGGACCAGCTACAAAAACCAAATTCAGTTTCATGTTCCAATTGCCCTTCAATGTTCAGGTAGGAGAGCTACATCTCAGGTCCTACTGCAGCTTCATCTCTGGTAATTATGGTCACCTTTCTTCAGTCATGATTAAGCCTATGAAGCCAGCAGCGGGAAACCCCCTACAGCAGCCCAGCCTCTGTGGGCAAGCCTCCTGCAGCTGCCCAGGTCCCCCCGCAGGAGCTCAGCCATGTGAGCAGCCCCTCCCCGCCCCCTCGCAGCTCCCAGCTGACAGTGGCAGAGGGACCCTGAAGCTGCTCAGCGGCCGCAGGTGGGGGGGCCCCTGCAGCTCCCCAGCAGATGCTGCTAGCAGCCCCCACCCCCACAGTTCCCCTGCAGCTCCCAGCCACTGGGCAATGGGGACCCTGCAGCTCCCAGACGGGGGGCGGGGTTGCAGGCGGGGGGCAGGGTGCTGGACCAGCCTCCCTTCCCATTTTGTCAGGGACGTTTTTAGCAAAAGTCAGGGACAGGTCACGGCTTCTGTGATTTTTTGTTTATTGCCTGTGACCCGTCCATGACTTTTACTAAAAATAGCCATGACAAAAATCACAGCCTTAGTCATGATCCACAAGTATGGACCCTTGTGTCAATGCAGAGTCCCATTGACTCCAGTGAGTGTCAATGTGGGAGGACATTTACCTCAGCATTTATCTGACTGGAGCCTACGCATTTATCAGGGAGATTACTAGGCATTTCCCTTACTCCATGTGCACGTAACATGCAACAACCATTAGCATTCTTGGAGCATCTGCAACAGCTTCAAAAGGGGCAATACTCTGCAATCTGTTTTGTATTTAATATTCTATATATTTGATATTCTGTGTAACCTGCTTGTTTAAATATGGTTGGTTAATGATAAACCACCTTTCAGAAAGCTATTTATTACATTTGCCATATGAATGAAAATTAAATTAAGAAAAGGAAAGGTCATTGATTGCATTTTAACTTTATGAAGAATGGGAGTTATATAGCTTGACAGTAAATTAGCTGTCTAATTTATTTTTCACTCTTCAAATGAAATTATTTTGCTGCCTAGAACCACGGTTGCCAACTTTCACGTGGTAAATAAGCACCCTGACTTTCACAATAAACCAAAAGTCAAGCTAATCACATTTGAAAACAAGTCCAAAACAAGCCAATCCCTAAGAACCCCAACACTCTATTTGACTAGATCCCCCCAGAGTGCAGTCTTGGACTGTGGTGGGCCGGCTGTACACCCCTGACTCTCTCCCCCCTTGCCGGGAGCCGATCAAAAAAAAAGAAACAAGCTACAACAAGCAACAAGCCAAACAAGCAACAAGCTACAAGCCAAAAACTACCCAACAAGCAACTCACAAGCCAATTAAGCCAAAAACAAGCCTGTTTTCTGCTGTTTGGGTTTTTTTTTTTGCGGGTTTGGCATGTTTGCCTAGAACATTTGTGGGGAAAGCTTGCAGCCCTGACCACAAGCTGCTTGTTGGAGTATCATTTTCTGTTCAACTGGGTGAACCAGCTCAGAGAAGACTGCAACTAGCTTCAGAACAGCTGTTCTACCTGAAACTGACCTCTCTGCAAACTTTTTGTAGAGTTGTTCTAACTGACCCCAAAGTAAGACTCACTGAGGTGACACAGGGAGAGAGAGAAGGTGAAAGAAAGGTGAGTATATTTCTCTCTCACACGCACACAAAATTTATGTCAAACTTACAACTGAAATGGGGGATGGAATCCTGTTGTCTTGGGGCCTGATTCTCTATGGGAGCCAATCCTATCCTGTAAGGAGGGAATTAGGCCTCTGGATTTGTGTGCAGCTTACACTGTTGTAAAGGAAGAAAGAGACTGTAAAACATACTTTGGCAAATTTTGAAGGATTTGAGTGTGTCCTGAGGGTTTCTAATTTTGCCTAGTAATTTCATAATGAACTATGAGAGTCTTTTATCTCTAGTTTTGTGTGCAGTGAATTTACATCAAAGGAAAGAGCAGCTCATTTTCATCCATTTGGAGGTTGCTAGCTATACACTTTGGCAACAGATATTGCAGAATTGCTAAAAAAACCCTTCATTAAGAGTTAAGGTTGTAAACATATATCCATTAAACAAGAAGATCAGCAGGAAATTCACAAACAGTTTGTATCACTGTCCCATATTCCTAACCACTCCATATCTATAACCTCTCAAAGGCCTTTACTCCTACTCACTGCATCACGGTTCTTCTCATACTCCTGTAACTTAAAATTGGATGAATGAATTTTGCTTGTAACTTTAGTTGTGCCTGTGTTTGCTCAAGGGTGCCAGTCAGAGTTCCAAGGACTTAGTGCCTTGAGTTACGGGATGATCTTTACATCAAACCATTGAGACATGATAGTGAAGTACATACCTACGAGAAGTTGATTGATCGTGTTTGCATAAGTATTCACATGGTACCAACTAAACACTCAAAGTCCTCTACTGGGCTTAGTGTACCAGGTAGGATGGGCTTTCTCAGATCTAGTCAAAAGATCTACAAGAAGAGGAAATAAGAGTAGCAATAGTGTACAGCCCAGATTTTTAAATGTATTTAGGTATTGTTCCACTTAATGATGCAAGGCCTAAGTGACTTAGTTGGCTAAGATCCATTTTCAAAAGTGATCTAGGCAGTAAATCTCAACACTAAGAGGAACACCACCTAAACATATTAACAAAACTGTATCTAATACTATTTTTATTGACACAATAAAGCTCTTTGTTCAGTGTTAGAAAATATGTGACTGCTATTATCACATTAGCCTCTCCCTTTCTAAATTAGCACTGATGTGAAAGCCTTGACTGCTAGGGCTGAAACAGCTTCTGCCTCTGTAACTCTAAGGATTTGCAAAACTTAGTACTATATTTGGCACAGAGGAATTCATCACACATGTAGGCATAATTTAAATGTTTGATAAAGTCAGAGGTCAAACTGGGTCAGCTCATAGCAAGCAAGTGCCATTTATTGTTGCCTAGGCCAGTGTCCTTTGTTCCTGTGAGGCTGGACCTGGTTTGTACATACATGCCCTGATGAAGTGTGAACTGCCCCTCTGCTGTTGGAAAGTTTTTGCCTGGGCTTGCTTTAAGCCATGAGGACACGTTCTCAGCCTCATAACTATATACATAAAATTACAACCAATAACATAACTATACCATTACTATAACAATGATTACCATACTATTATAACAACAATGCTCAGTGCATCATGAGCCTTCCAAAGACACCCAACATGACAAACTTTGCATTAGATAACACACAATCATATTATAAGGATGAACATGGGGGTGCTGGGTGTTCCTTCGAGGTACAGAATGTCACAGATTTAAATTAGACAGGTTTTGTATATTAAGAATAGGACAAGACATTACTGGAAGCATGTATTTCAATATTTCATGCAGTTGCAGCTATGTTAAAAACAGAGATCCTGCTTAAAATGATCAATACGTAACCAAAGAGAACACAAACATTAATTCTAGGTTTAGAGACTTTCTAAAAAGGCATTGGACACAGAATCATAGAATGATAGAAGTGTAGGACTGGAAGAGACCTCAATAGGTTATCTAGTCCAGTTCCCTGCACTCAAGGCATGACTAAGTAATAACTAAGACCATCCCTGATAGGTGCTTGTCTAACCTGTTCTTAAAAACATCCAGTGATGAAGATTCCACAACTTCCCTAGGGAATTTGTACAAGTGCTTAACTGTGCTGATAGGAAGTTTTTCCAAATGTCCAACCTAAATCTCACTCGCAGCAATTTAAGTCCATTGTTTCTTGGCCTATCCTCAGAGGTTAACGAAAACAATTTTTCACCTCCTCTTTGTAACAATCTTTTACGTACTTGAAAACTGTTATCATGTCTCCCTTAGTCTTCTCTTCTACAGACTAAACAAACCCAAAACAAAACAAAGATTTTTTTCAATCTTTCCTCGCAGGTCATGTTTTTTAGCTCTTTAATCATTTCTGTTGCTCTCCTCTGGACTTTCTCAAATATGTTCATATCTTTCCTGAAATGTGGCACCCAGAACTGGACACATTACTCCAGCTGAGGCCCTATCAGTGCAGAGTAGAGCGGAAGAATTACTTGTGTCTTGCTTACAACATTCCTGCTAATACAGCCCAGAATGATGTTTGCCTTTTTTTTTTTTTTTGCACAATAGTGTTAGTGACACTGTTGACTCATATTTAACTTGTGATCCACTAACTCCCAGACCCGTTTCCGCAGTACTCCTTTCTAGGCAGTCATTTCCCATTTTGTCTGTGTGCAACTGATTGTTCCTTCCAAAGTGAAGTACTTTGAATATATCCTTATTGAATTTCATCCTATTTATTTCAGACCATTTCTCCAGTTTGTCAAGATCATTTTGACATAAAGGGTCAAATATGTAAAACCAGAAATGTAAGCCATCAACAAAACCAAAAGAAGCTACTCTAAATATCACAGTTTTTAAACTAACTTTCTTTGGCATGGGGCACATGAGCGGTACAGAACTCCTTCCACGTCATCAATGTTAAGTTTTTACAATTTTGGAAAGTAATCATCTGTCCAGCCGAAAAACAGCAAGAGAAGCAGTTTGTGCAGAACAGTGATTGTATTGCACTGGGTATGTATTGACAAATGACTAAATTGGGACTGCTGGAAAGACTGACTGCCTCTGAACAAATCACCTGTATCCAAACTCTCAGAACAAGCTTGTAGAAAGTTAGATAAGAGCACTTGAGTGATTTGTACTAGAGGCACTTGAATTAGAAGTGATGTTTGGTATAGAAATAATGCATTGGGTTGTAGAGCTTTTCTTGCACTGAAGAAATCCTCAGTTTTACTTACAGTGTTTGAGGATGAAACACTAACAAACTGGTGAAATCTTTAAAGAAATAATATGTTCAGCAATGTACTGTCAACTGAAAAATAATATGGAATATTGGAATTTCCTTAACGCATGAGCCTTTTTTTTAATTTTAATTTAATATTCAGTAGTCTGGAATTCAATGTTTCATTAGAATTTTTAAATAAATAACCAACACAAAATCCAAATGCAGTAAATAGTGTTAAAAATAATTGTGACTGCAGCTCTGACTTAAAACAATGGAGCATTGTGGGGCTGCATCCACTTACACCAGCTGGAGGATCTAGTCCTGCAGTGCTTATGTGGAGCTGATAATTACGGATTGGCACTTAACTACTCTTATTTGACAGATGAGATAAACTGAGGCATATGTCTCTCTAAATGTCTGATCCTGAAGGAACTAGGTTTGTGCATAACTGTATGCATGTGAATAGTCTCAGTGATGTCAAACTAGTCTGTTGAATTTCAGGGCATACAAAGCCTGTTTATCCAGGCTTGTGCCGCCCCTCTCCCCAAGAAGAGGTAGTTAGGTAGGTAGTGGTTCTGTTCTTGCCAGTCAGAAGGAAGGTAGGAGTTTTTTAGTATTGTTGAGATATCAGTCTAGATTAATTAATATGCATTTTAAACAGAGATTTTTCAAAGATGTGAAAGTTAGCTAAGAGTCCAAATCCCCACTGAATTTTAATGGAATTTGGGTCTAACGTTCTTTGGTTCCTTTGAAACTACCACTCTAAATGTACATGCACATTATATGAATGAAAACAAGTAAAAACACATTATATGATGACCATGACCAGTCAGTACCATCATAAAAGAATGCTATAATGAATGTGTTTGCATGGCAATACTGAAGCCTAACTGTATACAAATTGAGAAGTTTGCTTGAAAATGAATGAAATTACTCAGTCTTTTCTTTAGTAAAGAGCAATAAAGAAAAATATATATTGTAGTTCTACCTCTAATTATTAAACTTTTGTGGATATGATCCACTGAGTAATTGATACATTAATAGTAATATTTTCATAAACAGGAAAGAAAAGTACAAACTTTCCCCATGTCTCTGCTATCTGATTCAGCAAGATCAGAAAGGACTGAAGGGTGGAGGTGCCAATTTTCATGGTGAGGGCCTGACCCAAAGTCCATTGAAATCAATGGAATTCTTTACTTTCACTTCAAAGTGCTTTGGATCAAGCTGTTAGGTGTGGGTTGTGGGAGAAGAGACGTATAGGTTAGTGTACTCCAGAGACTTAAAGACAATTATTTAAAATAAAAGCATTTGCCTTATTTTTAGTCAGAAACTGAGGAAATACTGCATTTGTCAAAAGAATTCTCTGAAGAGTTTATAACCATTTATGATAGAAGTATCTAATTTTTCTTTGTGTGCCTGTTGGCCGCAGAAGAAAAGTCAGACAGTTACCTGTATATGAAGTGCTTTTACATTTAATATTTGCACTTCTGCATAACTGCCAGCAAACTAGTAAAAATAAACAACATTTTATATGTCTTTTCCCACTTGCTATGTGTAGAGCCCTACTAACCTGAACCAGGCAGTAGATTTTTGGTATTTCCTGTTTAGGTCATGATTGATTGATTTCCTGTGACTGTATCAGACTGTACTAATGCCATGCAGTGGGCGGGAAGTTTGTGAAGTAGGGAGATAGCCACAATCTAAAGTTCTCTTGTCTGCTTTGGGGCAATACTGCAATAACAGAGTCTGAAGAACAAGACAAGAAATGTCTAATACAAAATAATAATATACCTTTTGCTATTTTTCCATCACCACATTGCTTACTCCCTTCTGGTTACATACAGATATCTAATTCTATTCTATATTTTCAGCAGATATTAAATAAATGATCTGATAGTCACCTTTCGATATAACCGTAAATAATTCAAAGTATTTTATGCTAATCATACACATTTAGTGCCAAAAAAGGAACAAATTCATATTTATATTTTTGTGAGTGGTATATTCACCAGTTATTATAATCTAAAAGGGTCACATAATGGCTTTTCAAATAACTCTACCCACAAGCCCGTTTTCCAAATCATCCATATTATAATTTGCTCTTCTATATAAAGAGAGCAAACATAGAATGACCTCATTAAATACATTTATTTCCACAAGTTTATTCCTACATATAATAGGGTAACAGAGCCATAAGGGGTAAAATTTACAGTACAGAGGAGAGTAAATAAATCTACAACTTCAAGGAAGGTCATGGTGTGTTTCACTTTATCACCCCAGCCTAAGAGATAACATCAGAAATTTAGGTATGGGAGTTGGTTTTTTAGTCTCTTGGGGGGCTGTAGTTTTAGTTACTAAGGAACTTTTCCATTGCATAGTAATCCTGGGTAGACTGATGACATAACTGTTAAGAGAACAGCATGGAGAAGGTGATAGCATGCTATTCTCATTATAGCTATTTTCACAGATCTTTAGCTGGATTATTGCATGTATTAAACTTAAAAAATATCGTTCATCTGAATAATTTTATATTCACTGGTGAAGTGTAATTTTATATTCAGTGGCGAGGTATAATTGCTATACAGAAAGCTAATTGTAATAAAGTAAATTGAGATTGGAGCAGGAATCCTAATTTATAAAGTATTTTAAGTGGCTTTTCATTCAGATATAATATCAACATTATATGCTTTTTTGACTCTGGTCCTATGTTTCATGCCAATTCCATTTTGTACCTCTAATTTACTCTTACTGTGGGAATGCAGCAACTGACAATTAATTCATGAATTAAGTCTTATGTACTGTTTGTGACAGCTGTAGACTTGAATCATCCTTTGGTGAACAAAAAGTGAATTTCCTAGACATGCATCAAACTGCATCCAACCTAAATGACAGTCTGAGAGGACTGCTAGAATTGGATCCTCCAAGCCTTGGGAAAATGTTAATGTTCACCATATAAGTTTCAGATCGGTTCTTCAGATCTACTGCATTTGGATTTTATTCTGAACTAGAATTTTGGTAGTAGACAACGTCAGTTTGAAAAAAAAAAGATAACTGCATCAGAGGGAGGGTCAAAGAAAGGAGAGCACAAGAATTAAGCAATTATGCTGAATGAAAACAACTCCCATATATAGAGATTTCCTTTTTTTTAATTAAAAAAAATCTAGGGGCAAATTAATTTCTGCTGTCACTCATTTGACCTCAGTTGCTTCTGAAGCTTTTATTGATGTAACTGAAACTGTTAGCATTACCACTTTTGAAGAATCAGTCCACAGTGGTGTTATACCAGGAGTGAATTTGGTCCTAGTTTGTAAATGACCTGAGTAAACTCAGACAGGAAAACAGAGGCCTGATTTAAGTCACAAGCAGACAAAAATCTCAATGACGTGAAAGATTATTACATAATGGGATGATACAAGAGAATGAGTGATGGCCCACTGAAAAAGGCTTGCCTATTTCTAGATAAACAGTCAAATCTGAAGGAAAGATGTCGTGTCTAGCACCTCTGCTGTTTTGTGGCTATGTGAAATTGCATAAGTTCATTGTTATTAAAGAATATCCATTAAAATGCCATTACCACCTCCATCAGAACAGCACAAGTTCTGTGCTCAAATACTACTCCGGGAACAGCAGTTTTCAAAACTGACCACTAATTTTGGGTGCCCAACTTGAAATACCTAGGGCTTGATTTTCAGAGATGCTGAGAACTCAGAAGTACAACAGCTGATAAAGTACATGTAGGATCTGACGAGAAACAGTAAAATGAAAAAAAGTCCCATTCAATTACATCTCATGAAGGTAGACAAAAAAAACCCTCCCAAATATTGACAAATTTGATAAGTGCTTGTGTATAAATGCTAGGAGTCTAAATACTAAGATGAGTGAACTTGAGTGCCTGGTATTAAATGAGGACATTGATACAATAGGCATCACAGTAACTTGGTAGAATGATGATAATCAATGGGACACAGTAATGCCAGGGTACAAAATATATAGAAATGACAGAGTAGGTCGTGTGGGTGGGGGCACTATATGTGAAAGAAAACAAAGAGTCAAATAGAGTAAAAATCTTAAATACATCAAACAGTACCATAGAATCTCTATGGCTAGAAATTCCATGCTTGAATAATTAGATTAAAGCAGTAGGAATATACTACTGACCACTGACCAGATGGTGATGGTGACTGGGAAATGCTCAGGGAGATTAGAGAGGCTATAAAAAACAGAAAACCGAACAATAATGGGGGATTTCAAATATCCCCATAATGACTGGGAACATGTCACCTCATGATGGGATGCAGAAATAAAATTTCTAGACACCATTAATAACTGCTTCTTGGAGCAGCTAGTCCTGGAACCCACAGGGTGAGAAGCAATTCTTGATTTTGTCCTAAGTGGCACACAGGATCTGGTCCAAGAGGTGAATATAGCTGAGCTGCCTGGTAATAGCAACTATAATGTGATTACCTTTAAAATCAGTAGCATATAACTTAAAAGGGGGGAACTATACAAAAATGAGGAGGGTAGTTAAACAGAAATCATCAAGAATGTTCACAAGAGTGAAATGCCTGCAAGTTGAAGGGAAACCTTTTAAAATCACCATAACAGAGACAAAAAATATGAATACCCCACACAAACAAACAAACAAACAAACAAAGGATAAGACAACAAAACAAACAAACAAAAAACCCCACAACTCCACCATGAGTAAGCACCAGAATAAATGAGGAACTGTCACAGACTAAGGTGTTAATAGACGAGATTTTGGAACAAAACAGGGTGATTGGGCGACAAAATGGCAGATGACATTCCATGTTGATAAGTGCAAAGTAATGCACATTGGAAAACATAATCCCAGCTTTGCATACAAAAAGGATGGGGGCATAAATTAGCTTTTGCTACTCAAGAAAATGATTGTGGATAGTTCTCTGAAAACATCTGCTTAATGTGCAATGGCAGTCAAAAAAGCTAACAAATTATCTATCCATTAGGAAAGGGGTAGATAATAAGACAGAAAATATAATACCACTATATAAATCCATGGTATGCCCACACATTGAATACCATGTGCAGTTCTGGTTGCCCCATCTCACAAAGGATACATTAGAATTGGAAAAGAAATACAAAAAAAGGCAACAAAAATTATTAGGAGTATGGAACAACTTCCAGATTCAGAGAGAGAAAAAACCGGGGACTCTTCAGCTTAGAAAAGAGATGCCTCTGGGGGAATATGACAGAGGTCTATAAAAATCCTGGTGTGGAGAAAGGGACAAAGGAAGTGTTCTTTACCCCTTCACATAACACAAGAACTAGGGGTCACCCAATGAAATTAATAGGCAGCAGGTTTAAAATCAAACATAAGGAAGTACTTTTTCACACAATGCATAGTCAACTTATGGAAATCGTTGCCAGTAGATATTGTGAAGGCCAAAAGTATAACTGGGTTCATAAAAGAACAAGATAATTTCATAGAGGATAGGTTTATCAATGGATATTAGCCAGGTCAGGGATGCAACCCCAAGCTCTGGGTGTTCCTAAACCTCTGATGGCCAGAAGCTGGGACTCAACAACAAGGAATGGATCACTCAATATATTGCTCTGTTCTGTTCATTCCCTCTGAAGCATCTTGTACTGGCTACTCTCAGAAGACAGAATACTGGGCTAGATGGACCATTAGTCTAAGTATGGACACTCCTACGTTCTCAACAGACTTGCTCAGAGCTTTTGAAATTTAAGACCTAGCTGTATCAAAGCTGGGTATACGAGAACTGAGGCATCCAAAATTGGTGGGCAGTTTTGAAAATTTGGGTTTAGTTCCTGTGTGTACAATGTCTTGTAACAAAGTTTTAAAAATATTTTTTAAATACACTTACAGGTTCAATATGATTTGCACCACATTCAACACCTTTACAAACTGCATTAACAAACCATTCCACAGAATTCTTTTGTGGTTGCTTGTGTATTTTTGGGATGGCATAGCTTCAGTTAGGACAGTTTTAAAAATCGTGGTCTTTAATAATTTATCAAACCAAACTACAATTATGCCAGATCCAATTCAGAAAGATTCATGCTTGAGAATTAGTTCTGAACACAGCTGCAAGCTTGCGGTAAGTTTGAACTACAGCGTCAGTCCGAACATCTTGTAAACTTTGGGAAAGCTCAGATCTGAATCCATATCTACCCTTAGCAGCTGGCCCCTGTCTATAATGTGGTGATCCAAAAACTGAACTCAAACATTCTCATGCACTATGTGGAAGTTTGGATACTGAACTGAACTGTGGGGATTGGGCTTGCATAATTTGTTGTGCTAAAATGGATGGGGCCTAATATTATTTAACACTAGTTCCAAGATGATGGTGCCATTGTTCTTTTCTCCACCACCATTAAAATACTAATTGCTTGAGATAGTGGTGAAAATTTTCATGTTTGAATATACAGCCATTGTGCTATGTAACAACTCAAATGTAGGAGTTCATTAGGATTTGAATCCTGGGAACTTCAGTGCTGCATCACAGATCTATATTGCTTAAACCAAACAAAAATCTCCATTTAGTTGACAGTTATAGTAGGCTGTTGTTCTCTAGTGGACAGCACAATATAAATGGATGCAACACACACCTTGCAGTGTATTACACCAACTTCCTGGGCCTGTGAAGGACTGTTTTACTTAAATTCAGCAGTGTCTAACAAATCAGACTAATCTAAGGTTTCCAGGCTGGAAAATTCACCCACAGTTTTTAAGGCTAATCATTAAAAAAGTAGCATCAGGTCTTTTAATTAGAAGTTACACCAATACTGTTCCTGGTAGTTTACAGGGAAGGTTGGAATTGAGGGGATTGAATAACATGTCCACTGAAAATTGAAATTAATCTGAAAAATCAGCACAACAGGAGAAGCCACTCTCAACATCTCAGTGAGGCAGTGAAGGAAGTGGGTCACTGCAAGTCAAAATAACAAGGCATGGACATTCAGCCTTGAATTTATTTCTGCCTATGGCAGCTTCTTTGGACCATCCATAGGAGAGAATCTGGTTAGATACTGGAAGCAATGGAGAATGGGCAGCGAGAGAAAGACATTCGTCCAACATAAATCAATTAATAAACAAATAGACTTCATGGCCCCCAAAGTGTATAACTCATTTTAGGGGCAGATTAGAACTGTATGAGGTTTGAAGGGGAAGGGTTGAAAATCAGTTGAAATGTAACATGATTTTGTTTTTGCTTGGACCAAAGAGGCTAAAAATAATTACATTCAATATAACTTTTATACTAGAATGGACCCTATGAAACAATCTATGAAGGGAACTATATTCGGGAACTGCTTTTTGTGTTCAAGCTTAATAGAAAATTTGAAACAAAATGAAAACAAAAAATGTCAGGTATAAAAAAAGCTTCTGAAGTTTAATGTTAATTCTTCCTAGGTGCAGTTAATATTAGAGAGAAGGTGAACACAATAACCCTACCATTGCATTAAACCTTATTGTGTATTAGTAAAATTAAAGCTGGCCTGGTATGTGATCCAATAATGTCTCAGAAGAAAGCATGGTATCAGTTAAAATAAGACAAGAGTAGTAATATTTGCCAGGTTAATAAACAACTCAATAAGTTTTATCTGCTTTATCAAATATTATTATTTGGAAAGAAGCAGCCTTTAAAAAATCCACAAAGATGAATTAAAAAAAATAGTTGTGAATTGTAGTTAACATTTACCTTTGGCTTTTTACAGGGAGGTTATTCCTGGAAAGGGTACACTGAATGCCCAGCTAAAAGTCATTTAATTATCATCACAATGAAACAAAAATAAAACACCATCAAGTGACTTGTGCACTTTGCTGTAAGCTCTTTGGCAGTTCTCTTGTGTTTCATATTCACAATGGCCAAAACCCAGAGTCCAGCAGCACCTGGCCCAGCTACATAGGCTGGGAATCTTCCTCTCTGGATGCAGAGCAATTCACCAAAGCCTACTCTAGCCAGGTTGCTTTCAACTTTATTCTCCTCCCCAATGTGTCCATTCCTTCTTTCATCCCCTGCTTGCTGTTACATGAGGGAACCCCACAGGGCTAAACTCTATTGTATAAAAGATGCTTGTATGTTCTACATTGTCCCTTCCCCAGATATATACCTTTGTGAAGCAGAACCTTGCTGAGTCCCATTGCCTGGGGACTCTCAACGTCCATGGGCTGGATTAACTCCAATGTATATAGTCCCTCAGACCTTATACGTGTCAGACAGTCATGATCCAAATCTGTGTAAAACCCCAAAGAAAGGACTCTATGAAGATAAAAGAGCTGGGAGCTTCAAGAAGGACACCATCAACTTGTAAATCACACTTCTCTCTGAAAATTATGAACCTACCCTGGTTACTAGATCTGGAAAAGCTAGTAGGAAAATATTCTTCTCTATGTTCTCAGGTTTTTTACTTTTTGCATTCAACAGCAGTTTGTGTACAGTCTGTTCACTTTTCCCCCTAGGTAGTCAGTTTTTCCCTTGCTGAAAAGACAAACAGCAACAGGAACAGAAAAACCCTCAACACATTTTTAAAGGATTTTTAAAAAAGATTTTTGAGGTCATTCTATTTAAAAGGGTGCCCTATCAGAAACTTTATTTAAAAGAAGTTAATCTATTTGGCCCTTTAAATCATAACCTCCTTTTCATAGCCATAGGAATAAGTCATCTAATCTATCACTGTGGCAATGCAGTTCCCCTACAATGTATTCTTCAGTGTTTTGTCTAGGTTTAAATGACATTTATTTTCACTGTTTTCTCAGGGAGATTTCATGATGTGAGAGAGGTCACTGGTACATTTCCCCCTGATATATAGTCTAAGATTTCCTTTGTTCAAATGTAGTTTTTGGTCCCACCAATAACCAGGATTCTGATTTTTTTGCTTTGGTAGTGACACTAATGTACAGTATGTGAAATATCATTAGTTTTGCAGGGGCAGAATTGCACCATGGTCTAAAATGAGGAATAGTTTAGAGAGATGACCTTATTACAGGAGATGGGAAAACAAAAAGCAGACTGCAAACTTTCCTGTTTGTGATAAAAAGACATACATCAGCAGTAGACCAGAGTCACAGTTTCCTGTTTTTTTTCTGTAAGTGGACTAAGTGGTTGATAAATATTTAGAAGTACAATGTCAACCACCTTCTGTCCATTGTGAACTTTCATGTTGAATATTTCCATCACTGCCAGCATTTTAAGCTTGCAAATTTCAGTATTCATCAATAAAAAAGGAGCCTGCTCTGAGCTGGAATTTCAATGCTAGCTGAACACTTTTGTACAAGTATCCATCACATTTCTTCTGTCTCTGTAATGCATACATTTCTATATCGCAAAGATCATTTGCTTAATAAAATTCAAATATCAATTCACTTGAATAATAAAACTATATGACCATGCACTGAGCAATATAGCAGCCACATGAATTCAATTTGTGTAGCACCATTACAAAAGATTAAACAACAGCTGTGTTAGTGGTCTATGAAATTTTATATATAAGAACCTTTCTGAAAATCTCCTGAACTGCAGCCTTTGCAATTGTTTAATAGTAAAGAGTCCTTTTCTACTCTTAAGAACTGGCAATCTGAGAATAAAGAATAATTCACTTTCACTGGAAAAATTTCACTTAGGGGTATATTCTTATATAGATCGAATTAATCTCTGTACGTATGCCATTGATAAACATGTACTGTATGTTCTATTATTTCAGGAAGAGTGATGAATATTATACAATAATGCAGGTTGAATAAAGGTTTTCATTCTAATCCTGTTTTCAATTGTTCACAATTTCACCTTTCAAATTATGCTTTCCAAGTTTGTTCTCTGCATGAAGATGATTTTTACATTGGAGCAAAAGTAGTGCAGATATTTTTAAATACAAGGAAAATAAAAATTCCTACATGTCTTCCCTTTAAAAAAAAATTGAACCCTACTGTATTTTTGAACATATCTACATCTGAACATGCTAAGCATCAGAAATTTAAACATGGTACAGAAAGAGCCCTCATTTGTTGACCTCTTCCACTCATTTCCTGAATAACTCACTTGGATTCCAGTCTCATCACTCAGGATCCTTTGTTTGGCATTCAGCAAAGCCACACTGAGTTGATCAGACTCAACCATAGAGGGTGGATGCAGGGCCAGGCACACATACAAAATTACACAGCAAACCTCTTCCTTTATATACATTTGCACATTACATTGCATTTACTATACTTTGAATTACACATTTTGGGGCTCACTTGGTCACTTTGTAGGAACCAATCCCTGTACAGCATGCTCTGTCTATGCACGACTTACTCATTACCTCATGTTTATGTTGCTGACATATCTTGTCCCTTTTTATCTTGTCTATTGTAAATGGTTCCCTGTGTGTTCCCCCTTATCTTAGCCAGTACATACATACTGTTTCCAGCCTGCTGATTCATTTAATCCTGTTGCCCAAGAAATAAGGCTTCACCCATATCCAATAACTCATGTCAAGCCAGGCCTACATTACTCAGAAGTGTTTTGCTTTCTACAGAGAAATTATCGTTTTGATTTGACTGAGTTACAAACTTTTTAAAATTACATACTGAGCATGTTCAGTAGAATCATTTTTAACTAGGCTTATAAAGTGAACAGCTTTTTGGCTAGCCCTTGTCGTGAAGGGGAGTGCACCTTGCAGAACTGATATAAGGACTAAGAAGAAAATCATTTCCTGTACTCGGAGCTAATTTATGGCTACGTAACATATGTGTGCTAGGGCAGCGAAAAGGGGTACCTTCTCCTACCTGGAGGCAGTCAGGGTCCAATATTTACGTAGTTGGGAGCTGAAGGGCGCTAGCACCTTGTAGACACATTTCCTGAGAAGGTTAGGGCAGGGGCAGCACTTCCTCCACTGCACATTGCCTAAGAAGGTGCAAATCAGGGTATAGCACAAGCATGTCCTTGAGTCCCTCTTCCCCTCCCGTAACATATTGATAGAGCAGTAGTAAGAGGTCTGGATACACCTTTCTATTGGTATAGCTAGTGTCACAGACCAGAGCCCTATAAGCGTTATCCCCTACCCAGGAGCGATACATCCCCCTACACCACTCAAGAACCAAAGGTGCTCTCTTCCCTTTCCCACCTTGCACTTCTCTGGTTCACAGCGGGCGATTGTGCTGTGAATTATCCCTATTTGTCCAGACTCTACGGTTGCAGTATGAAAAGTATAAGTGAAACTGTAAGTATGATATTAGATTATATAGTAGCATTTAGTGTCCTTCACATATTGTTCTCATGATTGTTGTCATGAAATAGAAGCATGAGCTTTCATGAGCTACAGCTCACTTCATCGGATGCATGCAGTAGAAAATACACTGGGGAGATTTTATATACACAGAGAACATGAAACAATGGGTGTTACCATACACACTGTAATGAGAGTGATCAGGTAAGGTGAGCTATTACTAGCAGGAGAGAAAAAAAAACCTTTTGTAGTGATAATCAAGGTGGGCCATCAGCCACACTATCAGAGACTCGTTCACCTGCACATCTACCAATGTGATATATGCCATCATGTGCCAATGCCATACCCCTTTGCCATGTATATTGGCCAAACTGGAGAGTCTCTATGTAAAAGAATAAATGGACACAAATCAGACATCAAGAATTATAACATTCAAAACCAGTCGGAGAACACTTCAAACACTTTGGTCACTCGATTACAGACCTAAAAGTGGCAATTCTTCAACAAAAAGACTTCAAAAACAGACTCCAACGAGAGACTGCTGAATTGGAATTAATTTGCAAACTGGACACAATTAATTTAGGCTTGAATAAAGATGGAGTGGTTGTGTCATTACACAAAGTAAAACTATTTCCCCATGTTTATTTCCCGCCCCACACTGTTCCTCACACGTTCTTGTCAATTGCTGGAAATGGCCCACCTTGATTCTCACTACAAAAGGGTTTTTTTCTCTCCTGCTGGTAATAGCTCACCTTACCTGATCACTCTTGTTACAGTGTGTATGGTAACACCCATTGTTTCATGTTCTCTGTGTATATAAAATCTCCCCGCTGTATTTTCTACTGCACGCATCCGATGAAGTGAGCTGTAGCTCACGAAAGCTTATGCTCAAATACATTTGTTAGTCTCTAAGGTGCCACAAGTACTCCTTTTCTTTTTGCGGATACAGACTAACACAGCTGCTACTCTGAAACATGAAATAGCAGGTAGTATTTGCTGAAGAGAATCTCATGAAGACTACAGAAAGTTACAGGTTAGCTCATGTAACAGATTTGTTTTTAACTACCTTCCCACTGTAATTAATTCACAGCTCCAGTAAGCAAGCTGAAATATCTTTAGTAAGCCTCCATAAACCTATTGCTGGAAAAAAAACCCATCTATTTTACAAGAGGGAATAAACCCTCAACTCAGATTTGGCATTCTAAGGGGATTTATTATTGAAAACTCTTTTCCATATGTATTTCTTTAGGAAGTGTGGCTCTAGTCATATGAAACACAAAGCTTTATCAGAAAAACAAACTATGCTATATAATCTTTGCTCAACTGAGACTAAATTTACCATGCTGAACTGGTTTTATACAGTAAGACAAACTTGTGACCAAATGAGACTAAAGAAAATCCCTTGTGGGGATTCAGCTCTCTGATTAAAGAATTTCCCTTGCCAGAAAGGACAGTTTCATCATGGCAGCTAGGGGTTTTCTGGCTAGAAAAAAAATTGCACAGGACAAACAATTCTGCTAGAATTGTATTGTTATGACAGGGACTTTAATTTATTTTGTGCTAAAGCTATAGCATGTCTCTTCATAACAAAAGAACATATGACGTGCTATATCTATGTTCTAGTGCTAAAAGGAAATGACATCTGTACATGAAAAGCTTTTCAAGTTGAATCCATTATATATTTTGATTGCACTTTGATAATCTAATTCTATAAATTATCCTTTTATTTGAAAAGGCCTTTCATTCCTTAGTGTCGAAATAATGGTTTAAATAGATCCAGACACAAAAACGCATAAAAGTCCAAAGGGATCCACGTTTTGGGGAGGAATGCCTCCTCCCCAAGATTCATGTTAAAATGAAAATATGCAAAGGAAAATATGCAAAGTGTTGAAGGCTCATCATACAAGACTGGAGCAAGTATTTGTAAATATTGTATTAGACTGCTAAAGTTCTCTCTCTCTCTCTCTCTCATTTATTTATTTATTTATTTAGAAACCTCAGCTAGCTCAGCAGGATAACTTTCTCTTTCTAAGTCCACAGGTAGCATTCAGTTGGACCAGAAACTGACACCTGTGTAAAAGTTCACACAATTTTTATTGTAGATCACATAATGCTGCTAAATTCCAAGTCACTGTTTCATTAGACTTCTACATTTTTTCTCATCATGGCATATGATCATGCTGGTCTTGGATCCTATGAAAAATATTTACAGAACACGTGTGAAATGAAATGCACACACAGGTTTTTGATCAAGCTGATTTTAATGGGCCAAATCCTTCTGCTGTCATAAGCAAGAGTCAGAGAGTTATTAGCACCATATATAGTCTTCAATTAATATTCAGTTTAACACAACAATTGAAAATAGTAATACGGTGGTTGTTTTACTAGGTAACCCTTTCCCTCCCTGCATCCGGGTGTATCTTACCCCCAGGAGGCACTGTATGATCAGTGCTTATTTAAGGAGTGAAATTCTAGGCACCTCAGTTCAAGTGGAGATATTTGCGCTTGCAGCCCTTTCAGAAGTGCTGAACGAAAGAGCAGTTCATATTTTGGAGAGAACTGAGAGAGGCAATGAGCCCTTTGTTCTCCTAACCTGCCAGCCAGCACACTCTCTCCTGGGAAAGAAAGTCAAGATGGTGAAGGGTTCTGCAGCACAAGCTACCTGCAATGCCCTGAAAGGGACCAACACACCAAGTCCACAGAAGCATTGCTAGGTTTGTTGAGAGATGGATTCATTGCTCAGACAATGAGCATTGTTAATTCCTATGGGAAGGTTGATGTGCACTGCCCTGCTGTGGTCTGACCAGCATTCTCCTGTTCCTGATACCCCAAGCTGACCTGTATCTGTACTGTGATGACCCCATGGGACGCCCTTGTAACCACTGTAATTAGATCCAGAGAATTCACAGAGGATCCAGACCACAGGCTCTGTCCTTTGATTTGAACAAACCTCAAAGACATCCACAAAGGGGTTAAGAGTCCATGATTAGAAGAATACCTGGCTTAGTGTTACTATTTTATTTGGGTTTGTCTAGTTTTTAAAAAAATTAAGACTGATATCCTACTGATTCCACCTTCCAGCCACAGACATCTGCCAGGATTGGCCCAAAGGGAAGTAGAACTCTCAGTCATTAGTCATACATGCATGTTCAAATAATAAGATTGCTAGGGTCACATGAGACCTCAGGTACTACAGGGAAGGATGGCCTGTGATGTAGGTGGTGATGATTACTTATTCATTTGTTTTATTTTATGCTTTTGTCCTCTCACCAGTAAACTTCTTCCCCTCAGAGAGCAACACTAGGAGTTCTTACTGCTTGAATCCCAACTGCTCCATTGACTCCTTAGAGCACTGTGTATACTGAAGCTGTTCCCTGTGAAAGGGTAACACCCGTTGTGTACACATCCCTTGAGAACTGAAGGCACAGTGCTTCAACACCACTAATGAATTATACCAGATTCAGTTACCACTAAAGAGTCAGCACCACAAAACAGGTGAATATCACCCCAAATACTGAACCCAGGCACCTCACCAGCTAGCATAGCCTATGGTAGCAGGGGTGGCTTTGGCCTAAGCAGATGTTCCCTGCTCTTCCCAATGGCTCCACCTCCTTCCGTCAGGGAGACACATTGGTCCTTGCTGGGGATTTCGTTGCCCACTTGGGGGTGAGTCTCTGCAGAAATACCCTTGGAGGGGGCTACTCTGGAATATACCTCTTAAAACACACAAACTCCATGGGGATTTGAACTCCTAGGGAGCTCAGAAGCACCTTCCCTTGGGATAGGTTGATTGTGTAACATACTGTCTCAGCATGTTGCATCCCCTTCTATTGTCTAGTTGATATATATATAAGAGCCTTCTACTTCTATCAGATAATGGAGTTACTCCTTTAGCTCATGAGGTAGAAATCTGTGCTTTTGAGTTGAAGGTCCAGTGCTTTATCCCGGTTGAAGATTTGGTTGGGAGAGGGGTGCATGTAGGAGAAGAAAAAAGGCCGATTACCAGTACATAATTTACACTTATTAAAAGATGAGAGGAATATAGGTCCTTATTATAGATTTTATTATGACCCACAATTTTTATTCAGTTTATATAAAAAGGGAATTCCCAAGTTAATTACACACTTCTCCCTCTGTAGAATAATGAGCCTATAAAGTGGAACTTCATGTAGTTTTTCAGTGTGTATTTTTCTAAATGATTATGTAGAAGAATGTATAACTGCTAAATCAATGTTTGTTTGTAATGCAAAGAGTTGGGTAGTTTTCAGGAAAAAAACACACCTTAAATTGGATGATACAGTGCTTCATTTTTGTAACAAATAAATTTTGAAAAAGCTTTGTACAGCATGTGTGTTTTTCATTTTTGATAAGTTATTTTTTTAAAAGTCTCTTCTTTGAAAAATACAGTAAAACAGGACCTTTTATACTATCTTACCTCTGTATCATGATAGTCATTTAGGGCTAATCCATGGTGCTATTGAAGTCAATAGGAGTTTTTGTCATTAATATAAATGAAATTTCAATAAAATATATCTCCTTTTGTTATTAAAAGACATGCCAGCTTTGTTATAAATAGATTCTTTCCTTACTGATGAATAAGATTGCTGATATAGGCCCTGATTCAGTAAACTATCCCTCTTCAGCAAAGCATGTAAGCACAAGCTTAACTTTAAGCTTGTATTTAAAGTCCGATTGAAGTCATTGGAACATAAACATATACTTAAGTACTTTGCTGAAGAGGGATAGTCTTTTGGTTTTCAACTGGATAATCTAGGATATAATGGTTTACCATTAATTTCCCCTAGAGATGCCCCTCCCCCCCTTTTGTATTTGTTTGAAATATGCCATGAATCTTCCCTGATTCTGCTTTCCTCCTATCTTACTACCTACTAAGGTGGAAATGTAGGAGATTTCTTACATTTCACTCTTAGCATATGGATCAGCCACCAAAAAGGAAATATATATATATATATATTCATGCTTGTAATTGAAACTCTTCCAATAAGTTGGTGCTAGCTTTGGTATAAACTGGTACATTTTCTTTGCTTACATGCTCTAAAGAACTCAAAACCAGCCTCTTAGTAGATTAGCAAAGATCATATCTACAAAAATAACAGGTTGAGACATTTTCATTTTTAATATTTATTAAAACCTCTCTACACACACACACACACGCACACACCTTTTGCCACAGTTGTTAAAATAAAAGAAGAATAAATTTCATCTTCTGTTAAAAAAAAAATCTAATTACAGAGTGCCTGATTCTCCCAGGAGCTAAACACCTTCAGAGCCCCTTGACTTCAATGAAGGGGGAGTTTTGTTTAATTTTAGCACCTTGCAGGCTTGGGTATGTCTTAACTGCAGAGTTATCCTGGATGGAGCATCCCCATTGCAAAGTCCTACAGGTGCCATACCTGTGAAGATGAATCTACAATGGTGCTGTATTAGCTTCTGTATTGGACTGGATTTCTAGCAGGATATCTTATAGAACTGATTTGCTCCATGCTCTGAGATCCTGTTCATCCAATCTCCTCCACTGATAGCCTCTCAGAGATGATATCATAGAAATGTGGATTTCGGGTACATTCCCTAAAGTATGGAGTTTTACTGATCTCACACCACACCTTTGCCCAGAGGTTAGTGTCAGCTTCTGCCATATGGCAATGATCTAGGACGAGGAAGAGGACAGCACCTCTGTTCAAATGATGTGGAATTCAGCATAAATACAGCAAGCAAATGTGGGGTTAAAATGCTGAGCCAGGGGATTTCCAGTGCAGAAGAAGGGGGGAGAGGGACTGGATAAGCAAATACACTTCCGATAGTTTTCCAATTCAATCCTACAATTCTAACAGCCTAAGTTCTCACTGAAAAGTTGGAAAATTGCCAGCCTGGGATAAAATGAAATTTGAATTTATAGCTCTGCCCTCAGTTGGGTCTGCTAGCCTGGTCCTAAAGGCCCCTCAAGACCGTTAGAGGTTCTTCTATATGGATGGAAGTGGGGCAAGTGGCAATACCTGAGCCATAGCCTGCAGTGAAGACATACCCATAGACTGTTACTGCTGTAGCCACTCCGTCCTCTCAACTTTTAAGACTTGTAGTATGGTGGAGGTGAACAACATTTAACTTCAAGCAAATGCTTGTGTCATTTTCATTGTTATTGCAAGTGTCAGTTTCTATCTTAGGAACATTGATCAATTATTCAGTGAAGTACTTTAAGTAAAGAAAAGTTACTAGTTGCCAGTTTACTAAGCAAGAATTAATATAAGGCAGACAATGGGCACCAGCAAGAGATTTCCTAATATTTTACATATATGGGAGTGGAAGTTCAAGGAAACTATATAAAGCTCTAATGGAACTCCCAAATTCTTCCCTGCGTCCCCCAACTCTGACTGAATGTGAGCATTCAATGGTGCTTTAGTTCAAGAGAGACTCCATATTGTAATAAACTATGGTCATTGTATTATATTATATAATTTTTCAGCATGATTAATAGATTTATATCTAACAGTCTCAGTCTCCTATTGACTGATGTACTGATTTCAGTACACACTGGAGGAAAGAAGCCATAGACTGAAGGAACTAACTGGAAATACAGCCTGAAAAGGACTTTGTTTTTTAACGTGTGCACAAGTTATAAAATTTGGCAGTCATAATTTGATACCCTTACTCATACACTCATGTTGTAGAACACCTTATTCCACAAAGGGTCCCACTGATTTCAGTGTGACCATCTGTGGAGTAAGGTATAATTCAATATGAGTATCAGAATCTGGCCATTAAAATAGGCAGATGGAGAATGGAGCAGAAAGCTAGTGATAAACTGTTATCTGGTGGGTTAGATTATACTGCCATAGTAACAATGTAGCCTAAACAAATGCTGTTTTGGGAAGACCTTGGAATATGAAAGCTGAGGAGAGCTGATCAAATACTGAAAATAAAGATTAATATATTCACAAGAAAATAACTCACGTATGATTCACTGATATTCATGGGGTCATTCTCCAATATTCATGGAACCATCACCAAATCATTAAAATATTCAAAAATGCTAAAAACTTCACAAATTGGTGCTAGAAATACATTATTTACTATCTGTCATTCGGCTCCACTATTCAGCATTTGCTATTCTCCTGTTTCATCCATCCAATCAAGGAGCAGAAAAATATCCATGTAACCAATTTCACTCCAAAAATAGCAAATAGCTTATGAACACTTGACAAGCAACTCAATCTAAAAGCTATTTGCTTGATATATTCAGCAAAAAATCATGAATAAGGAATACATGTGCAGAAGCCACAGACCAACCACACCCCTCCAAAACACTTAAATTATCCATTTTTTTTTTTGGTTCAATGACTATTTGACTAGCTACACTACTGACACCATTTGAAGTAAACTGTTATCAATAGTGGAAATAGAGTCATCTGATTGAGACAAAAACTACTGTGCTGACTTTGAGATCTAAATCGAAGCATGACCTGTTTGATAAAATTAAGCTCCAACTTCTTTTTTTTTTCCCCTTCCAGATGACAAATTAGCGGGAAGGAATTCAAGATAATTACCACATAAGTTAAGCCAGATGGTTTGTGTGGATTGCCAACAAACAAGAGCATCAGATTTCTGATTCAACATGGGTTCAATATAATATGCAGTTACGACAGCAAAAAAAAAAAAAAAACAGCAAGAAACTCTGCATGTTGTTCTTGCTCCTTTTAGCAAGAAACAGTGTCCATATACCTCCACGTACAGTGGCTGGAGTAGGATTTGCAGAAAAACAGTAGCTACAGAAAGATGAACAGAGTGGCCTACTGCCCTTTCAGATACTTCTTTGGCCATTTGGCGTTCTTGTTCTAAGTCCGATATGAACTTTTCCACTGTCATGGGCAAGATTAGGAATTTTAAATCAAGGTTCCAACAAAATGGCAAGATGTGTTTCTAATCCTGAAAGATGAGATCAAGTCTTCTGTGAAGATTTTTCTCCAAATGTTTTGGCAATAAATGAGATTTCTTTTTTTGGATGTCTTCTTTTTTGCTGGAAGTCATCCATCAATCACCACAAAACAGGAACTGGGCCTGTGACTTGGCTCAGCCATACTGTTTCAGCACTTAGCTCTCTAGTGGTCTGTTCAAATGGTCTCAGCACACTCATAAGGCTTTCCATTAGTGTCTGCTCCAGAAGTGAGAACGATCCATCAATTTCATTTTCAGAATGACATACCATGTAATGACTGCCTTTTTTCAAACCAGTTTTTCTAACATAGAGAATGTAGAAATCCATCTGGTAACCTGCATCCTGAATAAGTTTGTCTTGGGGTACAAGTCATTATTCTTGGAAGAGTTTCAGAAGTTTTCCTGCTTTTACAGGCTGACAGAACTGTGGACTGATATAATTTCCCCTTATAAGGATGCACATTTCTACATTATCATCTTTTCTATGGCTAAGGCACAGATGTTCAAGGGTAATTTTGCCAGCAGGCCTTGCCCCACCACCGTTGTGCAAAGGAAAGCAAGAGTCCTGTACTGTTTGAGAAGTGCTATAATTCACCTATATTTCCTAACACGGGATTAAGACACCTTAAATGAAGTGTTGCATGGTGTTGGTGATGAATTTCAGCATCATCTGGCCGTTTGGGAGCAGTGTTAGCACATGCTGCATCCTTCTAAATGGTATAGCAACAGACACCACAATGCATTTCCTCAGCACTCCAGAACACTCTGTTCTCCACAATCACAATGACTGTGCAGTAGAGCAGAAATCGGCAACCTTTGACACGTGGCCCGTCTGCAGGTTTGGCCAATCGCAGCTCCCACTGGTCACAGTTTGCCATTCCAGGCCAATGGGGGTTGCGGGAAGCGGCATGGGCTGAGGGATGTGCTGGCCGCCGCTTCACCCATTGGCCTGGAAAGGCGAACCGCATCCAGTGGGACCTGCGATCGGCCAAACCTGCGGATGCTGCAGGTAAACAAACCGTCCCTGCCTGCCAGCAGATTTCCCTGATGGGCTGAGTGCCAAAGGTTGCCGATCCCTGCAGTAGAGTAGGTATTTATATGAGCACCTCACAACTTTTAATGTATTTATCCTTAGAACACTTCCATGAGGTACGGCAGTGCTCTTCTCCCAGTTTTACAAATGGGGAAATGAGACACAGAGGCTAAATGACTCACCCAAGATCACACAGGAAGTCTGTACTGGAGCAGGAAATTGAATCTGGATCTCCAGAGTCCCAGGCCTAGTGTCCTTACCATAGGAGCACCCCCTCTGTGGAGTTATCAGGATTATCCATAGCAGTTGTTAGTTGCATTGCCCTGACAATCGTTCCCCCTGCAAGTTACTGACATGGATACACACGTTAGTGTGTTGTTATTTATGCTGTCAGAATGTTAACCCACTAGAATCATATGGCATATGAAATTGTTTGCTCTCAGAAGTCATTCTGACTGCTGCATTCTCTACTGGCATGCAATGAAATGATTAGTTTTCAAAAATATGAAACTTAGGAAGCTGCTAGTCCTCATTATATGTATTTCTCACAATAGCATTAGTCCAGCTATTTGTTCTCAACTAATAGCAACCCTTTCTGCACTTGTGGTTTAACTAAAACTAGGATGCATAGTTTTACTGAAATGAGTCTGTGTCATATATACTTCTGTGATATTCTGTTAAGTCAGCCTAAGAGGAGTTACAGAGAAGGGGGAAATTTTAAATGTGCTCATGGGACTTTGGAGCTTATAGCCCATTTTCAAAGTGACTTAGGCATTCATTGACTTTCAATGAGACTTAGACTCCCAAAGTACCCAAGTTATTTTTGAAAATAGTAGGACTTAGGTGCCATGGAAAATTTTCACCACTAGGTTTATCACACGGAGTATCAACGTCACTAGCACAAAAGGTTTTAGCAACTAAGATTGCCACAAAAGGAACGCAGTTGGCACAGGCAGTAACAGCCATAGTGATAATTGTAGACAGTGTACCAGAAGCTTTATATTTAACATAACATTAAGCTCTCTGGATGGGGAACAGGTCTTCTTGGGTACTGGATAAATAAAACAAACAAACAATCAAAAAGATACATCATGTAAAAGTTTTGGTGGTCTGAAATTATCCAACTGGTGCTGATGCCAGTGCACTAGATGAAGATTGCCTGCTCCTAGCATTACTCTTACAGTTAGATACCATGGAAAATAGCTATGAAGTCATTTTGCCCAGCTTGTTAACCCAGGATTGTTTCCTACAGTTCTTGTTCTAGTGTTTTGTATATCCCAGTAGTATAAAGAAGTTCTACAGACTTTTTTTAAACAAATAAAATCTTATAAGGCTCGCTCCACTTAACTTTCAGAAACCATTCCATAGCCTAATACATTTCACTGTCAAAGATTTTCCTGATATGCGTCCTCAATTTTGTCATCCTTAATTACATGCCATAACTCCTGGTTATACCCTTGTGTGTGCCCGAAATAATGATTTTTCCATCTTTGGTATTTGTACCCTTCAGATATATGAATTACTGTCATGTCTCTCCCAACCCCCTTTGTTGTCTTTTAGCATAAAGAAATTATATAGATTACACCTAGATAAAAACAATGTTAAAGCGAGTTTGCGTTGAGAGTACATATGGGCAGAGGATGTTGCAATTATCTCCAAACCAACCATTACAAACCCTGGACATTTAAAGTTAAAGTTAACTTTAAAATAAATTCAAATGTGTTCAGTTATGCAAATGCACAATTAATGCATCCATAAAACCTAAACTGTGCCCTGAAGTGAAATAACCACGCAGTTACGAACAGTTTCCCCTCATGGTGTCACTACAGTCTCAACTTCACAATGGGAGGAGACGGCAATTTTGAAAGAGGAGGCCCCCATCATCCGAGAGAGCAACCTGTGACCTCAGTCTCATTGAAAAGAATGGGCGATGGAAGCCATTTTGGAAAATGGCAATTTTGTGGAATTCTCTATAAAAGAAGAAAACTATTCTTCAGCTTCTGTGGCAGAAGAAACTTTAAATTTTGCAGAACAGTAGGTAAAAATGTGGGCCTGTTAGTCTGTCTCTCTGTTTGTGTATATGGAAAGAGAGATACCAGACTAGCAGCTCCAAATTTTCAGCTGTTATTTTTCAGAATGTAAAGTTTCTTCTGCTCTAGAGGCAGAATACAGATCCATCCATCAACAGAGGTTTAAAGAAAACACCGTTTATTAAATATTGTTACAAGACATACATACAAAAAGTAACAGTTTGTCATTGCCTTTCACTACAAATCAGAATTTTCAGTTTAAACTCTTTCTGCTTATTACTTCTACAGTTTATAGAAATTAATCCTTCACATTTTTCCATCATTTTTATTTTCCAGGAATATGGTATGAACTACCGTGGCATATTTTTACCATTTGTTTTGCGGTTTACTTTTAGAGACCGAACTGGCTTCTATACACTGTGGTAAATATAAGGAAGGCGATAGCCAAAGATTTGTATTGCGGTAGTGCCTAGAGATCTGAGATTTGGGTTCCAATGTGCTAGCACTGGACAGACACAAAGTAAATGACAGTCCCTATCTCAAAGATCTTCTAGTCTAATGAGAAGACAGACAAAGCCTGGGAGGGATAAGAGAGGCATACAGAGGTACGTGTCTTGCCTAAGGTAATAGATCATGTTAGTAACAGAGTTGGGATTAGAATCTTCGTCTACTGACTCTCAGCCCAGTGCCCCATGCACAATGCCACATTGTGTCCCCTAAATCTCAAGCTTGAAACATGCAATGTAATCATTTTGCAATACAGTAGTTACTTGCTTAAATTATCTGCTGATTTGCTTTCTCTCTAATTACTTACTTCGGAGAAAAAAATACAAGCATTTACTCAAAGGTCCTACCGGCAGACTGGTAAAGACCCGGGTGGGGCAGCTACCAAAAGCATGTTATGTGATATAAGTGTTACTCCAGCGGCGGGCTTAGTGGAAGCTCTGGATAGTTGCGTGGGAAAACCAGTCTTTTTAGTTCTTTTGCTGGCAGAGATTGGAAGCATGATCAACTCACAGGTCTGGGAATGAAGTGCCATAAGTCACTCAACCACAACCCTTCCAGACAAAAGAATGACGCAGATCAAAGGAGAATCTTGTCCAGTCCCCAGCCAATAATATGGTAGCTAAAACTCTGAAAGAGAGAGTTAAAGGAGGGAGGAAGAAAATTTACTTAGTGGTCACAAAGGATTTTCAATAGCTATTCTGTGGAGATTTGAATTGCTGTTACTTTTTGGCAAGGGGATTAATAATATGCTGATGCAGTGTGTTCTACTATAAAACCAAACTGAAATGCCCCTATTTTTTTTATCTGAAGGTTTGTAACATTTTATTGTAAAACATGAAGCCCATCCGGTTTATCAGAAGTGCATACGTACACATCACTTATTGTTTCCATGCTCTTAAACCAGCCTTTTCCGTGAAGACACTATGTGCCTTTCTGAGAGCTGTTAAATGACTGCAGCTAGTCAGCCCTTTTTCTGGAAGGACGCTCTCAGCTAGAAATGAAGTATAAGATCTGTGACTTTCAAGTTCTACTGTGTAAATTGTTCTTCCGCCACAGCTGGAGAAAATGCTTTCAAGAGTTTTATGCTGCTTCCTGTGTGGCGCTGCAGCTTTCCCCTAACGACTATTTCCCATCAATACCCACAGACACCTACCTTCTTAACCACTGTTTTAACGGTTTCTTACCACTTCCACCTTTCTGAAAAACACTTCATTTGGAAGGAGGTTTACAAATATTTGTTCACCAAGCTGTTGAGGAAGATAACATCTCAAGGGACTTAGAATTAGGTGTACAATAAGGTCTGAAAAAACAGTTCTTGAACATGTGCAGCCACCAGATGCAACCAGCAAGATTAGTATATAAAGTGAATTTTTGCATATGAAATCTATAATGAAGTAGGTCATTACTGAAAATTTTACTATAGCAAAACCAGAAATGTCTCTTTTCCAAGAAACATAATAATCAAATCTTATGTAATTACACAATTACACACAAAATATTGTTCTAAATGATGGTGTAGTTTTTTTATATATATTATAAGAAATCTAGAACTGTTTTTATGAGGAGTACAGCAGCAAAGCTGGGATTTTCCTGTCAATACACACACACACACACACACAGGGAGCCTTAAAATGTTTGTTTCATTTTCAAAGATCTTCTATGGGTTTAACATCAACAACTTAAATACAATACTTAAAAACTGCCTAAACTGCTTCTACACAAACAAACAATTTATATATATGTATATATATATATATATAATATATATATATATACACACATACACACACACACACACACATATACACACACACATACCCTACAACATTGTTGCCTCTACGTAAACAAAAATTATATAATACAACTTACAACATTAAAAGTTTGTCTGACCAAAAGTTAGAAAAAAGTTTCTTTTAACAGAATTTTCAAATGCTTAAACTCATGTATTCTGAAAGCATAATTTAGTTTGTAGTGTGCTTGCCAAGTCGATCAATAACTACATTTTAAATGTCGCAAGAGCATCTATTTTAATATGTATATTTTACAGACTCATACTTAACATTTATTTATGTTTACTCTCTCCAACCAAACAAATGGAGAAAAAGGGACCAACTGCAGCAAAATGGTCTGCAAGATTTCATGTCATACATTTAACTGTTCAGGAATCATTCAAGGGATTCCTATGATCTGTGTTACACAGGAGGTCAGACTAGATGATCATAGTTGTCCCTTCTGGCCTAAAAACTTATGAATCTATGTAGACCATTATTTTATGTAGGTCTGAAAACAACTTCATTTACAATCTGAACTTCCCACAAAAGATCTGTGGTCACCTGCATGTAGATTCTTGCAGTATTATACATATAATTGCCAAAATGAATAAAAAGTAGTAAATACATTTTATTTAATATGAAACAAGCATGTTGCTAACAATGACAAAAAGGACACCTTACAGAACTAACTGCTTGTTTCTTTAGTTACCAGGGTTGAAGCTATTCATGCTTTCTTTTTAAATTTGATTTTAAACATATGAACACCTTTATTCGGCTTTTAGGCATTTTTAAGCATCGTTAATTTCACCAAATACTTGGCATTCTTTTAATAAATATAGCTTGGCTGGGCTGAAAAGGAACACAGTGCAATATCATGAACTGTGCTTTATTAATTAAAAAACCCAACCTATTAAATTCAAAGGTATTTTATTTATTTTAAATATCTGGCTCTCTGCATCTAAGCTGTGGAAATGTTTTGACTTGGCATTTGTGGAGCATATTCAAAGATGTCTAAACCAAGCATCACCGACTCTGTAGATCTCAGAATACAATCAGATACATTCTGAAGGTTTCTAAAGGAGACCAAGATTTTCAGAACTGATGGATTTTGCCTGGCTGTCTCTGGAAACACTTTAAAGAGACTTGAATCCTGATTGTCAGAAGGTGACAAACACCCAACATTCTGAAAAATCAGGTTCCTTTAAGGTTTCTTATATTGTGCACCTCCCCCCCCCCCCACCCCAAATCACTAGTCAACTCCAAAAATCCTGGCCATATGATATACAGCCATTTCTGACATCCCCTTGATATTCCAGTAAGCAAGCCCAGTTTGTTAATATCTTCATTGGGAGAATGATAGTTATATCACTAAGAAAACAGTCTTAAAGGAGCTTCCCCATTACCAAAGAGATTAAAAAGTAAGTATTGACCAACAGGCATAGAGTTTTAAATTGGGTTTTCCCTTTAATTGCAAACATATTTTACAACATTTTGCTAGGTGAAAATAGTATCCCACTTAATCAAATTAACCATACAGAGAAGTGCATTAATTTCAGTTTATTTATTTATTTATTAAAGTCTTGTTATCCAGAAGGGTCAGTTTGTGGGCATTCATGAGCGAGGCAGCAAGCTGACTACAATTTGGAGAGACGCATTTAACCCATTTTGGGTTGCCTATGTGGCCTAATGCTCACAAATAAAAAGATTTCCACAACCTAGACCCTTGGCTTCTGTGAGTAAGTTAAGCAGGCGCAGAGCTAAGATGTGCCACCTTCTGAGGCCTTTGCAGAGTTGAAGGGGGCAGATCATTTAAAATAAATAAAGCCAAAAGAGGATTATTGGAGTGTCTCATTAACAAAACAGTTCAGTTTTATCATCATCCCGTGGTCACTGAATACTTGTGTCACTGCTAAGCAGAGTTGTCTACGTTTCTCATTTCCCCCTCCCCAAGCACCCCCCCCCCCCAAAGCAATACAATGTTGTTTCCCTAGTGTTGTTTCGCAACTTTGCTTGTGTGAGAAACAGAAGGATAGTTTAAAAGTAATGTATCATGGCAAGGAGAGGAGGAAGATGAAAGTCCAGATTAATCCATCTGCGTCACTTGCTGTCATACTCATAAACCCACAGACTTAGCAGTGCTCACATGCAACAGGGAAACTAGGGAGAGGCCAGGAAAAGAAGTTGCAGAGGAATAGGACTTGCAATAATGCAAAAAAAGACATGAGGGTAGAAAGAAAGATTCAGAACATCCACCAAGCTAAGTGGAAATCATACAAATTTAATTTAATTCTTGGAAGGCTTTTCTGTTGGGAGAAAAACAACATGGGCCAAAGACAACAGGGACTATTGGGGTAGTAGTCACTACGACAGGCCAACATAGTGTTGTGGATCTTGACAGGGAAGTGCTAAGAAGAGATAAAGGGATAATAAACTCACTGCTGGAGAAGAAGAGAACAGCAGCTCTAACAAGTGTCCATAAAATCTGCCCAACCATCTTTTGCTAAAAGGTCAGAGATGGTCAGTAGGCACCAGTAGTAGTTAAGATTATCAGTATTTTTATTTCCCTGTGAGGTTACAAACTTGTCCAATGCTGAAACTGGACAGTTATCATCTTAGGTTCATATTTTTCCAGTAAAATAGTATCTAATAATCCAAAAACACTTGTCAGTGACCTTTTATCCCAACTCTCAATAAAAATGGCTTTTACTCCTACTTCCATTGAATCCTTGCTTAATATGATGTATTATTTCTACCTCCTGGTTTATAGAGCTGGTTGAAACTCAGCATTTTCATTTTGCAGGAAATTTTGGTGTTTTAAAATTTGTTTTTACCTGGATATAAATTAAAACAAATATATATTTTTTATTGCCCACAAAATGGAAAATCTGAAAATTATTTCATTTTTTCCCTTTTCCAGGAAATTGTTAAAAATCTATAGAATTTCATGAAAAAAATCTGTTTAATTGGAACAGCTTTTTGCAACAAAATATATTTCAATGAAAATTTTCTGACCAGCCCAACTTGTTATCTAGATTCTTATACAACACCCACTGCTATGGCATCTGACCTCCTTAAAGTAAACTTAAGGGTTAAGTTTTCTTTTTCTTTTAACATCAAATAATCCTTTGTTTACTACTGAGGGGGCTAACTCATTATTCTTATGCACAAAATTCTCAGATTGAATGGTATACTAAATATATTAGTGAACCTTTCACCCTCAAAAATGAATAATCTGTTCTCCAATATTTGCTGCTCATAAATAGTGAACTAGCCAACCCTACCATTGTTGGCTAATTCACTATTATCCTTAGCTTCACATTAGCCAAAGTTATAGCTGAGATTTGAAGTCAACTTCAGTTTTGAACTGTGCTTTCACTCACTCACCTTTCTGGAATCCTCTGCTTTTTGCGTGAAAATGTCCTGTCCTAGTCTACATTTTTGAACTAGGTGAGAAGCTGTGCCACTTTTTAAAATTTTTTAAAGACTTTTTGCTCACAAAAAGCTCCAGATGGCTAAATTTTAATAAACAAAAAGCTTAGCATGTGGCTAGACCTCAGTGAGGAATAGTCACTTTGTGTGTTTCAGTTCAATTTTTATAATTTTTATAAATTAGAAGCAATTGAAAGTTAGCAATAGTGCATAGTTAGAATCAAATTTGATTGTAGCCACTGTTGGTACTACAGAGTTGCAATGGTGTGGAGAAGCAGGCCCACATGTAATTCAAGCATTGTAGAAAAAAAATGTACATTAAAACTTATATTATCAGAGAAACAGTATGGGACTATGTAATTTACTCTTATGCACATGTTCAAGAACACATAGTTGAAGCTCATCATTTAGCCTTAGTTCTGCATTTCTAGAACTTTATGTGCAATCTAAATATTTTATTTGTTTCTTTAACACACACCATTTCTTTAACATTATATATAGATGTAAAGATTGCAGGAATGCATCTCACCACCTTCCCTATTGTTCCATCACAACAACTGTGGTCAGGTTAGAAGCTTTTGATGATTGTGAATTGGGCCCAGAAAAACGATTTCCCTACACCTTCTATGAGCATTGTAATACCTATATTATATTGGTATAAATATCAGTCTGATAACCTACTGGACCAACACAATCTTAGTTTGATGACAATTGGGACAGTTTGCAAGCCTGATCTGTTTCCTCTGTTTTTTGGCTATGGAAGTGAGCTGAAAGGATGGTTGGATTTTGATTTTCAGCTGCTGCTTTCTTTTGTTGCTCTGTACAAGTGAGATTGAAACAAACAATCTTGATGTTTTATGGTATGTGCTTCCAATGATCACATGACTGTGCCTAGAGGTGAAAGATGCGTTTTGGAAATTGAAAAAACTTGATATATATAAATGATCTCATATCCCAATGCTGAATGTAGTGTTGTAGCTGTGTTGGTCCCAGGATATTAGAGAGACAAGGTGACTGAGATAATATCTTTCACTGGAATAACTTCAGTTGGTGAGACAGATAAGCTTTTGAATCACACAGAGCTCTTCTGCAGGCCTAGGAAATGTACTCAGAGCATCACAGCTAAATTCAAGTTCATCTGGAGTTGCATGTAGTGGTCAGATGGTTATACATGGTGAAACCAATCTTGTATTTAGCTGTGATGCTCTGACTACCTTTCCCAGATCTGAAGAAGAACTCTGCACAGCCCCAGAGCTTGTAACTTGGTCCAAGAAAAAGATATTACCTCACCCACCTTGTCTCTCCCATATCCCAAGTAATTCACCTAATAACTTGTCACTATAAAAGCTCCCTTTCACACTGAGCTGAATACACATGATCTGAATACAGAACCAACTCTTCTGGGATCCAAGCCTTCATCTGTTCCTGGACCTCCAGTAGGGAATGGCTGGTGCCCAGGCTGGTAACCTGTCTTTGTTCCCGCACTGCACAGAAACTTCAATGGCAAAGAGGTCACTAAGGAAAATGGGACAATACCCTAATCATCATCTAATTGCTTGCACTACACAACCTGTAGGTGGCCCCAGATCTCCAAGACCACCATGACGGGCTTGACAGTATGAATGCGACTTTCAGACTCTCAGCCAAACCATGCATAATAGTACTGGGGAGGTTCCACAACAAGGTGCCCCCTGCCCCATGTGAAAGTAAATGAAGTGTGCCATGAGTCCAGCCCCCATTACACACTCAGACTATAGGGTAGAATACAACTCCGATCAGTAAAAGCCTTTTGAAAGCACAACTAGCAGACAAGCAACAGAACCTTTGGCCATGCAAGCTGGCAGATGCAACTCTCAACTCACACTCCATGAAGGAAGCCAGGACAGAGTTGGAATATATTACTGCCTGTTGCTACAACCATAAATTAACTTTCTGTATCAAATCACCGACCCTCAAATCCAGAGACAAATAATCCCTACTAAGGAGGATCACAGTATTTTTTTTACTACATTACTGTATATTTTACATTAAAATTTTAGATCACACAATTTATTAATGTTTGGCAAGACAAGAGGCCACCAGTGATGTTTCTATTAACTGTAATACACACCGGTTACCAAGTTAGCATGCACAGCTGACAAAATGTGTGGAAATCTTTAAAAAAAGAAAAAGCACAAACCAAAAATATTACCTTTGTATTGTATAAGTGGTCCCTTCTCGGCATAATCTAGAGAAGCAGGTCTTCCATCAATCTTTTTCATAACCCTCTTAAAGCCACTTCAACATTAAGGATCTCCATAACTGCCTGGTGCCTGGCTGGCTGCCAACCAGCTGCAAAAAAACCCACCCCTTATATTGACATTGGATGGTTCCTTGATCATGCACAATGAAGTGCCTTTGATGTTATCGCTGCTGGCTGATACCATCTTACTGAGTCTTTAAGGGAAGGCATATTGCATAAATAAGGCTGAATTAAGAGCCAGAAAGGACATTCTATTGTTAGAATAAGGGTATTTTATATCTCCTTATTTCAGATGAGCCTTTATGGGTGGTAAGACACAAACATACAAATGTTCTCTGATTCAGTATTCATAACATGTTCAATGGACCACAGAATTTATCAAGTAAAAATTAAAATATGGGATTTTCTTCTTTTAAACACAAGTTTAAATCCTCATATTGAGTTGTGGTGTTTTTAGCAGCCATATTTAAGTATTCTATGTATCTCATTGTGTCATGATGCATGTTCTCCACATTTGTGTGCAAAGAGAAGCAGATTCAAACCAGGCCTACAAAATTTAAAAGATGATTCGCTCTATCACTTGCTGGAGCACTGAAACTAAGCACCAAAGCCAAATACACATGACTCTGGTATTTTTGTTCTTTATGTAAAAAAATATGCTTGCTTAGGAGTGTATGTGCAAGGGAGCACACCTGTACATCATCTCCCAGCTTGCTAAGGCATGTAACATAATTTAATTGGAGTAATAAGGCAGATACTATAATGTAATAAGGTAGATAAATACAGTTCTTCCCAGCTGTGAGCCATGTATATTATGAAGCTGCATTGATCTGTACCAACATTCAAATGGTCTTGGGAGTGCCAAGTTCCTCAGAGCTACATACACCCAAGGAATCATCTCTTCTGGTTGCCAAGAGCACTTTTCATGTTATTTCTCACTGTTCTGGGCTACATTCTTTATTTTTTGGTTACCGCAAGTTCTTTGACAAAAACCATCAATAATAAGACATTGTTAAACTTCACTCTTTCTATAGAATAGAGAGTAGAGTATACTATAGTAACATAACCAGAAAACAACACAATAAAAATCAAATTCTTCATTAGAACAGATCCATCTTCTTTTCTCAATTAAGTAATGTTTGTAAATTTTGAAAACAATTGATTAACTTTTGTAACTTTATAATAGAATTTATAATGTAAGATCATAGTAATGCCATGGCACTGACTCAAATGCATTGCAAAAATACACATTTAATAAAACATTCAAAACTCTTACTTCACATTAAGATTAGCTCTTTCTATTTGGAGTTGTGTCAATTATTTACTTCTTCTGACAACGGAATGAAATACTGCCAGCATACAAAAATCATGATTCTAGAGGCGGGGGGGTGGGGGGTGGGGGGGGGGAAGGAAGGAAGAAAAATTAAGCTGCAAATATTATAACATCCCATGCACATGAATATATTTTCAGTAATACTACTTCAAAAAACAAAACACCAACTCCTTGCCCTTATTTATAGAAATAACATCATCCTTCCTTTGCCAGTTTGAGGGTGAACACTTGATATAAGTGATTACAACAAGATATTTTCCATGAATTTCTGCTTGAATATTTGAATTAACGAACGTAGGTCATTTTCACATCCCCCTTTACTAATCACCTTCCCATAAATCTGTGTGCAAGTTTTACTGGCATAAATGGAAGCAATTTTCAAAGGCACATGTTGTAGTATTCAAGTAAATCAAATCTGAGATTTGCATGCACAAGCATTTACAAGAGAAATACTTACAATTTCATTCAGTTGGGGAAGAGAAGCTCCACCATCTGGCTTATCTGACTAATCAAGCTAGGGTGACCAGACAGCACATGTGAAAAATCAGGGTGGGGGTTAATAGGCGCCTATATAAGACAAAGCCCCGAATATCAGAACTGTCCCTATAAAATCGGGACATATGGTCACCCTTAATCAAACTGATCATCCTAACTCCAACAGTGAATATCAAATATTTGCAGAGAATTGTTTCGATCAATTCACTGAAATAAGAAATTCCAAGAAAAACAACTGTTTAATACATCAAAATAATGAATATATCCTGGTAAATAATGAGCAGCTCAAGGGCCGGGAAAATAAATAGAAAAGCGTGGGGGCTAACTTCAGATAAATTATCTGATAACAATTATTTACACAGCTCTACTTAATATGAAGATGGGCTTCTATGTGTAGTTTGACAGCATGCATTTGAAAATCCTCATGTTACCACTGCTTGGGTAGGAAGGATAATGATGCTACAATATTAGGTGAAGGTTTTCTTGTAGCTGTGCCATGGTTGAGACAGAGGAGTAAAGCTGATAGTGCTTTCTGTTAGTTTTCTGTTACAGCATCATGCACTATCCTGAGAAGTGGAGAAGGGGCACACAAAAGGGGATCCCTATGACAGCATCAAATTCCCTGTGAAAGCAGGATTCAGCTATGGCTTTATACATAAAACTTTAACATGTACACAATAATGGTAGCTATAACAATGGACTCCCCTTTCTAAATGTAAGCGGGGGAATAGTACCGCTATTGTGGGGAACTTTCTTGGCTTCTGCACTACCCCGGTGAAGTGGGCTAACGAAAGGATCTGAGTCCTCGCTCCCACTTCCTTTACCCAGTGGCCTCCCTGCCCTTGAGGACTCCCCTTCCACTCTCCTGTCTGGCAGAACCCTTGTAACCCCAAGGCTGGGCCCAGGATTCCTGAGGGGGCTCGACCCCCAACCCTGCTGTGGTCACCTAGGACAGGGGCTAGGGTGTCCCCACTCCGGGGTACTCTCTCTGCACTGGGCACTTCTCTGACCCACTGACCATTACATACAAGTTAAAGCAAATGCAAGTTATTTAATCAACAATTAATTTTAAAAAGAATAAGGAAAAATGGAAAAGGTTAAAGGAATCACATCACCCCGCTCAGTGGCAGGGAACATCACAAATAGTGTCTCTGGAATTTCAGGGCCGTTCACAGTCTCTTCCTTGTAAGTCCCAGGCCTTCTTCTCAGGCCCTGGCTGTGCTGCAGGGATGCTGTGGGTTGGACACTTGCTCTGGTGTGGCCACACGCTCTCAGGCTCTAAGTGGTAGGACCTTTCTTCCCAGTGTCGCCCCTGCCCTGTTGGGGTTACGATCCAAGCCTGGCCTGCAGAGCCTCTTGGCTGAGGCGTCTCCCTGTGCTGGGCCCGCTGTCCAGGGTCCCCCTCGCTCTCCCCAGCTGCTCACCGCACCCAGCTCCGGACTGCTCCAGCCCCAGCTCCACCACTCTGTCTCTGCTGCTCTGCCTCCAGCTGCCTGGGCTGCTTCTTTGGCCCCTCTGCCTCTGGTTGCTACAGCTCTGCTCCCAGGACAGGTCTTCTCTTCAGGCTGCTTCTGTGACTCTGCTCCCAGCACTGACCTGCTTCCTGGGCTGCTTCTCTGGCCCCTCTGGCTCTGGTTGCTGCAGCTCTGCTCCCAGGCAAGTCTGCTCTCTCTGGGCTGTGCCTCTGGCTTTGGGGCTGCAGCTCTGCTCCCAGGACAGGGTCTGCTCTCTCTGGGCTGCTTTTCTGATCCCTCTGGATCTGGCACAGCTCTGCTCCCTAGCTTAGCTGGGGCCCCTGCTTTCTCCTTAGCTCTGCCCCACTCTGTCTGACCCAGGCAAATCCAGCTCACACAGAGGACGGGACCTCCCTGGCCCCCTGACTCCCTGATTAGCCTGCCCACCCTGTCATTCAGGCTGGCCTGGAGCATTAGCCTCTCCCCATTGTTCCTGGGGGCTGTCAGTCTCAGGGTCCTGATTCCCCATCGACACTTCCCCCTTTTTAGTACTGGGAGCTAGCAACTAAAACACCCCCACTGAATGTTAGTAAGGGGGCAACAGTCCCCTTACATAAAAGAAGCCAAATGTAAATAAATCACATAGATTAAAGGATAACTTCATGTTACTGGCCTTCCTAGGAAAAGACTATTATACCTGCTAGCAAACAGTAGGTATGAAAGATTAAAAAAAAAAGCACAACCAGTAGATTTCTGAAAGCTGACAGAAAAGGAGTACTTGTGGCATCTTAGAGACTAACCATCACCTTCATCCCCCAACTAAAACCTCTCCAATGCATCATCAAGGATCTACAACCTATCCTGAAGGACGACCCATCACTCTCACAGATCTTCGAAGACAGGCCAGTCCTTGCCTACAGACAGCCCCCCAACCTGAAGCAAATACTCGCCAGCAACCACACACCACACAACAGAACCACTAACCCAGGAACCTATCCTTGCAACAAAGCCCATTGCCAACTGTATCCACATATCTATTCAGGGGACACCATCATAGGGCCTAATCACATCAGTCACACTATCAGAGGCTCGTTCACCTGCACATCTATCAATGTGACATACGCCATCATGTGCCAGCAATGCCCCTCTGCCATGTATATTGGCCAAACTGGACAGTCTCTACGTAAAAGAATAAATGGACAGAAATCAGACGTCAAGAATTATAACATTCAAAAACCAGTCGGAGAACACTTCACTTCAATCTCTTTGGTCACTCGATTACAGACCTAAAAGTGGCAATTCTTCAACAAAAAAACAGACTCCAACGAGAGAGTGCTGAATTGGAATTAATTTGCAAAGTAGATACAATTAGCTTAGGCTTGAATAAAGATTGGGAGTGGATGGGTCATTACACAAAGTAAAACTATTTCCCCATGTTTATTTCCTGCCCCCCCTCCCCCCCCCCCCACACACTGTTCCCTCACAGGTTCTTGTCAACTGCTGGAAATGGCCCACCTTGATTATCACTACAAAAGGTTTCCCCCCCCCCCCCCCCCAGGACCCCGCTCTCCTGCTGGTAACAGCTCACCTTAAGTGATCACTCTTGTTACAGTGTGTATGGTAACACCCATTGTTTCATGTTCTCTTTGTATATAAAACTCCCCTCTGTATATAAAACATCCCACTGAATGCATCTGATGAAGTGAGCTGTAGCTTACAAAAGCTTATCCTCAAATTATTTGTTAGTCTCTAAGGTGCCACAAGTACTCCTTTTCTTTTTGTGAATACAGACTAACACGGCTGCTACTCTGAAACCTGAAAGCTGACGGTTTCCAATGTTGTCGGTATGAAAAAAGAAATTGTAGGAACTGCTTATACTGATAATTGCAAATAAATTAATAGATGTACTTCACACTCTCTTAAAGAAAAAGGAGTACTTGTGGCACCTTAGAGACTAAGCTTATGCTCAAATAAATTTGTTAATCTCTAAGGTGCCACAAGTACTCCTTTTCTTTTTGAGAATACAGACTAACACGGCTGCTACTCTGAAACTTCACATTCTCTGTCATTCATAGTCAAAAGCCAAAGTTAGAACAAATGTACCTGTGTAACTTTACATTAGGGATGGGCGAACTAGTTCTTTAAAAAAAAAAAAAAAAAAAAAAAAAAAACACACCTCCTAGAACCCTTCTGAATCTTGTGCGTTTCTAAACTTAAGCCAGTCCATTCCTAGGACTCCTATGTACTTGGTTATCTTTTTTTTTTCTAATTTCTTTCTAATTCATGCACTTCTCATCTCCAGTGGTTGCTAAGATGCAAATATACTGTGAAGGAAACTGCTCTTGTGATAATGTCTTTGGATCAAGGATAGAAGCAGGAAGTGCTGAGGAGTCCATACTTGTAATATTACTATTTAAACGTTGTTTCAGGAAGTTCAGGTACTTTGGGTGAGCATTACAAAAACAAATATAGCCCAGCTGAACCAGAAGTCAGAACCCTTTGAGACTTGCCTGTCCTTAGACGTACTACTGCACATATTAGGTGTATAAAGTGGCAACTTTCACTTCCCTAAGTCTGTTTTTAACAGGAGATTTTCAAAGATATTGTCATTTTCAATGTGACTCAGTGTTATAAAAGATATATACTGGAACTAAGTACTAATCTGCATAGGGCCACTATTGGTTTGCACTCTGTTTATAACTGATAAGTGTTAACAAGCAGAAAAGAAACTTGGCATTTAATGAAAAGCAGATGAATAAAGTGCACTTTGGTGCACTATATTGAGTCTGATCTCAACAACTAAACAGTAGTATAAGAAGATGGATTCTTTAGCTTCTGTTGCATTTGAAGTTCCCCTTACCAAAAAAAAAAAAAAAAAGTTTAAACTGACAGGTACATTTATGTTTATGGAGTGCTTTGAGAATGTAAAGTGCTAAGTAAGATTACATCTGATTTTGAAGGGTGTCAAACTTGTGTTTATTAACACAACTACTGTACATTAAATACAAGGGTTTAAGCATCTTCAATGCTAGGAGGCCCTTGATTTCACATAATAAACAGTAAAGGCCAAACACTGTGGGCTTTCTTCTTAGTCTACCATATATTTTTCTAAAATAACAAATTTAAAATTTTAAAGATGTGTATGGCATAAAAGAGAGTCAGTCAACTGGTAGTTTGCCTTGCTTTTTATAGCCACATTACTCTATATTTTCACTAAAGGAGGCCACACATGCTATTTTTAAAGTCTGATGACTCGGGCCTTTTTAATGTAGCCCTGAACCCCTCCCTGCCTCCTCCCAAATCCTCAGACTTTCTGGTGACTTGTACAAAGTTGTTGCTTTTTCTGTGTAAGTATCTCTGTCTTAGGTCAACATTTGCAAACTGATCCAACCACCACAGCACAGCCTGTGCTCTGGTGAATGCAGCATGTATTTTCCTGTCACAGGATACCCTGGTAAACTACCTTTCCTTGAAAATTCAACAAATCATGTTTCAAGAAATGAGTATTCTTGTTTCCTTTCTGATTTAAGATGTTAAAAATAATCACCAGCCACTCTTTGCTAAAGCCCAGAATCAGATGGAGGATATAATGTATGATCAAAGACCGACAGAGCAAAATTATTTGTCTCCCATGTGCAACAACTTCAGTCTAATTTTTATCTAGCTATAGATTTTTTCTTTTAAAACAATATCTGATAACAGAAAGACTTTTGTATGGCTATATAGGAGATACAGTCACCCATTTCTCCTATTTTTAAGATGTTCTGTTAGTACACACATTCTTTATTAATAAAAAACAAAGTGGGTTGGGAGAGGAGGTTTACCTGTCCTCTCTATAGAGCAAAAAAATACCCCTAAACCTTGTGGATCCCCCGCCCCAGTATCTGCCTGAAAATCCTATGGAGGCAATCCATATGGATGCCCTGTGCCTCTGCACCATCTCAAAAGAAACCTTTCCACTTGTATCCAACCTCTGCCTCAAGGCATCTGAACAGTTTGGCTTCCTTTAAACCAGCGTTCTCTAAAATGGATTGCGGCAATTAAGTATTTGATAGCTTTATCACTGGTACCCATCTCCTTCCAGCCCTACCATTTCGCATTGCCAAGTGCATGCAGGCCCTTAGACATAAAGGGAGCTGTCTGCAGATCTAGAGACGTAAGGGGTCTGATCTCTTTTCTCTGTGCATGCCTTCCACATATAGATCGAGGGGGCTATGAACCGTCTCAGAGTTACTGCAAAAGAACTTGGAAGCTTGGCCGTAACGTACAGCACTCAACATCACTAGATGGCATGGCAGAGTACTTTTGCATTGGCTTACTGAAAATGTAACTAAGTTTATGCAGTTCAAACAGTTTCATATACATTAGTTAACCTAAAATTATGTGGGTTTTAGTTCTCTATTTAAATATACTTTAAAAAAAAAGTATAATTTGAGCTTTAACTGAATTGAATGGCATTTTCCATGCAATTTGAGGCTGAAGGAAACACATCATAAATTGCAAGGGAGTATTTGAAAGAGGAATATTCAGTACCAGTCAGAATGCATTTAGGGTTTGTGGGGAAAGGAAATGCAGGTTTCAAGAACTGGATGATTCCAGACTTAAGGTAAAATGTTCTAAAGTGCCGAAGTGACTTAAGAGTGGAAGTCTCATTTTCAAAAGTGACTTTGGCAGGCTACCAGACTCATTGGACTGGCCAGTTCCCTGGCTTCCCAGGGAGCCAATCAGCTCCTGGGCTACTTGACTCCCTTGCTGGGCTCCTGGCTCTCAGCGTATGCCTGGGTTTTGAGGGCCAAATACTCTGCTGCTTTCCAACCCAAAATAGAAGGAAACTCAGCATCTCTACTCCCTTTCATGGGAACACAAATCACACTAACTGTTTTTGTGGCACTAACTACTCAGATGGAAAAAAATATGTCCATCATGGAACTATTTAAGTGACTTCCCTGGGAAATGGAGAACATTTCTCATATGGTTCAGGGGATGTTTAAAATCTGGGTTTTGCTTCATTGAAACAGTTCATAATCTAAATGTACCTGTCGATCTGCCACTTAACATCAGGCCTCCTTTAAATATGCACAACAAAAAGCACAATTCTTTACTAAAAATGTTCTGTTCAGTCATGTTTATTTAGGGCCTGAGTAGGGTGACCATATTTCCAAAAGGGAATATGGGACACCACGCAGGACTGGCCAAAGCCCTCCCCCATCCCCGTGCGGGGCTGGCCCGAGCTGCTTGCCCGAGTCCTCCGCCCCGCCCACCGTGGGGCTGGCAATGCCATTTGCTCCCTGCCACATTCCTCCACACTCCACTTTTTTTTGACAAAAGTGGGCATTTGTCCTGTTTGCTCTTGTCAACTTGATCAGTCGGCAAGAGCCAACGAGACAAATGCCCACTTCTGTCAAAAAAGTTGGGATGGCTGGGACAGGGCTTAAAAAAAAAAAAAAGGGACTGTCCTAGCCAAAATGGGAAGTATGGTCAGGCTAGACCTGAGCCAAATGTCCACTGAAGTCAATGGTAAAACTGCGATTAATTTCAAGGATCAGTGTCTGAGCTGACAAAGATCCCTAGTCACAGAAAAGGAGTTTACTTTTTGTTTTTGATTTCTTTGAATAATCTCAGATACATTAAATATAACACTAGAAATTGGGTGCAGGACATTCCTTTTTCTGGATAAAGAGTCCTGTGATGCAAGGTCCATCCACTCCCCACCCACCAGCATGGCAGGGAGAGTAGTGTCCTGTGGAAGCTTCTGTCCTTGTGCTGACCCACAACATGGGTAGTCCATACAGGGAATAAGGGGATGTCCGACATAATTAAACAATTGATTTGCATATCTTGTGTTAGTAGTGTAGAGTTCTTAATCAATTATTATTATTAAACACTGAAGTCAGCCATCCATGGAAAAAATTTTAATTGCCCCTGATTTTATTATGAAGTGAAGTGAAAGGGAAGTATTACAGTAAAATATAGCTTGCCCATTAAGTTTTTTCCAACCAGGAAAAAAATGGTGCTATAAAAATTGCAGCCATCTTCATTAATGCAGTGGCTGCTGATTTACAGTCATATCAAAAGGTGAGAGAACTGCATTACTTGAAAGAAGAGGAAAATAATTGCAGTCTCTTGGAACCAACTTCCCTGACCCTCCCACATCATCCCCTCCAGTGCTCCTACAAGTACTAGTCTTCAGCCCAGGTTTTACAATACAAAAACTCATGACAGGCTAGAACAGGACTTTGGGAGTGTTAGAGCCTGATCCTGAGCTCATTAAAGTCAGTGGAAATACTCCCATTGACTTCAACAGACTTTGAACTAGGCCCTTAGTTGGTGACAGGTAGATGTCTATCCAGAATAGATGTGTTCAATAAAGCCGGTAGCACTTTGGAATGAATACTGGAATGGCTCAATATTAACAAAGACTCCCAGGTATCTGGGACACAATGGTGCATGCAAGAAATGAGCACTAAACGGTTTCATTGATAGATTAATTGCAGGTCAATTGAAGCTCTCAATTGATTTGATTTGGAGAGACGCTATATTTTTAAACTCAGAGAACCCAAACATTTAAAGCTCAATTGCAACTTGTGTTTATAAACACAGAATATTAAAATCAATACAGTTGCAGGTGCAGAGAGATTTTTCCCTCCCCCCACATATTAGTACTCACTTGGAAAACTTGGAGGCTGTGGCTATAGTCTTACCATTAACTTTGCACTGAAACCTAATTCGTTGCACGGCAAGCACATCTGATAATCGATAAATAAACTAATGTTTAGAGCGAAGTTAGTGGTTGGAATATTAATGGCATTTCAAGGCTCCTCCAGTGACAGTTCTGTAAAGGAAACCTGCCTCAGAAATATACTTTGATCCAACAAAACACTTAAGACAGTGCTTAACTTTAGCACATGAATATCCCATTGACTTCAATTGAATTACTCGTGTTTAAAGTTAAGCAAATACAAATATACTTTGCTGGACTGGGGTCATAGTGGTTGATCCAGGAACCATATGCCCAAGTCAAGTCAGAATGGATAACTGAGATGTCAAAGTCACCTCAGGTAATTTCTCTCTGCCCATGGATACAAGTATTTTATAGCCAGAACATCTCTAATTATAAACACTGTACATTCAACACACTTTGCTTATAATTCAAAAGCAGCTTTGTACTCAGTCAGCCCTAATGAAATGTCTGCTGATTTTGCTAAAATAATTTCTAGAATTATGTAAAGTGTATTAACGGTATTGGGTGATTGACATGAAATGGATACAGTAGATAGCTAGAGTAAGCAGAAGTCCATACTGGCACTTCCTATGTGATAAGTCAGGCCCTCAGCCTTAAATGCTGCTAGCCACATACCAATAAAAATCACTAACACTAGTAGCAAGAGTTTCCCCAACCATAAATGCTTTTGCATTAGTGATTATGTAATCCACATTTATGGTGCCAGCAGTCTGGGAAAACAAAAAACCTAGCACCTTACAGTGCTTAATGTTAGTACAATGACCACAACATATTTTTTCTCTCTATTTATAAGTGGTAGGGGTGGGGAAACCAACAGGCAGAAACTAAGAGAGAGAGAGAGAGTGTGTGTGTGTGTTCGTTCCAAAAAGGTCCTGATTCTCCACTGACCTGTACACTGTAATCTACACCAACGTACAGTAAGGCAAAATGCTACAATTCTGTGGTGGTAGCATTTTAGGATTTTTGTACTGGTGTAAATGATTGCATATGTGCAGGGAGATGGAGAGCCAATCCCAGAATGTTATAGAACTTTCCAATAGAAAACTTTGTTCATGGGAAGTTACTTAAAATGTGATCAACCTTTTAAAATGTTATTTAATTTGTTTGCATTTCAAAAATTAACCTTTTCCTTAAAAATATGTCAGAACCAACCAACCTCCCACATCTTAGGCAATATGTATTCAGCTCTAAAGCCTAGACAGATCACTCTAGGTTAGATTGCTTGCTCACAATCTTTTCCCTTGGTTCCCTTTCTTTTCTCCTGATCTCCCTCTCTACCCTTTTGGTCATGTGTATCTCTTACTTTCCCTCTATTTTTCCAGCCTCCCACTTTTCTTCCTGTAATTGTTGTAGATCCTCAGATCTCCAGACTAGCTTCTCCTTTTTCCACTCAATGGCATTCCCATTACCTTTACACCTCACTACTTGCATATATTGCCTTCCAACACTACTTGCATATATTGCCTTCCCCCAATGCCAGTCAACTGTGCTAATTCCATACATTCCAGATGCCATAGATACTTGTCCACTGCATTGTGTTCCTTCGGCCCAGCTGTTAAAATCAAATTTTCTGGATCAGGGACTAAGTGAATTGGTACTCAACCCCTCCCTACCCTGCCCCTGAAAGATCCAGCCAGCGTAGGGTCAGTGACAACAACAGAACTTTGAACTCAGAACGTTTGGTCCTGTCAGGAGTTGGTCAACCCAACAAACTAAAATTAACTCACAATTGATCAAAATGAGTCCTTGTGTCTCTATTAAATATGATCAAGCTGATGAAGAATCTTTCCAAGAACTCATCTTGGAACTATTTTGGGACTTAAGCAGCTGATGTACAAGCCCTAGAATGGAATCAGGATTGGTTAACAAATAAATAGTAGCAGAGGGTATTTACCAATGCCGTCATCTTTAAAGTCCTCACTAACTGCATTTCTATTTTATATACACATACACTGCATACCATCTGCTGATGTTTATTTTAATTTCGCAGGAAAGGCCTGTGTTTAAGTCAGAATTTAAGTGACAGAATCAGAACAAAAGGAAAAGGGCTGAAGAAAAAAACTGAATAAATTCCAAATATGACTTGCAAAGGCAGACAATATAAAAGCTATAATCTTAGCTTAAGACCCACACTTTTTAAACACAGTAATTACTAGACATCTGCTGGTAACACAGCTTTGCTATTGGATAACCTTAATTACCCTGTAATATTTCCTGACACTCCCCAAAATATGCCCCATGGATAATAATTCATTCACCGTTCAGCCCCATTATTAGCTACTAATTCAAACAATCAAGACAAAGACAACGAACAGATGACCTTGAACAATTACCCACTCAGTGAACAGAATTTATTTCATGCCTTTCAAAGACTTTACTGCTTTCCTGGCTTCACGAACAACAATTCAGAATTAGCAAAATCCAGGCAAGAAAAAAGAGCTGCAAAATAAATGCAGAGGTCTGTTTCCCCCTCCCTTTAAATACTGTTTGCTCAGAATTACAGTGATAAAGCCTCCTTCAAAATGTTTCAACTTCTAAGGTTTAAAAAAAAAAAATCTGGAGAGTCTACGTATGAAACCAGAAATTGCTAAATTTGTCATGATAATTAATAGAATGGATTTGGCCATTATTTATTCAGCATTAAAAAAATATCAAGCAGTTGGGATCGGTTTCTTTTTGTTTAATATTTATTTAGGAAGTATTAATAGGTTTACAGATCCTTGCCATGTAAATATCAGAAACAAAACAATCATTAAAACAGTGAGCTTTTGTTTAAAGAGACACAGTAATACAGTAATCAGACCTCTATTTAACAGTGTTACGAGTCAGAAAAAAAAATTAATGCACATAGCTAAAGTGAATGGGCCATATTGAACCGTAGCATAAGCAGAGCTGAATTAGCTTCTTAGAGTGCGGCTGAATGTTCTCTATGGGCTCCCATGCGATATTGTGAAACTACCAGGCCACACTTTGTCCTCTGTTAAACTGATATAACCTCATTACCTTCACTCAGGGCTTGTCTACACTTGAAGAGCTACTATTGCATAGCTGTAGCACTTCAAGGGTAGACTCTACCTACACTGATGGCAGGGGTTCTCACCTTGTAAGGTAACTGTGGTCCTTTGAGACGTATTTTCCTATGGGTGCTCCACTTCAGTGTGCATGCACCTCTTGAGTCCTTTATTGGAGATTTTCCATTAGTAGTTTCCGTTCAGCTCATGCATGCATGCTATGCCTCCTCAGGCTGGACACCAAGGCTAGAGAGGTTTGCAGGCAAATCTCCCTCAGTGTCCCTGTAGGTGCTCTACTTCAAGTGATTCCTGAGCAGTAGCCTCACAGGGAGGAGGGAGCTTTGGAATTAAGTCCAAGACTGAACACAGTACAGCAGAACCATGTGCTGCATCAGATCTGATGTCATGGACCAAGACATACTATTTAGAAAAGGTATGCACTGAAGCCAACATAGCAGCTCTGCATATCTCAGATACTGGGATATTTTTGAGTAAAAGCGGTGAAAGTTTCCTGCAATCTGGTATAGTGTGCTATTGTCCTTGGAGAGTTAAAGTACCAGATATTTTGTAGAAAGCAATAATACAGCGAGAGATCCACTTCAGAAGTCTCTGAAGAAATTGTGGACCCCCTGGGTCTTTCTGTGATGGAGACAAACTGTTTAGGTGATTTTCAAAATTACTTGGTCTTATGTAGGCCACATGTAATACAAGAAAGGAGATCCATGCTGAGATTTATGTGGTGTAGGGAAAAGTGCCAGTAGATGAATACACTGGTTAAGATGGAAATCTGACAGCACCTTAGGTAAGAATCCTGGGTGCAGCCAGAAGGAGACCTTGTCCTTGAAATATACCATAAATGGGAGGTGGGAAGCTTGAATGCTCATTGGACCCACAGGTGAAGCAGGTAACGATACCAAGCTTACCTCAGCCATGTTGATACTGTAAAGATAATCCTAGTTTTGTCCTATCTCATCTTGTTCATCACTGTTAGAATTAGTGGTGTTAGAGGGAATGCTTAGAACAGGCCCTTCATTCAGGGAAGAAAGGTGTCTCCTAAAAAGTGGTGGACTACGCATCCCCTCCAGCAGAATAAGGAGCATATCTTGTTGCTGAATGAAGCAAATACGTCCATTTCTGTTATAGCCCATGAAGAATTTGATAGTCCAACTCCCATTCGTAATCCTGGGAGAACTGCATGTTGAGAATATTGGCTATGGTATTCTGGAGTCCCAGAGGGTAACTGAGATCTGAATTTAATAGGGTATACACCAGTTCAACAACTTCACAGCTTCAGCACACAGGGAAAAGGACAGTGCTTCTCCCTGTTTGCGGATATAAACCATGCAAACCACATTGTCCATCATGCTCCTGATAAGGGGTCAGAACTGAAGGCTGGTGCTCCTGACTGCCCTGAGTTCTAACTGTTTGATGCAGAGACTGGCTTCCTGAGGTGACCATCAGTCCTGTGTTTTGAGGGCATTAATGTGTGCTCCCCACCCTGGCAGTAATGCATCCATTGTCACAGATACTGTTGGAGCTGGACAGATGTAAGTGATGCCCATGCAGACATTGAGTTGAGTTTTCCACCAGTCTATGGAGTTCTTCACCTGGAGGAGAGCTGTGACCTGTTTGTCACAACTGTCTTTGATTGACAAATAAATCCTTCTGAACCAGCCCTGAAAGCAGTGGAGGCATAATCTTGCTTCCTTGGTCACAAAGGTGAAAGCTGACATATGACCATATGCCATATGAACCAGGGGATTTCTTGAATTGTTCATATCAGGTTTGCCAAAGTTACAAATCTCTCTGTGGAAAGGAAGGCCCCAGTTGCCAATGAATCCAAATATGCCCCCATGAATTGTATTCTCTGTATAGGGGCTAATGTGAATTTTATGTTTACTGGAAACTCAATTCCTAGAAGAGAGAGAGGGCTGTCTGGGTGGAAGGTAGTACTGCTTCATAAGATTGGCCCTTGAGTAGCCAGTCATCAAGCCACAGGAAGACTAAAATTGCTTCTCACAGAAGGTAAGCAACTACTACCACTAAAAGCTTTTGAGAACTCCTTTGGGACCAAAGGGAAATACTCGGTATTGAAAATTATCCTGGTCCCTGGTGAAATGGAGGCATTTAGAAGCAAAAGAAAGACCAAAGACAGGATAGACCGAGGAAGAAAGACAATAAAAGAAAACATGACAATGCCGTTGTTTTAATTTTCATTGAAAAAGTTAGTTGTGATCGGACAGCTAACAGAGAACATCAGTGTAAATGGGATAAGATCTAAGCCTCAAATAGGAAAAGAACTAGTTAAGAATTACTTAGGTAAGTTATAGGTCTTCACGTCACAAGGACCTAATGAAATACATCCTAGAAAACTTAAGGAACTGGTTGAAGAGATCTGAGCCATTAGTGATTATCTTTGAGAACTCGTGAAGGAAGGGAGAGATCCCAGAGGACTGAAAAAGGGCAACTATATTACCTATCTATAAAAAGGGAATAAGGACAACACAGGGAATTATAGAGCAGTCAACTTAACTTGGTACCTGGAAAAATAATAGAGCAAACAATCAAAATCAATTTGTAATCAACTAGAAGAAAATAAGGTGATTAATTAAACAGTCAGCATAGATTTGTCAAGAACAAATCATGTCAACTAGCCGAATATCCTTCTTTGATAAGGTAAGAAGTCTTATGGATTGTGGGGAAGCACGAGATGGGATATATCACAACTTTACTAAGTCTTTTGATGCTGTCCCACATGACCTTCTCATAAACAAACTAGAAATATAGCCTATGATAAGCTGGGTGCACAACTGGTTGGAAAAAGCACACTCTGAGAGTAATTATTAATGGTCCACAATCAAGTTGGAAGAATATATTGAGTGGGGTCACACAGGGATCCGTCCTGAGTCTGTTCTCTTCAATTTCTTCATAAATGATTTGGATAATGGCATAGAGAGTGTATACTTATAAAGTTTATGGACAATACCAAGCTGGGAGGGGCTGCAATCGCTTTGGAGGATAGAATTACACATCAAAATTATCTTGACAAACTGGATAAATGGTCTGAAATAAACAGGATGAAACTGAATAAGAAAAAAGTCAATTGCACAAATACAAAATGGGAAGCGACTGCCTAGGAAGGATTACAGCAAAAAAAGGATCTGGGGGTCATAGTGGATCACAAAGTAAATATGAACCAACAATGCAATACTGTTGCAAAACAAGCAAACATCATCTGGGATTTATTAGCAGGAATGCTGTAAGCAAGACACAAGAAGTAATTATTTCACTCTACTCAGCACTGATATGGCCTCAGCTGGAATACTGGTGTCCAGTTCCCGGTATCTCACTTTGGGAACGATGTGGACAAATTGGAGAAAGTCCAGAGGAGAGCAACAAAAATTATTAAAGGTCCAGAAAACATGATGTATGAGGGAAGATTGAAAAAAATTGGTTTGTTTAGTCTGGAGAACAGATGACTGATAGTCTTTAAGAACATAAAAGGTGGTTATAAAGAGGAGGGTGATACATTGTTTAGTTATCCACTGAGAACAGGACAAGAAGTAATGGGCTTAAATTGCAGCAAGGGAGATTTAGGTTAGACATTAGGAAAAAAATTCCTAAGTATCAGGGTAGTTAAGCACTGGAACAAATTACCTAGGGAGGTTGTGGAATTTCCATTACTAGAGGTTTTTAAGAACAGGTTAGACAGACACCTGTCAGGGATGGTCCAATACTTAATCTTGCCTCACTGTAGGGGACTCTACCTGATGACCTATCAAGGTCCCTTCCAGTCCTACATTTCTATGATTCTCTATCCCATATGGAGATAGACGTCGTGCAGGTCAAGAGCTGAAAACCAATCTTCTGCCTCTAGAAAGGGGATTCTAGCTGCTACAGTCGCCATCCTGAATTTCAGAGACTTTACAAATTTGTTCAGTTGTCTTAGATCTCAGACCAGTCCCCACTCTTCATCTTTCTTTGGCATGAAAAGATACGTGGAATAAAATATGTCCTCTGTAAGGGGATGGAACCAGTTCTGTCTCTCCTACATGAAAGGGACAGTGTACCATTTGACTCACAGTCTTCTGAGAGGGGTCCCTGAAGGGGATGGGAAAGGGGAGTGGGAAGGAGGGAGGGACAGAAAATGGATAGTGTAGGCTGATGTTTCTAACTGCCATGACCCACTTGTCTGTTGTAGTATGCCACCAAGCCTGTTGGAAATGGGAAAGATGGTCTCCAAAAGTGGGCAAAAGTTTGCAGCTTACAAACTAGAGGTTAGGAAAGAGTCAAGCTTTTGACCAACCCATCAGAATTGTTGTTTAGATGATGACTGGATACTCGTTGAAGGAGGGGAGAAACTTTTCCTCTGGAATTTTGGTCCTTCTCTAGTGAGTTTGGGGCTTCAGTGAAATCCAGAGAACTGGGCCAGTGTGATCTTTGGCACTGTGAGACCTGCTCAATCCCCTCTTGTTTGTAGGAGTGTATGTACCCAGAGACCTCAATGTGGCCTTGAAATCCTTCAGTGTGTGCAGGGATTCATCTGTAGTCCCCAAAAAGAGCTTCTGATCATCAAATGGAAGATCCTCTACAGTATTCAGAACCTCTCTCAGGAGCCCCAACACCTGGAACCATGACATATGCATGACAACTGCTGTGGAGATGGATTTAGTGACAGATGGGTCTAGCAGCATCACTGATGTGGACAAGGAGCCTTTTCAAAGCATGGACTTCTGTAACAATGTGGTGGGGAACTGCGTACTAAGGAGAATGATTGAATGTCTTCTTCATCCTCCTCAATGTCCTCCAATGGAGGGAGTGGCCATAGAAAAGGGCAAATAATCATGCACTACCAGGAAGCAATGGTAATCCAGAGGGCTCTCTGTAGCAAGAGTTGTTCGGTACCCATAAGCAGTGGAGTCTCTGGCTCATCTAACACTGACAAGTTCCTGGGGCAGAATTCTTGCCCCATTGGTTGGTACCAATGCAACAGTTGAGGTAGACAGTACCATTGATCTGGAGCATGCAGGCACCAGGGCCAAAAGTGTCTGGTGCTTCGATTTTGCAGGTACCGATAGAGCACAGTGTGAAGGTACTGTTCATAAGTCTAACTTAGATGGTGGTGTTCTAGAGTAGAGTACATCCTGGGTCTCCTTGTCCTTCAGAGATGGTACTGGGGGTGTGCTGGAGCCATACTTCTCTGAAGTGCGCTGGATCTCCCCTCCCCACCCATACCAGAGGAAGAGTCTCATCTCCACAGTACTAAGTTGAGAGGCCCCTGAAAGCATAGACTTAGTAGGAGATTGGAGCCTTTTGGGAGCTAGCTCCTTATGGTGGGAGACTGAGATCCTTTTCTTCAGAGCCTTCCCCCATAGTCCTCAAAATTCTTCCCCCAGTTAGGGGAGACAAGGTCGAAGGGGAACTGGATTTGTCCAGAGACGGATGTACCGGAGGTGTGCGGGTCTTCTGACCTGACTCAGAAGTGGATCGAAGGGAGTGTTCTGTCATCAGAAAATTCAATTTGGTCTCCTAATTCTTCTGTGCTCTGGCTTTGAGAGCCAGGCAAAAATTACTTTTTTTGGGAGATATGGGACTCTCCCAAGCTATGGATACATTTACAATAGCCATTCCTGACTGGAATAGGCTCCTGACAAGAGAGGTGACCATTTGAAACCTGGCAAGCCAGGAGTGCCCAATCAGGTCAGACTCCCAGAAGAAAAAAGGGGGGTGGGTGGGAAATCCAAACCTCTCACTACTATCCAGCTAATTCTATACTAACTCACCACCACTAACTACAGAACATCAGCAACACACTGAGGCACTCATAAGGCAGACACACTAAAGCTCTGTCTCTGGCCAAGGCAGTAGAAAAGGAACTGAAGGCAGTTTGCCCACACAATCCTATATATCCTTCGTGTGTGGCATGAGGATGGACAGAGAATGTGCATGGGCCAAACAGACACTGCTAACATAAAATCTCCGATTCAAGGCTTGAGAGGAACATTTACAGCTGAAGAGAAGCCCCCATAGGGACACTATTCGAAGAAGAATTCTTCAGTTGACCCTAGCGCTGTTTACACAGGGACTTAGGTCAACTTAACTACATTGCTCAGAGATGTGGATTTTTCACATCCCTGAGTGATGTAGCTGGGTCAATATAATTTTCTAGTGCAGACCAGTCCTCAGATTACACATGTATAAGTGAGGGTAAGTTTGGAACACAAATGCCAGATAAACCTAAACAAGTCTCCACTGCTCTTGGTTTCTCATCATCATGTTTGTAAATTATAGTTTTAATGAAAAAATCAATATGGGTAACTGCTTTTTCTTTTCCTTTTGTTACCAGGATGGACACTTTTGGATAAGTTTGCCTGTGATTAAGGGTAAACAGAAAAAAATCTAAAGCTGTACACACAAAACATTTCCAAAAATATGGCCAGTGCCCACATTAGAACACCCTCTGCAAAAATTACATTCTCCCTTCACCTCCTACTCACTTCACCCTCCCATGGAAAGCCTAGGAGAATAGCTGTGCCTTACTACATGCCCTGAAGGTCAACATATTCATGTTTTGTTGGAACCAAGCCCAGAATCACTGAACTGGAAGGAAAGTCAAACTGCTCCAAAGCATGGGTGAACCAACAGAATGGAAATGAAAAGTAATTGTGAACATGACATCACTGCTTTGTAAGGTGGTTCTGGAAGATATGCCTTCATTTTAGGAGGGTTTTTGATGCTTATGTAAAGCTGAGCTGATGTACTCCAGTGAGAGCAAGTGGCAGGAAGAGGATAAGAGTAGAGCATATATTAAGCACAAACCCACTGAGAATGGCATTTCCAAAATTTTCTGGTGCCCATATCCTGTGCCACATCCAGAACTGAGAATTCTAAATACTGAGAATTTAACCCCTGAGGAAGTGTGCAGTTCCTAGTAACCCTAGTGCAGTTCCTCATATGCACTGATGATAACAAACCTTCTACCTCAATGTCACTTTCAGTTCTGTAAGAAAATCCCTTTCCTACAAGTGTAAAGCAGGATCCTTGGCTCCACTTCCAACTATACAGCCAGAAATCTGCTCAAAAGGGGACAGCCAGAATTCCCACTCCCCCCAAAATGGAAAAATCCTGGGGAGGCATAGAGCATACAGAAGGGGGGCATGCCAGGAGTAGGTGGAGGCAGGATGACGTTCCATGATGCTCTGCCTGATCCTTGGCAGATATGCATGCTCTACGGGACTGGCATGCGTTACAGCATCCCTTAGGCTGGTCTAAATTATGCTGTGGAATCATCTCCCCTGGCTAACTCAGAATCAGGAGCATGGAAAGATGGCTTAGAACCACTGTTTCCCTTTCTCTCAGCTGTACTGAGTTGCAGAAATGATTGACTCAATCTTCTCACAGAAAAGATCGTTTTAGAAGCTACACCAGACTTCCAGTTTAAGTTGCAGCATCCCAGGGGATTGTAGATCTCATGTACAGTTAATCAAGATAGGCTGGTAAAGACATGCTTAGATTTAACAGTGCACCTCCCAGAATACCTAAGGAAACTAAACATGAGATCCACGGGTTTTTTTGCAAATTATGTGTCACAATTTTAGTAAATTGGAATGTAGTATGCAACTGAAGCATTGGTACAAAACTGTCATTACAGGGATGGAGTTGAGCTCCTGGAACATTTTCCTGTACTTAGTAAACATTTTTGGGATCTAATTATCATAGGGAACTGACATTGCGCATATTTGCATGACATATTAAGCTGAATAGCAGCATAATGCTGATTACCACTACATGATGTGTTTCATCAGAGTTCCTTTGAGGGAGCGCTCAAGAAAACATCTGATACTAGAGAGCTCCAATCTACCAGAAAATGGAACAAAACAAATCTAATGGTTGGAGGTTGGAACTAGGGAAATTCAAATGGGAAATAAGGCACATGTTTTTAATAGTAAGTGCAATTCAACTTTGAAACAACCGGTCAAGGGATGTGGCAGATTCTTCCTCCTTTAAAAGCTTTATATCAAAGATGGATGACTTTCTAAAATGTAGTCTACAGTTCAAATGCAAGTACTGGATTTGAGGCAGGAATTACTGGTTGAAATTATATGGCTTGTACCACACAGGAGGTTCCTGGCTGGCCTCAAAACCTATGAATCACAAAGTTATGCAATAACGTCCTCTCCTCAGTTAGATGCTGATTTATTGATCTGCCATTTTGAATCATCATTGCAGGCTGTGCATTTCTCAATTCTAAACATTCTTCAGGGATAGAAATTGAAAATCTCTAACTCCAGAAGATCATTGCTGTCCCCTGGGACACCAATCCAAACCCACAGAAGTCTACAGATTTCACTTGATTTTGGATCATGCCTTGAAATACTATTGATGTACCAACTCTTAAAAATATATAGTGTCTATTGGTGGGTAAGTAACGGGGAAGACAACAAAATATTTCCCCAGCAATGGGTCCCCTAGCAAACAGTTACTTTTTTCCCATTTCCCAAATGCGTAAGTATTCAAAATTTTATTTCTAATGGAGAGTGTGGAGCACCTATGATATTACTGATTTATCCACAGACCAAATTAACGTACTTGTCTGAAGCTCATGTCCTAGTTCATTCAGAAATGCCATGTACAGCAATATAGTATTTTCTTCTAATTAATGTAGTCAGACAAATATGCAAATAAGGGCTAAGATTATTACTGTCCCTCCAGGAAAAAAAAACCAGTCAAAATAAACTGTTCAGTTTTATCAGTGGTTTTGAAAGGTCCATCTGTTAAAACAAACTATTTTGCTTAAATTCCATCTGGTTATTAACAGATACTATATTTCCATTATTTCAGAGATCTTAGATGATAAAAGATTTGGAGCTAAAGTTCAGGTTCCAGTATGAATTGCATACTTTTCAGTTTTCCCATGCTTTATCTCAGATGCTGAGCCAAACTCAAAATTAGGTTCACATTTTCTGTGTCTCTCAAAGAAAATCTCCAGTGAGTTCAATGTGGATCTAAATAATTTCTGTTTAACAAAATCTCATACAGCCAAAAAAAAAAAAAAGATATGCTATATGACAGGAGCCCTCATGTTTTAACATATTACCCTCGCAAAATGATTGCTACAAAATGAAGTAAGTCTAGTATAAAAAGAAGGAAACTTAGTTACATAATGACCCTTTGCTGTGAAAATATGACTCCAGGCAAGATTACCATTCTACATCAGTGATTCCATTATTGCTGAATATTCAGCATGTTTGACCAAACTGTCAAGAGCACGTAACACAAAGAGAGCCTTGCGTCGTCATTTTATGAAATATTTATTTAAGAAATGAAAGCACAAGTCTGTTTATAATCAGAGCTAAGAAATGATCAGACTCAATTTTAAATCTTCATATTGTGCCATTTCCTTAGAAGACTAGTATGGCAGGAGAATGGTCTCTGATATGAAACTGGACACAGTCAAGACGACAATTAAAACTTCACTGCAAAATGTGGCTCTCTCTTTGAAGTTATTACTAGCTGTTTTGACCACAGAGCCTCAACATGTTTTCCCACTTGGGTTCCACAGGGGCCACCCTGCATTCTGCAGCTCACGAAAGCTTATGCTCAAATAAATTTGTTAGTCTCTAAGGTGCCAAAAGTACTCCTTTTCTTTTTGCGGATACAGACTAAAACGGCTGCTACTCTAAAACCTGCATTCTAGAACCATTACGTATTCATTTCCGCTATCAAGAAAATCAGATGTGGAGCTCTGCCAGCCAAACCACAATACGCACAGATACGGAAAGCATTGTTGTCAAAGGAATACATCTATTAAATTGACTCAATGGGCATGTTAGACAGAACAGAGATAGTCAACCATAGAGAAGATGCTCAGAAAATGACTGACAGAAATATTTCCTCCTTAGACTTGCTGACAAATAATCAGCAGGCTCTGGTTCATAATAGTCGCACAACTCACATCAGCAAAGAGTAGTGGTGGGTGGGTGGAGATTGCTGCTGCTTACGTCTCATCTCCCCCCAGCTTGTTCTTTGTACTCATTCTACCTTTTCCACATTGGTGCCTCTTTTTCTCCTCTTCCCATGTTCTCCTGTTTTTTCCCCACGCTGTGAATGAAATGACATTTCTCTTCCTCAACATGCAGCATTCTTACTGTCTGATTTCCTCCCCAAGCCCTGCTATTTCCCCTCCTTGCTTCCCATTGTTTACATACATTCCTGTGCTGTCTAATCCTCCCCATCTCTCTTTTTAAATATAAGAACTTGTGAGATTCACCTGCTATAGCATAGACCCACAGGGTTAGATTGGACTACAGGAGCCACCTAATCCAACCCTCTGCCAAGACTCAGGATTTGTTGTGTCTAAACCATCCAAGACAGATCGCTATCCAGCCTTTTTGAAAACCTCCAGTGAAGGCGTTTCCATGCCTTCCCAAGCAATTTATTCCATTGTCCTACTGTTCTTACAATAAGAAAGTTTTTCCTGAGATTTAATCTAAATCTGGTATGCTGTAGTTTGAGCCCATTGCCTCTTGTCCTTCCCTCTGTGGCAAGAGAGAACAATTTTCCTCCATTTTTTTTTATGGCAGCCTATCATGTCCACCCTTAATCTCCTGGTTTCCAAACTAAACATACCCAGTTCCTTCAGTCTTTGCTCATATGGCTTGCATTCCATTCCTTTTATCATCTTTGTTGCTATGTTCTGGATCCTTTCCAGTTTCTTTTCATCCTTTCTATATAGTAGTGACCAGAACTGGACATAGTGCTCTAGCTGAGGCCTAAGCAGCACGGAGTAGAGCCATGTAATATGACATTCTATTATTTTTTTAATTTTGTTTGACCCTTGCTTCTCCATCCATCCCTTTGTCTATTGCTTTCATTGCCCATTTTTATCTATCTTAGATTGAAAACACTTTGGGGAAGGGACAGTATTTTTTCTGTGATAATGTTAATTCCCTAGCTCTATAATGAGGTGAAGAATGTTTCTGAGGCTGAATGAAATAAAACAAAGATAAGTATCTTGTGTTATCATAAAACATGGAGGACACTGAGAAGGGCTTTGAACAATTGCTTCTACTTAATCTGGTTGCCAATTTCTTGAAGAATATGTATAGTTTGTACCTGGAGTTTTGGTGCATACCTATTTCGTGTCTTAGTTTATTCTCTGGTATCTTGTCTGAGATGAAATTCTCTGTACAGAGAATGCCCACCATTACATCTGGTTACATACTTTTTGCCTCTTGGGAGTTATTGATGGGTTTCGGTATGCTGATTTCAACACAATCTGTCTTATCAGGGACAGAAGAGGTCATTGAGCACCATATTTTCATTTTTACATTTTTCTAAGCATGAAAGTGCTAAGAGTTATGACCAAGTGTAAGGAGGTATGTGATAATTCCATAATGTTGGTGTAAGGGAGGGACTATGGCTTTCCATGATGCTGTGCATTGAAGCTTAGTCATTGTTTAGCACCTATGCTTTAGGGCAACAATCTGGCCAATTTAGAAATGGGTCTCCTGACATCCTAACAGATGGGCATCAAGTAGCCATAAGATCATAGATGTGCATTAAGTGTGAAAGTTTAGGGCATAATTCCCAGGCTTCATCACCATATGGCTTTCCGTCCTCAGTTTTTAATGCCTATGATTAAGGGATATGCACTGAAAAACTATCTTTGAACATGATTAATGGGAATGAAAAATAAAGAAATAGTTCTCAGTAAGATAACTAGTAATAAGATAAGCACAGGGCAAATTTGGAGCAGTGGGAGGATAGTCAACATAATTAACTCCTCACCCACTTTTTTTTCCTCTCTGGGGGAGTCCTCTATTGATTAACTGAGTTTTGTATAAATAAGTGTTCAAAAGATGCAGAAACCTGCTCTTTGGCTTCTTCCAGGCTCCTGCATGTGGAAGAGGAATGCTTAATTACTAAAGCCAGTTCCTAGGAAAAGCTGGGACTGATGCACTTAGATTCCTAATTGAACTGAATGCCATATTTCATAGTCACCTCACTACTGAACCCTTCCATACATTTTCACAAGGCAAAAGTAGAGAGTGTCATGAAGTCGTTTACATTTTACTTTTCTTGTTCTCATTATAGATTGAAACCATTTTTTTTCTTCTTGGGTGTGCTTTTTCAGACAACTGCCCCTCAGGTTCACTAATCAAACATCCAAGAATAAAACCCATTCCAATTGAGTAAATTACGTTAAAGTCTGTGTCCAAAACCTAGGTTTTATTTTAAGTAATTTCAGAAGTACATATCTCAGTATCTACAAACACTACCTCAGTTACTGTTGCACACATCCTGTCAGTCTGTTGATAGAGAATAATTAAAATGAACAGTAAATACCCATGTGGGTATTTTGAGTGAGTGCTTGTCAGAAATTTAAAGCTTTCCAAAATTCATGCTTTGGCTTCAGATATGTTTGGATGTTACTTCTGGCATTCAATCATCAATAACACAAGGTTTCACTGTAAGATGCTATTTATATACCCTGATCATGAAAATAATGATCTAATTATACAGAGGCTTGAGAGCAGTATTTAAGCTCTGGTTACATGATAATCTTGCTGTTAAGGCTTGAAGTGGCAGGATAAGAAATACTACATAAATGAGGTGGTGTTTATATTTTCTTATTTCAGTATAAGCTAGAAAATATGAGCCAAATTTACATTTGGTCTGACTCAGTATTGGCTTCAATGGAACTATGTCAATTCATGCCAGCCAGTCAAGGAGCTGGCCCAGAATATTTTGCTGGGTTTATATACAAGAACTAGATGGGCAATTCAAACACTTTCCATCAATATTAATTTTATTTGCTTTGCATTTTTTGTGTTTGCTTTCCAACTACATGTGAATGATTGAGATTTGATGGCAAAGTATTTGCAGAAAGTAAATTTCAAAGGTGCATATGTGGGCATTAATGGAAACAGAAAAAAATCAAATCTGCACTTGCAAGAATTTCAACAGAAATGCTGTATGCCCATCCAGGTAAGGAAGAGAAACAGTTGGCAAGAAGAATTTCACCAGAATGCTGAAATAAGTCTTCTACAGAACTCTTGAATTAAATGAGAATGATACTTTTGGTTGATATGTGTTGAGCTTTTTCCCCATCTGAAAAAGGGAGCTAAATCAGAATCCATCCTATTGGTTACTAGGATTACCAATAATCTTTTGCATATATGGATGTGGATGACTAGGGTCCATTGTGATTGGTCAGGATATTTTCCTATGTATTGTGGGAGAGGGGGAGGGATGGTGGTTTATTTGTTGTATTGCTTTTTAAATACTAAATGTTGGCATTTTATATACCAAATCTGAGGCGGAGTATGGTTATTTTTAGAAGTTTGGGGAATCAGACATAAACATTAAATATTCTAGTCTTGCATTTTTACATACATAAGCCAAAATTAGGTGGTGATTCATTACCTATAGAGATGGTTCCTAAACAAATCTTTAGATCCAGACTTACCTCTACTGTCAATAAAATGGACCAAACCAAAAATGGTTGGATTTAAACATTCTAGAATTTAGATAAAATGTGATTCACATAGAGTTTTCCAACTCAGGCACATCTATAAATATTTCATATTGTTACAGCACTTAGAAAAATATTAAATATGATATAGAACTATGTGGTGTTTTTCATTATAATAGGGTGTCCTACTATAGGTGCTTTTATTTACTTTAAGTGTGGATCTTTTCTGAGAAGTGACTCTAAACATGACATTGTGCATGTTTACTGTCTTTCAGTGACTCATGGATCATATCTGCTTAGTTTACAAGAAACATTTTAGCTTCAAATCTGAAAGTCAAAGTGGATTCTTTCCAGCTTGTGCAACGTTAAATGCAGCATAATGCACATTGGAAAGAACAATGGAATTATTCATACATATTTCTGGGTCTAAATTACTAGAATCTCTGTTTAATCTACTGTAGTGGCTTAAAAGCAATCAAATTGCTATGATGCATAGGAAAGGGATAGAAGAAATTTAATTTAGAAAGGAAATGAATAAAACAGGACATGATTGAGGCAAACAAAAAATGAAATGAGTAAATAAGGTACTTATCTTATAATACAAGAAAAGGGGGCATCACATGAAAGGAAAAACTTAAAAGTGATAGAGGAAATACATCTTAAGTGTATAACTGACTTGTGGAACTCACTGCCACAAGATATCAGAGTGTCCAAAAGTTTAGTTGGTTTAAAAAAAAAAACCTGCCTCCCAAGATGCTTCTGGAGAAGCACAACAGCATGCTGGTCCTTATTCTGGGTATGGGTGAAACCACCACTGAGCTCTTGGTCAGCCTTTTGAATGTCAATACTAGTTCCATAAGAAGAAGAGGAGAGTGAGAGGTTTTTATTGATTTTTTGCACCATTTTCAGTTTTAGTACCAAATCATGCCTCATATACAGAGGAATTAGTTGCCTTATGCCCACAGCTATGGAAAATATAAACTAAATATACTTTAAGAGTTTTGGGGGACTGTAGAGAGCGAGACTCACCGGCGCGGCGCTTCCTGCTAGCCATCCTGGGAATTAGCTCTTCCAGCCTCCGGGGCGCCCTCTGCAGGCCGGTGTCCCACTTGCCTCTGGCTCCTGAGTCCCTCCTCGACCCCAGTGCCCCAGTACCTTGGTGTGCTGCCCCCTGGCAGTGCCCCCAGACTCTGGGTCTCCCATCCCTGGGGAACCCCCCAACCCTCTATCCCCACCTTGCCTCAGTGGCTACTGCCAGTCACCATCTAGCCCCCGCACACTGGGGTGGACTGCAGTCTGTAAACCACTCATCATTGGCAAGGGGGGTTTGGACCTGCTGACTTTGCCTACCTTGGGCTACACCTCTGAAACCCCAGTACCCTTCCCGGCCTATAGCCAGTCCTGCAGCCTGGGAGTTTTCCAGGCTGGAGGTCCCCCAGCTCCTCTAGCCTTCCCCCAGCCCTGCTCCACTCTAGGTACCCTGCTCGGCTCCCAGGCAGCCAGGCCCATCTCTGCATCGCTCACAGCCGTTTACAGGGCCAGCTGTGGACTGATTGGGGTGTGGCCCCAGCTGTGGCTGCCTTCTGCATCAGCTTAGCCTCTTGGCTCCCCCAGGGCAGCCCGCAGCCCTCCCCCGGGGCTCTTTGAACCCCTTCAGGGCCGGAGTGGGTGACCACCCCACTACAGGGACTTATGTTTTTAGCACTGTTCTGAATATTTCCTGATCCCCTGTATTACAGCAGATTGGTAATTTCTCAAAATATACAAACACCTGTCTGGCCCAGAATTTTCCCTATTAATTATTGCTGCAAAATGCTAACATTAGATATGCTGAGTATTGAAATTAAGGAGGTAGAAACCCAGACTTTTAAACAGGAATATATTTCCATTTCAACTGATCTTCCCCCTGTACTAATTTTTTTGTCTTCCAGATGTTGGACATTTGTCCTAAATTTGAATGGACCTTGTCCGAAACTGAAAATTGGAAGGTATAATGTGTCCATCTGCTAGATTCAGAAAGTTCCTTTTTTATAATCCTTTGAATCTTTGTGTATAATCTTTTGTTAGGCCCTAAAGTTCTTTGATTGCATGCACATTATTTTCTATTGATTGGTTGTGCTCACTGTCACATGAAAAGGGTGTTAATCCTCTAGTAATTAACATCTTGCTGAGGTCAACAGAGGTCAATACTTTACATTTTTGGTTCTGGTGAATTTGGTTCATTGGAACTCCTTGTTTTCATCAGTTCAGCTATTCTATCATTTTTCCTTGGTGTGCTTTGTTCTCCCTGAACACTGGTATTCCCTCTCTTAATCTGCCTGCTTTTCATTTGGTGAAGGATCCATTTTGCTTTTGTACTGTAGAGTGTCAATGCTGTACACTGTACAGCTGCCTTTATGGCATTGACTGTTGCCTTCTGGCTATTAAGATAGTTTGTCAGTCTGGAAGCTGATTTTGCATTCTTAATGCCTGTGATGTTAGATAATTATACCACAGGGTTCACTCTGTACAGTATTTCACAATATACATAGAATGCAATCACTGTGCAAAATAATTTATAGACAACAGTCCCAGGACAGTACAAAGATCATAATTTTAGCTATTGATGGAAACCCTGCTTCTTTTTAAAGGACCCCATTTATATTTTGTTTCCCTTTCTTGGGGATTTTTATTCCATCAAGAATGTACTGTATATAAATAATTCCTCACTGCCTCGTAATTTGAAAACCCACTTAGCCTCATTAGTCTGAGACAGTTTTCATTTTTTTGTTGCAACAGTGCCTGTACTGAGTGCATTTGTACTATCTGTCTTCACAGTCTCATATGAAAGAGGTATTTTTGACACAGTTGAAATCCCATTAATCAGATTCCAAGCATTAGTCTGTTTGTATCTTTTATGATGTCTTTCTTCTCTCTGTACCTGATATTAAGGATAAACATAATGGTCACTTTCTTTGGGAAATGGATACAATCTGCAAGTGCTCCTACTTAAGCAAAATTAATGAGACAGTTCACTGAATTTCAGCGAGCTACACTTCTGTGTTAAATGACTGTGCAGTAAACTTTCAGAATTGTGCTTAGCTTCACCCTTGCCACCCTATCTCTGTGTATTTCCTTATAAATTTATCAACCACTGCACCGTATATCCTTTGCACCTTACATACAAACATATAAAGAGGACAAGTGTTTTACTGTGTTCAGTTTTCATACAGAGAAAACGTGCAGAGAGGAAACAATTGTGTTTGATGCAATATAAGAATGAGAAGGACAGTGTGGTGTGTGCAATGAAAAACACCTTAGATAATAGGACAGCTTTTATTCTCCCAGCTACAGGAGGAAATACATGCTATAGCTATACTGTATTTGAAACCATTAAAAAAATCCCCCTATACAGCACTTTCCACGACAGTTATTATAGCACAGCTCCATTTGCCTTATTTTCAAACACACATTTATTAAGTGGAGCTTCAAATGGCAAAAATTTGACTTTTTTGTTTTTAAACTATTTTAAACAAGTTTTGCACATGTTTATTACTAGCATCACTAAAGGGCTTAATCCTGCCCTCCCAAAATTCACTCAAAAGTCACGTAAGGCCCCAATACACCAGCGTATTTAAGCACATACTTAACTTTAAACACATGACTGCCACCTATTTACTTCAGTTTACCCTACCTCAATGGGACTACTTAAGTGCTTTGCTGAATTGGGCTGAGGCAGCTGGAATTTTGGCTGTGCAAGGAATAACTATTTCCCCCCACACTGACTTCTTTTTCCAGGTCTCTAAACTATTGATTCTGCCCTACTCAGAACATGCTGTCATGGTGGCCTATCTATGCACTTACACAGCACCATCACCATAGTATCTAGGCACCTCAATTTTTTTTTCACTCTTTATGAAAATGCCTTTGTCCCTTTACTCCTGTGCTGAGCCTAAACTGAACATTTTGCAGTTTTGATGTTTCTGATTTGATAATACCCTGATAAGTGACATGAGCAGCTGGAGCTCATTGCTAGTGCATTGATCTGGCAAGAATACAAGTCAGTTACAGAGGCATTACTTTTACAGTATCATGATTCACATTAGAATACAAGCGTATTTCAAACCATTAAATAAAAGGACTACTGAGGTGCTGGTCACCATGAAGGGAAACATCTGAAAAACAACAACAACAACTAACTGACTTATTTTCAGTTAATTTAGGACTACATGCTAAAATGCATTAATTGCATGGCTACTGTATGGCATCACTATAGATCAGGTTTAAGGTTGTTTATCATGTGTGAATGTCTTAAATTGAACCTTAATTTTCTGAGTTTGTAAATTTTGGGGGGGAGGGATGGTGGGAGGAAATAAGTACAACATAAGGGAAAAAATTACAGGTCAGTTACTGATATACACTCTCTGCTTTAACGCTATCATAACATATGTTCAGTTATCTGGGAATATTTAAAACAAGATAGCTTGATTCTTCTAAAATATTGTTCCTTAGACACTGTTATAATGATATAGTATCTTAGTAAATATGCACTATATTTAAAAAAAACTGGGAGTGTTTTGAAATGAACTCCTGAAAATTCTGAATAACCGGGTATCCACTGTGATGATGGATGAGCGCAATAAATTTGCACTTTGTATTCAGGGCTGAAAACACCTACTCATAACTTTTTCAATAAAGCCCTGGTAAGTAATGTTTAGGAGTCTCTCTCATTGTAAATCTGCAGTAAATGGATAGGTACTATTTATTCAGTTGGGAAGAAATAATTTAGAATCACAGGTCCCCTTTGATCCAGGTTTTGCTTTATGAATAACATTTTTTTTGCAATTCCAGATTTAAATTTCAATCTCCAATATAACTTTTTGCTCCAATCTGTGCTTAATGTAAAGAATAATGATAGAATAATTTAAATTGTGTAATAAATTATTCATACTGAATAAATCTTTTGAGTTAATTTAGTCTCCTTCTTTGGTTTGTGAATTGTCTGCAAAAGGCACACAATCGTCTCACATAGTTTGTTTGAAATTTCTTACCAAATAATTCTTATTAAAATAATTGTGTCTATAGATTGTTTATATCTGATAGACGGAATTTGATGTGTATTGGTTAGTTTTGCAGGCAGATAGGATTCTGAATACATACAGGGAGAAGTGCTGTTAAGAAGGAAGATACTGGGCTAGATGGACCATTGGTCTTACCCAGTATGGACATTCTTATGTTCTTATACCATTTTAGAGGCACTTTTTTAAAAAGAAAAAAAAGAGTAGAACTATACTTTAAGGGTCTAGATGTCCTGCTCTACAAGGCCATTTGCCTGGGAGATGATAGACTGAGGTTCTAACAATTCTGGTTTTTAATAAAAGGCATACCTTTCCTTCCTGAACACTAGCACGAAGAATAATAAGAGAGCTGCCACTTGAGTGATCACCTTTAATAATTCAGATGCAACAGTGACTCTACAAGCTGGTATGAAACATGGCCTGTTGCTCCCTGGAGGATCAGCAGTGTCTTCATCTTGGGATGGAGTTGAAGGCTGATCCTCCCTTCCTCCAATTGCCTGGTTAGTCACTCTACACACACACTCCCTCCCTTTAGCTCCTCCCCTACTTCCTTTTGTATTTTATTCACTGGAGGTGAGGAAGCAGACAAAGAAGCTCAAGGGAGTTAAGTAACTGGCCAGAGAAGAAGCCTCTGCCAGCTCAAAAAACTACTTAGCCTGTAGCTTTCTGTTTTCTGCCTTTGAGACTTAAGTCACAAATGAAGGTTGTGAAGGAAAGAGACGAAACAATAGGGAAAGAAACAGGAAGTGGATCAAATATTATGGTCCCTGTCTACTGTTCTCATGGAAACAAGTGGTTGTAAAGATGACAGATAATCGCACAAGGGAATATCCTTGGCATAGGGTAATCTCAGGTGGTATAGGGCCAGCATAATCAAGCCTTCACCATTGCAGTCCCACGCACAAGGGCCATGTAGAGAGCATTCATGTGGGGCAAAGCACCACTATGCTCTCTATATATCCAGCAACTTGGATGATTTCTTGGTGCCATAGGAACATGGATTTAAGATGTTTCTGATGGCTGTTCTGTCAGGTTCTGGGTGGCCTGTAAACAGGAGAAACACAAAGGAGATTTAAATCCACCTTTGCCTTCATCTGTGCAATCTCTGTGTCTAGTGTAGCTTGGATAGAAGATCGAATCAGAGATAGGTAGTGGGGCATCAAATCAGCCCAAAGAGGAAGCCAAGTTGGAAGGTAAACTAGAGGTGGGTAAAGTGGAGAGAAGGGAAATACAGTAGAGGAAACAAATTAGGGATGGAGACTTCAGAAATATTTGTAGGTAGCAAAACCAGGCTAGAGGATTCATGGCTGGATAAGGGGGGAGGGGAGAACATATTGAAAAGAAGCCTAGCCGAAGAGGGCAGATGTGGTTGGGATGTGCTTCAGAGGAGAGACAGAAGGAAAGAAAATACATTCAGAGGGGCAAAGAGAACTTTAGGGAGGCAAGAAGTAAAGAAACCTCCAAAGGCACTCCTGGCCCCTCCCTCCCCAACGAACAGAGAGAGGCACATAAGAATTGCCATACTGGATCAGACCTGAGATCTATCCAGCCCAGTGTCCTATCTCTGGCAGTGTACAGTACCACAGACTTCAGAGAAAGATGTAAGAACTCCATAGTAGGCAGAAATGGATAATCTGCCCACCAAATTGGTTTCCTGATCTCTAATAGTTCCAGATTGATTAAAGCCTTAAGGTTTAATATCCCTTCCAAAATGCGTACTATCATTAATTCTGATCATTCTGGATATTATCATTATCTATATAAATGTTGAATCTCTTTCTAAATCCTGTTAAGTTCTTGGCCTCAATGACTTCCTGTGGCAAAGAGTTCCACAGTTTTGTCACACATTGTGTGAAAAAAGTATTTTCTTTTGTCAGTTTTGAATTAGCCACCTTTAATTTCATTGAAATGTCCCTGTGTTCTTGTGTTGTACAAGGAGAACAACAGTTCCTGAGTGGACTTCTCTAGACCAGTCATTATTTTAAATACTCTTATCATGTCCCCTCTTATTCATCTCCTTTCTAAGGTGAGCAAAACCAGTCTTTTCAATCTCCCTTCATGAGAGAGTTTTCCCACGTCTTTGATAATTTTCATTGCTCCTTGAACAATATCTTTTTTGAGATGGGTTGACCAGAATGTCATACAATATTCCAGATAAGGCCACAACACTGATTTATCTGAAGATAAATATTCTCTTCATTTTCACCATCCTGTTCCTTATGCATCTTACCACCATGAGATTTTTTTTTTAATTGCAGTTGCACAATAAGCAAATGTCTTCATTAAGCTCTTCACAGTGATGCCTATGTTTCTTTCTAGAGTTGAGATATTTTAATTTAGAATCTTCTGAGGTGTATGAATAATTTAATTTTCCCCCCTCCAGTGTGCATTATTTTACATTTATCAACACTGAATTTCATTTGCCATCCTGTTGCCCATTGACCTAGTTTGTCTTGGTTTCTCTGAAGTTCTTTACAATCCTCTCTGTTCTACCTGCTGAAATAGAATCTACCTCCTAGGTGAAACAATTGACTTTTCTTTACTGGAATACCCCTAACAAAGGGCCTGATTGTGTTCCTACACACAGTGTCTCCCCCACATCTCCAATAAATCTTACACTAGCCTATTTTTTTTCTGTGAAGTATGTCCTGGGCAACAGTTATGTGGTCCAGAAAGCAAAAAGTCAAAAATTCCTAAGGTTTACTATCTGCTGCCTCTTTCTGACAGCCCCAGTAACTTCTTTAAGATCTCCTAATTATAAAGAGTTATAACTCATCAAATTAGGGAACAGAGGCAATACCATGTGACCAACCACAACCAACCAAACTAGCTCAAATTTCAATATCTGCTACTGAGCACTTGCAGCAACTGTTCATAATTATGTTATAGAGGTAGATTAAAAACCGCACAATAATCAGACAATGAAATACATCTGAGGAAATCATCGTTCTCATATTCTGCAAACAGAAAAACAGGAATAATAAGTTGATTAAATGATTTGCTGTAATTATTCATTCAGCTCGACTTATCTATTACTAACCCCAATTTTTCTCTCTGACATATTCTCAGCACACACACCTTTAAAAAATACTGCTATCTGACAACATTGATGCTTGCATTCCTACTTCAAATCACCAATAAGAATATGCCATACCATAAGTAATATCAAATTCTCAATAATGCTGGCAAAATTCCTTTTACTGTTGAGGTATTTAAAATCCCTGCACATTTTACCAAGTTAGCTTCTATCCACTGGCATAACTAAAATCACATGGAAAATTTTACATGGATACTCTGTCAGATTCAAACAGAGGAGAGGAAATAAATGAATGAGTTTATGTAAATCCTTGTTAAAATATTCATTTAGAATTAGTCTCTTCTGTTTTCTATAGTTGAAACATAAGCATTATTATTTTCCCAGAACCAATAGTTCACTGTATTAGGAACCTTATGAAAAGATTAAGACATAAGGTTAAATCCTGTCCCCATAAAGTCAATGACAAACTCCTATTGGCTTCAAAGGGGCCAGGATTTCACCCGAAAGGCACTAACAATCTAGTTCAAACACGTGTAAGACAGAGTACACACAAACAATATATGGAATATAGACTGAACAGAGTCATAATCTGCTGATGTTCATTTGGCAAGGCATTTTTATTGGAGCCACTTGTAACCAAACCTAATTTAAAATTATTATAATATAATATATAATATATTATAATAATTATAAAATTATTATAATATATATACACATATGTACACACACACCCCCACACATACTTACACACATGCACTTAAAATAGCATTAGAACTGATGCTTTATCTCTTCTTTGGGGAGTACATGGAATGAGTAAAATCTTCATGTACGTGATTGCTCTTGATATTGAATACACTAAGTATTTCAAGGGAAGGAGTAAAATATTACTTTCAGTGTTGTTATAATATAAAAACTGGAAACAAGTCACAGTTCCTTAAATAACTTGTAGTTACAATGTATTATTCATATAACACCACAAGTGCACTATGTTTAAAAGCAATACTAGCAGGGATTAAACTACAGTAGACGAGCTTTACATAAAATGATTGATTTTTCCAAAATAATTTTAGCTCACTTTTCACCTGCAGGGGGTAGCAGTCTGACTGATTTTAAAAAAAGGATAAGAGCAAGGCTTCAGAATGGAGACTACATTAGCACTGGAAGAGAGAAGGGACTGTAAATGGAATATTGAGCTGAAGGTCACTGACTCTAATCCAGTCCAGACTGGGAGTGACAAAGTCATCATCACTACTTTCTGATGGTTGTTTGATGGCCTATCAGAAATGAGCTTGTGGTCTCAGCTCATTTCCTAGTGGACAGGTCTTACAATCACAAAATCACTGTCACAATGGACAATCCTGTTGGCAGTTTCAGCAGCAATGTGAAAGCTTCAGTGGAGCTATGCTTGCACCGCTAAAATTCATGTTTAAGCCTGTTGGTGAGGATATATGTGGATGGGAAGTATGCCCTGTTTCCTGGTATGCTATTCTCCCAGGCTATCAAATTTGGTATTTTTCATAAGAACTAAATTTCAACACACACACACACACACACACACTGGAGCCTAAAACTTAAGTTAAATTTGAGTAGAGTTGGTAAAAGACTTGTAAACACTTTTAAAATAACAGAATATTTTTTCTGCAGGTTAACAAAACAAATTTTTTTTGTTAAATTGAAAGTATTGATATTTTTCATCTACTCCCCTTTTCCATCCCCTTTTCCATTTTGCCTATTGGGGGGGAAAGAGTAAGGGGATGGGCTGGAGGAAAATAAATATAAAAATCCTGATTTTTCTAAAATCATTTTCTTTCAGTGACAAAGAAAAGCATTGTATGAAAATTTTCATTTTTGAAAAAAGGACATTTTTAATGAAAAAAAGTCTTTCATTTGAAAAATTTTGACAGTCCAAGAAATTTCTTAGGGTGTGGGAGAGCTTTTAAATTTAAATCCATCTCCTCACTTCCTGATGGGAGATTACTCCACCTAGTTAACAGAAAAGGATTAGACAAGGTCTCTCTCTCATTTAACACTGCCACATGCAGTGTTCTCTCAGGATCTAACGAGTTTCCTGCAGCCTCCACAGTGCACAAAACTTCTGTAAGGATATTTAGCTTGTGTTCATGTAGTCAGGTCCATGCCCTTTTCTGGACCATGTCCTAAGTTTAAAATAAAATTATCCAATTTAAGACAATCACTTTTCTTTAAGCATTTAGTTAGAATTAATTTTAAAATAAGATATTTATGTTTGGTTTGGGACTTTTACAATCCCTGAAGAATAAGTGTAGTTTTAGTGATTCTGTTGCATGTAATAAATCTAAAATAAAATCTCACTCTGAAAATAAGATTTCCAAGTCCAATTGAAAGTTAAAATGGACTATTTTCCACCAAAATCCCCCTTTGGCTGCCATTTGTAATTAAAAATGTCTCAACAATTCTTTTAAAGGAAACTTCTGAAGTTTAAATGCAGACTTGGCAACATACATTTGTAGGCACTGTGATTAATTACACAGTATGTGAATAGTATCTCACAGACAGTACTGCATAGATGAGAGACCATAACACAGTTTACAATAGGAAGTGAGTGATCTAATCCTTTTAAGTCTTGATTAAAGGAAAAATTAATTGTATAAATTGCATGTTTTAAACTGATTTTGTTATCTTGAGCTCAGTAAAATCCTAGCACAGCAGAGGTGATTCTTGATCAAGGAGACGTCTACATATTTTGACAAACTAAAGTACCTCCAGGGTGCTGAAGTTCCATGGCACTTACTTCACATCTCAGCCATTTAGTGATAGCAAGATGAAGGTTTCCCTGAGGGATCACTGCTTTGTTACTGAGAGCACACCTTCAGCTCCAGTTAAAATAAGATATTGATTATCCCCATAATTATTTTTGAATGGGCTATTTTGACTGTTCAGTAAAAGGGATACTTGAACTCTAATTTATGCAAATGTACCCTCAAATCAAAATAGTACATAGATGAAAGAATATATAATTTCTCTTTGGAAGTACCCAGTTTTCATAACTTTAATGAAGCATTTCTAAACATGTACTACCAGATTATCACGATCATCGCAGATTGCTAGTATTATTATGGGTGATAATTTAGGTATGGTTACAGTAAACCAATAATTTACTTGAAATATTTCTTTCTTCTAGTAGCCAAGTGATTGAATTTGATACAAAAATTAAATTTTAAAATGGTGCTAAAATTATAATATCTGAAGCAATTTCATTATATAAATTCTTGCTTTCCTTAAGTAAAGTTAAATTAGGCCAGGAGACAGAAAAAAATGTTTTTAAAAGATGATGCTCTAAATGGTGAATTGTGACAGCAGCCAAGTAAATAACTTAACAAGAAAAAGGCTTTGCAGAATATTGATTTAATGCATCACTTAAGCAACAGAATATCTCAAATCAGCATTATACATGCTCTATTTCCTTGTACCTTGGACAGTTTATCAGATCACTTCTCTCAGAGGAACAAACACATATTTCTCCATGAATTGTTGTCTATGATGCAGAGGTTTTAACAGAAGGATAAAAATGCATCCTCAGTAGAACTCTGCTTCTTTGAGAGAGATGCATTTCCAGAAATTCTAGCAAGCTGGAATGCTATATATAAAAAGCTACTAAAATTAAATTTAGACCAACCTAAGATAACTGGCATTATTATCCTATTGAAAACATATCACAGAAAAAGTAAGCTTTTTCAATATGCACAAAAGACTGTAAATTGCAATTTGACCTCATTGTACAGAATTTCAATAGGCTTCTGAAGCATCAAAAGAATTTAAAAATTCCGTTTAAAAGTTACATTGATTCCAAATTGTGCCTTCAAATGTTGTAAACAGTTCAAAGATAAGTGTAAATAAGGAGAATTGTAGAAAAATAAAAGGCAAAAAGCAGAAATAACTTGTCAGGTTCTTTTTTTTGTTGTTGTTTTAAAGAACAAGCTACCAAATTATACACTTTATATAAAGGTCCATGTTGTCATCAAAACACAGGTTTTCTGTTCAAAATTTAGGCAAAATTGTCCCCCCACCCCCCAACACACTATTGCTGGCCCATGGATAGGGATGGTGTCCCTAGCCTCTGTTTGCCAGAAGCTGAGAATGGGCGACAGGGGATGGATCACTTGATGATTTACCTGTTCCGTTCATCCCCTTTGGGGCACCTGGCATTGGCCCCAGTCGGAAAGCCAAGATACTGGGCTAGATGGACCTTTGGTCTGACCCAGTATGGCCGTTCTTATGTTTGTTCTTATCTTCGAATGACTTAGGCTCCATAGCTACAAAAGGCGTCTCTTATTTGACTGGTGAAAACACTCTGTTCTCCAGCAGCTACAGAAAACAGAACTAAATATACCACCGCTTTCTTTTTCTAGGAGCAGAGTCCGTGACTCCACCTTATGCAATTACTATGTATGGCTCTATGGAACTCACACTGATTCACTCACTGAGTATACTCCAATGGTTACTCAAACTCCCAATTTGGGCAATGAATCTTACGAATGAGGATGAGTTCTTCCCCAAAAGACTGAACATTAGCCAGCCAGGGAAGAATTTTACAGGGTTCATAGCCCAGGTCATTGGGTTTTCCCTGCCTGAACACTCCATGACATACAGAATGGGCTAAGGGCCAGATTCTTTCTTTTAGCACAGCACCGAGACACAGGTAGTATGTAATCTTCACCAAACCAGGAGCAGCCCCAGGAGGTATAATGACTTAGACATACCCCTTGTGCTTTGGAGTATAATCCATTAATGGCAGCACTCTGGGGAGAATGACATCATTTCTAAAGGAACCCAAGATATTTTAATGTCCGTTTACAAAATCTTGAGCAGTTGGAACATCCCCACCATAACTAAAATTGGACAATTTATTTGATCATGCAGCAGGTCTCATCATTGTAGTCCAATCCTCATATAGCTCCAATGGAGCCCACTGAAGTCCAATAAGAGCTTTAGGACCAAATTCTCTGCTACAGTAAAATGGACAAAACCCTATTGAATACAATGCTCCTTCCATTTTTAACAGCAGAGAATTTGGCTGTTAACCTATAGGTCTCCTTCCATCCCAAGAGAAGACAGCATCACACAGCCTTCATTCAATTTAATTTCTTTTTTCCATGCTGTGGTAGAATTGAAATGTTTCCCAATACTTTGTAATATTGGCAAAGCAGATTTAAGGAATTACATAAATTACCTCCTGGGCAGTTTTATCCTTCACAATTAAAGGATGCCTGAAGAGTATCATTTGGGGTCTGCCTGGCCACCCTTTGAGATCTCTCCAGCTGAGTAAGGCAGGGAAGAAGATTCATCTGTTCACCTCATGTTGACTTGTCATTTGAAATCTGTGTCAGAGCAGCACCTCACAAGAGTAGAGAGTTTGATGCCACCGCAGCTTTCCTTCTGTCTAAAGTAGAGCTGGATGAACTATGCATTGTGAATAAATTTAGCCCTTTTTTCGCTGTCTGAATTTTCTCCAAAATTTCACTTGGTAAAAATTGGTTCATTGGTTGACATTTTTCAAATGCTTTAGTCTTAGTAGTAGTAGTTTGTTTTTTTGTTTCATTTTGGGGGGTTTTTTTAGGTGGTCAGAAGCAAAATGGAAAAAGAAGTTCTGGCCCCTCTGAAGTCAATGGGAAAACTCCTGTTGGCTCCATCAGGGCCAGGATTTCAACCAAGCTCTCTGCAGTGTGAAACCTACAATCTAGATTTGACACAAATGAGGCCAATCATCAAACAATAGTGAAGAAAAGGAGAAGTTGGACAAAAAAGTTACAAAAATAAGGATGTGTAGATACTACTGTGGTTGGCTCTGTAGAAAATTGATAGCTAGAGAGATCACAGAGCACTCAGTAAAGGCATAAGTACATTTTTAAGGTTTGGAGGGCAGTTTTGCTTTTGTTTTCTAAACTTCTTGTGGGAAATTGTGTGAATATATTTCACATAATAGTAGTTATGTGAACATGTTTCAGTTTGTGGGTTTTTTCCCCCCCAAGAGCTATGTGTTCAGCTTCTTCCCCCCTCCCCTCCTGCACCCTTTCCCCCCATTCTTTACTCAACCCTGGCATTAGCTTGGAGAAGGAATTCTTTGTTTCTGTATAAGAATCTAGAAATTCCTTGCTAGTTAGCAATCCTATTTTATTATATTCTATGCTATGCTATTTCTTATAACATCCTATCCCAATGGTATTTGTGCAACTAGCAAGGATAGATTCCTTAAAAAGCAGCAGAAAATCCAACTATAATGTTTAAGTGCCCTAGTATTTCACTAGCAATTTCGAAGTCCTCTGGCTTTTAAGATTCAGCCACTAGACTACTCTGCTTAAATTATTAAATAAATTTAATTTAAATTTTCACAAGATACCAAGGAAAATGCATTTCTGTAGACAAGTATTGGGCTTGTTTTCTTTCAATGAAAACTATGGTATCGGTATTGCCTCTTTGGGGTATTAGCTTCCCTTAAGTAAAGCATGAAATAATTTCATTCATTAAAAGGGGAAAATGTGCAAGGCAGATGGTTACAAAAGGAGTTTTAAAGAACTATTACTATTTGAGACCACCCAAAAACTGGAACAATAACTGGGACGAACTACCTAGACTCATCTCCAACACACTGAGACGCCAAAAGAGACTAACAAACCTGATATAGGAGATCTTATTAGAATGCCTGGTTCATCAAAAACCAAACAGAAATAAACTTCAAGTCCAAACTTTACCATATTGGGCATCGATATATAACAAACTATTGAACATTTTAACAGTTTTACTTTACTGAATAAGAAACCACAGTATGTTTACTGACCTGTGGCCTTGCTGTGGATCACACCATTTACGTAGCACGTTTCTAGCAGAGACTGCAGGTGAGTGTGGAAAACTGTAGATAGGGGTCTTATTTACTTTTGTTTAAAAAATACCTCTAATTCATTGTCTGTTTCTTTTGTGAAAAGACAAAGGATTCATCCTGAGTGAAGACTGGAAACCAGCTCAGAGAGATTAAGAACTGGACCAAGTTTCAGTCTAAAAATTAAACCAGTCCCTCTTCCCTCTTTTTTCTCTTTTAGTTTTGAAACTAAAAAACTTGCCACTCCTTTTCCTTAGCCCTTAACGTACTCCCCAGCTCTCAAGATCCTATTTGGCTTAGTAACCCAAACTAGATATCTGCCATCTTCAAATCCACAACCGTAACTGTCGGTTTCCCCTTGGTCAGAAAAGAGGACATTCATTCTGCTGTGCCTCATGCCTAGGAAACACTAGAGCAATTTACAACAGATTGTTTTTGTTTATCATGAAAACCCTGTAATCTCCAGGATATCACTAAGAAAGGGACAGTATAGGCTGGGGATGGGCAGAAAGTCAGGTCTATTGAGATCAAAGAACCTGTTTAGAATCAGGGACAGTTTAGGGGTTAGACCAAATAATTGAGAAAAGAGGAGTCTGCTGATGGTCGGGGACTGGGATTGGGGAAGTAGGGGCCCATTGAGGGATGGAGAGAAGGCAATGTGTGTTGGGGAAAGGACAAGAATATGTTTAGGATGAAAGGAGTAAGGGAAAGGAATGAGCTGGAGAAGAGGGAGAAAGTAGGAAGACTGTCAACAATCAGGTAAGCTTAACAAAAGATTCTCCACTATTTGGAATTTGCAAGTCTATAATATTAAGAAAGCATTTCAATGTCTTTTACTTTTGATATACTTTCAAAAATAGTGGCAAATATAAAATGTAAACCTGAGTTTAGTGATGCTTTAAAGCATCACTAATCACTGAATTGCTGACCAAAGCTTGAATTGGAGATAAACAGCTCAGTGAAGCTCTAGAAAAATACCCAATTCCAAGTATTATTTCATTCAAATCCACCTGACTAAATTCCATGTGAGACAACCTCCACTCTGGTATTGGGAAAGTTTCTCTGCAGATGCAGTTGTTTTTAGCCTATTCTAGTTCTCGCACCTACACACAATTTGTAAAATGTTTTGAACAGAAGCTGACAATATTTTATAATAGATTGATTGGGTCTCCCCACATTTTTCCTAATGTTTAGTGGCATCAGATATTTGAATTAATTCAAATATCCTGTAACCAGAATCATGCTTGGAAAATGTGAAGTAACAACATCTATTAGACATGGATGTTTGGTATTAGAAATGGCACAAATACGAATTTCAACATATGTAGTCATGGCCCATTGAATTCCAAGGCACTTCTGGACTAAGACATCATTCTCCATGTAAGGGCTGGATAAATTCTACCGCAGGAATTGATCAGTGTGGACAGTGAAGGAAAAGATTTTCCAGTTGGCACAAAAAGAAGCGAGGACCCAACATCCATTATTTTTAATGGGAGTTGGGCACTGACTACTCTTTTGGCCTTTGAAAAACCTCCCAAGTGCCCCAAAATTACACATGCAACTTCATCCACTGTTTAAACTAGGTATAAAAAAAAGCCATGGTCACTCACAAAACCCACACAAAGTAACAACTGTAGCCTTAATAAGCACATTGGCAATTTTATTTAACTAAATGAAAACTCTGCAACCTGACCATTCATTCCTTGATACTTCATAGGATGGTTTATCAGATCAGAAGGCATTTTAACAATTAACACCCATTTCAATAAAGTATGCAAGAATGCCTGCTCTGCATTTTTTTAAAATCCTTCCATATCTTATTGTAACTCAAGCTCTTTTCATGTTAACTCAGGACTGTTCTTAGCCAAGGGATAAAACAGCTTCTGACAGAAACACAAATAAGCTATAGCTGATGTGACCTATGCTTCCAGTCCCTGCTAGTCCTTCCCTGCTGCACTGACTTCATGATGTCTTCTTTCCTCCCTCTGCCGCCTTCCCTCCCATACAAGGACTTCTAGTGACTTTGCTTTTCCCTCTGCGGTCTCTTTCCAGACTCCTGCTTGGCTCCTGTTCTCTGTAATGGCTTCCTTCTTCTGCAATGCATTACTAACACAGAGCAGGACTTTAGTAGCAGTAGCTAAGAGGTACATTGATTTAAACTTTAGCAGACACCACTCATTAAGTCACAAGCTAATTTACAAGTTTGACCATTACTGTATAGATTGTAATTATTTTCTTGAAGCAAGATTAAATTATTAAAATAGCTGGATGTATTGGACAAAATGAAACCTAACAGCATGCACACTATTGAAATACATTTGATTTTCTTATTAAGAATGTAAAATATTTTCAAACCAATTGCTTTATACAGTACAGCACCCCAACATGCCAGTTCCAAACTTGCATTTATTCTACATATATCTGAAGGAATGTTATTTAATTCCTTGATCTTGTCTTTTAATATATGATGCACATAATTATGTACAGTGGTGGAGGGAAAAATTAGGTACCATATGTATAGTATATAACCATATTCATACTATGACAACATGTTGTCATCGTGACTCTGTACCATCATGTCTAAGCATCATCATGATAAAAGCATTTTTGCAAAGCAATGCCATGTTAACATACTATGATAATTCTGTGGCTCTCTGATTCAATCTGGCATTCTCACACATGTATTGTTTCTCAGCAACCAGGAAGGGGAGGTAGAAAAGAGGAAGAAGAGAGTTTTATGCACACAACATAAAACTGTACTTGCAGTCTAAAAGAAAATATTGTAGTTGCAAAATAAATGACTTTAATGAGTAAATTACTTTTTTGTTTCAGTTTTCACCAAAAAGTTTAGTAGCGATTGGACATCTAACGCAGTGGATGCCAGTGAAAACGAGGAACGATCTGAGGCTAAAATAAGAAAGAGCAAGTGAAAAATTACTTAGACAAGTTAGATGTCTTCAAGTCACTAGGGTCTGATGAAATACATCCTAGAATACTCAATGAGCTGAGAGGAGATATCTGAAACATTAGTGATTATCTTTGAAAAGTCATGGAAGATGGGAGAGATTCTGGAGGAAGGGAAAAGGGCTAATATAGTGCTAATCTATAAAAAGGGGAATAAGGACAACCCCGGGAACTACAGACCAGTCAGTTTAACTTCAGTACCCAGAAAGATAATGGAGTAAATAATTAAGCAATCAATTTGCAAACACCTGGAAGATAATAAGGTGATAAGTAACAGTCAGCATGGATTTGTCAAGAACAAATAATATCAGACCAACCTAATAGCTTTCTTTGACAGGGTAACAAGCCTTGTGGATATGGACAAACGGTAGATGTGGCATATCTTGACTTTAGGAAGGCTTTTGATACTGTCTCACCTGACCTTCTCATAAACAAACTAGGGAAATACAACTTAGATGGAACTACAATAAGGTGGGTGCATAACTCATTGGAAAACTGTTCCCAGAGAGTAGTTATCAGTGGTTCACAGTCAAACTGGAAGGGCATATCAAGTGGGGGTCCCACCGGGATCAGTTCTGGCTCCGGTTATGCTCAATATCTTCATCAGTGATTTAGATAATGGCATCGAGAGTACACTTATAAAATTTATGATAAAAGTTGGTATGATACAATACCAAGCTGGGAGGGGTTTCAAGTGCTTTGGCAGATTGGATTAAAATTCAAAATGATCTGAAAAAACTGGAGAAATGGTCTGACATAAATAGGATGAAATTAAATAAGGACAAATGCAAAGTACTCCACTTAGGAAGGAACAATCAGTTACACACGTACAAAATGGGAAATGATTGCCTGGGAAGGAGTACTGAGGAAAGAGATCTAGGGGTCATAGTAGATCACAAGCTAAATATGAGTCAATAGTGTAACACTGTTGCAAAAAAAGCAAACATCATTCTGGGATACATTAGCAGAAGTGTTGTAAGCAAGAAAAGTAGTAATTCTTCTACTCTACTCCAAGGTCATTATGCCTCAACTGGAGTATTGTGTCCAGTTCTGGGCAATGCATTTCAGGAAAGATGTGGACACATTGAAGAAAGTCCAAAGAAGAGCCACAAAAATGATTAAAGGTCTAGAAAAATAACCTATGAGGGAAGATTGAAAACATTGGGTTTGTTTAGTCTGCAGAAGAGAAGACTGAGAGGGAACGGGATAACAGTTTTTTCAAGTACATAAAGGTTATTACAAGGAGGAGGGAGAAAACTTGTTCTCCTTAACCTTTGGAGGATAGGATAAGAAGCAATGGGCTTAAATTGCAGAAAGGGTGGTTTAGATTGGACATTAGGAAAAACTTCCCAACTGTCCGGGTAGTTAAGCACTGGAATAAACTATTTAGGGAGGTAATGGACTCTCCATCATTGGAGATTTTTAAGAACAGGTTAGACAAACACCTGTCAGGGATGGTCTAGATAATACTGAGTCCTGCCTTGAGTATAGGGGACTGACTAGGAGACCTCTCAAGGTCCCTTGCAGTTCTGTGATTCTATGAACTACTGGAATGAACACAGGTAAAAGCCCCACGAGAACACAGTGTATATACGTATACAGGCATATATGTTTTGTCTCTGCAGGCTATATCAGAGTTCAGTATTAATGTATTATGATGTTAGCAACTCTGAGAACAGAATGTCTGCTTTTAGACTCTTCAGAAGAGTTCTTAGAAATTAAAAAAATCAGAAGAAGATCTGCATGTGTGTCACGTAATGGTTTTTCTTCTCTCCTTTCGTGCTCTCACACCAGTCAGATCTGTAGCCTGTGCTCGATGCACACATGACACCTCCAAGACCTGGATATGGCTTGAGAAGTATGAGTAGATTACCACTTCTTTAGATTCCCTACATTTCCCTGAAAATGGTGCCATTCAACCTTGATGTTTGAGGAAAAAGCAAAACAATGCTAACTGGAGTCAGATGTTTATTTGCTCTATTGAAATAATCCCCCTCCGCACCCACCCACCCACAAACATTTCAAAACCAAAACCTGACATCAGTACTCAAAATATATTTAAGACAAGACCATGTATAAAGGCTTAAAACCCAAAGAGTTTACTGCTCTCTGGAGTAAGGTTTCTTTTATTAGTATTTATTCCCACTTTAATTGAATTTTTAAAAGTAACCAAAATTACAAAGACCACCAGCACTGTAAAAAAGAAAAAAAGTCTCCCAGGGTTTGCAACTCTGCCCCCTCAGTGTTCTGGAGTCCAGATGTGAAGGGTCTATTGGAGATGAACACATTGTTGGAAGGAGGAGAGAAAGATTTGATGCTACTGCTCTAGCCTCATTTTATTGAAACCATACAGGTACCTGTCCTTATTAGGACTATTATACTTCAGCTTGTTAAAGTGGCAGAAATTGTTTTTCTGCTACTTTATTGCCAACTATTACTTCATATTTTTAAAAGGGGACCTACACAGAAAATATAAAATGACCTGGGATTTCTTTGTTCATAATCAAAAGGCCTAAAAACTGTCATCTCTATTCCTTCTCTGAAAAATATTTGTTGTTCTTGTATTATATTTCAGATATACCAGGAAGATCAAGTCTTATCTTCCCAGGTTTTGTTGTAGAACCATAGAGCTAGGGTAGAGGCTTTCAGCCCTTAACTGAAAGGGCTGGGAAAGATTTTAATCCCATCTGTTTGTCCAGAATTTGCCTTAAATATGTTTTAAAAAAATTTTTTTTTTAAAGTCTGAATAAAAACCCCTATCCCTTCTCGAAGATTCAGATTTCACTCTCTTGGTACTTATGATATCCAATCCTAATAGTTCTTTAGTCATCCATAGAGACCTCTACGGAAAACAGAGCAGAGACCACCTGATTTTGTAACATTAAAACATTCAAAAAGACATTTTCGTTTCCCTTGCAGATCATTTTCCCTTATGATCGAGTGCCAAATTCTGGTGACACTTACACCACTACAACTCCCCACAAACAACCCAGGCTTATCTTCATGTAAATGACTGAAAAATCTGGGCCTGAATGACTAAAACCCAATCAGATTTGGGGTGAAGATGATAGGAAGAATGAATGGTGTACCATAGTGTTGCAAGCACTGATTAGTATTAATTACTTGTACAGTGGTAATATCCATAGGCCTCAATTAGGACTGGGCCCCAGCGTACTTGAAGATGTATAAAAATACAGGAAGACATTATCCCTGCTCCAAAGATACCATCCATTGTGCCAGCTAATGTATGCATGCATGAATCTATATCCTTCCTCTTATATTAAATAGCAATCTATTGGTGGGTAAAGAGACTGTAGTTAATCCTGTAGTTTCTGTACAGTTCACTATTGATGAAGCACGCCGTCAACACATTTCCTGAGACAAGATGGCAATTTGAACACAGAGAGATGAAAAGCTGCATTTGATACATTCATTCGTTTGGTTTCTGCTTCATTCTCTGATTGAGAGAGAAATCAGGATATAACAACCTCCAATGTATGTATTTTTTCCACTAAATCTGGCTTGTTGAATGGATAGGAAACTTATTTTTATATTTACTATATTCATAACATGTCAAAAACAATTTGTTGTGGAGGCATCACAGACTAAGGAGAGAACAGCCCCACACTCTATATGGCTTTACACCTGGAATACTGTATTGAGCTAAGTAATGACAAGGGTAGACATGATAAAAGTCTATAAATAGTTGAAGAATGTAAACACTAAGCAGCGAGAGGAATTGTTCAAAGGTGGCACAATAGAGTTTAACTAGCATGAATGAGAAAAGAAATAAAAGGGTGCTGGTTAGGCTAGATAGCAGTAAAATTTCCAGACACCAAAATCTGAGTACGGGATGCTGCATACCACCTATGTAGGAGAAGCTCCAGCTGACTGTGGGTTTGTCTATACTTGGAAATTTACCAAAATGGAAGTTCTGGAATAGCTATGTTGATAAACTTTCAAGTGTGGACAAGCTATTTGGTTGCTGAATTGGGCCTTTGCACTCAAGAATACTCTCCCATAGAATTGACAGAAGTGCCATTGTTTAGGATATTTAGAACTAGACTGGATGAAAGCCCTTGAAATGCAGAGGAGGGAACAATCTTGAACTGACAGGAGGATGGGCTAGGTAACTCTGATAGATTTCTCCTATATCTAATTTCTGTGACTGTGTGTGTGCATGCTGGATTTCAGAAAGGTCTTTTTAATAAGGGTTAATTGGAGTAGTATGTCACACATGACTGACTACTGTTTCAAATTACCGCTGATGCCTGCATAACTAAATCAGGCAAATGGGCAGAACATTTAAATAGAGAAAAGTTGATCTTCTTCCCCTCCTGTTTAATTCTAATACTTTCTTCATTATTCTTGCAATTACTACACCTTGGCAAGAATGAAGTTTATGAAATTTCAGTGCTTACTAAATGTAATAATGTTAACATAATAATAGTTCTGTGCAATTGGATAGCTTTGTAAAAGTTATGCTCTAGTTTAATCACAAGTTTATTGTGCAAAATATAGGAATCACTGGATGAATTACGCAGGCTATCAGACTAGATGATCATAGCCATCCCTTTCTGGTCTTAAAATCTGTGAATCTATGAAAAGTGTTAATAAATAATCTGTTTAGTTAGGACACTGTAATGAATCGAATAAAATCACCATACTGAACTCTGAAATATTATACCTTAATCTAAAAACAAAAATCCTTGCTTAACCCCAAATAAGAACTTTCAGTTTCATCTCCAAAGTTAATTGCAAGTATTTCTGACATAAAAAGCTCAAGCAAGACTGCAGAAGGATACACACACACACACACACACGCGCGCAAAAAGCTCAGCCTCCAATCCCCACCCACCAGTCTCAGTCAAAGGATGACTTCAGTCCCTTTCTTAACTAATCCTGTCACTGTAAAATCCTACACTCATTCTTCCACACACAGAGGGAAAAGGGACTCACTAGGAAGACCTAGTCTTTCAGTTTTAACTATTAACCAATAGTGGAAAAACAAGGATGCCTAAGTTATGCCTTCAGAGCCAATAGGGTGGATTTGTGTGTCCCACATGACAGCATTTCCCCTGTCTTTCACATGAGCAGTATTTAGTTCAATTCAGAATTGCAGATAGTACAGCTTGCACTGCAGCAATGGGATGTCTGAGCACAAGTGACTGACTTCCGAGTGACTTTATAAAACACTTTTGTACTTTCCTTCTGCATTAAATTGGGATCTGCATCCTTGACATTCACCCACCACACACATCTCTACTGAAGGAAACAGTGACTAGCACAACTTAGCAGTATGAAACTGTGAGTATCGGTTTTTATTTTCACCCTTAAAGTGTGCAGTGTAATGCTGTTTACATGTTGCATGCACCATATCTTTAAAATATGCTCTTTATTATTTTTCCCTGGCTATGGAGATTGAAAATTATCTAAAACAATTGGGAATCTTTCAGGAATATTTCCTGTAGGCTTCAGTAAAAAAAGAAGAGGGGAAAATCAGTTATCCCTCAGGGCAGTGTCTGCATAAGAGCTGCATGCCACACTGCTTCCTAACATAGCCAGTGTGCTGCTTTGTTCATAAAGAAAAAGGAAGGCAAAAAAGCCCCACGCATGTATGTTGCTCAGTTTTATTTGCACTCTGTGTTTACTCAGGCCTGATCTGTCCCTAATGGGGAAAAAATAAAGGCAAACTTTGCTGTCTCTGCTGGCAAGGACAGTCCAGACTTTCCAAACATCTGACAGTTATTATAATTAGCCCTGAAAGGCAGCAAAGACACTATGGGGCAAATAGCTCTTATGTTTTGAACAATGAAATCAAGCAAAGTTCCCATCCCACCTCTTTCAATGTTTGGGAGGGGGAAGGGGACAGGGAGGGGGAAGAGAAAGGTTTATAGTTGCATTAAAAAAAAGGGCAGGTAATAAATATTCAATCTGGAATCGTTCAGTGTGAGGAGGGGCTTGGACAGGCTGCTTTAAACATTTCTGAATCCTGCCTTCTATTTAGAAAGAATTCACTCAGATTCCTGATGGGTTGAGAAGGGGTATGAGACTCTTCACAGCATAATGTCAGAAGGCGGGGGTGGGGGGAGAAATAATAAGCCATTCATAATGAGATGCATTTTGATAGCTTACCAAGATCTTTGCTCGCCAGGAGATCTCGGTAGATCTAAGTTGCTTTCTGTGTAAGATTTACACGAGTTCTCAAACAGAAGCAACAGACAAAGCAGAGGTAGTTCTCCCCCGCATTCCCTAGAAACAAAATTGAACTCCAATAGATAATAGCACACTGATTTATCTTTTTGTATTTAAATTAAGAAATCCTTGGATAGTCCAAATCTTCTTTTAAAAAGTTACATTCTGAAAGTATTTTCACTGGACTAACAGAAAAGAAAAAAAGAGAAAAAAAGACAATGGAAACCTGATTCAGACCCAGTTAGTCTGGCTCTGTAAGAAAACATGGAGATGAAAACAGTTTGAGTGAAAGATTTTCATACTTATTCTTAAAAAAAACAAAAAAGAAAAAAAAAGAAAGAAATTAATTCCAATAAGGAAAAATTGTTGAAAGGCTCAGCCACTACTAAGTATGGCTTAAATAAATCTTCCTGGGCAGATGTTCACGTGCTCCCATTGTGGAGAAAGGAACCCAAAGAATTTATTGTTTAAAAGGAGAACTTGACATGAATTTTCATATAATCTTTTTTAAGTACACCATTTTTTTCTTTGTCTGCTCTCCTGTTATCTACACCTCCCCCAACTGCCGCTCACTGTGAGCTGAGACACCTGAAGGCTAGACATAATGATCAACAGAGCGCTATGCTAGCCTCTCTGGATTCCAGCCAGATTTTTTTCCCCTCTGCAATCAAGGAGCCTGCACGCAATGCACGGCAAGCCTATTTCTCTGTTACGTGTAGACTAGGCACAGAAGTCTTACCCATACTGCAGAAACACTGAAGACAAAAATATCCCTTTTTTGTCTTACTCTGGGCAAACGCAGTTTTAAGTCTTGTATTATTTTAAATAATATATGAAAAAATGCATTTATAAATAGGTGTATGCATATATATATTTATATGCGCGCACACACCAACAATTCTATAGCATGATGTACTATATCTCTATGCATGCACTGTACATCCAGTATCTTGATTTTTATAAACAGTATACTCCTGTATATGACCGCATCTGTATTGCATACAGTATGTTGTTCAGATAGATCACATACACTTATGTAGAAACACTGTATGCATATACAGGATACTATGTATGTATATACAATATACTAGTAATTCAGGGACCTATTTTTGAAAATTTGAATCTTTAGAAAGAGATTAGGTTTTAGAGAGATTAACAATTCTCTCAGATTATTTTGAGCCCCTTCAAACCTAGTGGTATTCAAATACCAGTGGGTAAACCATGTCCAAATTGAGGGGGGTTAGTTGAGGTAGTCAGTCTGACTATGGGAATCTGGCCTTCCAATTGTCAGGCAGTTACTGCACTCCCTGGAGAAACACCGATTGGCTGTGTCTCATTACTTCCAGAAAGTTTGTCTTTTGAACACAGTACTCCCAAAAATAGTCACACACATTATTTTGGTGTGGCCAGGGGTGGGGTTAGCACAGACACCCGGAGGAAAGGAAGATTATTTTATTTCTTGAACCATTTTCCATTTAATTTTTAAATGTATACACTAGAAACTTTATTCTTTGAAATTCATGCATTTCATTGTCACTGGATACACGGTATAGTGGTCTGGAAAAGGAGTTTTTTTTTTTTAATCAAATTACTCTGAGTAACACTTTAACACACTTACATACAGTACATACTTTTTTTTTTTTAAACACATCACCTGACAAGGTTTAAGAAAGTATGGTTTATTCAAAATATCAGCTGGCTTTTAGGAAAAAGATAAATGACTTTAGGTGATTTTCTTTTATTGTTGTTATCATTGTCATCACACTCACACTCACACTCAATCTCCCTCCCCCCCAGCAAATAGTATACTAGATTTAGACTTGAAAACAGGACCCAAATATGGGTATCCCATATGTTGATTATTTTGGGTGAGCTGAGCAGTTTATAAAACTTTCTAGTAAGTTGCTTAAAGAGGGAAAGAGAGAGAAAATAAGATTAAGTTGTACCTAATGACAACAGCATCCAGTACCTCAAATAGGGCTACAGGTTTCTAGAGCGTAATTCAAAGAAATCAAGACAGAGAACTTGGTTGCTGTATTCAAACTATATAAATCCAAATTCTAATACAAATAATTAAACACTTTCCTGAAAGAATAATTTAATATATCTTATTTGAAAAGGTATAACATATCAGTAGCTACACTGATGGATATATCTGTGAAAAATATATACATATAACATGCATTCCCCACAATTTCATTATTTGCTAATCTTTTTTTTCCTTTTTCTGGTATTATCCTTGAAAATAAAACCGTACATTGATATTTCACATGTATAATTCAAAATCATTTTGTTAGCTATAGACTAAAGTGCTGATGTGTATTTTCTAAAGGTAATAATTATAATTAGTGGGAATTTTCCATTTCCTATGGTCTAAAATGCTACAAAAGAATCAATTCTCCTACCAAACGTAAGATAGGGATTACACATGAGCTTTAAACCGGAGTGGATTTTTTCCAGCTAGCAAATGAATATTGATGTACAGAATGTGCTTAACTGGAGTAGTTCATTTTTGAATCACAAGAACTATAAGCCAAAATTTTCATTTCTGGATATTTACAGTTAGGACTGATGTACATATTTAAGTGCCTGAACAAAAGTGACTCCATTTTCATAAACACTCAGCAAACTCTGCCAAAATCAGTGTAAACTGCAGATTCACAGCATCTTTGAAAATAAAGCCAATTATATTGAAGCACCTAAATATGAATTTGGTTACAAAATTAGTCTCCCAGAGAGTCTAAATTTGAAAATTTTGGCTTCTGTTTTTTGCTAACTCACTTTTTCTTTAAACTTGTAAATAGCTGCTGATGGTGAAACAAAGCATTCATGAAAATTCACACATATTTATGATTCTAGTCCATGCAAAATGAGGAGTTTGATATCTGTTCCACATGGTCTGCTAGCCGGTGCACTGCGATTGGTTGTATAAACATTACAGCACAACGCATAGAAACTTCCCGTTCTAATGACTTTAAAAAAAGTATTGCCTCTGAGTGCCTCCTTTAAGTATAAATACAAACATCAAGCATGAGTAGAAACTACTTGGGATCACACAAGCCTTTCAAAAAATGGGTTGCTCTGTTGGTACCTTTATGTAGCAAAAGTAGGCTGGGAGTGACTGAAACCTTGCCTGCCAGAAATGCAGTCCAGCTCAGTAAGGCAGTGGGGTCAAATGAGCTCATGCATCACAGATAGGAAATGAACTGTGCATTGCATATTTATAGATAAAACCATTTAGGGTATTTTAATGTAAACAGATTTCCGTTTGATTTTTTGGCAAACTGTTGCAAAGATCAAGACTACAACGGAGTTTAAATGACTTTCGGCATGGTATAGTGAGACCAGATGGCCACGTGTTCTTTTCTTATTTAGATGAGAATTTTCCTTTCAATAACATCTTTCTTCCTGACCTGCTTTAAAATTCCAGCAAATGAAATCAGCACAGAATTTTCAATTCTAATTGACCATGTGCAGAGGAAGGGCCAGTACAGAAATCAGTAGAGCCATTGTGAGGCACGCTGCATCAGTCTCCCCTTTGTCTTGTATCCTTTCTAGCCAGAGCTGAAATAATTAAGAATATTTAATTTATATTAGTTATACAAAACTGCAAGGCTAGAAGTGTTCAGGCAAAATCACTGCAAGTTCCTCTTTCTATTGGAAGGACAAGAAAAAAGTTCTGTTTCACTCTCCAGGCAAACAGATCCTCTCCATTTATTCTTTGTCCAATATACAAAAACCTAAACAAATGCTCATTACCGTTAAGGGAAGGAACAAGTGAATTATAGAATGATGGATTTCTTTCCATTGTCTCTTGAAGTTGGAAGATGCAAGTGAGGTGGGGCTTTTCAAATAAAAACAAATCTCAAATATTTTAAAATATTACCAGCAAAATGTAATTTCAAACTACTTACGTTTTTATAACTGCACACACCAACATAACATCTAAAACATGTAATCATTAGCAGCTTGTGTACATGTGTGTTATATATACTCCCTTAAACTGAATTGTTGATTGCAATGGAAACTGTGTCAAAATTATATCTTCTGTAGCTGGTGTGTGTGAGAACGTGTATGTACGTATACGCGCGTGCACACACACTATAGATCAAATTGACATGGATTGCACCACAAGGTCTACCATTTACAATTTTGTTTGGGTTTAGTAAGAAATTTACTATGGGTGTACATTTATTGAGATTTAACAATGATTGTATTTAAGAAATACATAATAGATCAGAAATCTACAAATTCCCTGAATCTGCAGACAAGCTAAGCGGATAGGATGGACAATTTAGAAGGGGAAGAAAAATTGCCTGACTGAATCCAATACTGGACCCTATACAACAGTTAAAGAAATATCAAAGATGGTAATAAATTGGTTATTGTTGTGATCACTAAATATAAAATTTCTGTATCGTTCAAGTCCCGGACGAGTATTATGCTTCAATTGGAACCCACAACTATGAACCTGAATCAAGAGATTTTTCCCCATAAGTCTCTGGTTTACTGATGAAAGTATGTTTACATGCCACTATGAAATATCCTTCTTTTCTTCAATTGAAGAAAGTTTCATTAATGCCTCAGTCATTCTTCAGGTGTAAGGTGAATGAGGCAAAGGGGAAAGACAGCAGAACAAAAATTACGAGGCAGTTTTTTTTTTAAACCAATATATCTATATATACACACACATCATTTAGGAATGTATCAGAAAGAATGAACAAAATAGTAGATATGTCTGAAAACACCAAATAGGGCACAGACACCTTAGGGCCATTCCTGCATTTGTAGTCTCGTAATAAGAGCATGGTACTAAGAATCAGGAGATTTTGGTTCTAATGCCAGTTCTCCCAATGAGTTATCTAGCTGTGGACAATTCACTTAACCTTTGCCTCAGTTTCCTCATTTCTAACAGGGTAATAGTCACGAATCTACATCACATAGGATTAATTAGTGCTTTGGACATGTAATTATTGTTGCAGGCCCTATGCTCAAATACCACAAAGAAGGGCATAAGAAGCAGCATTGAACTGAATATGAAGGCAAAATTCCCATTGACTTCCGTGTTTATCTGCACCAGGTCTGTATGCTTGGGCCTAATAATTAAACAAAAATGTACTTTCTTTAGCTGGAAAGGTAGAAAGTGTGTGCTTTTAGTTAGGTACAATACTCCATTTTCATTTAATTTATTTAAACATTTCATCTGTTTGGGCATATAGTATTTTGCTTGCTGTTAGCAAAATGTTATTAGTATTTAAGAAGATAAGTGAGATAATTTCATCTTCAGTATAAAATATAGTCACATAGGGCTGGATTGTGAAGCCTACTAATGTGGTGTAGTACCTTACTCTGTAAGTTGTCCAACTGATTTCATTTGCTTGACTTGAGAAGTAAGGTGCTAATCAAGGTGAGCAAGGGTGGCAGTCTCTGGTCCCCTTATTTTTACCTGTGATATTGATGCATTTAGGCCCTGATTCAGCAAGGCACTGATTCAGCAAGCACATGGCTAAATTTAAAGTGGACAAGTAGTCCATTGACTTCAGTAGGATGACTCCGGTGCTTAAAGTTCAGCACATGCTTAAATACCTTGTAGAAACTGGTTCTACAAAATCCTTGCACTGGTTTGAACAGTTACATGTCCTTAACCTGATTCCGCTCTCTGTTATACTGAAGTAGGGTTAGATAAGTAAAGCTGAGAGAAGTATTTAGCCATTCTGTTTTCTATTTGGTAACAGATTTTGTTACTTAATTGATCTAAATCACAAATTCATGGGTGAGCATTTCTAAAATCACGGCACAGTAAAAAGTCCTGCAGAGCATGAGACTTAACAGTGGTTTCTTTCAGGCCGCCATTTTGTGGTAAAGTGAAATTGCTGTCTGAATCACATGCATAGAACTGGAAAAAAAATTATTTTTGTCTATGTACAACTATGATGGTGCTCTGCACAAAAGAAGAAAACACTCGTTCTCTCCATAAAGTGTTTGCATTAATCAATATTCATGCAGAGTACAAAAGAAGTACTTACACACATACTTTCAAATGTCTTGACAGCTCTGTTCAGGTTATAAAAACCCATTAGGAAAATGAAACTGTAGCAGGTCTGTGTCCATCTCTCCTCTGCTTCTCAGAATGGGCGGGGTGATGAGAAAGAAGCTTGAGCTGAAATATCCTGTGTGGAACTTCAGACTCATGCAATGCAGAGGATAAAAAGGGGAAGTAAGCAAAATGTGTAGGCTATGGGCTATTGATGGGATGTATTTCACCAGCCTACTGTTACTGTCAAGGCACCAGATTGTATTAGCAGTTTATCCAGTCCCCTAAGCTGTAGGATGTGGATAATGGGATTGGATAAAATGATTAAAATAATTTTGTCTCATGATTTCATATTGTAAAAGCAATATGTGCAAAACTGAAATATTTAATTGTATGATGAAAGCACAAGCACCACTTTTTGTTTTACCTTTAATTTTATTCAACATGGAGAAGTATTTCCTTCTGTACATTTAAAAATAAATAAGTAAAATAAAAGTCATGATTATGCAGTCTTCTAGCTGAAATCAATTTATTTTAACCAGTAAAATAAGCTTGAAACTAATTTTTTTTTGCATGAAATATGTGAAGCCTTTGTTTAAAATGGTCTTCAAAAGAAGATTGCAGTTAAATTATTTGCAGGGTTGTATGATTGTTATTTAAGAAATCTGGTGATTTTCCAGGATATGTTGTCCATATGCTGAGGTTTAACTTCAACTTTCAAGAATTATTTTTAGATCATTTTAAACTATTTTTTCCAGAAGGATAATTTGCAAAGGAGAGCATTTTAAAGAGAAGTATAGTGAATGACAACAGTAAGGGAGAAGATAAGCTGTTCCCAAAGTTTATCCAAAGACATAAGGGTTAAAATTTCAGATCTTCATAGAAGTGGGAAAAAAATTGAAGTTTTTTTTTTAAAAAAAAAAAAGGAGAGTGAAGCTGCTGGTGACTTGAGTGTATTTATGGATTACTATGTCTTGAAAAGAAGAAAACCAGAGTTGTAAGATGACACTGCAGGGGTTGTCTGGACTTTTCACTGAGTGTGAAGTCTGTTTAGTCAATGCCTTAATGACCTTTGCCCTCTCCATTCCCCTCCGTTCCCCCCCCACCCCGGCTCCAGGTGCAACATTTTTGCAAGTGCTTTAAACTTTATTGGAAAGTTTGTGCAGGTTTCACACACGCTGCAAAGTGCACAGGGTATTTTACACATCATCATCAGAAACATACGACATCAAGGCTTAGCTTTTTTTATTTATTTAGAACACACAGACTTGTTTTATGTGTTCCTCCTCCCCATCCCCCCATTAGCTATTACCACATTAAGTAAATAAAGAACAAAATTGTATTTTAAAGAATTCTCCTTCTTGTGTGTCTCGGACCGTACCTCTAAATAGCCAAATGCAAGATTAATGTGCCATACCAGTTAATTTTAGACAGTATGATAAATTATAGAAAGGCTATGCAAGATACAGCAGCAACATTATTGACCTCTTAAATTAATTCTCTTTGCTATGGAAATGTAAAACACAAAAACAAGAGAAGCTCTTTGGCTAACTGATGTTCTCAGAAACAAATTGATTTCTTGTACTATTAATTAGACCTTGGCTGATATAAATATAGAGAAAAACTAACGTATATAGTTTAGTAATAAAGGGAGCCATACTACATCAAGACTATAATTCAGGTTTGGATTTTAAAAAAATAACTGGATGAACTTCTTCTGGTGTATCTTCAATAAATAACATTATAAACTAAATATGCCATGTATTATACATACACCATGTAACATTTCATTTGTGTGTGTACCCTAGAGGTTTGATAAATAGTTACTGAAATTGCCTGTTTACTAAATTAGGCTACAAGTGTCACCATCTTTCATGCAAGATGTAAAAATGGTATCCTAACCTATGCATCCATTAAAGATTCTATGGTACTTTCTGTAAGAGTAGGGATTTTTTTTCAGCTGCTTTGGTTAAATTCCATCTCCAGGGATGCTTTTTACCCCCACATCTGTGTCCTGCTAAGAGATTGCAACTGTTTTGTTCAGGTGTGAACCTGGCTATAATGATTTCACCTTGTGATGTGATTGCTGAAATGCACTCTACACTGGCATAGGAATTTAAAAATCAAGATGGAAACTTAAGTTGGTGACTGTCCATTTGGTAAGGAGCAGCTATGCAGGCTATTTCTGGGGAGAACAAATTTAAAAGTTGACCTAGAAAGCTTTAAATGGCTTCTCTGCCAGGGTCCTTACTTTTAGGAACACACTCCCACCACTGAGATTCAAAATAGACCAGGACTGCTGAGCCTCAGGGTATGCTCCAAGACTGGTGTCTTCACTTTAATATTTGGGTAGGATGAGTCTGAAGAAGGTTTAAAGTTTAGATTTTTGAAGGGAAGTTTTTGGCTGGGTGTTGAATTTCATATTGGGTTAAAGATTTTAGCTGGACTGTTTTTTTCTAAATATGTCAAAGCCAAACCTAGGGTAACATAGGTGCCTTTTAAAATATTTTGTACTTTTAATTATATATTTAGATTTATATTAAAAACTTTTTCTACCTATATTATCACTGTAGTTTCAATTGGATGCAGCTTCTGTGCCCTACACTGTTGCATGCTGATGGGTGTGCTGCAGTGGTCACATTCCACCCAAGGGATGGCTGCATTCACTGATGAGTGACGTGGTTGAGTTCAAGGTTCTTTGGAACTAGTATTCAAGTGCAGCCTATTCTTGAAGTAGGCTCAAGTCAGAAAGGTTCTCAAAGCTCTAGGAAAGAATTAAAGCCAACTTTCTGTTTTGGTCTCATCTCCATGTGTACTGTACAGACTCGAAAAAAGTGTCAGAAAAATATGGAGACTAGGGTCTTGAATGGCATGTTCAAAATCTCTTTCCAAACCTAGGCAGTGGGTTTTTTTTTCCAGCACAGTGTGTTCCTGTTAACAATGCAGCTGTTAACATGTCATCAATACTCTTTGTTTGAGAATACATTAAAATGAAGGAAGAGTTTGTTAAAGTGATTTTAAATGTAAACGTGTTACTGTACTATGGAACTGGAATTGATTTCTACCAAAACTATTCCTTTTCCCTCCTGAAATGACACGCGTTGTTTTCAAGTCCGCAATTTAGTGCAGGTATTCAATTTTACTGAAGGTCAAATACACTTGTCAAAATTATATTTTTTGCATAGCTGAGAATTCAAATAATTTTGTGGACCAAAAATGGACAGATCTTGTCTTTGTGATGGAAATACGTAGCAGCATAGAGCTGGGATCGGAATAAAAGAGAATGAAGTAGTATTATACACTATGTTCATGTAACATCATAGTGAGACCATCACCAATTTTTGTTTTGCTGTATATGAGGAGATACCCACCCAGACACTCGATTTTTGTTATTGTGGATTTTTTTGTACCAATAAGTGCTTGCACATAAGTTTTATTTTGGTTTTACATCCTAGATGTCTTAATTATACTTGCAATAAATACTTACAGACGCTAACTGCAGGAATATGTTATCACCTCTCTCCTATATGACATGGATATGCCTAGGATATGTCCCAGGATGGCTTATATCTCTCATGTATCACTTATCACCATGGTATCAGACAGCCTTCCATGCTGAATTGGCAAGGGTTTTGAGAAGGCTAGTTGACCCTACTCATAATGGAAAACAAATCTCTACACTGCCTGAACCAACCAGGGGAGCAAAGCGCACTAAGCTTTATTTAGTTAGTTAATAACATTATAAGTAGGGCTGCCAAGTGATTATTTTTTTTAATCATGATTAATGGCATTGTTAAACAACAATAGAATATCATTTATTTAAATATTTTTGGAAGTTTTCTACATTTTCAAATATATTGATTTTAGATATAACACAGAATACAAAGTGTACGGTGTTCACTTTTTATTTATTTTTTATTAAAAATATTTGCACTGTAAAAAAAATAGTATTTTTCAATTCACCTTCTACAAGTACTGTAGTGCAATCTCTTTATCATGAAAGTTGAACTTACAAATGTAGAATTATGTACAAAAAAAACCTGCATTCAAAAATAGAACAATGTAAAACTTTAGAGCCTACAGGTCCACTCAGTCCTATTTCTTGTTCAGCCAATCACACAAACAAGTTTGTTTAAATTTGCAGGAGATAATGCTGCCCACTTCTTGTTCACAATGTCACCTGAAAGTGAGAACAGGCATTCGCATGGCACGGTTGTAGCCGGTGTCGCAAGATATTTATGTGCCAGATGTGCTAAAGATTCATATGTCCCTTCATGCTTCAATCCCATTCCAAAGGACGTGTCCATGCTGATGACAGGTTCTGCTCGATAACAACCCAAAGCAGTGCGGTCCGATGCATGTTCATTTTCATCATCTGAGTCAGATGCCACCAGCAGAAGGTTGATTTTCTTTTTTGGTGGTTTGGGTTCTGTAGTTTCCACATCAGAGTGTTGCTCTTTTAAGACTTCTGAAAACATGCTCCACACCTCATCCCTCTCAGATTTTGGAAGGCACTTTAGATTCTTAAACCTTAGGTTGAGTGCTGTAGCTATCTTTAGAAATCTCACATTGGTACCTTCTTTGTGTTTTGTCAAATCTGCAGTGAAAGTGTTCTTAAAATGAAGAACATGTGCTGAGTCATCAACTGAGACTACTATAACATGAAATATATGGCAGAATGCAGGCAAAATAGAGCCGGAGACATACAATTCTTCTCCATGGAGTTCAATCACAAATTTAATTAATGCATTATTTTTTTAACTAGCGTCATCAGCATGGAAGCATGTCCTCTGGAATGGTGGCCGAAGCATGAAGGGGCATAGGAATGGTTAGCATATCTGGCATGTAAATACCTTGCAATGCCAGCTACAAAAGTGCCATACAAATGCCTGTTCTCACTTTCTGGTGACACTGTAAATAAGAAGTGGGCAGCATTATCTCCCGTAAATGTAAACAAACTTGTTTGTCTGAGCGGTTGGCTGAACAAGTAGGAGGACTGAGTGGACTTGTAGGATCTAAAGTTTTGCATTGTTTTGTTTTTGAGTGCAGTTATATAACAAAAAAAACAATTTACTTTTGTAAATTGCACTTTCACGATTAAGAGATTGCACTACAGTACTTGTATGAAATGAATTGAAAAATACGGTTTATTTTGTTTATCATTTTTACAGTGTAAATATTTGTAATCAATAATATTGATTTTATTCTGTGTTGTAACTGAAATCAATATATTTGAAAATGTAGAAAAACATCCAAAAATATTTAATACATTTCAACTGGTATTCTATTGTTTAACAATGCGATTAAAACTGCAATTAATTGTGATTAATAGTTTTGAGTTAATCACATGAGTTAACTGTGATTAATCGACAGCCCTAGTTATAAATCAAATAATCCTAAAATAAACTACTATATATTGTTTGAAGAATGACTGACTACCTGAAGATTTTTAAAAGGTATGATTTTACCGTAATTTGAAAATACACAACAGAATACAGAAGTTAGCCAATCTATGATCTTTATTCAGGACAGACAAGGTGGTTAAGGTAATGTCTTTTATTGGACTAACTCCTGTTGGTGAAAGAGACAAGCTTTTGAGCTACACAGAGAAATTCAGGTGTTCACATGGCACTGTTGTAGCCAGTGTTGCAAGATATTTACATGCCAGATGTGCTAAAGATTCATATGTCCCTTCATGCTTCAATCACCATTCTAAAGGACATGTGTTCATGCTGATGACATGTTCTGCTCGATAACAATCCAAAGCAGTTCGGACCGAGGCATGTTCATTTTCATCCTCTGAGTCAGATGCCAGATGCTCCATGTAGCTCAAAAGCTTGTTTCTTTCACCAACAGGAGATAGTCCAATAAAATATATCACCTCACCCACCTTATCTCTCCAGTATCCTGGGACAAACACGCTTCAGAACACTTGAAACACCTTTATTCAAGACAAGCAAATATGCTTAAAAACATTAAGACATGGTCTGACACACAGTTGGAATATCAAGGTCATGTCACACAAAGCTTTGTTTAAAAAAAAGAAAGACGACTTGTATTAGGCTTATTATGTGTATTTTCTTAGAAGTTTAATTCAGCCTTTATCATTACTTTCTGCACCAGCTATGTAACAAAAACTGTTTTGACTGATTGGTGTAGTTTGGGAAATTGTTCATGTTTGTCATCATAAATATAGCTATGAAGGACTTATTCCATGTATAAAAGCAGCATGTATGTCGGATATATACTCTCTTAGGGCCAAACCTTGGCCCCACTGAAATTAATGGGCCCCACTGAAATTACTACTAGAGACCTCGAGGGGAGTTTTGCCTGAAAAAAGGGGCTTCAAGACCAGGCCCTCTCTGAGCAGTAATTAGCATTTCACCTCAGTTCCACATTTATGGAAACTAATCCGATAGTATAATGGTGAACTCATACATTTATTTCTACATAACATTTTGTCACAACATATGCACAATATTTCCCTTCACTGGTTCATCATTTTTTTTTAATACTAGACTATTCGTCCCTCCCACTGAACATAAATGGCCCTGTACTGTGCAGAAGCCGAGTCCCCTCCCCCCCTCTTTACTTCTGCACGTAGGAAGACAGGAAGGAGATGCACATGCAGTGAGTGCCACAACAGGGCAAGGTTGCAGCCCTATGCTCAAGACAGTTACAACATGGAAATGTAGTAGTGAGCAGAATGGACTAGGAGGAGCATATTTTGCATCTTTTAAGAAGCAGCAGTCAGGTTCACCTCATCCATACATTCCACCTGTACTCCCACCAGCCTGCTTGAGCCATCTTGCCTCCTATTGTCAGGATGATTCTAGTCCCACTTCACAGCCAGCAGAGCTCTACACCAGCCCTAGCCTCTGAAATGTGTCCCCTAGTTGCAAGAACAGGATTTTGCCCATATGCCTTGAGAGACTGGGAAAAGTAAGTCTGCAAGGTGTTTTTTTACTTAAAGTAGCTAGAAGTTCAAAGTATTTCTGGGTAAGAAACATCATTAACATCAGGAACTGCATATATGTCTGTACTACGCACTTCCAGGTATGTTTATATACGGTGTACACAAGTACAGTTTCCCATGATAACAGTGGGAATCATACAAATATATCCATTAGCCTATGGACTCAAAATGTATTCTGTCAGAGGCTACCAGGCTTACAAAACTAGGAGGAAACTTAACCAAGATAAACAGAAGTACTTACAGGGAAGCTAACATTTAGTCTCACCAAATTTCAGAGAGTCAAAACATGAAGCATTCAGTTATCTTAGTCTGTGGGATTAATCTGTCAGCATTTTATTACTAAATCCAAACTTCCTCTTTTCTCCCTTATTGGTGTCATGTGTTAGAGTTTTTTTAAGTTTTATTTTATGGTTAAGTTCACATTGCAGTTTTATCCTTGCCTCATGCCTTCTTTTGGTAGTTCCTTTCCCCGCTACATATCATAAGACCGTCTTCCTTCGTACACCAAAAATTCATGCTCAGAATACAGGATTTATATCAGTGGTTCCCAGACTTGTTCTGCCACTTTTGTAGGGAAAGCTCCTGGCGGGCCAGGCCGGTTCGTTTACCTGCCGCGTCTGCAGCTTCGGCTGATCGCGGCTCCCAGTGGCTGCAGTTCGCTGCTCCAGGCCAATGGGAGCTGCTGGAAGTGGCGGCCAGTACGTCCCCCATCCACGCTGCTTACAGCGGCTCCCATTGGCCTGGAGCAGTGAACCGCAGCTGCTGGGAGCCGCGATCGGCCGAACCTGCGGATGCGGCAGGTAAACAAACCGGCCTGGCCCGCCAGAGGCTTTCCCTGCACGTGCGGCAGAACAAGTTTGGGAACCTCTGATTTATATAATCCCATTCAGAAGATCATCATTCATTATGGGAGCTCGATTGGCACTGACATTTAAATTCAGTCTGAAGTCCCAACCAGTTCTATAGGATAACTTTGGGCTCTAATTAAGACTCCATCCCTGAAAAGCCTATTGGACACATTCAGTTAGTAAATGAGGAGTGAGCCACTTGGTAAATTATCAGAACTTGTGCACATCCAAAAGACTATTTGCTGTAACTCTGAATAAGTAAAACCAAATCATTAACCCTCAGTTATAAAGAGGGGAAAAGAAACAGGAAGCAAGTCCATTTTCTACACACAGTTTAGGTTGCAGTGCAGGAAAATGTCATGTTTCTTACTGTATAAGAAATAACTGTTCTGTGAATCTCCTTGATAACAGGAGATACCATAATATATTGATGTATTCAGAGTTTTTTTAAAAATAAAATCCAATTATGACTATAAATTTATGAAATATATTGGTGTATATACTGTGGCCAAAATCCCTTTTTACCATGACAAAAGCAGTTTACCCAGGCCAGTTGCAAGCTAGTAGTCTTAAGCCAATTACATGTTAACAGAAAAATCAGATAATCAGAAGGTCAGTTCATGTCTTCTCACACCTGCTCTCTTACAAACAATATATTTTAGTATCTTCTGTATTCCCCATGGGACTAAAACCTTCTGAGACTTAAGTGTCAAGTCTGGATCTCTACAGAATTTACCAATCAATCTGTTTGACACTCTCGAGGTCCCTCTCATTTGCTAGAGTTTCTAATCAAGCAAACCTAGAACCACATAATCCCCTCTTGTGGAAAAACCAAACTGAACTCAAAGGAGAAATCCTAGCCTCATTGAAGTCAATGGCAAAACTCCCATTGACTTAATGGGCCCAAGATTTCTCCGAGGGTTTCCAGGAAATTCATCCATTTGTGCCTAATGGAAGGAGCATGGAGCATCACCTTTAAACCTTGTGAACACACTGAGGCCTTAAGGTCTCATTCAAAGCCCATCGAAATCAATAAAAAGATTCCCCCTCCCCTCCAAGGGTGTGAAAAGCATGGAGAAAGATGATATCCAAGAGGTAATCTACAGGGCCTCCATAAAGTGGGCATTGCCTGGCTTTCTCCTTTTGCTCCAAACATGTGGACGTTCCAGTGGATAGGAGTCATTGTATTGCTACTTTAGTATATCCTTGGTGGACTTTCTGCTCTTTTTTTCTACTTAGCATTGCAGATCAAATGGGAACATGCAGAAAACTGGGACTGTGCAACTGCTTTCTCCAAAAGTTAATCTAATATTTTAAAGACAGAACCGTGACTGTGCTAACATTTCTTTTGTTGCATTAATGTGAATTAAGTCTAGTTCAAACTCATTGTGGGGAACAAGAAAAAATAGGAGAGACCTACTTTTCAACTAATCTATTTCATGCCAAGTAATGAAATTTGCTAAGGAATGTCATCTTACATAGATAGTCATTGGGGCACTTTCATTATATGAGCACATATCTGAAGGAAGACCCTCTGTATTGTTTTCCATTTCCTTAAGAAGGCCTCTGACTGTACCAGCTGTCATAACATATTTCCAGACTCCGTGCATTCTGCTGCAAACCCACTGTAGTGGAACTTCTCCTAAGGGTCAAAGGTAGCATAACTACAGTGACTTAGTGTTTTTAGAGTCAGGGAAACATAACAGTGCTTTTTAAACACTATTTTCTATCAAACTCCGTACTTATTTTAACATTATTTGCTACACTTTGTTTCAGCTCTGACCTAAAGAATATAACCTTTCTGGTTTCTGTTTCTTTTAGTCATTCAAAAATAAACACTCTAGCAGTTGTTTTTTTAGATATCACTAAATATTATGTAAACATTATATAGGCTTTAAAGGAATTCATAAAGATACTTGTCCTTGAGTCGCCTGCTCTTGATACTTATCTGGTTTGCTCTCTGCTACAGTCACATTCATAAAGGAGGCGAGGGGCACATGTGTGTACACGTACGCCATCTGCTAGAATATTCATTTAGTCTCATGTTTTACATGCCCACACGATTAGGAAATAATGACCTCAGAGGAATGTGGATATGAATGAATATCAGTTTTGGACTACATGATATGATTTATGTCCATATTGAAACCAGGAGCTAAAATCATATTGGGCTAACCAAAATGAAGACAAGTGACCATAGAATGACTAGTGTAGCATATTAATTACTCAAATTAAATATTAAAAGCCCTGTTGAGATGTTTAGTATCTCTTCCAAAAAAAGAAAATGAAAGATGTTTACACTCTCCTTACCCCCATTCTCCAACACAGACATCTGGATAATACTGAATGAAATTTATGTTTGAACATTCCTTCTAGTCATGCAAAAAGTATGAACAATGGATATTGTATTCTATCTGGTATCACAGTAACATCTCGTGCATTTGATCTTTAAAAGATGGTGTCACTACAGAATTCATCCTTCTGGTTAGAAGTCAAAAATGTTTCATGTAATGAAAATCTCTTCCATAACTTATTATACATCATACAAGTCTTAGATTTTCACTTACTTTGAATGAAAGACCAGCACAAAGCATCTCTCATTCAAATGCTACCATGCTATCCTCTCAGTTCTCCAAATGTGCAACAAGATCAAAAGAATCAAGGAACATGTTTCTTAAAAGGTGATAATGTAAAGCAGCAAAAAGAGAAGGAATTAGTCCAAAAGAGAATTTGGAAAGGAAAACACCAAGTAAACTCAAAATGGTTTAAAATCCAAATGTTAAAGTCTCCAGGAGGCAGCTCGAAGTTGGGTATCTGTCCCATCTACAGATCACTCTTGATTTCACAGAGTTTAACAGCACTGAAAAAGTAATTTTTTAAAACAGACTGACTGTTGCTAAATGCTGTCTTGTCCAGACCAGTACAAACTTACTTCTGTGATACTGAAGGAAAAAACATGTCTTACTCTCTTCTTTTGAATGATCATATTTGTTACCATTAGAAGGAATATTCCAGTTTCTATTAATGGCTGACCTGGTTCAAAAAAACCATTTTTAATTCCACTGTCGCGATAGGACACCGGATCCCATATCACTGCTTTTAACAGCAATCTCCCCCAAAACTTTAGTAGAGCAACTCTCAGGGTTGAATTGTGAGGATTGTCAGTCATTGAATATGTATGTTCTGAAAGGAATCTTCTTCCAAGAGAAGATGCAGTAAATCTGCCTATTCAAGAGGTTAGATGGAGGTAATTCAGAGATTGTCAGAAGTTTCAGTCATAGCGAGACCATCACAAAAAGTTTCCCTACCTGTCCTTTGAATAGTTTGGCTCCATTAGACTGCTTCATTTGATCACTGAGGAAAGTTTGAGTAGATTTTAACACTTGTGATAAAGGGACAGGGGAAGTGTACACTGTAGGGACTGGCAGGAGGAAGGAGAGAGAATATTCTTAAGGGGGATGAGGGAGGAATGTATTATTGAAATCCTGGCTCAACACCTACATTTCATTTGGAAAAAGCATGAGGGGTGATTTCTGATTAATAAATCCAAGAAAACTGGACTGTGGTGCAGTAGTTGGGTCAGGAGGAATGAATGACTGCTTTCTACTCAGAGCAAGGCACTGGAGTAGTAATTGGAGATACTGAGGTGGTGAAGGGGAAAGGTTAGAAAGGGAGCTCAGTGGAGACTGATTAAGGGGAGAGGAGGAAGATTAGATTACACATTTAGCCTTTTCCTAAACTCTGGCTGACCCTCTCCTCAGTGTCAAGGAGCTTGAGGTTAGTTACTGCTCAGGCCATTGGATGAAAGATCACCAGATTAATTTGATATGGTAAAAAGAGGTGGGTCACAAGAAGGAAAACAACTTTTTTTTCCAACCCACAAAGGTTGAAGTGGGAATTATAGGTGTAGGCCTAGCCAAGGGGGGAATTTTAAGTGGGCATTGATTGTTTTGAGTAGTAGGAGAGGAGACTATGCTGGTTGTGAAATTGTTTGTGCATCCTGGCTCACCACCCTCATCTCAATGCACGGCTTCGGAGGCTGGCTGCTACCCAATTAACTGGTTGAGATATATCTGGGGGACTGTGAGCATGGTAATGAAAGGACACTTAGAAGGTGGTCTTCAATGGCTAACAGTGTGTGCAAAGGGTTCAACAATGCCACAGCAAGCTGTGCATATGGGAATACAGAAGGGAGACCTGGGCATGGACTTGGGACCCTTAATACATGGAGGTAGTGGAAGAAAAAGGCCAGCATCTATTGTGTGAGATCAGGTTTATAGTATACATTCCATGGCTCCCATCATCTGAGGAACAGGTGATCGGAGGACATAGCCCTGGTTCGCTTGCTCATGCTGTTATAATTGCACGATTGTCACTGAACATTAGTTAATATCTATGATGTGATCATTAACACCTCTGATTGTGCATGCATATGAGTTGTCTAGTTCGTCCTGTCCTACTTCTATTAACTCTGTTACAGAGACTGATTGTTTATGGCAACTGCATCAGCCATCCAATTCAGGAAGTCTCCAGAGCCAAACAGTTCTGATACAGCTTTGTCCACTTAGGGCAAGTGACTCATAATAGATTTAGAATGCTGTTGTATTGATGAATAGCTTCACTCCTGAAATCAGTGGTCTATAACCTTTCTCATGAAGCTCCTCAGAGGAGTAGCCTGGCCGTCTCTAAAAATTGATTTATTTTGGAGGACTTCCATGTTCATATGTACATGGCTTCATATGTATATGGCTTCAAAATTAGCTTTGGATTTTACAACTCAAGGCATATACACAGTGACAATCTAGATTTTGTGCTCCTTCAGTCCCATCAGAAGTAGTGGTGTGATTAAATCTTTGTTCTGGATTGGCCACCAACTTCTAAAGCTTTAAAAAAAATGCAGATGTGCCACTCCTATTGAGGCGAAGGATCTATTCCCCTCCCCCCCCATCCTTGGCTACTCATGGGCTGAATTGCTTTCAAACTGCTGTGAAGCTTCAGTTGCTGAGTTTCTGGAGAAACTGACAGAGCTTCAGGGCACTGACTGCTTCATCTGGGACAAGCCAAAAAAGACCAACAGAGATGACCTGCTGGCACATTATAATACCTTTTTTGGTCCATTACTATTGACACAGGAGTTCCCAAGAACCTTCCGCCTTGCCTAACTCTTCTCAGGGAACCAGAAAGACAGATAGCTAGAGCAGCTGGGGCAAAGAGGCAGACTGAGTCCACATGTAGGAAGTGAAGAAGAGTCTCTTGCTTACAGTATAGCATATGCAAAGCCCTGAAAAACTGAGGTCTTCCAGGTAGCAGACTGTTAATTCCCTACTGTTTGCAGTAAATGGCAGAGGAGAGTATTTCATGCAAAAAGGTTTTGCTGTGTATCAGATATGTCTCAGTTTTGGTTTGAAGTTTTGAAATACATAGGCCAAAGCCAGTTCGAATGTGGGCAAATAAGATGTTTTTTCTTTGAACTGCAGCAAAAAATATATATTATATATACACACACACTGTGTTGAGTTTTTAATAGGCTCTAGAATTGCTTTAGGACATTGACTTCAATTAGGAACACTGCTCCTAGCTATATTAAAAGTCAAAAAATGTCATTAATGCAGAGTTAAGGTTGGCCATTGATAACCTATGCCCTTCCAGAACAACAAGTTGAGCAAAACTCAAACTTCTGAAAACCAGAATACAGGATTAAGGTAAATACCCACACAACCATAACTGTATCCACCCCCGTCTCCCTGGGGGTGCCAATAGCCATTAGGAATTATCTGCATGCACTCTGTTAATTAGCTGTACTGAATGATAGGAGGAGATCTGGGTCTGAGTCCCCCAACATGTAGGATCAAAGGAAAGAAGTGCACTCGAACCTTATTGTGCCAGTCTGCGTCCTTTCAATACTGAATTGTGTATGTTTTGTCTCAGTCTCGGGGCACTGGAATCTTTTTGCCATGGATATTGGCAAGAGTCAGAGCAGACTATGGATTAATGATGGGTAGGGGTAAGTATAGGTTTAGGTGGTCTCCCATGTGTAAGTGTGAAGCAGGGCTGTAAGAGGGCTTGAATTGGTGGTTAAATTTTACCAGTGTGGTATTTTGTTTGGGGAATAGGCTCAGTGTTTGAGCATTGGGCAAGTGCAGGTAGTGTATGTTCATTACATGAAAAGCCTGGTCATTGTTCAGAGAGGGCAGAATTAAGGTTGTGTGGGCATTTATCTTAACTCTGTATTTTCTTTTTTAGCAGTTTGAGTTTTGCCGCATTCAACATTCTGGAAGGGAGACAGCTATCACAAGGCAACCTTACCTCTGAATTAACAAACAGTTCTTTGCCATTTAATTTCCTAATCTCTATAACACAGATAAACACTTGTTGGTGGGACTTAGTGGTCATTTAGGCACCTGTAGTTCTCAGTTAGGTTTGCAGTCAATATGGTACTGTGGATAGGTATAGTCAAAAGGGCTTCTCATCTTAGATATCAAAGAGCTTTACATTGTTATGCCCATTTCACAGAAACAGAGAGGTGAAGTGACTTGGCTAAAGTTCACCCACCTAAGAACAGTCACACACCAGTGGTCTTTCCATTAGGCCACATGGTTGCTATGTAATTCTTAAGTGCTCCTCCCCAGTCCTGTACATTTTCTTACAGTAGAATGGAGATAATGGTCATGCTTTGAATTTTTTATGTGTAAAAAAACAAACAAACAAGGAGTACTTGTGGCACCTTAGAGACTAACAAATTTATTGCTGACAGAACCAGTGAGATAAATCTCATATATGGCCTATGTCCCAAACCCTTGACAGTTATAGTACATGGTGGTTACAGTTGCTTTAAGCACGACAGAGGATAATGGTGGGTCTCTCTCCTTCTCCACCCCTGTCCCAGCATTCCCTACACCACCACCCCACACACCAATATTTCTAGCTCCTCCTCCCCTTCCCATCTCACTAAGACATTAGCTGGCACTGCAGAAACCATTAACATCTAAGAAGTTGACCCTTCCCATCTCCTGTCCTATGATGATGTGTACACATCACAGGTAGCAGCTTACCCTAGGGCTGCGCACTACCCTGGTTATGGAGCCTTGGCTTCACACTGAACTGGACCCCTTGCTCCCATCACCCACCCCCAGATGGGACTCCTGACCCTGCTTCAGCTAAGCTTCCGCAGCCATGCTGCAGGTCTATCCACTTTGCCCCTTTCCCAAACTAAAACCCACATAGATACACACATCAGCCAGCCCCCACCCCACTCCAAGGTGATGTTTATCTTAATTATTTATTTTCTGGATTTCAAATGTTTAAATTTGCATTACTTTCAGCCTCCACCCCCTGATCCCAGATCACATGGCGGGTGAGGGTAACCTCGAACTTTAGAGACTCTGGTCCCATAATCGGAGACTTGGTTTGATCCCTCTGTGTACAAGAGGACTGCCTAGTTAACTTAAAAACTTTTTTGGGGGGTGGGGGCTCTATATCTCAGGAACCCCTTAGCAAAGTGGCTCCAAATTTGGATTATTGACACTACCCTGACAAGCTCTCCCTCCCACCCTACCCCCCAACGAGGCACACCAAATTTCAAGGAAATCCAAATAGCTGTATTAGGTTAGAGCACTTAGAATAGTCAGGCTTTAAACAGAAAGTTGGTCTTAAAAATCTAGCAAGGACACAATGAGTTAATCACTGAAGAAGATTGTCAATCCCTCTGTTTAGGAGAGCAGAGTATCTCTATTCCTTTCTTGTCAAGAGGACACTGAGGGTAGCATTAGATGATAGTTCTCTCAAGTATTCTCTCATTTACTGGAGGGAGTGGACTGTAAATTGTGGGAATACCACACAGTTCCCTCCTATAATTATTATTTTTCCATACTTTTAGTGAGTGCACCTGGCATTCTTATAAACATCAAAAAAGAAGGGGGAAAGGAGAGTTTGTTTGAACAGACTAGCAGCCCCAACTACCTTTAGACCAAGCACATCCCAGGTGTACAAGTGCCTGTTAACATGAAAGTACCCTCTTTCATATACTCCGTCAGCTTGAAAATCAGTTATGTGTTTGATCAACTTTTGGGAGCTTTGATACCTTTTATGTGCCTATGAATTACTACCAAATAGCATGTTGGGGCCTAGGGCTTACAAATACCACTAGGATTTACAAAAAAGCCTTTCAATACCCTGGGCCAAGATGACTATGGAGTCAACTTTTTGTCAAGCATCAGAAATATCAGAATCAATGTGTATGGTTGCCGTTTTCAGTTTCTATGCATTATGCAACACTGAAGACTTAAGCCTAAATTCTGCAGAAACTTATGCATGTGCTTAACTTCACAATGTATGAAGTTAAGCATGTGCATAAGTCTTTTCAGGATTAGGACCTTAGTCTTTATTTAGAATATCATGAAAAGGTCATGTTGCACATCAGGACACCTGCTGTTCTTTCATACAGATTTGAAACAAAAGACTAAATATTAAGATAAACAATAAGTAGTTTTATTTAATACATCACCTATCCTTGTTGGATATCTACCTAGAACCACAATTAAACTAAAGCTCCAAAAGTTTCACCCAATACAGGACTTCACCAGGTCTTTGGTAATATGAACTCTGGGATTTTGAAGGAAGCTGTGCTCCTATTATTCCAAAGTCCTAGATACATGGAGAAGTTCTTTCCATTGCATTATGTTCCAGATAAATTAGGAATTAAATCTCTTTTCCCCATCTATCCAAAATTCCTTCCCTGTCAATTCAAATAAAACATTTGTTCACCTCAGACATTTGAAATCTCTCAATCCTGCCCTAATTAATACTATCTCATTTTCCACATAGGAATGGCAAATTGCCAATTAGTGAGGTGCAATGCAAGGAAAATAAGCAGGTATGAGTATTGTCCAGTATGGCTATAGTGGAAATATTTCAAAAACTAGTCATAACCACAAATTCATAGCTCTCAGAATCCAATATATCTTTATTATAACTAAGTCTTTTGGGGTGTAGGAGTTCCATTTCTCATTACTTTTTATTTTATTTAAATAAGTCTTACTTTGTTTGGTTCCCTCCCCCACTGGCTCCTAAAACCCTGAAAATAATTTTGTGTGTTCAGACTGTGACAGCAATAACATGTTACACTTATAACCAAACAACATTCAAATACAACACACCCCCACACAGCAAATCATCTTTGTTCATTCTTCTAGTTATATGGCTGATCTTTTATCCCCAACTAGTACACAGTTCCAACATAAAACTAACTTTCTATTAAGATGTTTAAATTATATTAGGTATAGCCGATCTGAACATTAGATGCAATTTTATTTTGTCAAAACTGAAAGGTTGAAATCAGGCAAAGCAATGCCCTAAGCACTGCACTACAGACACTCGTCCTGAACTAAAGAGCTCAGGTTTTTGATCTGAAAAAGGACATTGACACCTCAATTTTTTGTGAAAAAAAATTGGAAAGTTTTTGGTTCTGTTCCAGTACAGAATAAAACACAGATTTCAAAACCCCAAAAGTTGCTGTGAAATGGCATCTTCTAGTCAGTGTGTGTGTGTGTGTGTGTGTGTGTGTATTATAAATAAATAAATAAAATAAATAAAATCACTCACACACACTCACTCCATAATCCTACCCATGTATTAGCTACAACATACTAAACAATTCAAAAACAGGAGACGCTACTTTATAACAGACAATTAAAAGCATACAAACCTCAGATCCTAAAAAAACAAATAACCAAGCAAAATTAAATAATATTGATATCTATTGTATTGATTGCATAGGTTCATCACTTACAAAAACAGTATACTCTTTATCAAGTCTGTGCAAATAAAACTCCAACTTTAGATTTATTTTTTTTCCTTTTCCTCTCTAGTCAAGAATATAAGCAGATTGTAACAAAGGAGTATGGGTTTTATAAATCATAGCACGACTGTCCTGATCCTCACCTCAGGTTATGAAGGACTTGGCATCTTGTGCCACATAGCTCTCCATAAACTGCTCTCCTGTAATACACACACCACTTTTGCACAGGACTGCTGCCATTTTTCATGTGAGAAAGCAGCTATATGAAGTGATAGGAGCTTTCAGAAGTGAAAGAATGGGCACTACTTTTAATTTAACAGAAAGTGGCATTTCATCCTTTCGCCTTGCTAGTGAACTTGTTAGTAATGTGATGTGTCACATAGGCTGCAGCAAAATCATGCATTGCACCTCAAGGATCAAGTATTGCTTCTCATTGAAAATGTAAGGAGGTTTCACAGTAAATTCCTGTTTCAATTCATAAGCTCTATTATGGTTTTCCAGTTGAAAAATAGTGTCCAGTACATAGTGTTTGGTCTTAGTACGAAAACTTTCATACTGACCAGAAATCAGACATTTAAGGGTCACGGGCATTCACAACATCCTGGGTCATGTCACTTTATTCCAGCATAACACAGACACCTGTGTCTTATAGTAACAATTCAGTCTCCCATGATGTAATTTTACTGTTGTAGCCAATGTGCCAAAAGTATCTTGAAGTGGCTTTTATCATAAATTAACAATAGACACATAATTAACGACTCCTGTGTTTCACTGGAATGAAAGCCTTGTGCGGGATTGCTGTGTCACAAGGCATCCTGTGAAGGACAGTATTTGATTACACAATTCAGTAACACAAATGCTTTTAGTTGGTATTCTGGACAAGTGTGCTTAAATTTTATGATCATTTTCAAGTTGTAACGAGATCTAGTGAAATGAGCTAATAAAGCAGAGCAAAACATGAAGGCACTTTACGTGCATTAGTTAATTGTAACAGAAGTACCTGCCCCATCAATTAAGCACAGGTAGTGTAAATATGTTTTACATAGTCTAATTATTACATTTTTGCAAGTAGAATTGGAATTCCATGGTGAAAGAGCTATGCAATGGTTTTTACTGGGCAATATGCACTGATTTTTACATTGCTATGTTTATAACAGTTCTGTTCCCGCCAGAAGATTCCCTTGCATTTAAAGAACTGATAGAGTTTTAATTAGAGACAGGTAAGCCATTTCAGAGGAGATAAAAGCCTGCTAAAAAATGAGCCTAGTTTGTGGGCTGAACTAAAGCCTAAACATTTTGCTCCCAATACTTCTCTCTTCTAGGTCCCAATCATAGCATCATAGGAAGTGGATGCTAGCCTTGCTGAAAACTATCTCAGGACATCAGCAAGTACAGTATGGCAATGTCTGGACTAGCTGTTATCTTCAGAATCATGTGACTTCTAGTGCATTTGAGTGGATCCAATACATTCTGGGATACTTCTCGCATGGGAAAATCCTGGAGTACACAAGATTTCCAGAGAGCTATTCTAGACATTACCAGTTTTTAAATCTCTCATAAAAAGAAGACCTGTTAGGGGTCATGGATAAGAAATTGAGGGTTAAGGAAAGGAAAGGGTGGTGTCAGGGAAGATGCATCTGTTTATGCTGGATCAGAGGTAGAGAGAAAAGATTCTGATAAACAAGAAAATTCTGTGGACCTTCTGCGCTTCACCCAGTCCCTTGTCATAGAAGGTTATAATGGCTGCTCTGAAAGGAAACTTTTTGGGAATTAAAAATATATTGTGAATTATGCACCAGTTCACTTCCATAGGCATTTGATACTTGATGTTAAAGATGCCATTGACTTTAAAACTAAGATGTCAGGTTTTTTAAAAACAGAAAAAATCTTTAAAAAGAACACTGTTAGGCACACAATATAGTTAATCGTAAAACAAAAACAAAACAAAGACCCCAAACTCTTACAAAATTCGAGCAATAGCAATGTTTCCACAATTTTTTAAAATTCTACTAGAAATAGGGGTGTCATTTTTAAATTCTATTCCCCTTCATTTATTGTAAACCAAACTTGGCAGCATTATGCTAGTGCATGAGACCTAGAAGGGAAATTAATTAAAAGATAAAAAACACTTCACAACTGAACTCAGAAGAATGCAAAAAGTTCATCCAAACTCAGAGAAGACAAATTAAAGTGTATCAAGAGTGAAAAGTGCATTTGATTTTTTTTTTTTTGGTAGTGTGAGGGGATGGTAGGCAAGGATTTTTTTAAAAAAATGGCAGAGGATCTCTATGCAGTTTCATGGCAGAAGATAATATAATAGTCTTGAGAAGCCATCACTAAAAAGATACCTTCGACATTTTAAAAAAAATTCTTAGAGTCAATCAATTTTAAACAATAAACAGAAATATGGAGTAGGTTTCAGTTTAAGGGTGTGATTTTGATTCCCAGGCATTGCTCATGTAGATGCTCACAAATAAGCTTAAAGGTCCCAATTTCAGAATTAAATGAACACTTTATATTGAAAGAATATAATAAAAATCTTGCTTTTTTTTAAATCTAAAAATCATTGTTTCAGACTCTTTAAATAATAAAATGTAAGAGGCTTTAACAATCCATTTTAATGAACAAACATGTTAGTATAGTGGATTGTAACATCTACTGTGGTAATAAGACTTGACAGGGTGTTCATTGTTGTACCACAATTGGCTTGGGTGTCTTGTGAGGCACAAGGCCAAAGGCCAACTGCTTTCAACTAAGGAAGGGTGTATGTAGACCAACAATGCATGCCCTGTAGTATTTTCTTGCAAAATACTACCTTATTCCAGGTGTAGAATGGATTTATGTTTTGAAGTGAAACAAGATGGGCAAGAGGCATTTAAAATTATTTCAGCCACTGTTGAGAGAGCTAGGTGCATGTCATGTTAGTGTGATTGCAACGTCATAGTCAGTCAGCTGTACCTCCGCAGAAGCCAATCAGATCCACTTGATTTCCTGATGAATCGTAGTCTCTAATTAGAACAATTTTTTTCAGTGGAATACACCTTACAATGGATATAATCTGTGTTAATTATAAAAATGAGGACATTATATGCTACACTGCTTGGAAAAAGGGACAAATTACATTCACGCACACAAAAGAAAATGGAATTTGACCTCTGAAAAATCTGATTTACAAAAATAGTTTCTCACTGAATGGTAAGATTTATGAACTCATGCAACAAGTTTGGCTGCATCAGTCCAGTTATTATATTGACTTTACTCAGGAGAAAGTACTGTGCCAAAAGGAGCTTGCCAAAAGAAAAAAAGAGCAAAGTCTGTGGTTCTCTTATTTAACAAAGCTCCCTTCCCATGTGCATAAACGACTATGCTTCCCTTAAAGCATAAAAGCTACTGAAGGACTGAGATCAGCAAAAAGGCGGTGGGAGAGGAAGAGGGCAAAACATACTGCTTGTGTGAGTGGAGAATGTCTATTCAGAGAAACAGCAACATAGGAACAAAGGGGTCACCTTGAGTTTTGTTCTGTCCACCCAGAAGCTTTACAATAAAAGCCAAATACTTATGAACAACAACAATTGTTGAAACATCACTGAGACACTGCCCATCAGAAATAAAGCAGTTTCTGAAAGGAAAAAACCCCCACCAGTGAATAATATAAGGGGGATGTTTTCTAGTTCTTTAAGGAAAATATTTTTGGCCAGGGTCCAATGCCTGGAATTGTCACACTTTTTTCTAGACACGATTTTCTTTTGTAGCTATTCCCCTCTACTGGCTGCTTTTCTAGTTAGCGAAGAGAGAAATGATGACATTTGAGGGAGGAGGGATTGCGGAGAATTCAGGCTACACATGCATGTTTAAATTTGGTATGTTAGTTCATCTAGATTTACTGGGGGCAGCAGTAGGAAGAATAAAAGGAGAAGCTATTTTCTTACTTCCCCACTGGCCAGAAGGGACAGGGCCTCTGGCAAGGATATCACAACCTTGCAGCACCTCATTTCTTCTTTCCCCCTCAACTGGCAACCATCATGTTGATTCCAGCCTCCCCACAGGCTGGTTTGTCTCTGTGCTGGCCATGAGGGAACACACAAGCAGGGGTACAGCCTCTTTTCCCTCATCCTTTACAAAGGTTTTTTTTCCTACCTGAATTTCCACATATTACAGGGGTATTTATTCTTTCCAGCACTGGAATTCGGGATGGACCTGAAAAACCAATGTTCATTTTCCTCTGTTCCTTAGAACAGCCCACCACTATTACTGGCTTCAGCCAATGGACAAAGTTCAGTGGGACAGTTTTATGAGGTTCCCCCTGCCACTCCTCATCCACAAGTTCTCTCATTCCCTATATACAATGAATGGGTGCAAACAGATTCTGGGCAGCCAACAGCCTTCTCTACTTCACAAGTGGCGCCCAGCTGCTTGTACTGAGACTTGTGCATAGTTCTACCCATCTACCTTTTTTTTCCCCCAAGGAGCCCGACTCTGTAGTATCTGGCACTTTACAAAAGCTAACCAGTTGTCACAACATTTGTCTGGTAGGTATGCATCCTCCACCTGTCATTTTCCAGATGAGAAGCCTAAAAGTTGAAGAATGGAAATTTTGGCAGTGTCTAAAATTAGGCACTTAATTCCATATTTAGGCACCTAAATTAATGGCCTGATTTTCAGAGGTACCAAGCACCCCCTGGGTTCTGCTGATGTTCCATATTTACTCTGGGTGCCTACATATGGCCTTTGGTGCCTAACAGACTCGTAGGATTCAAAATTTTGACCCAAGTGACTTGATGCAGGCTAAGGGACTCACCAGGTAACATCAGGGATTGAAAGCAGAAGTTTTTTTACTCCCAGTCCTATTTTATTTCATGCTGATGAACTGCTCCTTCCCCTTGAGCTATACTGGTAACTCAGCAAAGGGCCATATCAATTGTGAGCAGCCAGGTGGTAGCCAGGAAATGAGTAGTAGTGAGTAGCGGCATCCTGGACAGCATCCTTAGTTGTGAAGTGGTTGGGGATCCCACTGGCCAAATAATCAAGGGATGTGGGGCAATGGATTTCATGGGCCTCAAAGACCAGCAGTGTTCAGCTGTGGGGGGGGAATCATTGATAACCTGCAAGTGGTAGTAAAGTAAACAATGGGAAGCTTTCAACTCTAGCAGTGATTTTACACTTTCAGGGCTATCTCCACAAGGGAGAAGGGTAGAAACAGGCTAATAATAGAAATTGAAATTAGAATGGACATTTTGAGGCTCCCCAAAACTGCAGTCTTCACAGGTCCCAAAGGCTGGCTCTGCCTTCCATGAATTGAATTAAAATAAAAACAAAACAAAGAACACACCATCACATATAGTCACAGGTGGATGAAAGTTCTCAAGGAATCAGGCATTTGCATTGGAAGGCATGCAAAACTGGACTTGCTGCCTCACAGACGCGCTGGTTTGGGTTCATCACTTTGGAGAAGGGGGAAGAGGGCCTGCCTTCTTCTTGCAAGGACTACCCAACATTAGTCATTTGCAGATAGTTGCATGTTGATAAAGCTGTAGGCAATTTCACCATTAAATCAATGTGTTTCCTTTCTACTATGTTCATGGCAAGTGGTATGGTATTTCATAGAATCATAGAATATCAGGGTTGGAAGGGACCTCAGGAGGTCATCTAGTCCAACCCCCTGCTCAAAGCAGGACCAATCCCCAATTAAATCATCCCAGCCAGGGCTTTGTCAAGCCTGACCTTAAAAACTTCTAAGGAAGGAGATTCCACCACCTCCCTAGGTAACACATACCAGCGTTTCACCACCCTCCTAGTGAAAAAGTTTTTCCTAATATCCAACCTAAATCTCCCCCACTGCAACTTGAGACCATTACTCCTTGTTCTGTCATCTGCTACCACTGAGAACAGTCTAAATCCATCCTCTTTGGAACCCCCTTTCAGGTAGTTGAAAGCAGCTATCAAATCCCCCCTCATTCTTCTCTTCCGTAGACTAAACAATTCCAGTTCCCTCAGCCTCTCCTCATAACTCATGTGTTCCAGTCCCCTAATCATTTTTGTTGCCCTCCGCTGGACTCTTTCCAATTTTTCCACATCCTTCTTGTAGTGTGGGACCCAAAACTGGACACAGTACTCCAGATGAGGCCTCACCAGTGTCGAATAGAGGGGAAAGATCACATCCCTCAATCTGCTGGCAATGCCCCTACTTATACATCCCAAAATGCCATTGGCCTTCTTGGCAACAAGGGCACACTGTTGACTCATATCCAGCTTCTCGTCCACTGTAACCCCTAGGTCCTTTTCTGCAGAACTGCTGCCGAGCCATTCAGTCCCTAGTCTGTAGCGGTGCATTGGATTCTTCCGTCCTAAGTGCAGGACTCTGCACTTGTCCTTGTTGAACTTCATCAGATTTCTTTTGGCCCAATCCTCCAATTTGTCTAGGTCCCTCTGTATCCTATCCCTACCCTCCAGCATATTTACCTCTCCTCCCAGTTTAGTGTCAAATGCAAACTTGCTGAGGGTGCAATCCACACCATCCTCCAGATCATTTATGAAGATATTGAACAAAACCGGCCCCAGGACAGACCCTTGGGGCACTCCACTTGGTACCAGCTGCCAACTAGACATGGAGTCATTGATCACTACCCGCTGAGCCCGACAATCTAGCCAGCTTTCTATCCACCTTATAGTCCATTCATCCAGCCCATACTTCTTTAACTTGCTGGCAAGAATACTGTGGGAGACCGTGTCAAAAGCTTTGCTAAAGTCAAGGAACAACACGTCCACTGCTTTCCCCTCATCCACAGAGCCAGTTATCTCATTATAGAAGGCAATTAGATTAGTCAGGCATGACTTGCCCTTGGTGAATCCATGCTGACTGTTCCTGATCACTTTCCTCTCCTCTAAGTGCTTCCAAATTGATTCCTTGAGGACCTGCTCCATGACTTTTCCAGGGACTGAGGTGAGGCTGACTGGCCTGTAGTATTTGTCTTCTGTATAAGCACCATTTTGTTTAAGAGGAAGATGGGCAAGAACACAGTTGCTCAGTGGTATGCCAGGATTAAGTTAAGCATGATTAACAGAAAGTACACAATATTGTACAACTCCTGTTAGAGATGTTACAGGGATGTTGGATATGGAAAAACCCCTTCCCTAACATAAGTGTCTATAAAAATGGACCCTGAACATAAATACCTGAATAAAAATCATTGTAATGTGATTAGAAACTTGGGAATTCATATTTTGAAGCTGGATGCACTTTTACTTCCCCTTTACAGTACTTGGTCCCTTTTTATAGCAAAACAGCATATCACTGAATTATTAAAAATAAAACATCTTTCTGCTTGTGGGTAAATTATACTCTAGAGAATAACGTTCAGAAATGGTGAAGTAGTAAATGTGTCCTGCTAGGAACTTCATGAGTTGTGTTATCCCCTGAAAAAAAATGTACACAAACTAATAAAAAATCCTAAAGAGTAATCTGAAAGGGTGAGTTAAGGGTTTGATCAAAGGCCATGGAAGTCATAGGAGTCTTTTTTATCCCAGTAAGCTTTTAATCAGACCCTAAAATGAGCTGCCTTCATATTTTTTGGCAGAGAAAATTACAGTACAGGATTGTACTGTCACTTCCAAACATCATTTTTTAAAACTCATGGCATGTCCTAGGTACCAATGGAGCTTCACTTCAACTTTGGAATCCTTGTGGTTGCAGAGTCAAGATATTAGCATGTCAGTAGCAGAAGTTGGCACAGCTGTCTTTTTAGCATCCGGGTAGTGAATCTTTTACATATATGATTAATCAGGAATATTCTTTATTTTACACCCTCATTATTTGCTATTCTTGCTACATCCTCCCTTTGGCACATATGCCACATTAATTTACACCTGACTTAGCTTATGGCACCATTGACATTTTGAAATTGGACTGCAATGCCTGCATTTCAGTGTAGTGCTGGGGGAGGGGGAGGCAAATCAAAACATTTTAAAAACATCATGCAAGCTCTGTGAAACACACAGGTGCTACAGACTGAATAGCAAACATAAAGCTTAAGCTCAATGTGATGTTGCCTGCTGATTCCATAAACAACAAACAAAGCCTTTGAATAAACAGCTTGAGTGAGTTGTTTTCCCTGTGGTCTGAGAACCTGCTAACCCTAGACAAATTATATTCAATATGTAAAAGTCTCATTATCGGAGATCTCTGATTAAAGAAACTGAATTTGTGCCATTATATTCAGTGAAGGATTAACTACTATAGTCAGTTACCTGAAGGGAGAAAGAAAATTTAACTCTTTCATGGGGCACTTCATCCAGAATTGTTTTCAAGGATAGCCAATTACTACGATTTCTAGGAAACAAATAATTCTGATGCAATGCCATAGCAAAAATAGTGCCACAACATAGCCGTGCCACAACAATAAAATAGTGTGCCTGGAGTTATGTGAAAAGTGATTACTTAAATATCTAATGGGGGTGACAAGGTGGCAACTGAATTTATAAATAGGCAGGGAGAAGACCATTTACTGTATTTACTTTTTCCATTTAACCATTTTCTACATGGCTTCCATTTTCTATTGCAGTATTCATTCTAATGACAGTAGATATTTATCTGTACTAAGAATCCCACATTTGCATTAAATAGTACCTTTCTCTACAAGTAGTCCCACTTGAAACCAGCACGACTACTTGCAGAGTAGATCATTAATGAACATGAGAGAAGTTTGCAGAGTCTACCTCTTAATTGGAAAAATTCAAACTTGCATTTAGTGAATTGGAGCTTGAATTGCTTTCTAAATACTTCAGTATTTGAGCTTAATGGGACTATTCACATGCATAAAGTTATCCACGTGTTCAAGTACCTTGTTGAATTGGGTCCTTGGTCATTAATAATGGACTATTTCCACCCTGTTCCCTGATATGGCTAGGTAATAATAGCGACAATGTAAACAATATAAACTTGATTGTAAAGGGGGGAGGGGCATGGAAGACACACACAAAGTAAATATTTGTTTTGGTTAAGGATGAAAGTATTCGGTTGGTTTGAAAAAAGGGGATACATTATTAGGATGCTTTCTTTGAATCAACTGAATTCCTTCCAAAATGCCTTATGGAGTGGCTGTTTAGTATTCATCTCCATACTCCTGTACAGCAATGGCTGTTAATCTTCTAAAAGGTACAAAAATGGGCAAAAACATAATAGTTCTACAAGCAGGCTTATTTTTGCCTCTCTGCCTTAGTATTTTCTGAACAAAAAATATACAATTCTAATAGTTAACTAAGTTAAATAGCTAACACTATAAAAACAAAGGAATTTATAGCCTAGCGTACCTAAGAATCAGTGACACCACTTCACTGCTCTCTTCTGTTTTCAAGGTCAGTGCTAAGATAACACATAGTACATATTATACAATTGTATAGTATAGGAGACATGATCGACTGAGCCATAATTCAGAGAGCTTGGCCCTGAACTCCTAGCATAAATACTGAGTGAACTGTACCTACACCCTCCATTGCTTCTCATTGTGTAGTTAACGTATTCATTCGCTGCTAGCCCCCAGCAAGCAAAACCCAGAACAGGGAGGAGAAATGCCCGAGCCATGTTCATTCAGATCTCAATCTTACCAGTTCAGATCTGGAGTTACTCCATAGACCTTAATAGTGTAATGAAATTAGGGTTGCCAATTTTGGTTGGATGTATTCCTGGAGATTTCATCACATGACAATCTTTAATTCCTGGAGACCCAGGCCAATCCTGGAGGCTTGGCAACCCTAAATGGAATAAGTGGAGTTGTTCTGGTTTTAGATCAGCATAAATGAGATCAGAATGTAGGCCATTTTGTTGTTTAAGTCTCGAGAAATATACAGAAAACGTGGTTGGTATTTACTGGATGGATTTCTACCATATTCTGAAAAGTTACCTTTGACATGAAAGCCGCTGCTCAAAAATATAAAATGTGATTAGCAAAAACAACTACACACAGACACACACATACATTTAGGAAGATAAACAAAAGAGAACTTGAGGACAAGCTAGAGGAAAGGTAGGGGTTTTGTTGTTGTTGAACACACACACACACACACACACACACACACACACACACAGAGTTTGTTCCAGGAAATGTCTAAAATGCCTTCTGGTAACTTTTAAATAAACATGAAAATCTCTCTTTGAATTCAAAATGTTTCAAATAATGACAAAAAAGAGAAGTGTGCTTGGACTACAAACAAATAAAAGTAAATTAAGGTCAGGAATCACTCTCCATAATTAAAATACATTATCTTTTCTTTCAGACTTCAGTTTTCTATCACATAACTGCATTAGACTTGAACGAGGCTTTAATGTGCTGCACAGTAATCTTTTCCTGTACACTAATACCAACAGACCTAAGCTACATTTCTCAGCTAGAATCTAACATTTTGGGTACATGTTACTGTCGCAGTTTCATTTGTCAGTAAAACCTTGTTTACTTGCTTCCTGTTATTAATTATGGGAAACAGGATCCCTGCAAACTATAAGAGAGGCTCTTTTAACTCCTGTCTAGACTTTTCAAGGCAAACTATAGATGAGTCCTTTAATGTTTGTGCAGAGCCAGAGACTGCAAAAAAAAACAAAAAAAACACAAAAAAAAACAAAAACATTGTTACCTCACACAGCTTAAGACTGCTTATCTCACTCTCACACACAAAAAACCCCTTAAATCACTGCAGCTCCTACCCTTATTATTAGGCACTGAAGTAACATTTTCTTTCATAGTTGGAGACTTTCTTCATCTGTCACACTGATTAATTAACAGCTCACAGTATGAGCTCTGAGCTTCAATAGCCTACTGAAAGCGAGAGAGAAAGATCAACATTAAATATTCCATAAAATGCTGAAAAGGAAAAATGCTCTCTTAATAGGAAGGGATCTCTCATACAAAAAAACTAGCCTAATTTCTGTTTCGTTACATCACACATGCTAATATCATGCAAGGAGCTGAAAGCAGATGTATTGGGGAGGACTAGTAAGGAGAAAAATTGCCGTAGACTTTAAAAAAATATTTAAATCAGGCTATGTTTGCTGAGAGGAAATGGGGGCCTAGAATACTAGCACTACACTAATGGAACAATTCTCACCAGTGTTGTAAGAGCTAGTATTAACCTACTAGAAAAATAAGCCTGTAACACAACAAAAGTTTATACACCAAGATCTGGGGGAAAGATAGATTTTGCAGAGTCTCAACCTACAGCTCACAAAAAAGCATTTACACATTTGTGGGTTCTCTCTCCCCTTCCCCTAAACTGTTACCGTCTGGCAGTTATTTTAAGAGTTTGACTTTCTCCCCCCTTTTCTAAGCCCCTCCAATAGTGCTGAGTGGACAGAAATTATAGATGCAAGAAAAGCTGACAAATGACTAAGGCCCCTCCCCAAGTGCCTCAGACAGTCAAAGCTCCTGCCAAAACATGCCTGAAAGCTAGTGAGGAGACAAAGACACAAAGATTCCATTTTCTCAGTGAAAATAGATTTCATGTGTAGAACACCAATGAGAATAATAGAACACTGACACATGCTTGCATTTTCAGAAGTAAAAATAGGAATGAATATTCCAAGGATGACTGAAATTATACTTGATTATACAGCAAGCCCAACAAATGTTGTTTAACCCAATAATCTTTTCAGACTGCAAAATGGTGTGATAGTCTAAAGAATTTGTTTCAATAATAGAAAGCCTGGGGTTCAACAAAATCCAACCTGATCCTACACTGCTTACTAAGAATAATCTTTGCTATAGTATATATGCAATTAAAACAAAGCAAATTTAAAAAACTGTCTTTCTCAAATGTTTGGTGAGGTATTAAAAACCCTCAGGAAGGTTTGATACTATTAAAAGACTCCCCCACGCCCCAGCATGTCTCATTACTAGAACTGCAGAGAGAGTTTAAAACCCTGACACCCAAGCCTCTGCAATCTTGCAGTCTTTGCATGGTAAGTTCATTTTGCCTTATTAGGATCTGTGGTGGCATTCATCAATGAGCTGGATCTGGTCTGCCTTGGAGCTGCGCAAATGAGCAGAGAGTTGGATGCAAAGTAGTGAGGTGGAAGGGAGGGGAAGAGCATGATTTCTCTTTGAAAAGAGTCTGTTCATCAGGAAATTGGGGTGAGGCTGTGCAACTGGGAAAGGGGAAGATTTGAGTGTTCAAATTTCTGATTTAAATGTAAGAATATTTACACTAAAATACACTAAGTTAAGTGATTTTTAAAAAAATATTTGGATAGCTCTGATCCCACTCCTTTATCACTTAATAGCAAAAGTAGCTATGATTAAAGGAAGTCTATAAGCTCCCCTCGGGCTGACAATTTTGGAGATCTTTGTTGGGGGAAGTCAGGATGTATGCAAGGGCTTGTTCATTAGTATGGTTTTTCCAAATGCTTTCAGCTCTGATTACTGTTCATCAGAATGCAGCACTCTTGCTAAGCATCTACTTATAATAGCCCCCTTTTTTTCTTTTACACAGGATGCCTACAGGTCTGCTGCTATTCGATATACCCTCCACAGTCCAGTAAACCAGCAGACTTTCAGCAGAAACATTAGGACTTACTATATGATTAACAGGTTAAAAATGTAATTAACTATACCTGTTGAAGTAATAGACTAAGAAATAGCACTGGGGATATTTTAATTTTTATAATATTTTAAATACAAATTCAACCCTCTCCTTCCTTCCCCCCATTCCCTATACACATACCAAAGGAGTCAATGTAGGGCAGGTTTCACACTTCAGGCTAGATCATGATTGCCACAAGCCCTGCATGAGGCATGGCACATAGCTGTGGCACCCCAGGGGCTGCACAAGAAGGGAACTGTTTGCCTTTCAAGCAATCCCTTCCCTTCTTCTCCGTGGTTTGTACCACAAGCCATTAAGATATGCCCAGGAGGACTCTGCTGTGAGGACCAGCACATTGTGAAGGCCAAAATCAACTTCCCACTCATTCTCTACCGCTTCCCTGTGCATACAAGTGTGCAACAGTGTCGGTCTCCGGCATACCCAGATCCAGGGGCTAGGCAGGCCATGCTGAGGGGTAAGGAAAGTTCTTAGTCCCCTTATTGCTCGGTGTAGACCATGTTGTACTCGAGTCTTCACCATTTGCCTTTTCTATACATTTCTGTACCAGGGTAAATTTTAGAAACATAGGGCTACAATGAGGTTAACGAACAATAGCCAACAATAAAACACTGAGCAAACATCATTTGTGTTACACTAAGTTTGAGAAAGTTACTTAAGAACAATAAGCGAACAATAGAAAACGGTGCTGAGAGATACTCAATGCTTGTCAAACACAGGCAGGCATAGGCCCTACCCCATAAGAATCAAAGAAAGGTTAAAGATAGGGAAGAGGGTTGCAATATGGAAGCAAAGTGAGTAGTTAGGATAAGCACATGATGGATTAGCTACAGATTTATTAATTTGTTTTTTAAAAAGATATAAAACTAAAAAGTTTCCTCCCCAAGTCCTTCCACTAACATCCCAATCACTATAGACACTCCCCAGCCCCCAGTCACTTAGATCCTTAACCTGGGTGTCCTCTTCAACTTGCACCTCTCCTTAGGGCGCCTTACATCCAAGCAGTGTCTCAGGGCTTGTCCACATGGAGACTTAGTGTGCAGCAAGCTGAGGTGTGAATGTACTAGTTTTTTGACTGCAGAATTTTTAGTGCATGGCAGCAGGATCAACATGATGACTTAGTTGACAGCAGGCTAGTGTGGGTAGATTTACATCCTGCCTCACTGTGTGTGATGGGTAGGGCTACACTCTATTGTAAATCTGGGTTTGCGGGACCTGGGCTTGTGGACTTGGTGTTTCCAAGCCCACACTTGAGTGTCCACACTGCATTGTAACACCAATTAATAATTGCTGGGCCTGGGTCTCACAACCTTGCTAACATCTCCATACTGCACTACTCACACCTTATGACAACTCTGTGGCTTGACCTGTGTCCATCACTGCAAGATGACAGGGCTTGGGCCTGAGTCATAGTGGGACTCTGGTTCTGACCCACACCCCAAGCAGGGTTCTAGAACCCGGGTCCTGAGTTTTTGCTGATCCATGTGTGGACAGAAGGGTAGGGGTTGGGCTCCAACCTGAGCCAGAGCCTCAGCTTTTTGTGCAGTGTGGACATTCTGCAAGTCTCTGCGTAGAGAAACCCTAAATGTGTTCTGCATCACATCTTTAAGATAGCCTTTTCTGTCTCCCCACACAGCTACAGATATCACCCAAGCCCTCCATCTTAATTATTGCCACATCCTTTCCACCAGCCTTGCCCAATGCAATCTTGCCTCATTCATAGCCATTCAAAATGCCACAGCTCAGTGGTGGGCAAACTTTTTGGCCCGAGGACCACATCTGGGTATGGATATTGTATGGCGGGCCATGAATTCTCACAAAATTGGGAGTTGGGGTGTGGGAGGGGGTGAGGGCTCAAGCTGGGGGTGTGGGCTCTTGGGATGGGGCCTGAAATGAGGAGTTCAGGTGTGGGAAGGGGCTCCAGGCTGGGGAAGGGGTTGGGGTGCGGGCTCCAGCTGGGGGTGTGGGCTCTGGGGTGCAGGAGGGTGCTCCAGGCTGGGACCGAGGGGTTCAGAGAGCGGGATGGGGATCAGGGCTGGGGCAGGTGGTTGGGGTGCAGGCTCTGGGCGGCACTTACCTCAAGCAGCTCCTGGAAGCACCAGCATGTCCCCCCCTCCCAGCTCCTACACAGAGGTGCTACCAGGCAGCTCTGGGCGTTGCCCCATCCACAAGCACCACCCCTGCAGCTCCCACTGGCCCCGGTTGCTTTGGACCCAGCTCTCCGGTAGTAGCTTGAGGGCCAGATGCGGCCCCCGGGCGTAGTTTGCCCATCCCTGTTGTAGCTCATTACTTCAACTGTGCCACCTCCACCAGTTCCCTGTACCTCACATCAAATACAAGCTGCTGCTTTTCCCTTCCTATCCCCTGGCTACTTTTCTCTCCTAGATTATCAAGAAGTTGACACCAACATCTGCTCAGCCAGTGATGGCAGCCTTTATTGTCCACTTCTTACATTTTCAAACAAGCACCTTTGTGCTTTCTCCTATGCTGCCTTGCACCCATGGTAAGAGTGCATGTAAACATCCACAAAGCCCGTTCATTATCCTCTTTCAATTCCCTCTTTGAAACTTTCTGTTGCTGTGGTGTTAACAAATTAACAGTTAGGGAGCTAGTGTGCTGAAACCACTGGCTATCATTTGTTTTCCTTTGCCCTTGTCTGGCTGTATCCTGATGTCTCATTTTTGACTTAGATCATAAACTCTTGGGGCAAGGAGCACGTTTTTGTTCTGTTTGTATAGCACCTAGCACAGTGCCTAGGCACTATCGCAGTACAATACACAATTTACCCTCCTCTGTCTTCCCTCCACCACAGAACACTTTGGACTTCTCCCACAGCAGTCCCCAAACTCATTCCAGTATCCCTACATCCCCTCCTCTTTTAATGTTCAATCCCTTCAAATCAGGAAGTGACACATGCTTAATTCACATGCAAAAGATAAAATAAAGGTGATAACTTGGCTAGTTTCCCATCCCAGTGCAAAAGTAGTGGGCCATCAGAAGTGGCAGTAGCTTTGTGGACCAGCTCTGGAAGCTATCGCAAGAGCAGGGGGCTGGTAGCATGGAAGAAAGCAGATAAAAGAGCATGGACGCTGGCATTGTTGACTGGATGAAAGGGACAGGGAGTGGAGCACGAAACAAGAAACAAGACAAGATTTGTAAGCAGGAGAGGTAGAGCTATGCTTTATCTACTACAATTAGTAAGCTCACTCTCCGATAAACAATACAAAAGAAAAAGGTTTGAGAGGATAGTTAGCTCAAGGAAGTAGATGACAAACATTACACATTAAACAGATTGACAAATACTTCCCTTTAAACAGGCATATGCTGGTCTCTTCTCCCATTCAGACAACACAATGTATTTATGTTCAAATATTTTATAGAAAAAAGGCTACTTCTCACATCAGCTCCTTAAGATTATTTCTATCTATAAATGCAACAACAATTGAGAATTAAGTCTCATATTCTTGTCTTTAATTCCTCCTAATGTGTCTGAATCTGTTGCAACGATCACAAGTCCTGGCAATAGCTGCTACAGGGTGAGCAAAGCAGAGATATTCAACCTCTACTCTGAAGTGACTTGCTCATAGACAATTGTAAATTTGTCAGACCCTTGGGATAAAATTTATTAACATTAATGGGGATTGCATGATTAAATCACTGTGCATTGCACTGAACATTTAGTTGTTAATGTTACTTCAACACTGGGTTTAGGGTGATTTAATTTCCTGGTTTTTGTTATAGTAATAAGAAAGGCAGGCAAGATTTTTCAAAGCCATCTGAAGGACTTAAACATCTTCTTCCATTAATTTTAACATAAGATGCATGTCTAAATCCCCTAGATGGCTTTGAAAATCTCTACCAAAAAGTCTCCCATAGAACCAGTATGAGAATTAACTCCACAGACTTTAATAGCCTGTGAAGTTTATGCTATTGTAGTATTTCTCTGACTGAGAACTCTTTATAAAGCAACACAGTCCATCACAAAATAAATATTGGAATTTTGTTTTACCATAACAGTTCAATGTGAGACCGTCCCATTTAAGAAAAATAATTTAAAAAACCCAACAGTTTAATAAAGTGGATTTTTGACAGAGAAACTCAAGTGCTTGTTATTGGGATCTGTTCTAGAGGTATGCCATTCTGGCAAAATTTTCAAACCTGCATGCCAAAAGTGAAGCTCCTTTAGAAATCCCAGCACTAAGAGCGAGGCATCCAACTCTCACAGAATTTCAATAGGAGTCAGGCATCTAACTCCCTTAGGCTCTTTTGAAGATTCCAGGCTAAACTTCCAAGTCTGTCTTCAGGCATCGAGATGGAAGGATGGCCTGATTTTCAAAAGCATAAAGAATCTGCAGGTTCTATTGACTTCAACAGGATTTAAGAGGGCTCAGGGTTTTTTTGGATAATCAGGCTATTTCTATTTAGCTGTTTAAGGGCTTGTCTTCATTACCATGCTAAATCAGCGCAGCTGCACGGACATAGTGCATGCGGTTAAGACGCGCAATGCTGACAGGAGAGCACTCTCCTGTTGCATAATTACTCCACCTCAGTGAGAGGTAGAAGCTACATCAGTGGGAGACTTTTTCCACAGTGCCCTTAGTTGACCTAACTTACATTGCTCAGGGGGGTGGCTTTTTCACACCCCAAGTGCAGTAAGTTACATCGACTTAAGCAGTATTGTAGCCAGGCCTTAAGTGTGTACTTTGGGGTTAGGCTCTCAAATGTGAAAAGTTTGGCCATAATGTGCATAGCAAAACTTTACTATGAAAAATAGCACTACACAGATTTTAGCGTTTTTAAAATGACCAACAAAAAATGGGATCTTGACACCCTGCTGACTGGCACCATTTAGTTAAAAATAAATAAATAAATAAACCCATGCCTCACTTTGATGAAATTTATTATTTTGTGTCCCGTCCCCCTCAATAATCTAACTATTCAACAAAAACAGCAAAAAATATAGAAATACAAAAAAGTAACCAGCTATTTGTAACATTACTGAAAACTAAACTATTACATTTTGTTAAAGTTTCTCCCAGTTCAAAACCTTGCCTACTTAGTTTTACCCAAAGCAAACTGTCAGCCAAACATAAACCACTTGACATCAGAATAATAATGTATTATAATACGTAAATAAAAACAACTCTGATAGAGATTTAACACTAGGGGTCCCTGCTATACTAATGTCAGGATCAATTTTCAGCTGATATATTTAACAATGTCCTGAGCTATCACATAAAATTTCATGTTTCTTTGTCTTCCAGAGGAACTGGAGCAGAATTGCAGACCAACAAACGAAGTGAGCTGAAGGCATTTTGACCAATGTCTTCTGTGTGAATTCCACAGAGGCTGATGAAGCATGTTATCAGGTCTCCAAGGTACAGCACAGTCAGTCAGTTGTGCCATAAAATTAAGAAATTATTAGAGTAAGCCATTTTCTTGACCTTCATGAAAATGTCAGGAATACAGAGAAGTCTTGCACTCTGCATTAAAGTACATCTTTCTTAACTGGCATTTACTAAAATTTTATTAAACATATGCCAACTCTGCCAAATAATCAGAAAGTGCAGGCGCCCTAACACAAGGGCAGAGATTGGCTTTTAAGAAGCTCCACCTGTCTCATGCAGTCTGGTATCGTAAACTATTTCTGTGTCGCAGAGTGCAACATAGTGTTTGAAGGATAGACAAAAAGGACTAAGATGAAAGTGATTTCAAAGCAATCCTGTAAGCCTTTCTTCAGGAATCAAAATCATATAGAGACTGAAATAAACGGACAAGAGTTTGAAATAGGCTATAAAATATCATGGCAAATTTTAATTTATTTATTTTGTAGGAAAGGATCTCAAGTAAATGATGCTTCCTAATAAGGCACATGACAATCTCAATTATGAGAATAATTATTCTATGCACTGTGTGCTGTTTTATATTCCCAGCAGAATGTTTTTCATCTCATCAAGAGTTTCCAAGGCTGTCTAGTGTTTCTGTATATGCAAAACATATTTGAGCTTCACTTCCTCCCCACCCCCCCAGCCCAAAGCTTCACTAATTAAAAAAGCCCTGTCAAGTGGTCAGACAGACTGGAACTAGAGGATTATAGGTAAGAGGGATGAAATGAAGGGTTGAAAGCTACAATTTCTCTTTCTGTGGTAGCCGCAGAAGTAGCTGTTCTAGACAGGCAAATTAAAAAAGCGGCTGCCGAGGCTAGCAGGCTTTGTAATATCTTGTTCCCCAACAGAAAGTCATCCAAACCCCACTTGTAAGATGCAGTAACTGCTGGGTTGTTTCTTTCTCCCTCTTCCCATGCAAGCACTACACCCTCTGGCTGGTTTCCTTCCGGTCCTTGCTCACTGATTCCATTCCTTCCATTCCCTCACTTTTTTGTCCTGCTGTGTGAACAGTCATTCCTCGGCTTTTGACTAGTGTTCCATGCTGGGAGCTGCTAGCAAACAAAGAGAATACTTTTAAAAAGGAGAGAAATTGAAATGAAGAGGGGAGAAACAATCCCATTCTATCCACTTTTGTATACACGGTTAAGATTGTTCAACGTGAGAGATTATTTATACGCAATGTTAACCACATTTGATGATTGGGGGGGGGCGGGGAGCTCTGTCCAGTCAACCGAGATACTGAAAATTCCCTCTCAAAAGTTCTTTAGGAAAAGACAAATGACTAATGTGCATGTAAGAAATATGGTGAAGTAATTATCTACTTGTAGCTGAATATTTTCCAACAGAATGGGGGCTTCCTGTCTCCCCAGTCCAATTTCCAGCCTATTTACTCTGAATCTCACAGAAAAAGTTGCTATGTTATCTTTAAAACGATTTGTCACATGATGGAGTGTGTGTTATTCTCTAGTACTGCAATTGCTTGAAGCTCTGTGGGATACTGCACCCAAAGAAAGGTGAACCACTGTAAAAACAAACAAACATACGTGAAAAGCTCAGACTTCGGCCCAAATTCTTAGTTCTACACCAGCTGCAGATTCCCCCAGAACATGGGAAACCTTGGCTACCCATTTAGGACAGCTTTCAGGCCCCTTGCACCGGCAGAGCCAGGATTTGTCCCCTTTTGTGCCTGCATGTTTATATTGTGACATCATCCCATCTGTCTAGTCAATTTATGTGTGGGGGTCTGCAGTCAAAACAAATTTATCACCTCAGATTTGCTATTGGTGTGTTGCCTAGGAGCTGGGATTTCAAACATTGCTGTAGCTTTTGATTTTGTTGTTGTCATTGTCAATGATAGTGCTGCCACTTACATGGTGTCTTTCATCGGAGGGTCTCAAAAGCTCGTTATGAGCATTAAGGAAACCAGTTTTACAGAGGAGCTGTGAGGCAAGTAGTGTATCCATTTTATGGATGATAAACAGAGTCACAGAGGTTAAGTGATCTGTCCTAGGTCATACAGTGACATTTGATGAATTCAGACAGTGAATTAGTGATAGCAAAGCCAGCACTTCGGGTGGGACTGTGAAAATTCATTTGCGGGCCACCCCTTCACTGTGATCATCAATCAACTTGTGGTCCACACTTCTGCATAGGGCCAAACTAAGAGCATGGGAGATTATCAAAATGATCCTCTGGGCTACATCCAAAATTTAATCAAGTCACATTTTATAGAGAAAATACAGATTTGGTGAAGATCTTTAGGTTCTTCCCACAGATCCTGCTTCATAAACTGGACCCTGCTGCTTGTTCTTTTCAAGTCTAGTGATTAGCTGACATTTAGCATTGGTTTAATAATTTCCAACCTATCTTCATAAGGAAGAGGGCCAGGAATTTAAGAAGGGAGATTGTATTTTTACATTTCTACTTCCATCACATTACAGGGGTCCAGGATTTTGTAGTGGGTAGTGAGTGGGAAGAGGGAAAGGATGGCTCCCAAGAGCCAGAGCAAGGAATCCGACCCAGGAGTCAAGGCTTCCACACCAGTGTTTTGTTCACTAGACAACACTTAACTGCAGCTTTTGACTAGCAATGCTGATTTTTGTTGGTATTTTGCCTTTCAATCTCAGCCTCTAAAGAATGTAGTTTTTAGAATGAGGATTACATTTACGGCCTGTCAAACTTAGCGGCATTCTTTTAACAAACTCCATAAACGCTATTTAAAAATATATCTTGCATATACATTAGTGATGCACTTAATCAATGGTAGAGAGAGGGAGGGAGAGACACACAGAGGAGCAGGGAAGACAGGGCATAGAAAACTCTTTGGTTCTTGTAGCATAAGCAGGAAGTGGATTAACTGAAATCAAAGCCTTTCAGAATCAAGGCCTCTGTTCTGCAACTGACTGCATGTAGGAGTACCCTTGCACTCACATCGAGCCCCATGGAGAGTCAGTACATGGAGAACAATTGCCGGATCAGGGCTAAAGTCAGAAGAATACGTTCCAGCCTTAAGGTCAGACTCAGTCCTCAAACAATAACATTTGCACCTGATCTCTTTAGTTTGCCTTTCAAAAAACAATTGCATTTTAAAGTATTTTTTATAATCCTAAAATTTATAAAAATGCTTCTTATGCTACTGCAAAGAGATGGTACAAATCTATTATTTATTAGTACAATTTTTTAAATGAAAATAAAGACTTTCATTCAGCTTTTAAAAATGAAGAATAATTTTGAATGCCGAATAAAAATATCAAATTTTAGCCCCAGTGGAGCAAGTCTACATAATGAAGTCCATACATGAGGAACACAGGAAAATAAAAAAGGCGATCTGATGAATAAGCAATCAGTTGATCACAAAATCTTAAAATTAGCCTCTTATATTGCTCAAGTAATTTAGTAGGAGCACCCTCAATGATATATTAAAACTAGAGGCTACTGTTGACTTCTACACTGAATGCAAACTCTGAAAACCAGAAAGGCCTACAAGGCCTATTAACAAAAACTCTGCAGTAATTTAGCTGTTAATGAATAAAATTATGGCTTAATGTTTCAGCAATAGACTAGAGAAAATCTAGCAAAAGCTCCTAAAATGCTGGTGAGATGCTTAAAGCCATACCCCGCTCATTGAGAGACAAGCCTTAAAAGCCAATCACTATGTGTTATAGCAACATGTGCAGTTATAATGGACTTCAACAGATCAAAGAGTCAGAGTATATAGACTTTTATCAGAGGATGCTTACCAACAATGAGCCTTAAGAAGTAACAACACTAACAGGATTATTGTGGATGATAGAAAGAAACAGAATGCACAATTATTGTAAAGTAATGAGCATTATCTGATGTGAATAGCTGCCACTGAAGAAAACCACCACAGATGACAGAGACCTGAGTCATAAGGAACCAGTAAATGCCAGCCTATTTTTCTCTGTTACATTGAATTGCATTAGAAGATACCTAAAACGGAATCATTTGTATTGATTTTTTTTTAAAAAAATCAAGGCATCTATAATTGAACATAAGAAACCGTGATAAAAAAAAAAATATCAAACTGCTTCACAACATCCGCAGGGATTGGATGTAGCTGTTTGTCACCTGTGAACATATGACAAAGCAGCCAGTGCTATGTAACATTAACCCATAGAAACAGGTGAAAACAAAACCAAATAGGAGCCCCCCTCCCCTCCCAAAAAATATGAAGGCTAACTCATGGTTGAATGGAGCAGAAACAGAAAGCCCTTTTCACACACAGCAGAATGTACTGAAAGCTGCTAGCAGATCTACAGCAGACCTTGAACATTACTACCTTATATTATATATTGTATGCACTTATGCTATACTAGATGTTTTAAACAGTGTCCAAAGCAGACTTTAAGGTCCAACCAAAGCCAGACATCTGAAGGTCATGACATCCTTTCAAGAGAAAGTTTCAGTGCTGTGAGTTTGTCAAGAGATTGAAACTTATTGAGAAGATTAAACATACACAAAGGAGAAACTGCACCACTGCCATCTTCTCAACTACACTTGAATCAGAAAGATCAGAGAGAGCTTGGAAAGTAACTAGATACTTGAACTGGTCCATTAAAAGGAATGAAGGAGAATGGTAGTGCTCTTCAATCAAGCTGGAAACTCACCTTAAGGTAGATAACTGACAAGTCAGTTCCTGAGGCAATTTCTTCTGGCTACAGTTGACACATAAGGGTCCACAAATGCCTCCAAAGAGGATATTTTAGTGACTAAGGAGAGAGAAAAACATGTGATTACAAAGAATTAGTGGTATGCAAATTAGGCATGGTCCACATAAAATCCTGGGGGAGGGAAGGCCATTAACATTTTTTTTAAAAAACTGTATTCAAGTATATGTGACAAACTAGAGATACTAAAAATATTCATGAGGGGCCATATTGTACCATTTACAATGGACCTCCAGTTCCACTTCCAACAAATGCTACAATACTGACCAACACAATTAAGTGTATTTGAAGTTCAAGGTTTTTCACATTGCCTTATGAATTCAAACAAGGAGTCACATTAGATGAAGGTAACATTACAAAGGAACATGAATCTATAGCAAAAGTGGGCTAATTCTGCATTGTAGATAGGCATCCCTCTCCCCTCACCGCACACGTCTGATCTATTTGAGAAAAAGCAGCCCACATACGGATAGCAAAAATTAGAATAGCATGTTAAGTGGAAAGAGCCATTCTAAATAAAGCAAAGTATGGGGTGCATGTACACATGTGCAAAAATGGAACCATGAGAATTTCTGTGCAAAATTCCATGGAACAAACGTGGATTTTTTTCCCCCACTGATCTGAAAAAACACATACCATGCTTGTTCAATTATGTATTTATTTTAATATATATATCACACACACAGTATCACGTCACATCACGCCAGTAAACATTGAGGAAACAGCAAGCTCTAGCTCAAACATTTGTTTGTTACTAAAAGACAAGCATTAGAATTGTATGTTAAAATTTCATGTACTGGTGTATATGTGATTTCCCTCCCCCCCTCCCGCTATATCTTATCCTTATTTAAATGAGAAAAGTGTGTTTTCCAGAAATTTAATTTTAGAATTTCTTAAAATGAAGTAGCTTGCAATACAATTAACAGAAGTTGTACCTTTGGAACAAACAGCATAGTGAGATTAAAGTTTTTGACATAACTAGAGCACATTGAATAGGATGGGGAAAAAATATTCAAAACAAGGCTAATATTTTCTCTTGCCTGAATCCTACCCAAGCTTTCTTCCATAAGAGAACTATTAATATCATTATTTGCCTTAATCTGTGTTAGGTTTACTATTGTGGAAACACATAGTTACACTATGCTGTTCTATTGCGTCATTAAATGTGTTCATAAAGCCTATGCACATAGATTTATGCAGGCACCTCAGTATCATTAATAGAAGCTGTGTGTAGAAATCCCTTGTGTCTCAAGTGAAGAACAGACCACATTGTGCAAGGGGGAAAAACACCATCCATAAACAAATGTATAATGATGGAAGACCACAGATCTTAAAAGACTGTTGCACATCTGAAATATTCACTAGCTATATGCCTATAACATTAATTTCGTAGCACAGAGAATGGTGATTTGGAGTTTCATACTACTTTGAAAACTTGATATAACCAAATAATTCAATTAATTTTGAATAGTGATGATACATCTGACTCCCCACCCTATGTCCTCTGTTTTAATGAATCATGCCATTTTGCATTTTAAAGAGTATGGGACAAATCCCTGCTGAAGAAGGGCCACAGAAGGCACAAAACGCAGAAGAACCATTATAGTGCCACTGCATGAAGGGGGAAAAGAGACCAGATAGAAGAAGTCCACAACCTTTGTTTGTCACACACTGAGCCAAGCTCCATTGTAATTAACTCCAAAGGAGTGCAGGGAAAGGAGGGTTGTGGGCAGATCATGTTGTGAGAAGGGTGAGGTTAATAAGTTTGAAAACTGCCCAGATTTTCAGCCACAAGACACAGTGGGCTCTGGCCACTAATATAGCCTGTTGGCCATAGTAATGGCCACAGACTAGCTGCATGGGTGTCCGGAGCTGTAGCCTCAGACTGAAGGCAGCTACAATCCTCCATCCTGACTACTTTTACATTTACTAGGGATTAGAAGAGGGCATGGATTTGGGGATTTCATGCTGTGCACTTTTCTGCAAAAGATGACAGCAGTATATTATTAACAAGAGACAAATTGTGCTACCACAACACAAATAATACAGAAGAGTTGGGGTTGCTACGTGTGGGCCACACTGTGCTAAACACTGTACAAACAGTGAGAAGAGTTTTTAGGTTAACTAGACAAGACAGAAAGGGTGGGAGGGGAAAAACAGAGGCACAGAAAGGTGAAGTGACTTGGCTAAGGTCACTAGTAAGCCTGTGGCAGAGCTGAGAACAGAACCCAGGTGCCCTGAGTCCTTGATCAGTGGCCTATCCAGTAAACCACACTGCCTCTGCAAAGTGATGATTGGTTTACATCTGAAAAGACGGCACAGTTAACAGGAAAGGGGAACAGTCTGAAAATAGTGTGAATTTAAAAGGACTGAGTTTGGAGAGTATGGTAACATGGCAGCTCTCTCCCCTCCTTTCTTTGTTAGAATTTAGATAGGAGATTATTTATCAAATAAATAGACATTTCTCCTTAGGCAGAGGAAGCTAGAGCAAATGGGGTTTTAAAGGCAAATGGAAGTCCAGTAATACAGCATTTTCAAAACTTTACTAACCCCGCGTCATTTTCAAAATAATAAAGATATAGATGGAGAGGCCAGTTTATTGGAAAGGTCAAAACTAGGATGAGGGCCTATTATTCATACAGGATCAAGTTTATTGCAGCCTGTGGCAGACAGCAGAAGGGAAGAAGTGTCCTGGGGTTTTAGTTCCCAGTTTGCTCACCTCAGCAGGATGCTTGTTTTATTGCCAGAAGTTCATCTAGCCTGTGGGAGATGTACAAGGGAAGAGAAGAGAAACAGATCCTTCCCCCTGTAAAGAGGAGTCTAAAATGGCCAAATCCTGAAGCTTGGTGAGCTCCCTCAATTCCCATTGATTTCCATGGAAACCAAGTATGACAAGGAGATGTTCAGTACCTTTCAGGATCAACCTCATGGGGTAGTGGGAGCACCACTTCCCAACTAAGAGCTACTACTTCGGAGGAGTAACCAAACATATTAAACAGAAAAAGAAATCAATTCTCCCTTGGAGCTATTAACCTGATTTTGAGCATTCTTTCACAGAGCTGTTGAAACAGTCATTTGGTGTCTCAGTAGCTTTGGTCTGATGACTTGCTTTAATTCAGATAGGGTTTCTTATTCATATTTAAGACATGATATCAAGTCACACACCCTAGATTGGCACACAAAGGGATCCTCTATATGCAGATCTCCATTCTCCTGTGTAAAAAGGGGACTCCACTTCGCCATGGTGGTTTTATTCCAGACCTCAACTAGGACGCTCAGAGAGTCCTGAAATGTGTACAAAGAGTGGGGAGAAGACCATGTGTCCTGACTGGGAACGAACCACATTCCCCAATGGTACAGTCCCAGAAAATATACCACAAGGAGAAATTCACCAAGATTCATCCCTTTAACCTCCCTCCTGTGAGTTTTCCCATCAGAGGAGCAATGAGACCCATTTAAAAAAAATGGATAAGAGTTTGAGTGTCTACTGATATGAAGTTACAGTCAGAGTAATCTGTGTGCATCTCTACTAGGGATGGGCAGAAATTCAGGTTCAGCTGTTAGTCACCAAATTTTGGGGCGGTGGGAAGTGATGTAAAGAGACTGTACTACAAATTCCCGGGAAAATATTTTTACCCCTACCAAATTGCTCACTAGAGACTGAAGGGCTTTTGTGGTTTTGATTTAAAAAGAAAAACAAAATAAAAAAAGAAAACCCCAACAACCACATCTCCAGCATTCCCACAGACTGTACTGCGGTGTTTGGGGGAAATGCAAGATTAGGCCCCCAGCTGGGTGCTAAAGGCATGCGAGGGATTTGAGTTTCTAATCATCCACCCATGGCCCAACTTCTGTTACAACTTTACAAAAGCAAGACATCAAGAGCTCAGATTGCCCCTACGTTCTTCACTCTGAGTTTAGGCATTGCTGAGCTCCCAGCTCACTGAATAAGTTTTACAGTGGGCTGCAATACCTAGGCCAGTATTGGAAATAATGGCACTTCTCATTCAGTTCAAATTTAACTTTAAACATTTTTAAAAAGTTGCTGTTTTTCTTTACATGCTATATAAGATGCCATATTCAGTTCTGAACTCCATACGTGGCTCCCCCAGGACTTAAATGGCAATACTGTGACTTGGAGGCAAATTTTATCCCACTATATTATACTTTACTGTACATTCTGTATCTGCATCACTGCAGCCACATCCAGGGGGGTGTCAATGGATACAACATTCTCTGATAGCAAAATCATATCCCTTCCTTCCTGCAATTACAACACTATTCCATACAACAAACACAGACATCTGGAAACCTACTACCATGATAGCAGCTGCGACTCCTGTTCTAAAATCAGGAAGTGAGCTGTACTCTCCTCAGGGTTTTAATTGTTATGGAACATGCTTGTAGCTTTAAAACACAAGAGCAGCAGCCAGTTTGATCACTGAAGGAAATACTGTATAATGTACAATTTTAATGGAAAAGGTGATAGAAGTACCATAAATACATCTGTGTGCACACACACGCACACACACACAGATCTCCTTCCCCTGTTATATATATATATATATTTAACAACTATATTGTAATAGCTTAATTCATCACTGCTATACCACCATGGAATTGGAATTTTTTATATTTATTTCATTAGTTCAAATTTAAAGTGAAGTACAATGGCACAAGCCATGAGCATTTAATTTTTTAATCAAAGCCAGTGTTATACTAAGCCATCAGTTATCAACATTTATCAGGGTTAATGATGATTTTAAACTTAGTGACTTTCTACTCTCATTTTAAAAGGCAGGCAGAGTGGTTTGGGGAAATGCTAGTCATTACTTGTGTCATGCTGTCCCCTGGCTTTAAGTTTATCTCATTAATCCTCATAGTAGCTTTAAGGCAAAAAAGTGCAACAGTAGCTACTTGAATCAGCAGATACTGACCTCTGCTATGTGAGAGGGACTAACCATTTGTAATCTTGATCCTTATCAGGTTATTGAGGCCCAGGAGAGAGAGAGAGAGAGAGAGTATGTAGTGTAGTTGTAGCCGTGTGGGTCCCGGGATATTAGAGAGACAAGGTGGGTGACCCACGTCTCTTGGTGTGAGACAAGCTTTCGAGCCACACAGAGCTCTTCTTCAGGTCAGGGAAAGGTATTTCCAGCATCACTGCAAAACGCAAGGTGGAACATATTTAGTACAAGTTGTTAGCACCTAATGTAAGGGACCATTCAAGGTAGAGTAGCCTGTTAACAACTCTGCACTCATAGGACAAGGAGGGAGTTACTGGCTTATAGATTGTTGTAATAAGCTGAAAATCAAGTGTGTTTGTTCAGTCCATGATTTTTAGCATCTAGCAGAGTAATGAATTTAGGCTCCCAGGCTCGTCTTTTGAAAGTGTTACGCAGGTTTCCTTTGAGGACGACAATGGAGGTCAGATATAGAGTGATAGCTTTGTGAAAAAAAACCTTCACCCTGTGTGAATTTATTCGAGAACATAATGATTTTCTAGTTTCACCCACACATTAGTTGTTGAGGGTATTTAATGTTCTGGATGAGGTACACCACATGTTGTGATAGGCATGTGTAGGACCCATGGATCCTGAAAGGTGAGTTATAGGGGGTGTTGATCATTGTAGCCATGGAGATGTGTCAGGTTTTGGATCTGTTATTCTGGAAATGTCTGGTGCCACTTTGAGTTGGTGTGTCCTGGTCTGTAGGGAGCTTGCTTCTGATGAGGACCTTGGAGAGGTTGGAAGGTTCAACCTCCACTTCTGGCTTTGCTCTTCAATTAGTTCCACTAATGACTCTTGGAATGGTTCTATTGAAACGTACCACTCAACATAAAAAAAAAAAGAGTATAAAATCAGATCTTATAGAAACGCACAATTTTCTAACATCACTAGACCAGCTCCTGTGGTTAACTTGTCAAACTGTATACTTGAAAGATTCCCAGTGATTCTTTCACCTCTTATAGATACTGGTTACTTTCCCCAATTGATCTGATTGTTACAATATTGTACTGAGGGTATCAAAAAGGAGATATGACATCACTTTGAAAGCCATGAATCCTTTAGTCCTGCCAGAGTGCTTACTCAGCAATGCCTATTCCCCTAGAGCTAGCAATAGGTAGCACCAAACACCTTGTTCATTTTCCATTCCCCACAGCCTCTCAGAAGTTAAACCCACCTGCAGCTCAGATGAAGGAAGAGGGAATCCATCACAATATTCTGCCTTACTATTTAATATGATCTTTCAGTTGGAATCTGTTAATAATAGTCTTATCAGTGCTGATGCAAACAACTTCTCTCTTGCCTCTTTGGGGTATCCTTTTCAATATTTAGATTCCAGAGTTGATCTATTCCTACCATAGGATTTGATCTCCATGCCCATTGTAAAACCTGCAGGAGTAACCTTACATTCAGGAGGATGGGGAAGGGCGGTGGGGGGGGAGGGGAGGGACACAAAACAAAACAAAAAAAAAAAACTACACTTTTTTCCCCTCAGAGTTTCCTCCAAATATTTTCAAGGAGGCCAGGATCTGATCCCAAACAAACAGAAGCAGCAGCAGGTTAGGCCACAATTTCTGGAGACTAGCTGAAGGCACAGGACCTTATTCATAGAGACTGTGCCTCTACTGGATTTGAAGCCTTAGCTGCTTAACACTCCTTACCCAACAGAATCATGCTGCCAGACTATCCAGGGGATCCTAGAAATGCCCCCATTAAATAGGAGGAGGTTCCAGCAGGGAAGGTGATTGAGATGTAGGCCAGTTCAACTGCTGTTGATTTGTGAGTGAGGAGGTGAAAAACGATGCATGTCCATCCACTGCTGAACTCATTCCTGTCCAGGGCTCCCATTTCCAACAGCTAGCTTCCCTGTGTGCAGACTACAGAAAGGCTATCGTGGAAGTAGCTGTTTTCCCCCTCCCAGCACCCACAAGCCAACAGTGAGAGATTTCTCAGGATTGATAGCATCCTTGGTTTCCATTTTCAGCAAATGATACACATTTCATTTTATAAGTAGCAGTGCACAGGTTCCACTCACAATTATTTTATGTAAATGAGATAGAATTCAAACAACAAAACATCTGAGGTGTTTAAATTTCAGCAGCTCTGACATTATGTGTAATGAACTGTGTCTATATGTATGTACACATGCAAACAGACACACACACCGCCCCAAATTAGAAAAAAAGATAAATTTGGGACATTCCGCATCAAAAACTGCGGGCATTTATCCTTTGAGCTAAGAGGAGAATTTCTTCAGTAGCGAGTAAATACCAGGCTGTTATAATCATTGGGGAGATACAATGACACTAAACCAATGCATTTCATATTCAATTGTTCCTATCCGGAAAGCAGCTCTGACCATAGATCTTTCCCTGCTAGAGAAGGAGACCTATTCTTTAAGAAACCAGTTTCTACTTGCATAAAGAGTAAACATTAGGCACTCAGTAAAGATCAAGATTCATAACAAAAAATGGGATAAGTACATTGGCAGAGCAATAACACGAAAGAGGTGGAAAGGATATGGGAGGAAGAGTTTTATTCCCTTTTTGCCATTAGTTTTACCAAAATAATCAAACTCTGTTGTTCTACTCATATCATCTCCGATTAATAAAACAAAGAAAGTGGAAGGAGATATGAGGAATATGATGAGGAGAGGCCCTTCTTCCCATACCTGATGGATGTCTCAGTTTGTTTATATTGGTTGACAGAAGAAGTTTACACCAAAATTATGTCACAGAATATTTATTGTTGTCAGAACTTCAGGTCACAATTACTGCAATTCTGGTAAGCTATCCTTGTCTTGAAGCACCCAACACCTTGGTTTTTGGCCTACTAATCATAGCATTATGCCTAATAGCTTCAGTAATGGAAGCCTCTAGCAAGTCTCACTAGCTCAGTCATACCTGGAGGGGACGATCTTGGAGAAACTGACCTAATGAAGGCAACAAAAAACAAGGTTTATTAATAACCTTGCTGTCTTTTTATTAACTATTCGGTATTAAGAAAACTCTGAAAACCAAAGCCTTTACAGTACTTGAGAGTTTTACCACATCCTAACATGCAGAAGGTTATGAAATAGCTTGATTTATTATATAAAAGTGTACAGGATAAGTAGGCTGCTGTGAAAGTAGCAAAATTTTCCACAGGTTTGAAGAATGATCCTTGAAGGGATCACTATGGCCAGTAAAAAAAACCCCACCAACCACACTGGATTAAATACACCTCAAAGGAGTAACCTCTGTTTTGAATAACACTTCTTTAAATTAACATGGTAGCCTTAATTCTCTTGACTTCTGTTTGTCTATCAATATTTGCATCATTCAACATAGAAATGGCAATTGAGTTTTAGACCTGGTTTATGCAATGAGGGGAAGAGGCACATGCACACATTGACTAAAGGTTTGGGGCTTTCTCCAGTTTACTAGATGACTGGTTTTGGAGAAGCTGCCTTATTGACCAACAATTTACTTTTGGTTTGTCCATAGAACAAAAATAGGACTTAAGTCATGCATGGCATGAATATTTTGGTAAGAGTACATAAACTTAACCATGGGGAGGGAGGCAAGTAGTGGCAGAAAATATTTAACTGGTATGGCAATCGAGTTATATACAATGAGCCAATGTACATGAAAAGTGGTATGAGTAACTGCAACTTACAAAGGCTGTATTCTTTTGTTTGGGTTTGCTCTATTTCTTTGTATTGTGTATCTATCATCAAAAGTCCCCCCACTAGAAATCTGGAATACTTTAAACAAGCTTAATTTACACAATATTTATTTTCCCTTTTGAAATATGTATTTGAAAAAACAGCTCACAACCTATTATACACACACACTTCATGAGGTATTCAATGATCAGGCCGGTTCCTGGAAAGAATCACTAATTTGGCAAACAAACAGTTACAGCATACATTACACTAAGGTGTATTAAAAGTCTGGCTTCCATGAGGGTGAGGAATGTGAGCAGCTACATAGCTTAAATCCAGTGAGCAAAACATACCCTAGTTATAATTTTAATAGCAGAGAATTAAAAAAAAAATAGAAAACTCTAAAAGCCAGAGAGAGTATTACAACAACTTGGTGGAACCAAATGAGATATATCAGGGATGCAGTCACAGGGTTATGGGAAACTCTGTTACAGCTGAACATCAATGGCTGCTTGTAAAAGTTAGCTTTGTGTGCTACTTTAATGAAAGTATAAAGGAGCATATTAAAAAGTCAACAGTACAAAGAACACACAGTCATGATATAGTTCACAACAGTGAATTCTGTACTGAATGGCAAAACTGGGCATGGGATATCAAAATATAAACTGCTTCCCTTTGCCTTGCATCCTTGTAACGACACAAGCCAAGCACCCTAACCAGAAAAAGCCTATGGTAGGGGAAAAGAAAACACCACACACCTCTTTTCCATACGGAACAGTAGTGTCTTTGGACAACATTTGGCTCCACAAGTTCAAAGGGGGCTATTTTATCTGCATTGTAAGTACAGACCCAAAGATTTCTCGTCTCCACACTATAGCTATTTTGTCCCATTTAATGTCATTTAAATTATAGACGTGCAGCAGCCAAGTAGTCAAAACACCACATCATCTGACGAAACACTGCATTATAATGTCAGCGTGTCTGTGTTTTAACTATTCTTTCTTATACTGTACTTGTCCTCAATCAATCACACACTCACTCTCTGCCAGAGAATAGCTATAAGAGACAGCTATCTTTAGAGCTCGCTAAAGTTTCTAACAAAGGGCCCTAATACTTCATTCACTGCACAGGCAAGACTCCTTGATAGCCAAAAATTCCATTGATATAAACAAAATGCAGGATCAGACTAAAAATCTTTTATGATTATTTAAACTAGGGCTGTGAGAGGCAGCTAGATAAAAGAAAGCACAAAGTTTCTTTTAATTAAATTAAGCTAGATCAAATATGTTTTTTCCTTTTAGTATTTAGGATCTTTGCATCTTAGGTACAGTAATACCTACATATACAAATAGATGGAAGCACAATATTTTCTGGGAGGCACATATGGGCCTTTGCGTCTATCAAGTTATTTGCAATAGCAAATACCCATTAAATCCTTCATACTTCTATAGCACATTCTAACTGGACTAATTAATTTAGCTTCAACACTGCTTTGTGGTTGGGAAATACTCTAAGGCTCCCCCCTCCCTCAACTCCTTCCTCAACTATACATGGCAAAACTGAAGTAGAGAAGTTAAGTAACAGGAACCCAGGGTCACATCAAGTCAGTGGCAGAGCTGGGACCAGAACTTACATCCCTACCCTTCCAAGCCTGCATTTTAAATCACTTCCTCTGATGCTTTCTTTGCAGAGGAAGGCTCTAACATCAGATATAAACAAAGGAACTGCTTTCTTTGAAATTCAGCTGTTTTAAGGCCAGAGAATTGTTCTTTTGGGGCCTGATCCGGCAAGACCTCACATGGGCTACTCCACTGAATACAAGAGAGATTACTCAGGTGAGTAAGGACCAGCAGGATTTAGCCTCATTTCTTCCCCTCCTCCCACAGATCATAGTTCTCCATAATCCAAAATGGAGTGTTGCCCATCAGTTTGGACACACCTAAGGAACTGAAGGTTGTAGGTCACTAGACTCCTCATGTAAAATGAAAAGCACACACTGAAACTGATTATAATGGGCCAAATTTATCCCTGGTATAGGCCAGTTTCCAACAGCACATGACAGGCTAAGCATTTTCAAATATAAAATGAATAGTACCTCCCCCAAAGAGCGCACAATCCAAGATACAGGGACAGCGTAGTAGAGTGGGGTTACAACATGCAAAACGAAGGAAACTAGATAGCATTAGGCCTTGTCTTGATAGTACAAACTATTTATATTCCAGAGGGGCTTTTTATTGTTATTATCCTCAGACTTTAAAGAAAAGTGCACTGTGTACTTCTGACAAATTCAAACAGTTGACAACAAATATTTTAAATGCAAACAAGAAGATTTTTTTTAAAGTCTGGCTTAGTATAAAGCTTTCTGGAGCATTTCACATATTCAAAGTTTACCAGATAGTCTAAAATATGTTAAAACTAAAGAGGTTTTGGTTTAGTAGGCTATAAAACAGCTGGTCACTTAAATACCCCGTTTGCTTCATCATCAGCTTTACTTTATACTACATCACAATTTTTAATCACAGACCTGATCTTTGACTTGGACTTGGATCAAGATACCTCTACTTTTCTCATATCTGAAGCTTGATTCTACTTCCATCATAGTCAATGGGAACACTGATATTGACTTTACTAGGCGCAGGAACTGATCCTCACAATTTAAACTATTTAAGTGAATATAATCATTATTAAAAGATTTCAGTGTGTTTACCATATGAATTGTCATCACTGAAACAAGCAGTTCTCTAGACACACAGAGGTGTACTCAGTAAACTTAAAATATTTTCATAATCTTCTCACGGGAGGTGTTGCACCGTTTAACTGTTGAGTTAATAAATGCTGTATATATGCACTAGCATATAACATCTGCTTATTGCTAAACTAAGGAGAAATGCATCCACATGTTGGCTGTAGTATTCAAGTCACAGGGTTTAAACTATCGTCAGAAGAGGTGACTTCATATAATTATTTGTTATGACTGAGAATGCATCATTAAGTCAACAGCATTTACCATCTGGCATACCATAATTATTTCCTTATACGGAGATGAGCCTATTTTTCACTGAGGCATCACTGTCTCTCATCTTTCTGAGATCTCTTGCCTGATACTGACCTCACCACATTTGTCCAGACTTAACTTCCAGATTCTATTAGTGCAATGTCATTGATGGGAATGCCCTTAAAGGTTATTCATACCTTAGTGAAATCTGAATCTGCATTGAGTTATTGCCAGGTGCACTTAGTGTAAATGCTGATTTTGGTCTATAAGGGTGGGATTTTCAAGAGCGCCCAGCATTGACCTTACTGTGCTCTCACTGAAGTCAGCAGTAAAACTCACACTGACTTTGGGAAAAAGCTACTTAGGCACTTTTGAAAATCCTACCCCAAAGCTGGCGTGGACCTTAGCTGCCTTCTGGAACAGCTCTTTCCTTATAAATCATCGCAACTATTGTGCTAGCCAAGAAGCTTCTGATTAAAACATCCCTAGATTTGACTGCTTAGGACCTGGAGGCCATTAACTACAATTGGCTTCCCTCCATTGGTCTGGTAAAGGTCATGTTTGCTGGCTCTCAAGGAAGGATACAAGTCCCAGATGTTTACTGTAAACTTTTCTGGACGGGGTGGCATGATTCTCTAGAACATCCCCTTTGTGTATTTCATTTTAGTTCAGATCAGTCAATATGCTCCAATTTATGCGTGCAATCATTTGCTTTGCATCACTTCACTGGGTCAAAGAAACCATAAACCCACATTAAAGGCTCGTGGATGGCTTCTCCCTGCACAGGAGAATCCTCTAATATCATAAACCTGCTGTAGCAGTTCTTCTCCCAGTTCCCCTCCCCCCATCATGGCTACCAGCGTATGGGATATGGCCAGGATCCCAGCTGATCCTTTGAGGTCACAACAGCTCCAGGAGCCATGGACAGCTGGGTTTATGTTAGAGAAACCTGAAGGTTGTTGTAACTTATGCTAGTGAATGAACCAGCCCTAGGATTGGGGGAGCACGAAGATGCATATTCAAATACAACATTAAAAAAAAATGGACCAGAGAAAAAACATCTACAGACTTAGGGTCAGGAGTGGACAGCAGAACTCCCACTGGTTACGGTTGCAGCGGGATGATAGCATTTAAAACAATAACTAAAATCACAAAACTATCTATTTGTAATCCTTCTGTTGTATACAGCTCTCTATCAAGTGATTTTATCACTTCCATATATGCCCAATAGTCAGGTACAAAGGAAAATTGTTCTTTATGATAAACCATGCTGGTGCTACGAACTCATGACTTCCGAGTCCTACTTGGACTGTTTTCCTGGCTACTTTCAAATATATTTACTTTTCTATACAACAACAGATGACTTCTTCCTTTCCCTTTTTTCTGAACACCCAGTGGGATCTCATTTCAATCTGTATATTCCATGATTACCAGAGAGTTAATGATGAAATGTTATATCTACAGCCTGCTATTTAATTCTATTTATATTATTAAGTTCAGGAAAAAAACAGTTTAATACCAAATGTAAAAGTGCCAAAACAAGACACATTAGGATGTCAAGTACGTTCAGACAGATGTATAGCTTTTCTGTGCACACTCCAAGACTCAATCTACAAATTTTCAAAAATAGCTTGCAAAACAAGATATTATTGCATGTGGGTGGGCATAAGACTTAACGAAAACCTGGTGCAATAATAGATTTTTTTTCTTAGCTGTACAAAAAAAGTTTTTGTTCCAGGAGACCAATTGAATATACAGATTTCTTTAACACAAAGGCAAATGATTATTTGTTACCACCTCAGCCAAAATCTATTTTTGCAGCAGTCATTGGTCTTCCTGTGTTCAGACAGGATTGTATTTAGTTGTGTTCACAATGGTGGTATTTTGAACAGTCTGATAAAAAGCCTCAATATGTCAATTTGTTTTAGGTAATTTGAAACCATTCTGCTGCCTGCTGTAGTTAAAACATCTCTTGTGTACTCCATCTCCCTGCACTTAAATATAGAAGGAAGTGTCCCAAACTTGCAATCCCTTAATTTTATAAACATCCTGAAGAAAAATGCTAATAACTTCCTTGCTTAGTCAAATAGCAAACTGTAGGTTTCAGAGCTCTCTGATGGGAGTCAAGACGACAGTGAAAGGCAAAAAGCAATATGTCAGCTCTGTGGGCTGCTTATTTGTTCACTATCAACCAGAACGTGCAGGGAACTGGAGAGGGAGGACAAAGTTAGAGCAGGCCTACTGCAGCTGTGCTTCCGGAACATTGTACAATTTTAGCACATGAAACCTATGGCAATGAAGATGAAAATATTTTAAACAGACAGAGATAATTTCTGTATTAATTCCAATAATTACTTTAAATCAGACAATTCACTGCAGAGGTTCCCTACAGAGCAGCCATGAATTAATAATCTGTATATCATCATGCTTATCTCAGATAAAACTCTTTTGAAGACCTGCTTTTGAAAGCTGCAAATTTTAACAGATTTTACTGTCCTTGTCACATGCAGAGAAAATGGTACCAAATGGCTCATGTTTTTGTGACTCTCGGAACCTGGATCTGATTGTGGATGAGAATCAGAAGTATGTATTTGCAATCACCTTCAGTGATCTAGCCAAATCCATAGAGGTGGTTCTCTATTTGTGTTTTGGTGTCTTACAGATGCTGTCAATTGACTGCCCAATACAGAATAGGCTGGATATATTTTTTTTTGGTTGGTTGGTTCTTTAAACCAGATATAACAAAACCAAAATAATGGGGATTTGAATTCTATAAGGAACAACAGCCAAAGCTAAATGGAATCAGGATGCAAATGGGTATTCATCACAAAAACACAAACCAAACCAAAAACCAATGAAATGATATATTATATATCTAACCTCCCCAGAAATAAATAACTGCAAACTGGGGAGGTGAAATATAGATATAGATATCTCACCCAGGGCCGGCTCCAGGCACCAGCGAACCAAGCAGGTGCCTGGGGCAGCAAATGTAAAGGGGCGGCAGGACGTCGGGCTCTGGGGCGGCAATCCGCCCTCGGTGGTGGCGGGAATTCAGCGGTCGCTCCGTCACAGCGTGTTTCGCGCTTGGTGGCAATTCGGCGGCTACACCATCACTCCGCGTCTGTGTTCAGAGGCGAGGTTTTTTGTTTGTTTTTTTTTTGCCGCTTGGGGCGACAAAAACACTGGAACCGGCCCTGCTCTTACCTCCCCAGTTTGCAGTTTCCAGTATATATATTTATAAAGAGCCTTGAAATGCAATATATTTTGCAACATTTTCAAGTAGGGGTGGCACCTTGAGTTAACATTTGGCCTTCTTGGCTCCTTGTTACAGTCACGCCTTCTCCAAGATATTCCTGTAGTTTATCACCAGACTTCTGTTCATTTGGGAACACTGTTGTCATCCCTCGGTGTTTCTCCAAGGTCCCCCCCCGAGAGAAAGTGCATGGCTTAGTATTGGGAGTGTGATGGGGGTAAGACAGACCCAATCAGATGTAGGAGTTCTAGCAGCAACATTTGGTAGCATCTGGACAGTTTTAGTCAGGTGAAAATCATGTCATATAATAGCTTATCAGCTTCACCTCATCTGATAATGTAGTGAAAAAAGTGTACTGCACAAGTAGGATATCCAGTGTCATCCCTCCTTCTCCCCTTGTGTCCAATAATGTTCATTCTTGTGAAATCTCAAACCAAAAAGTTTTCAAAGCCAGCTAAGTAAGATCAACAACAGGGTATCTATTACATATTTTTACAACTTGTTTTCTGATTAGACAGTCATTTTGCACATGCAACAAGTATAAACTCTCCCTCTAGTATTGAGGGTTGCTCACCACTGACACTGAACCTACGCTGTGAATCTTGTAGTAAAAAAATTGGTCAGAGTTGGTTTTACATTGTTTTACTAGATAAATAAGTTTGCGAGCTAATACTTTTTTCTTTTTAACTATTTGCTAGTAGCAATAAAAAAGTCTACCATTCCTTATATACCAGTTCTATTTACTTATCTTTATTCCTTAGTCTGAAGTGAGATGGATTTAGAATACTTAAGTAGGTTATACTGAGCAAAAAAAATACTTGAACGCTCAACAGAGGCTTAAATTTTCAGCCGCTATAATCACACACCTAGAATCAGGCAGCTGCACACAATGGACCCGTCAAGTTATCAACTGCAGCTAACACTCTTTCTTATAGAGGCAGACTTTGTGGCTCTGGTTTCCTTGCTGAACCTCTCCCTGGAGGACTGCCCAGCTGGAGACAATACAAACCCCCGAGGGCCAATTACTTGGCTTGGTTCTTGTCCACATCACCTGAGAGCTGTCACTTCAACACACAGATAAAGAAACCATATGGAAAAACAGAAGTTGGGGGGTTAGGGGGGAGAGAAAGGATCATAACCAGATTGTTAAGATGACTGCTGTTGTCCTGCTTGCCAGAATATTGATTATTTACATCATAACTAATTTAATAAGGAGATTAAGGGGAGGGGGGTGAACAAGGTCTCTTGTCCACAGAGGTAGTCCACTGAAATACTATCCTATTTATTGTGAGATGTCATATAATGTGTCTGAAATAGCTAGAAAAATTCAGGCCCAGTCCTCAGCTGGTGTGAAGTCACCATAGCTCCATTGACGTCAATTTACACTACCTGAGAATCAGGCCCTGATCGTAATCATCCATTTTAGGTCACTATTTTGGAGATGGGATTGAAACTTATATTTTCAATCAGAAGCTAAGGCTTAAAAATGGTAAGAAGGGATACTGACGTATATTCCATATTCAAAACTCTACCTCTTCTATGGAATCACTGGGCCATATCCTCAGCTAGTGTTAAGTCAGCAGATCTCCAAGTTTGACACAAAAGTTCTTGGCATCAGTAAATCTGTGGCACATAATTTTAAGCCAAGCTAATGTAGCCTGCTCAGGTTTCCATAAGACTAAATTTTGAAATTGTTTTTCCCCCAATTCCAAATTACTTTTAAATAAATAATCTGTAAAATTGCATGACAATAAAAGAAAATGCATTCCAATCAAGGCCTTGTCCTCCCACAGCATGCTGGGCATCAAATCTTTGGCAAGGTCACTGGTTTCTGTGACATTCTAGCATGGCAACTTGATTTAAATTTTAAAAATGAAGGCTTGTAATTAAATATGGAAATGATAAATCTGCACATTAGCCCCTGGCATTACTTATTTTGCCATTATATTCAGTTATGTTTTGCTGTTCCATATTTTAAGTTTTCAGTATTCCAGAAGGATAATTGCATCAGTAAAGTTGGGGGGAAAAGGAGGCAGGGAAGCTGTAGGCTTTGGTAGCTGAGTAGTCTGGAGGGGCTTTTGTTACCTGGGCAGACAGTTTGTAATGGTTGGATTAATACATCAACTGGATGTTTAGGCTGAAAGATCAGCAGTAAAACAGTTAATGCTGACATTTTAAAATTTACATCTTTAGGTTCCAGAGTAAACAGTCAATTGAGACGAATAAGGCTGTTCACTTTCACTCCTTTCAGACCCCTTGTTTCAGATTGTTTGCAAACTCAGAAAGACAAAACATTGCATTGGTTTATACTTGGTTCCCAGTATCAAAGTGATCTTTGAACCAACGTTTGTTGCTGCTGTTTAAAGAAAGCTATTTTAAAAACAAACAAACAAAAAACCCACAACCCTATAACAAGGGATGAATTTTGTGGCAAATTCCACATGGCAGAATCCATAAGACACTACATGTAATTTATTTTAGGGAAAAAGAAAGCAATATCCTCTCCTGATCCTGTTTTAAGGCAACTAACTCACGCCTAATTAATGCAGATTACCAGGGAAGATATTATATAACGGCAACTTCACATATAATTTTCTTTAAAGTTTATAACTAAGTATCTGAAAAATCTAAATATATTGAACATAGAGTTGCTTTCATTAATTTTTATGAGATAAAGTTTTATATTAAAAAGAATAGATCTCATCTGACTTTGCTATGGTGGGATTTTCTTTACCTGCTTTTTTTTTTTTTTTAAATCAACCGACAAAACTAATCACTGCTTTTCATTATTTGTATTTGTTCAGAATCCTTAAGATTCCAGCGAGAGTCCAGAGACAAAAAGTAGACGCTAAGAACAGGTTCATTTGCCACATTTCACTTAAAACAAAGTAAGTCTTAGATTTGGAGAATTCCAAACGGAGGTTCGGGGTCTCTTAGTCTTGTCAAAAGAGACCACAACAATGGTTTTGTTATTGTTGCTGCTGCTGAAAGTGAAGATGGAATCAAAAAACATATTTTAAAAGGTTGGCATAATAGGAGCTCATTTGGACTTTATAGCCGTTTGAAAAATGCAATGCTTTTAATAAAATAATGATTAGACATACAATTTGCAGATGCAAAAAATGGAAGCCACTGCTCCAATGTTTGATCTGATGTTCTTACTGGAAAAAAAACTGGAGGTATGTGCCAGGTGACAGTTACAGCAAACTACAATACTTTATCTTTGATGCACACCCCTTTTTAATTCATGTTTTACTGTACAATAATCAGCTAAATACCAGAAGTGCTATCCCTACACTCTTTGCCCTCATTTGATGTACAGAGCACAGCTCAACTCTTACTACAGCTTCTCAAAACAAAATACCCATTTTAACGTTCACCTCATTCATTTGGTCCATGAACATTCATGTCTTCCCTTTTTCCTCTAAGAGAGGTCACAATGTTCAGATACCATTGGGCACAGCTAATGTAATATTGAATCACATTCAAGAAAGTTAAGTATCTTAACAGTGAAGTTGGATTGTTCTTATATGCCTTCTCCTGTAATCCACCCAAGGTGGCTCTCTGTCCCCCTCCACAGCTTTGCCTTAGAGGGCTGGGTCTTTTGGCTCAGGCCAGAGAGACTCACGCTGCTACATCAGGAGGTCTCCTGGGTTCGATCTGCATCGTTGATGGTGTCTCACTCAGAGGTGTTGTGCAACATTCCTAACCCCAAATCAACCCTTGCATTTCATGATTTCATCTTTCAGTAGCAGTTTGTAGGGAGGGGAAGAAGAACAATTATTCTTAGATCACATAGGGAGATAGTCTGGAGTTGGGTGGGGGTGGGGTGGGGTGTTCCTTTAAAAGAAAAATGAGAGTCTCATATTCACTGTTCCCTAGACAGTGAAGAGGGTTTTTTTCAGATGACGGATCCACCTGAGCATGCAAATCAACAAAGGGCCATAGAGCACATCTTCAGAACAGAGACCATTCATGCTCAGTTGGCTGTCAGTCAGCATTTTATGATAGCTGAACATTCCACATCTTTGGCTAGAGATAGGCTAGAATTTGAACAATCCAAACAGGAGGAGTTCAAAACTTTTGTCGGGATCTGCATTTGAATTTTGTAAATGGTACCTATCTTAAGATTTCAACGCTACAAAATTTCCATGGGTAACGAGAGCTTTCACTGAATCCTCTCCCCACCCCCCTTTTTGTGACCAGCTCCCATATTTTAGATATTCCCAATTTCAGCGCTGCCTAACAGTCTCTTGGATGCCTACATTTATGCCCATCTGTTATAATGGCAGTGCGCCCAGTTTGAAGTAGTTTGCTCCATTTCTCTAAGACAGATACTAAGCTAAGGCTGGTTTGAATGGACAGATAACACTGCAGTGCCAATTTGCTACAGGAAGGTCCTCTCGGAGACAGCTCTGCCATATTGGTTCCATGTTTCTTTTTCGTGAAATTATATTTGCTGACATGTATTCAAACCTGCCCTCATAAAAAGTTCTCCAGGATGTTACCCTTTACTGTAATTCCACCTACCAGCGAAACAGATAGTATCAAAGCCAGAAATGAGGAAAAACAGCAAGATCTTAATATGTCAGACACTTCAGACTATATGGTGTCGAGACCATATCCACATGCACTGTGCAGATAATCTGATAAAACCAGGAAGGACTAATCTGATGCTATCAAGACTCAGTGGCCCCAATCTTGTCCATCAACTGGATGATCAGGCCCCAGCCTCCCCGCCCTGCCACTAATTGTTCTAAACAGCTCTGCTACAAGTGGGCAGCACAGACTTGTGAGGCTTCAACATATGTGGAAGCCAGCAAGAGTAGGGGGCTGAGAGAGCAGTTGCAGGAAGGGTAAAAAAGAGGAGAGAAGAAGAAAGAGGAAGAAAAGTGAATGGTGTTGAATGAGGTAGTATCTGCTTGAACTTCCCTTGCCCCTCATCTCTTGTTTTGCTAAGCAGCAATGAGAGTTTATGACTCCCACCAATACATTTACTGAACAATAAATAATATTTGGCACTTCCATGGTACCACAGGTTCTCAAACATTTGACATGCATTAGTGACTACATTTCCTAACCTTGCCAAGAAAGGAAAAAGTAAAAAGCAAAGGCTACAAGGACATCTGTTCTCTCCTGTAAATACACAGCAATGAAATATACTCCTTTTCTCCCCAAATATTTGTGGGAGGGGTGGAGGGGGAACACTGCCACTGGGAACATGGGATAATGGAGAAGTGATAACTCCGCTGCATGCCCAGTGGATAGAAATAGGAAGTGACAACACTGCTGCATGACATGTCTATATTTCAGAGCTTGTTTTACACTTGATATTTCCCCCCCAGCTTTCATTTAAAAAAGAAATTAGGGTGAAATCCTGGTCTCATTGCAGTAAGTGGCAAGTCATCCATGGATTTCAGTGAGGCCAGTATCTCACCTTAAATCACTTTCTTGATAGTTTTCTTAATATACCTGTAAATCTAAGTCTAAAAAATCATTTAGCCCAGGTTTGGAAATGTTTTCCCCATCCCTCCTCACCCCACAGTTTCAACAGAACACAACATACCATTGAACACAGCACTTTTCAGCCATAGATCTCCAAGTGTTTTGTTAAACAAATAACTGTTAACCCCACTTTATCAAAAAGGAAACTGAGGTACAATCAGGGAGCATGATCTGTCCAGAAGCTCTGAGGCAGAGCTGGCAATAGAATTTGAGTCTTCAGAGACACAGTCTAGTGCTCTAACCTTTAGGTACACGACCTATTAGTTATCAGCTTTAATTAAAGTAAAAAAGTTTTTGAATTATATTAAATGAAAGCAGAAAAGTTATGTCTCCTTTCTGGTCCATCCCCAAACCCCTTAGGTCATTTTCCACAACAGAAATAAAAGCTTTCTTGGTCGTGTCTTTTGTCCTAAACAGCAGCGGTTAGCTGCTTGTGGCTAATTAGTTACTCAAGTGTAATAATCCTCCAGTGTGACAGAAACTGTTTAGATGGAGTTCTCTGCAAGTAGTGTACTCTTGGAAAAGATGCCATAAATCAGCAGGGTTATGGAACTCTTTAAACAAAGCAAATCTGCTGTGGGAACCCATTACAGATTTAACCATGTAATATTTATGTACCTAGCTGACTTGTGCTTTTAACTTAACACTTTTCAGCCAGGGTTTTTTAGCACCTGGATCACATTAACCAAGAATGAAAGTCACCCAGTATGCAGAGTCAGCATAAAGCCTCGACACAAGGCCTTCAATATAGGGTTTGCATAGGACTTAAGTGGTATACACAGGCCTTGCACTGGCCCTCTGTACAGAGGTGAATTTTACCTAAAGCTGTGAACAAGAAAGATACAAAAAAGTATCAGTTTCACTTGTTTACCTATACAAAATGCTAAATCCATGGAGTACAGAATCCCCACTTATTACTATCCATGAAGACACGTAGGTATACAAGAGATGCAGACAATCAAGGAAAGTTCTTATTCTGAAGAGGGTTTTATGCAAAAGCAAGACAACAGAAATCTACAAACATATTAGACAATGGTTGTGGACACTGAAGACAAAGTCTCATCTAACAGTGACTATCAAGTCTGGATGCCCAACCTGAGACACCTTTAAAGGGTCTGATTTTTTGAGAGGGCTGAACACTCATTCTCTGAAAACCAGGCTCCTTCAGTGAGTCACAAGTTAGGCACCCAAACTCATTGCTGAATATGTAAACTATAGGCCCAGGTGTCCAGGCATATTTTATTAGCCTTCTGTAGGTCACAGCGGTGTACCATCTGGTCCTTAAGTTACCAAGTGGAAGAGAATCCATTAAGGGGTTAAAAGCTTATATGCACGTTTTACTTACACACACACACAATTTAACTCTCTCTCTTCACTAACGTTCTACCCCCATTTAACCTAACAGCCACAGGGGGTTCTTTTTAAATGACACTTTGCAGACAAAATCTGTAACTTCACCTCTTTGTGCCTTTGGTTTATCTTTCTACCCTGTCTTGTCTATTTAGGGGCAGAGGCAGTCCCTCACTAGGTGTTTGTACAGTGCCTAGCACAACAGGGCCCTGATCTCTGTTTGGGCTGCTCTGCACTATCATGATACAAATAATGAAAATTAAGCTTGTCTCTCCACCATGGTCTCTCACACCTCCTTTGCCAATCCTCTGAGAAATGGAATGTGGGTCATTAAACCAGCTCCCAGTCAAGTTTCCTAAATGGGATGTTAGTCAGGATTTAAGCTATCACTGCAGTGGCTGGCCTGCAAGGTAAAGCATCACTGCTGCTGGGCTGGAGAAGCAGCTGGGGAGCATTTAAGCTAAGATTTAAAAGGACAAGGACAAGGCTTGTGACCTGCTCTATGGACCCAAATTCAGTTTCTCAGGACTTTAGGCAAGTGGGAGAGAAGAAAGCAAAAAGGAAAGAACTAGAGGTGCTGGGAGGAGCGAGGAATCATAGAATATCAGGGTTGGAAGGGACCTCAGGAGGTCATCTAGTCCAACCCTCTGCTCAAAGCAGGATCAATACCCAACTAAATCATCCCAGCCAGGGCTTTGTCAAGCCTGATCTTAAAAACTTCTAAGGAAGGAGATTCCATCACCTCCCTAGGTAACGCATTCCAGTGTTTCACCACCCTCCTAGTGCAAGTTTTTCCTTCTATCCAACCTAATCCTCCCCCACTGCAACTTGAGACCATTACTCCTCGTTCAGTCATCTGCTACCACTGAGAACAGTCTAGAACCATCCTCTTTCAGGTAGTTGAAAGCAGCTATCAAATCCCCCCTCATTCTTCTCTTCCTCAGACTAAACAATCCCAGTTGCCTCAGCCTCTCCTCATAAGTCATGTGTTCCAGTCCCCTAATCATTTTTGTTGCCCTCCGCTGGACGTTTTCCAATTTTTCCACATCCTTCTTGTAGTGTGGGGCCCAAAACTGGACGCAGTACTCCAGATGAGGCCTCACCAATGTCAAATAGAGGGGAATGATCACGTCCCTCAGTCTGCTGGCAATGCCGCTACTTACACATCCCTAAATGCCATTGGCCTTCTTGGCAACAAGGGCACACTGTTGACTCATATCCAGCTTCTTGTCCACTGTAACCCCTAGGTCCTTTTCTGCAGAACTGCTGTCTAGCCATTCGGTCCCTAGTCTGTAGCGGTGCATGGGATTCTTCCGTCCTAAGTGCAGGACTCTGCACTTGTCCTTGTTGAACCTCATCAGATTTCTTTTGGCCCAATCCCCTAATTTCTCTAGGTCCCTCTGTATCCTATCCCTACCCTCCAGTGTATCTACCTCTCCTCCCAGTTTAGTGTCATCTGCAAACTTGCTGAGGTTGCAATCCACACCATCCTCCAGATGATTTATGAAGATATTGAACAAAACCGGCCCGAGGACCGACCCTTGGGGCACTCCACTTGATACCGGCTGCCAACTAGACATGGAGCCATTGATCACTACCCGTTGAGCCCGACAATCTAGCCAGCTTTCCATCCACCTTATCGTCCATTCATCCAGCCCATACTTCTTTAACTTACTGGCAAGAATACTGTGGGAGACCATGTCAAAAGCTTTGCTAAAGTCAAGGAACAACACGTTCACTGCTTTCCCCTCATTCACAGAGCCAGTTATCTCGTCATAGAAGGCAATTAGATTAGTCAGGCATGACTTGTCCTTGGTAAATCCATGCTGACTGTTCCTGATCATTTTCCTCTCCTCTAAGTGCTTCAGAATTGATTCCTTGAGGACCTGCTTCATGATTTTTCCAGGGAATGAGGTGAGGCTGTCTGGCCTGTAGTTTCCAGGATCCTCCTCCTTCCCTTTTTTAAAAGATGGGCACTACATTAGCCTTTTTCCAGTTGTCCGGGACCTCCCCCGATCACCATGCGTTTTCAAAGATAACGGCCAATGGCTCTGCAATCACATCCGCCAACTCCTTTAGCACTCTCGGATGCAGCGCATCCGGCTCCATGGACTTGTGCTCGCCCAGCTTTTCTAAATAGTCCCGAACCAGGAACTGAAGGATAAAGAAAAGGAGACTTTATATAAAACAAAAACAAACAAACCAAAAAGAACCCACCACACAACAACCAACCAAAAAAACACCTCACCCCTCTTCCCAACTCTCCAATTACCCCACTCAGCACACGTTGTACTTCAACAATCACTTCCACCTGGCATTTTCCTATTGGAAAAAAAAATAAAGTAGGGGTCCTGTTTAGTCTTGTCAATAGAAAGCAAGAGTCGACAGTGCTTATTGCTCCGCAAAGGGCAGCCGCGCTCACTGGTTACGGGAAGCAGGACACTAGGTAGGCAGAGAGGACAAAGCCTTAGATTATAAAGATTACTATCTTGCATAAAAGTTGAGAAGGGGTTTGTATCCTTTGATCTACTATTTTACCCTTCTATGGGTAACTAATTTTCTTTAGTCACAGATACATTGCACAATATATACCTGCTCATGCACATAAAAATGTATTTTAAAGGAGTAAAAGGAGACTAACAATAAGCCACTGTACTAACAGGTTTCTGGTCCACTTCAGATGGTTGAAGCTACTGGAGCAAGTGCCAAAGTAGAGTGGCCCTGGCTATATTAAACATGTACATTTTGGGTCTGTTCCTCTGAGCTGTTGAGCATGCAATTTATGTCAAGCTCAGCAGAACTGAGCCCATAATTAGCATATTTGTTTTGAATGGGTGTAGCTGGGTGCTCAGAACTTTTGAAAATTTGGCAGTTTATTTAGGAGATTAGCTTTGGGTCATTAACCCCTCCACCCCAAATTCTTGTCCATGTGTAAATAATTTCTGTAAATACTCAGATGTTATGCAATGCGTGAGGTGGTCCTCATGACTGCAAGTGGTGAAAGGTGATGGTCCTTGAGTCTCTGTCCATGGGACACCTTATGGATAGATTGGAGTCCTTGTCACATAGTATCTGCATTCCAGAAGCAGTGGTAAAAGTCTGAGATGTGACACTGAAAAACTGAGATCTACTGAGAGAACCTCTACTGCAAAAATTCTCTTCTTGTTTTGTCTCCTCTGAGCAAGTCTAGGACAACACAGCAACATTTTCCTCCCAAGTGGGCAATCTCACATTAGTAGCAACTTTATCATTAATCATCAGCTCTATTTTGTGCATTCTGTACTAGCCTCAATACTAGATTGTGTGATGTACTCCTTGCTTAGAATTAAACTGTGGATCGAGAAACTATTGCCATATTTGAAGGTAGCAGGCAGGGACTTCAGCAGCAGTGGCTGGGGTTGATCTGCCAGTAGAAAACTTCTGGAGGCACTGGAGCAGCAATTGCTATAATTTTGAAAAGGGCACAACATGAGTTCTCTCCACTGCAGGCCACTGTGGAGTGTATAGTGGCATTGGTGGTGCTAACTCTCTCCCCCCATGCTTCAAATCAGGGAATACGGACTACTCCCTGTGCAGAAATGCAATAGGAACAGGGCTGGATTTCACCTGTATACTTATGGAGCCAGAGTATGACCCTTGATTTCTTGGTAAGTTTCATGAAAATTGAAAAATTTTCTTTGGAAAATGCAGATACTTAAATGATAAATATATGCTCCTGTAGCATTAAAGTCGTTTCTGTTCCAAGAGAAATTGCCTGTCCTGCAGGACGAGTTCTACAGAGTCCCTCGCTCCCTGCAGGATAGGTGAGATTTTAAGGCTATGGGTCTGCAGAAATAAACACCTGCCTAAAAATACATGAAAGGATTATTCTTGATTGTCAAAATGCTACTTAATGGCCTGATCCAGTTACTACTTGTCTCAGTGCACAGCCAGTGATTCATGGAAATTCTACCACCCTCCCAAACTCTAGAGACACAGGAGTTCGTTCTACTAGGCTCCAACAGAAGAAAGCTCTCCTTTCCTGGGATTGTAGGAGCACCACTCCTTTCCCAAGAAGATCATTTTTGACATTGGTCTAGAAATGGGGTTGTTGAGAAAGCTCTTAGGGGAACCCAGTGCATCTTTGTAGGAAGGCTGAGCATCTTAATACTTGGTGTGTAGGGAATGGGTTACCCTCCAGTTGCCTGAACATCAGCAGCAGATTAAAATACAAGAGTTGAAAGTGGGCTAAACTTATTAAGCTTCTCAACAGTTGTTGTTGGTCAGCTGAACTGTTCAGCTGATGTCTTCTTAGCCATCAGTAAGTCATCTATAGTCATTATGTCTGAGAACAATGGACATACTAGCAAGTCAAGATGACAATATTGTTAATGCCAAGGATGCTGTTTGTACTTGAGAACAACAAATTTCCATCTTCAAAGAATGCTAGAAGTCTTAACTCTAGGCCAGATCCTCCCTTGTGATGAGCATTAGAGTGGTGATTGAGGTGAAGAGAACCTAGGGAGCTTCTCTGTATCCCCAAACCAGTATGCCATACAATTGCATTAGAGGAGTCCTACTAACATTCAAGACAGGAGCCTTTGTACTGCAACCCACAGCACTTCACAATCCCAAGTGGGGGGGAAGGGGGCATGATGTATCAGCTGTGGATGTGATAGTGTTCAGTTGTCTAGTGTGTACGCAGAGGTTGGCACAGTCACTAGCTCTCATTTTCAGAGCAGCAGTAAGGTGAACTGAGCATTCCCACCAATCCCTTTCAACCTCAGTTCCACCTAACTAGTCCTGTTGGTGCTGGTGGGCAGTCCAACAGTAAATGCTGAGCCAGTGCCACTTCATCTCCCTTACATGGCCACATCTCAAGGGTAGAATTTCACCCCATATACTCATAGGATTAGTTCATCCACCATTGAAATGCTCAGCCTCTGATGTTGAAGATTGGTTATGCAGCTAGTTAATAGTAACAGTGATATCTTTAGGACAGGAAGTGAAGTAGAATGCTACAACCAGTTGACGCTACCTAGGATATTATGTGAGAAATATTGTAATAATTATGCCTGAAACTTGTTCAGTACACAGAGCTTTCAAAAAAAATAAGGGTGTTAAAGCACTATGGTATATTCCCTGCCAAAATGATAAGGTTATCACTGATCTATTGCCCTGCAGACTTTAAAGTCGCAATTCTGAGTGGAGTGCCATTTGTGCCTTGAGCTCATTTCCATCTTAAACATATGCTTAGTATTGAATGCCTTATTTAAGACCCTAGACAATGTTCAATGTCATGTTTCCTAGAAGAATAAAATTCCTTGTGCCTACTCTAGATACAACTTGCAAGTTATCAGCATATAAAGTATGTCTGTACACAATAACGCTATTTAGGGTTTATATAGTATTTTAATGTCTGAATAGTGCTTTGAACAAATTCATCTTTGTGAGGCAGGTAACTCTTATCCATCTTTTAGACAAGGGAAATAGACACTGGGAGGATAAAAACACTCAACTTGGTTGAAAGTAACTGAGTGGCAGAGTTAGGATTATTAGAATTTTGTAGTTCCAAGGGTTCAATTCTACAGTGAATCAGAAAGAAAAGGGGAACAAGTTTAAATCGTATTGTTACTTCACCAGACTCTGAAGGGTGATGGGAGCACGCATATACATCTGAACCGTTATATGTCATCTTTGCTTTAAAATAGGATCTCTAGAGGAAACGCTAAAAACGTCCTTCTCTCTCTAATTAGCAATTCATTTTGATCTTACACGATGAATAACCTGAAATATAGCCATTATAGTCATGCAGCACTGCCATCAGCAAAAAACACACGTAATGTGCAAAATGGATTAAAATAGCTCCTAGATGACAAAACCAATTTCAGGGTTCTATTATGTTAGGCGCTGTACAAACCCATTTAAGCAGGGACAGTTTCTTGTAAAGAGATTTTGAAAACAAGGCAGATCAAGGGCCGCAGAAACAAAGTAATATGTCCACTTTACAGTTAGGGAACCGAGGTACAGAGATTAAGCTCAAGAGGACATGGAAAATCTGTTAGAAGCAGGAATTGAATACACGTCTCCCAATCCAGTACCTAGACCAGAAAGTCATCCTCTCTTCTAAAATCTGTTCATGCTGGAGAATGCAGGCAATTATCCTGCTCCCTCTTGATCCAAGGAAACAAATGTCTAGTTGAGCTTTATATAAAGCCCCAATCCTGCACTAGGTACTGTATAGATGCAGGATTGGGTTTGCAGTCTAAAATTCAATTGCTACAGAGACTTCAAAGTTAATACCTTATTGTTCATATAAAATTATCCATACTTTGCACTAACTACCATAAAGGTTGCTTTGCAAACATTTATGAAGGGAACCTCACAATACCATTCCTGTCAGGAGGGGAAATATTATATTCCCATTTTACAGATGAGTGCACTCAAAAACAAAACAACTCTTAGCACCTAAGACACTGAATGCACTTATGCACTTTCAGACTTCAACAACAATTACTTATATAGTGCCTTTCATCCACAGATCTTAAAATGATTTACAAAAGCAGACAAGTATTTTAATCTCTTTTACAGATGGGGAAAAGGAGACAAAGGCCTGAAGAGAGCAGAACCAGCAATAGAAAGAGCTCTGATCTCCTAACTCCCCGCCCAGTACGCTATTTATTGGGCAACACTGCCTCACATGTACTTAAACATTTGCTTGTGAACAACTACAGCTGGCAGGTGCACCAGATATTTTATGAGTGCAGCCTTAAAATTATTGGCTTCAGTGACTTGCATGCAAAAAATTAAATAATGTGGCAGAGTTGGGACTAGAGAGCACAGATCTCCAAACTCATCATTCTGGTCTTTAACCACTAGACTATGTTCTATGTCAGATAAGGAAACTATGTCTGTCTGAGGCAATCAAAACAGGAGAGATGGTAAGAAATGGTCTTCAAAAGGTGATAGTGAGTAGAGAGAATTGCTAGCTGAACTACTTATGCTTTAGCTTGAGCCTATCATGTTGCTTCTAATTTTCACCTCATCTTTGTTTTAGTTCCACTTGACACGTTTTGGGCCTGGGCCACACAGATCTCTATGCCAGACTGTTCGCAATTCCGAGTGTTTTGCCTTGCCTAGAAAGTTAGAGTGCTGAAATATTTGCTAGAATAAATAGAGGTTAAGTGTGAAGTAAGTAGGTGAGCTTTGCTTCACGGATATTGATATAAAAAGCAGTTGCCATACTATTTTGAGTGATCTAAAGAACAGATGTTTGTATGTGATTTATGAACACAAATGTGTACATCTTCCATAAATAGCAATATGTTCCAGTAACAAACTGAATAGAGAATTCTAGCCCAAGAGGGCTGGGCAACTGCAGGCAGTATTTGAAATTGTCCATTAATTCTTGGTTTTAAATGAAAAATAGACTATAAATCCAATCCTGTAATCCCTTCACATTTGAGTGGTTCCTCTGATTTCAAAATAGGACTATTCATGTAAGTATGGCATAATCAGACCTGATAATACAGATGTCTTTTTAAGATAATTAAATGTAATTAAACCAATAAATAATGACATTCAATATACAGTAAATGCACTTTGGAAACATTACATTAATATGACCTAGTTTGTATTTTAGTCATTATCAGAATTTTAGCAAATTTCCAAAGCTAAAAATTTTATGGCTAAGTATTCACCGAAAGCTTCTAGTTCTCTGAATAATTTCTGTAAGAGTAATCAAATATTTGATTAAGCAAATAGGTCATCACCACTGCTCACACTTGCACTGGTCCTAAACTATTGTGGTTAAACAGCATCCCATTTCTCAGAAAGATTGTGTTGCAGACATGTAATATTAGCTGATGTGTTTAATTTTAACAGCACAGTTAATTTTTGGACAGCAAGTTTACTCAAAAACCATCTTCAGTAGCCATCAGTGAAATCTTCTGGACTGAGGGAAGCTATGTATTTATTCAGCAATTTGCCATGTAGGTCACAAAGTTTTTAAAAGATTTCTATAGCTGCTATTTTATTTCAAAGCAGGTTTTCTAACATGCCAACATTTATTCTTTAAATTTCATGGGCAGTTGCATTACACCAGGAATAAATTTGGTACACAGTATAGTTTCCGTTTATACACACATTATATATACATACATACATACACACACACATATATACACACCATATCACTAGAAAAAAATGGCTCCATAAGTGGCAGAATTTACACAAAGCAATCTATTATGATTCGTATTGAATATAACATTTTCCCTTTCTGTGTTAGACTGGTAAGTGGTATTGCTCTGACATGTTACACAGCTGCTACTCTTTTCCCCAGAGGTGGCTGCATTTCATGGTGGGTGAAAGGATTCCCTAGAACATCCTTTTGCTCCAGTACTACACAAGGATATTAAAATATTTTCATAAACTTTAAGGCCAGATGGGACCATTATGAGGATCTAATTTGATCTCCTGCGTACACCAGCCATCTAATGCCACCCAGTAACTCCCACATTGAGTCCAGATTTAGGAATTGATTCTGCACTCCCAACACACCCCAAACTTCTATCCACTTCAATTAGGGTTTGTAAAAATATTGTGAGATCAGATAATACTGCTTCGCAGTTTAGGTTCTGTTGTTGTCTTTTACCCATGTGTTGCAGAAGTGAATGCTTCCTCCCTACCCCCCCTTTCTGCTACAGAAGGACTTCCTTTCTTGCAGTGTCCATAAATTTTTACTTTTAACACTAAGTTTCATTTCAATAAGTTACTTGCGTTGGACAGCCAGCCAAGAAATAAAATAAAGCTTCTGTTGACAATGGTCAAGTGGATTTAACTCATTCTTTGTGTGTGTTACTTTATTTCAGGTCCAGTGTCAATACAATATGAAGATGTGGCATTTGAGAGGGTTTTATATATATAATTTTATATATTTAAAAATGGAGAAACAACATGAACAATGGAACAGAAGAACAGGTAAACTGGTTTTAAAAGGGAATAAAAAGGAGCCAATAATTATGCCTCACTCTACTTGCAAATCATGCTCAGGACCTCATATAGTGTGAACTGGCCTAGCTCTATTGATACCAATAGAGCTATGCCAATTTATACTAGCGGAGGATCTGTCTTAATACCATTTTTAGATACTGCCACTGGAATTCACACTTTCGTGTCAAAATTGAAAAAGAGTTTGAAAATGCACTCTCTTTCTTCCTTCTCCAAGTGTATAACTGAAGGCTTGCTGACTGTGGGAGATTAATGAAAGTAGCCAAAAACTGTGCACAAGTGATAGTTTGTGACACGTGCAGAACAATGTGTTTTTGCCCCTTGCTTCTAGACAAATGAATATTTATATGCAAGGCATAATTTTCCCTGTAGTAACAATTTAACAACATCAAGGAGATGCTATTAACTGTTAAATGTTGTCAGTGCAAGTTAAAGATGCTGTAAGCCACTCAAAGCCTTTACCACTGAGCTACATTAACATAATCTTTCAATCAGTGCAGAAGCTGCATAGAATTTTTTTTTAAATGTATCCCTAAAAAGCTATGCTAGGAGTGCAATTCTTAGAACCTGTATGTACTTGCAAGAAATCCCCAATTCCAGACTATTTGTATAACCAGGTGCTTGTCTTACAATCTCACTGCATGTAAAGGCAGCAAGATAGATTCAAAAGGATGTTCAATGCAGTCAACATGGATCCAGACTTATTTGGCATCTATCATGTATTCCGCAATCGGTGGGTGGGTGTGTGGAGGCGGAAAAAGGAAGGTGAGGGACAAAGAAGAGGGCAGGGAAGAGTTTCAAATGAAAGCTGCAGTCACTATTTCCAAATAGGGAAAGGAAGCCTAATTAACTATACCATATAGGGAAACTGTAAACATGAGTGGTAGTGAACAGTGAAATCTAGTTGCTGATATTAGCCAATATTATGCAGTTAAACATTCTTCTTTGATACCAGATAAAAAAGTCAAGATGTGGACTCCTGTTAATTAGGAGTTGAGATGCAGCTTCCTCAGCAGCAAAGTAATGGTTTGTGCAACACACACCCCCCATATCTTCAATTTAGGTCAGCCATCAAGAGGAGGAAAAAAGGACTGGAGACTGAAGATGAGATGCTCTATTTCACACAGTTGCCCTCTGGAAGGACTGGCAAAGGCAGTCACTTAAATTAAGTGCAGGTCATCAGACAAGATATATAATCTATTCCTGAAACAGACAATCTCAACAGCCCAAATCCCTATGGCCTTTACAGCGACACAATGAACTACTTCCTCATGTACCTCTGTCAATTCACGTTAGGTTCCTACTTTTTTAAAAGTGATATTTCATGTACATTATGACCCTATTGCTCATAGCAAGGAAAGTGCTTTGGTTTATTTATGACCTACTAACCTTAAATTAAAAAAAAGCATACAAGTAATCTGAATGTTCTCATAAGCCTGGAGATTTGAAATAAAACTTAAAATAAATCTGGCATTTGTAGTACAGCCAGCTAAGCTATATTTGCCCAGTTGGGAATTTTTTTTTTTTAAATGAAAACCAGATGACAAGAGGAAAGCATTATTACCCTACATAAACTGCAGGTTTGGGGCATCGGGACTGCAGCTCATGAGTGCCTGGATTTCTCATGAGCCTCTGCTTCCATCAGCGTAGAGTTAAATAAAGCAACACTGTGGTTTTACATCTATCTCCAGTCTAGAAGACTAGAATGAAAAGCCAGCTGTAGTTTTTGAGATAGAATTTAACCCAGCCACAGAACCTAACCTTGGAAATAGAGAGGTTGGTTATCAGCCAGGCAACATTTTGTGTGTGTGTGTGTGTGTGTGTGTGTGTGTGTGTGTGTGTGTGTGTGTGTGTGAGAGAGAGAGAGAGAGAGAGAGTGTGGGGGGGGGGGGGAAGTGACAGAAAAGGAGAAGTCGTACTAAAAGAAATGGAGAATAAAAAGCAAACATCCTCCCTCTTCTATGCTAAAATGTGAGTGACCCTAAACTGCTCATTTAGCTGGGACAACATTGACCACACGCAGATCAGAACAAAGGCCTGTCGAATCCAAGAGCCTGATTCTCCACTCACTCATGATGATGTAAATCAGGAGTAACTTCACTGAAGCCAATGGAGTTGCACTGGAATAAAACCAGTGTGAGTGAGCAGATAATCAAGCCACAAGACTGTGGTCTGCTATATGTGGATACATCACAAGTTCTTGGCTGTATTGGCAAAACAAGTTTACTCTGCATTTACTTTGAATTCTGAAGCTTTCACAATTGCAAGTGATTCATTTCCCAGGCCAAAAAAAAAAGAAAAAAAGAAAAAGGAGCCTCCTGTCTACAACACACACTGTAGCCCGCAGAAGAAAGAGGACTCCAGTTTATGCTACTACAGTCATGCTGATGTGCACCAGTATGATTTTCTGTTCGATAAAGGACAGCAAATAATTTATCTTAGTTTACTATTACATGTTTAAAAAGTGGGGCAATCAATTCCAGTATATGCAGGTCTCATAAATATAAAGGGAAGGGGGTTAAGAAGCTCTGATACAGTACTATAAAATCCTCTTACCTGTAAAGGGTTAAGAAGCTCGGGTAAACTGGCTGGCACCTGACCAAGAAATGACCAATGTGGGGACAAGATACTTTTAAATCTGGGGTGGGTGGGGGGTGGTGGAGAGAGAGAAAGGCTGTGTGTCTGTGGGATACCTTTGCCGGGAACAGACCAAGGATGCAAGCCCTCCAACTCCTGTAAAGTTAGTAAGTAATCTAGCTAGAAAATGCATTAGATTTTTCTTTTGTTTTTGGCTTGTGAAATTCACTGTGCTGGAGGGCATGTGTAGTTCTGTTTTTGTGGTTTTTTTGTAACTTAAGGTTTTGCTTAGAGGGATTCTCTATGTTTTGAATTGGATTACCCTGTAAAGTATTTACCACCCTGATTTTACAGAGGTGATTCTTTTACCTTTTCTTTAAATAAAATTCTTCTTTTAAGAACCTGATTGCTTTTTCATTGTTCTTAAGATCCAAGGGTTTGGGTCTGTGTTCACCTATACAAATTGGTGAGGATATTATCAAGCCTTTCCCAGGAAAGGGGATGTAGGGCTTGGGGGAATATTTTGGGGGAATAGGACTCCAACGGGTCCTTTCCCTGTTCTTTGTCTAAATCACTTGGTGGTGGCAGCATACTGTTCAAGGACAAGGCGGAATTTGTGCCTTGGGAAAAAGTTTTTAACCTAAGCTGGTAAAAATAAACTTAGGGGGTCTTTCATGTGGGTCCCCACATCTGTACCCTAGAGTTCAGAGTGGGGAGGGAACCTGACATGGTGCTAGCAGTGGGATCATTTTTGAACCAAAAGCACAGCAGGATTTTTAAAAGGACAATTTTTTCTCTCTGCTTGAAAAACAGGGAGAGTTTTTTAAAGCTGATTAGAGCTGCAGGTTCTGTCCCTTTGCCTGGAGACAGAGCAGCCGCATAACAAAAGTATCACACAGACAGACAAAGCCTTCCCCAGGCCCCCAGATTTGAAAGTATCTTGTCCCCCCATTGGTCATTTCATGGTCAGGTTCCAGCCAGGTTACCCGAGCTTCTTAACCCTTTACAGGTAAGAGGATTTTATAGTACTGTATCAGAGCTTCTTAACCCCTTCCCTTTACATTTATGGCAGCAGGGCAAATCAGTTAAAAGAAATAGCTATGACTTAAAGTCCTTGTCACGGAGCCTTATTTATCATACTAAAGGAAATAGCACAGAGTCATGATATGTGATGTCTTTTAGCTTTGGGGTTCCATTTATGTGAATATTAGCAAGTTGAACAAGAGATGCTTGAAGTGAAAATAGGTTATGCATTGATATGCCAAATATACCACACCAACCCCACTTGGAAACAAGATTTCAGATGCAGCACTTAATGAAAACCAACAAGTCATCGGTTTCATGATAACTAGTTCTGCTGCACAGTAAGATAAAAACTCTCTAGTTGAGCTTGAACCTTTCAAGGGATTTCTCTTCTGCAGACCAATTCTGCTTGCCAGTGCAGATAGTAAGCAAGGTAGATGAGTATGAATCAGAGGACAAAGTGAGACTTGTCTTTCCACTTCCCAACCCTTCCAATTAATGGCCAAAGACGACAAATCTTTGTTGCGTTACACATGAATTGCAATACTACGTACGCTTCCTTTTCTCTAAAAGCCAGTTTTGATAGAAGAGAAAGTCTAAATGAACTGGCAAAGTTTAGAAGAAAGGCAAACAACTTCCATTATTGCTGGAGCCTTATCAGAATGAGCACTTCACGAAGCGTGATAATCAAATCCTTGATATGGACAAGACACTTCAAACAAACAAAAACAAAAAAAGCCTACCACACACACATCCCATTGCACTCCAAGAAGGAATCTCTAGGTTAGAATGAGCCAGATAAGTTCACCTCTTACTTTCATAACAGGGGGAGCAAACTGAAATTTACATTTAAAGAAAGTCTAACACTGCATCAGATTGCAATCTGATTACCTCTAAACTAGTATAATGGGATTTCAGTTGACTTCTTAGGTTAGGCAGATGTGTGTGGTGGATATGTATGTAGAAGGGCTTTCTAAATTAGATTAATTGTATGGGTTGTATAGAAGCATTTGAAGAAACAGGATGCTCCTTTTAGAGCAGACAATTATTTAATATAATGCTACTGGCATATACGGTGATTTACAAAGAGAATGAAGTAGTTCTACCTCCCCATCTTCCCCTAGAAGCTTATTGAGAAACAAAAGCTGCTTAAAACAGTCAATACCCAACAACCTTAAACAGATTCAGGTTTGATTGAATTTACCCAGCAGAAGAGACTTTATTGGGACTGGGCAATCTATTAGTGACGTTGCTGGTTCATTTTGCTTTTACCCAGTTGTGTCGAGGTATGGGATTGCACACTCTGATTAACGTGAGTCAAACCATGGAGCTAAACAACACTAGATATTTCAGTCTAGATTTCCAAACTAGATAAATAAAGCTTTTAAATAAATGAAACAGACCTTTTCTTTTCATAGGATCAAAGCCTGGAGTGTTGCCAGTTCCTTGCTGTAGGACTGTAATAGAATGGGCCAAGGAGGGTGGGTGATGGTGCTAAGGGAACAATGACAAACTGAATAATCTGTATGATTAAAACCACTGTGTCAGTTATGATTCCCCCTCCCCTTTCAGATTTTTAAGGATGCTGTCAAGTCCGTGGAGTTCTGTTTTTAGTGGTTGCTTCAGTGAACATTCAACGCTGTCGGTGAGTTTGGAATTAAAGGGAAAACCATCGACCGTTGATTGTACCCTCCAGCTAACCATCATCCTCCTTGCTTCATGCTTTCAGGCCTTTCACTGAAGACAGCTGCCAAACCAGCACACAAGGTATCTCTTACCCCTACCCCATCCTCTTTGCAAAGCTTTACTAAAAAGGTCACAATCAACATTCATTGCTGTCGGTGGGTTTAACTATGTGGACAAGCTCACTGAACAATGAATGCAACTGTGGCCCCACTTTTTGCGATCACAGTCAAGAGGAATATCAGCTCTGAAAGCAGCATTGAAAGTCTTTCATATATGAAACTTTTCTGATCAAAAGACGAATATCTTCAGGATTTTTTGTTTTAAGCTGGTTTGACTTAGATGGTTGAGACAACAATCACTCCTCCCTGGAGTTGATTACAACATAAAGGGAGATCATTCTGCCATTAATATCTCTTACTTACTACAGATATGAACAAAAACTCTGGTATAGAAAAAGCCTCCCTGTATGCATGCCTGAGGACACTGAGCACAGGAAAGATGGTTGAAAACACTTCTAAAATAATAAATAATAATAATAAATAATAATAATAATAATCAAATTTATGCACTGCAACATTGCACATGCAAAGAGATGACAGCTGTGTGTGTCCTTGGCACAACAAGACAAACCCACCCCAAAATTTCTTGCAAATGGGAGCGTTAGTTAAAGAACGGCGATAATATTCCTTAATTTGGTGTAATACAATTCATTGTTATGTGAAGTTTATTTAAACACCTAATAAACATTAAAATACAAATCTTATTGGATTTGCCTCTTTGTACTGTTTTGAGATAAGCTGGAAAGAAATTACTTGTATGGCTGGTAACAAAGTTCTGCTCATTGTTTCAATTGTTGGATAGAGTGGTGAGTGGTCATGCTGCATTCCCTGCTGCCGGGTGTAAGTGGAAAAAAAATAAAAAGGGAAAATTGAAGCACACCACCACTTCCCCATCCCCACCCATGCTTCACCTACAAATCTCAGACACCAACCTAAATTTCTAACACCAGCTGAATGGGTACTGAAACATCATGCAATTCTCTAAGCCAATTTCATCCATTAGCTTCAGTTTCTAGTATGTTGGTGAGTTTTTGCATAGCCATTACTCCCAAAAGGAGAAGAATGACAAATCATTGCTTTTGTCTCTCCCTTGTGACATGCATTCCCACTGACAATGTCTGCTTTTTATTATGCATATAAATAGAAGCTTCAAACACATTTCACCTAAGATTTCCTTCTTAGCTCAAACAAACAGGTAAATATTAGGGTATCTGGCCCTCATCCTGCTCATATACAAGTAGTGTATTATACAGTACCATGCTAATGAAATGGCATTTTCTTCTGTAACTTGATCATGATGGGGTGACTGAATCTAACTTTTTTTTTTTATTATTCTTTACAACAGAGATCTGATATGGATCCAATGGGAGATCAATGCACATAGAATGCATAGAGCACCAGTTCTCTAAACAGATACCTGAAATTCTAAGGCCATGTCCTCCTAGAAACTTATGGATTTTTAGTTAACTTTGGTGCTGTGTGGTACCCTTAGTATGAAGATACATTTTGCTTTGTTCTAGTTACTGCAATAAAGAGGGGATAGCTCCAGGTGCACTGTTGTTGGAGACACTGCAAGGTTCTAGACTGCATTCATTGGGTCCTTTGTTCCATCACTTTTCCTAAGGTTCTTTTCCTCCCAGCCCAGGATATTTTAAGTGGTACTCACCCACATCCTCTCTCTGTGTTCCCTCTTCTTTTCTGGCATGGTGCCCCAGATGACTATAGAAGTTCTTACTCTAAGTACCCCAAAGGTATATTTAAAAAAGGGAGCATTTTCTCTGGAGATCACAAAAGCTACATCTTATAATTGAAAGTAGTAACTTTCAGATCAAGGTGCAGCTAATATCTCCTGGCATCAGTGTGAATTCGGATTTATTTAAACACGATTTATAATATGCTATATCCTGTTGTCCTCAGGGAGCCTCTTAAATATTAGATAGATAGCTATGGTGTGCTATGAGTTTATGAATAGACATGGTATTTATCTGAATAGAAGAACCTGGAATTTGGTAACACAGGAAGAATAATAGCCTGGTTTGGAATCATCCTAACACAGAGAAGTAATGGGAATCATTCATGCTCTTTGGTTAGCAAAATTGCATACTAGAATTGGTGTGGAGATATGAACTTCAGCTCCACATAGAAGGAAGCTGATTTTGAATATATTGTTTTGTATAAGGGATCTTTCTTTATAATACCTGATTACCTTCCTGTGTCAGAGGAGCTCTACCTTATTTTGTTTCCTGCACTGATTCAATATTACTTAACATTTATATTACAGTAGTGCAGAGAGGCCTCCATCAGGATTAGGCTAGGCACTATACAGACACTTATGAGGAGACCAGACTTATCACAGAGAAAAACTTATAATTTAAATGGTTTTCATAAAGAGTGTATCTGTGTGTGTGCGTATAAACATTTTCACCTGGACCAGGTTATACTCAAAGCAGCGGTGGGTTATGAAATTAAGCATGACATGTAGACTGACCCTATGTGAATTTCAAGACAGATATCCCAGATACATGGATGTAAGAACATTTGGACAGATAAGGGAGAAAGAGAAAACAAAAAAGCCAAGAATTTCTAGAAGTCCTTAAGAACAAGTTCCATCTCACACACAGAAATTAGGAGGGACTGAGTTTGGCACATGTGTATACGGTGTGAGCCATCAAGGACTATATATTAACCACCCTGTCATAAAAATAAAGGGAAGCGTAACCACCTTTCTGTATACAGTGCTATAAAATCCCTCCTGGCCAGAGGCAAAACCCTTACACCTGTAAAGGGTTAAGAAGCTAAGGTAACCTCGCTGGCACCTGACCCAAAATGACCAATGAGGGGACAAGATACTTTCAAATCTGGATGGGGGGGGGAGAGAACAAAGGTGTGTGTGTGTGTGTGTGTGTGTGTGTGATGCTTTTGCCGGGAACAGATCAGGAATCATCGAATATCAGGGTTGGAAGGGATCTCAGGAGGTCATCTAGTCCAACCCCCTGCTCAAAGCAGGACCAGTCCCCAATTAATCATCCCAGCCAGGGCTTTGTCAAGCCTGACCTTAAAAACTTCTAAGGAAGGAGATTCTACCACCTCCCTAGGTAACGCATTCCAGTGTTTCACCACCCTCCTAGTGAAAAAGTTTTTCCCAATATCCAACCTAAACCTCCCCCACTGCAACTTGAGACCATTACTCCTCGTTCGGTCATCTGCTACCACTGAGATCAGTCTAGACCCATCCTGTTTCAGGTAGTTGAAAGTAGTTATCAAATCCCCCCTCATTCTTCTCTTCCTCAGACTAAACAATCCCAGTTGCCTCAGCCTCTCCTCATAAATCATTTTTGTTGCCCTCTACTGGATGTTTTCCAATTTTTCCACATCCTTCTTGTAGCGTGGGGCCCAAAACTGGACGCAGTACTCCAGATGAGGCCTCACCAATGTCGAATAGAGGGGAACGATCACGTCCCTCGATCTGCTGGCAATGCCCCTACTCATACATTCCAAAATGCCATTGGCCTTCTTGGCAACAAGGGCACACTGTTGACTCATATCCAGCTTCTTGTCCACTGTAACCCCTAGGTCCTTTTCTGCAGAACTGCTGCCTAGCCATTCGGTCCCTAGTCTGGAGCAGTGCATGGGATTCTTCCGTCCTAAGTGCAGGACTCTGCACTTGTCCTTGTTGAACCTCATCAGATTTCTTTTGGCCCAATCCTCTAATTTGTCTAGGTCCCTCGGTATCCTATCCCTACCCTCCAGCATATTTACTTCTCCTCCCAGTTTAGTGTCATCTGCAAACTTGCTGAGGGTGCAATCCATGCCATCCTCCAGATCATTAATGAAGATACTGAACAAAACCGGCCTGAGGACCGACCCTTGGGGCACTCCTCTTGATACCGGCTGCCAACTAGACATGGAGCCATTGATCATTACCCGTTGAGCCCGACAATCTAGCCAACTTTCTATCCACCTTATCGTCCATTCATCCAGCCCATACTTCTTTAACTTACTGGCAAGAATACTGTGGGAGACCATGCCAAAAGCTTTGCTAAAGTCAAGGAACAACACATCCACTGCTTTCCCCTCATGCACAGAGCCAGTTATCTCGTCATAGAAGGCAATTAGATTAGTCAGGCATGACTTGCCCTTGGTGAATCCATGTTGACTGTTCCTGATCACTTTCCTCTCCTCTAAGTGCTTCAGAATTGATTCCTTGGAGGACCTGCTCCATGATTTTTCCAGGGACTGAGGTGAGGCTGTCTGGCCTGTCGTTCCCAGGATTCTCCTTCTTCCCTTTTTTAAAGATGGGCACTACATTAGCCTTTTTCCAGTCATCCGGGACCTCCCCCGATCGCCATGAGTTTTCAAAGATAATGGCCAATGGCTCTGCAATCACATCCGCCATCTCCTTTAGCACTCTCGGATGCAGCGCATCCGGCCCCATGGACTTGTGCTCGCCCAGATTTTCTAAATAGTCCCGAACCACTTCTTTCTTCACAGAGGGCTGGTCACCTCCTCCCCATGCTGTGCTGCCCAGTGCAGCAGTGTGGGAGCTGACCTTGTTCGTGAAGACAGAGGCAAAAGAAGCATTAAGTACATTAGCTTTTTCCACATCCTCTGTCACTAGGTTACCTCCCTCATTCAGTAATGGGCCCACCACTTTCCTTGACTTTCTTTTTGTTGCTAACACAGCTGAAGAAACCCTTCTTGTTACTCTTAACATCTCTTGCTAGCTGCAACTCCAGGTGTGATTTGGCCTTCCTGATTTCACCTCTGCATGCCCAAGCAATATTTTTATACTCTTCCCCTGGTCATTTGTCCAATCTTCCACTTCTTGTAAGCTTCTCTTTTGTGTTTAAGATCAGCAAGAATTTCACTGTTAAGCCAAGCTGGTCGCCTGCCATATTTACTATTCTTTCTACACATCGGGATGGTTTGTCCCTGTAACTTCAATAAGGATTCTTTAAAATACAGCCAGCTCTCCTGGACTCCTTTCTCCCTCATGTTATTCTCCCAAGGGATCCTGCCCATCAGTTCCCTGAGGGAGTCAAAGTCTGCTTTTCTGAAGTCCAGGGTCCATATTCTGCTGCTCTCCTTTCTTCCCTGTGTCAGGATCCTAAACTCGACCAGGAATGCAGCCTTACAACCCCTGTTAAGTTAGTAAGTAATCTAGCTAGAAATGTGTTAGATTTCCTTTTCTTTAATGGCTGGTAAAATAAGCTGTGCTGGATGGAATGTATATTCCTGTTTTTGTGTCTTTTTGTAACTTAAGGTTTTGCCTAGAGGGATTCTCTATGTTTTGGATCCGATTACCCTGTAAGGTATTTACCATCCTGATTTTACAGAGGTGATTCTTTTACCTTTTCTTTAATTAAAATTCCTCTTTTAAGAACCTGATTGATTTTTTCATTGTTCTTAAGATCCAAGGATTTGGGTCTGTGTTCACCTATACAAATTGGTGAGGATTCTTATCAAGCCTTCCCCAGGAAAGGGGGTGTAGGGCTTGGGGAGATATTTTGGGGGAATACATCTCCAAGTGGGCTCTTTCCCTGTTCTTTGTTTAAAACGCTTGCTGGTGGCAGCATATGGTCAAGGACAAGGCAAAGTTTGTACCTTGGGGAAGTTTTTAACCTAAGCTGGTAAGAATAATCTTAGGGGGTCCTTCATGCAGGTCCCCACATCTGTACCCTAGAGTTCAGAGTGGGGAAGGAACCTTGACATGGTGGCAGAGTGGTGGGATTATTTTGAACCAGAGATCATCATCATCATTTTGAACCAGAAGCACAGCAGGATTTTAAAAGGTTTTGTAAAAGGTGATTGCAGCTGTAGATTCTGTCTCTCTGCCTGGGGGACAGAGCAGCAGACATAACAAAAGGATTTTTCTGTAATCTGAAAACAGCTGTCAGAGAAAAGGTACCAGGTTACAGCACAGCAAACTTTTACAAGCCAGTTTTTGTTTTGTTTTCTTTCTAACTCTCGGGTGTAAAATTAGTTAAAAACAGAGAGGTTAGGATGACAGACTGCACTGTTCAACAGAAGCTGGAATTAGCCAGATTTGAGGCTGAGGAAAAACAAAAGGAACATGAAAGATGGGTAGAACTCAGACAGATGGAAATGGAGGCAAAAGAAAAAGAAATGGCAGCCAACGAAAAAGAAAGGGAGGCTGCCCACAGGAGAGAAATGGAGGCAAAAGAAAAAGAAAGGGAGGATGCTGAGGAGGAAAAGGAAAAAGAGAGGAAGCATGCACTGGAGATAGAGAAGGCAAAGGCTCAGCAGAATATACCAGATAACCCTAACAATCCTTCCCCAACAATCCACAAATGGGAGCGACTATGTCCACAGTATAATGAATCCAGTGATATTGCTGAATATTTTCTCACCTTTGAGAGACTGTGCACACTCCATCAAATTCCTGAAGCTCACAAGATGACCACCTTGGTCGTAAAATTGACTGGAAGAGCTCTGGACATATTCAATAAGATGCCTATTGAGGAGGCTTCTGACTATGGTAAATTTAAGAATTTGGTTTTAAAGCAATTTCAAGTTACACCTGAAACTTACAGAGTAAAATTTAGAGCCCTTAAGAGAGGGCCTAGGACTAAGTAATGTGTCTTAAGTAAACCAGATGAAGGATCTGTTAGATAAATGGGTCAAAGGAAGGGGTGTAACTAGCTTTGAAGGAGTGTGTGATTTGATGACTCGGGAACAATTCCTGAATATGTCTAAGGAGGATATAAAACAGTGTTTATGGGATAAGAAAATGGACTCAGACAAATGTCTTGCTTCTTATGCTGATCAATACAACAGTCCCAGACCACCAGAGAGGCGGGGCATGCCGGAACAAAATGGGTAGAGGGAGGAGAGAGGAACAACCCTGGTCGCAGTTGGAGTGGATACCAGAAGGGTCACCCTCAGACCACACCCTACTACCAGGGGCAGCCCAAGGCCCCAACTACACACCAAGGAACACTTCAGACACCTTATCGTCCCGCCACACCGTTCTCCAGAAACCCACCTCGCCCCAGTGACCCATCAGCTGGACGATGTTTTAAATATAACGAGCCGGGGCATGTAAAGGCCAACTGCCCCAAGAACCCCAACAGATTACAGTTCATTGCACCGGAATCACACCAGAGATCCTCAGGCCCAGATGCCTCCCAGATACCCTCAGAGAGGAGGGAAACTGAGTGTGGGCGGGAAGAAGGTCACCGCGTGGAGGGACACCAGAGCACAAGTGTCAGCTATCCATGCTTCCTTAGTGGACCCCAATTTAATCGACCCAGAGATCCAAGTAACGAATCAACCCTTCAAGTCAAACTCTTGACTTGCCTACAGCCAAGTTGCCTGTCCAGTACAAAGGCTGGTCAGGAACGTGGACTTTTGCAGTCTATGATGATTATCCCATCCCCATGCTCTTGCGGGAAGACTTGGCCAATCATGTGAAGCTAGCCAAGAGGGTGGGAATGGTCACCCGCAGCCAGGCTAGGCAAGCTGTCATACCGAGCTCTGTTCTGGAAACGTCTACCGGTCTGGGGTGATGGAACCAGACCCCATGCCAACGTCTGCAACAGCAGTAGTGGATCCAGTCCCAGAGACCCAGACAGAGCAAGTCTCAGAACCAGCGGAACCACCAGCACCAGAACCATCGCCAGCACTGAATCCAGTACTTGCAACACCAGAGGGCCCCACCAAACCTGCACCGGCAGCAGCAGATAACCCTACACAAGAGGCTCAGCCAGAGCCTGAACCCCAATATATTGCACCAGCGGAGAGCGGTTCACAGTCAATGGAAACAGCGCCATCACCTGCATCACTTCCAGAGGGACCAAGCCCAGGTCCACAATCCAATGAGGAACCGATATCTCCAGCATCAAGGGAACAGTTCCAGACCAAACAGAAAGCAGATGAAAGCCTCCAGAGAGCTTGGACAGCGGCACGGAGCAACCCACCACCTCTCAGCTCTTCTAATCAATCCAGGTTTGTTGTAGAAAGAGGACTTTTATACAAAGGAAACTCTTTCTGCTGGAAACCAGGAAGACTGGCATCCTCAGAGACAGTTGGTAGTTCCAACTAAGTACTGGGTAAAGCTCTTAAGCATAGCCCACGATCATCCTAGTGGCCATGCTGGGGTGAACAGAACCAAAGACCATTTGGGAAAGTCGTTCCACTGGGAGAGAATGGGCAAGGATGTTTCTACCTATATCTGGTCTTGTGAGGTGTGTCAAAAAGTGGGAAAACCCCAAGACCAGGTCAAAGCCCCTCTCCAGCCACTCCCCATCATTGAGGTTCCATTTCAGTGAGTAGCTGTGGATATTCTGGGTCCTTTTCCAAAAAAGACACCCAGAGGAAAGCAGTACATACCAACTTTCATGGATTTTGCCACCCGATGGCCTGAAGCAGTAGCTGTAAGCAACACCAGGGCTAAAAGTGTGTGCCAGGCACTAACAGACATTTTTGCCAGGGTAGGTTGGCCCTCCAACATCCTCACAGATGCAGGAACTAATTTCCTGGCGGGAACTATAGAAAGCCTTTGGGAAGCTCATGGGGTGAACCACTTGGTTGCCACCATCAAACAAATGGCCTGGTGGAGAAGTTTAATGCAACTTTGGGGGCCATGATAAGTAAATTCGTAAATGAGCACTCCAATGATTGGGACCTAGTGTTGGAGCAGTTGCTCTTTGCCTACAGAGCTGTACCACATCCCAGTTTACGGTTTTCACCATTTGAACTTGTATATGGCCGTGAGGTTAAGGGGCCATTACAGTTGGTGAAGCAGCAATGGGAGGGGTTTACACCTTCTCCAGGAACTAACATTCTGGATTTTTGTAACCAACTACAAAACACCCTCTGAACCTCTTTAGCCCTTGCTAAAGAAAACCTACAGAATGCTCAAAAAGAGCAAAAAGCCTGGTATGATAAACATGCCAGAGAGCGTTCCTTCAAAGTAGGGGACCAGGTCATGGTCTTAAAGGCGCTCCAGGCCCATAAAATGGAAGTGTTGTGGGAAGGGCCATTCACGGTCCAAGAGCGCCTGGGAGCTGTTAATTATCTCATAGCATTCCCCACCTCCAACCGAAAGCCTAAGGTGTACCATATTAATTCTCTAAATCCCTTTTATTCCAGAGAATTAAAGGTTTGTCAGTTTACAGCCCAGGGAGGAGATGATGCTGAGTGGCCTGAAGGTGTCTACTATGAAGGGAAAAGTGATGGTGGCGTGGAAGAGGTGAACCTCTCCATGACTCTTGGGCGTATGCAGCGACAGCAGATCAAGGAGTTGTGCACTAGCTACACGCCAACGTTCTCAGCCACCCCAGGACTGATTGAACAGGCATACCCCTCCATTGTCACAGGTAATGCTCACCCAATTAGAGCCCAACCTTACCAGGTGTCTCCTCAAGCTAAAACTGCTATAGAATGGGAGATCCTGGATATGCTACAGATGGGTGTAATCCGCCCCTCTGGCAGTGCATGGGCATCTCCAGTGGGTCTAGTTCCCAAACCAGATGGGGAGATACATTTTTGTGTGGACTACTGTAAGCTAAATGCTGTAACTCGCCCAGACAACCATCCAATGGCATGCACAGATGAACTATTGGAGAAACTGGGACGGGCCCAGTTCATCTCTACCTTAGACTTAACCAAGGGGTACTGGCAGGTACCGCTAGATGAATCCGCCAAGGAAAGGTCAGCCTTCATCACACACGTCGGGCTGTATGAATTTAAGGTGCTCCCTTTCGGGCTGCAGAAGGCACCTGCCACCTTCCAAAAACTTGTAGATGGTCTCCTAGCGAGATTGGGAGAATATGCAGTCGCCTACCTTGACGATGTGGCCATATTTTCGGATTCCTGGGCAGACCACCTGGAACATCTACAAAAAGTCCTTGAGCACATAAGGGAGGCAGGACTAACTGTTAAGGCTAAGAAGTGTCAAATAGGCCTAAACAGAATGACTTACCTTGGACACCAGGTGGGTCAAGGAACTATCAACCCCCTACAGGCCAAAGTGGATGCTATCCAAAAGTGGCCTGTCCCAAAGTCAAAGAAACAGGTCCAATCCTTCTTAGGCTTCGCTGGATATTACAAGCGATTTGTACCACAATACAGCCAAATCGCTGCCCCACTGACAGACCTAACCAAAAAGAAACAGCCAAATGCTGTTCAGTAGACTGAAGAGTGTCAGAAGGCCTTTAACCAGCTTAAAGCGACACTCGTCTGACCCTGTGCTAAGGGCCCCAGACTTTGACAAACTGTTCCTAGTAACCACAGATGTGTCCAAGCGTGGTGTGGGATCAGTCTTAATGCAGGAAGGACCGAATCAAGAGTTCCATCCTGTCGTGTTTCTCAGCAAGAAGCTGTCTGAGAGGGAAAGCCACTGGTCAATCAGTGAAAAGGAATGTTACGCCATTGTCTACGCTCTGGAAAAGCTACGCCCATACGTTTGGGGATGGCGTTTCCACCTGCAAACCAACCATGCTGCGCTACAGTGGCTTCATACCTACATGGGAAATAACAAAAAAACGTATTCAGTGGAGTTTAGCTCTCCAAGATTTTGATTTCGACATACAACACATCTCAGAAGCTTCTAACAAAGTGGTTGATGCACTCTCCCATGAAAGTTTCCCAGAATCAACTAGTTAAAATCATCCTTGAGATGTGGAAACTATTCTTAGTCTTTATACAGTTAGTAGTATATTTAGAGGTGCATGTGTCTTATTAACTCTGTTTTCTCCTAGAGCTCCAGGAAGAAATCACAGCCAGTGTTTCACCCTATCTGTGATTTGGGGGGTGTGTCATAAAAATAAAGGGAAGGGTAACCACCTTTCTATATACAGTGTTATAAAATCCCTTCTGGCCAGAAGCAAAACCCTTTCACCTGTAAAGGGTTAAGAAACTGAAGTAACCTCTCTGGCACCTGACCCAAAATGACCAAAGAGGGGACAAGATACTTTCAAATCTGAAGGGTGGGGGGAACAAAGGGTTCTGTGTGTGTGATACTTTTGCCAGGAACAGATCAGGAATGCAGCCTTACAACTCCTGTTAAGTAATCTAGCTAGAAATGCATTAGATTTCCTTTTGTTTAATGGCTGGTAAAATAAGCTGTGCTGGATGGAATGTATATTCCTGTTTTTGTGTCTTTTTGTAACTTAAGGTTTTGCCTAGAGGGATTTTCTATGTTTTGAATCCGATTACCCTGTAAGGTATTTACCATCCTGATTTTACAGAGGTGATTCTTTTACTTTTTCTTTAATTAAAATTCTTCTTTTAAGAACCTGATTGATTTTTTCATTGTTCTTAAGATCCAAGGATTTGGGTCTGTGTTCACCTATACAAATTGGTGAGGATTCTTATCAAGCCTTCCCCAGTAAAGGGGGTGTAGGGCTTGGGGAGATATTTTTGGGGAATACATCTCCAAGTGGGCTTTTTCCCTGTTCTTTGTTTAAAACGCTTGCTGGTGGCAGCATACAGTTCAAGGACAAGGCAAAGTTTGTACCTTGGGGAAGTTTTTAACCTAAGCTGGTAAGAATAATCTTAGGGGGTCCTTCATGCAGGTCCCCACATCTGTACCCTAGAGTTCAGAGTGGGGAAGGAACCTTGACACACCTACTATTAGGTTTACTGAAATACTTGTGGTATTTCCCACTGAAATTATCAGGGATGCTAGAAATTACAAGACAAAAGTAAATAGTATGGTTTAATAACCAGCTATGTTTCAATGGTACCAACTGTAACTTCTATTAATGGGCATCATCCTTGTGTATCAAAGGAAGAAGAGACTTAACTCTGTTTAGACACAAGATACCTCATTATAGCCAACATATTGCATAGTATTCCTCCTGACCAGCTAGTTTACAGACCACTTACTTGCATACAATACTATTGTTATAAAAATGCATAAAACAAAGTATTAGGCCAGGGGATGACCCTGTTAGCAATGATTATTCTGAAGTCCCATGGAAAGGTCTCATTTTTATGGTTTGTTAATATTATATATAATGTGATAAATCCCCATGGACCAGAGGTCTTCTGCAAAAATGGCCATGAACAATGCCATTGGTAGTAATTCACTCACAGTAATATATACTATGATGTCAAGCATATCAAAGCTACAGGGAATGCAATGGATCCTGACTGTTAATAGGAATGCTAGTTTATGATTTATCTTCCTTATAGAAAGATTAAGGGGGTAAAATACAGTTCTCTATTTTGATAAACCACTTGCTGTTCCCTCATCAGTGGTCACAACAGCATGACTGGAATTACATTAAATTAAAGATCAGATTTTTAAAATTTCCTCTGAGTGTTCCTGCAGTTAGCACGACCTCCTGGATAACACAGGCCAGAGAACTTCACCCAAAATTTTTTGGATCAAGCCCTGGATTTATGTTTGAGCTCATAGATGCAGACTTTAAGGCCAGAAGGACCACTGTGATCATCTAGTCTGACCTCCTGCACATTGCAGGCCACTGTGCCTCATTTAGGAAGATCCAGTTTTGACTTAAAGACTGCAAGGGATGAAGAATCTGATGTTCACTACCACAGAAGGAAGAACACTTCAAAGTCATTACCTATGCTTTATCTACACTAGGAACTGAAGAGCACCCAGTTGTTATGCTCTAATTGCCTCACATGGTCACTGCTAGCATGAACTAAAAAGGTACCTAGTTTGGATTAATGTAATCCTGTTGATAAAAGACAAACTAAGTATCTTTTAGTTCATGCCAGCAGCATCCACATTGGGCAGTCAAAGTGCAGTACACTAATGCCCTATGCAACTCCTGTAGTCCAAACTGAGGGGCTGTGTAGACAGAGGACTGGTCTACAATACTACTATGAAGGAGGGAAATCTTATCCCTATTTTACAGGAGGGGGAAGCAAAGTATGTAGAGATTAAATGACTTGCCCAAAATTACACAGGAAGTCTGTGGAAGACCTGGGTTCCGCTCCCAGGTCTGCCAAGTCCCAAGCACATGTGTTACTGGGAAGAAAGGAAAAATCCATTAACCGCAAGAACATCCAATGATGAAACCCACTTTTTTTGTTCTACATTGCAGCACTGCTCTTTGTCCTTCTGTATTTGCAACTACTGTACTTTAGTCTCTTTCCTGCCTTTATATGGTTACGCCTCAAAAGGTACCTAAAAACCATAATCAGATTTATGTTTATATGTGCCCAACCACTTTGAATTCTCTCTGCTGTACAGAGTAGTAGTGGGCTATATACATTTAAAGAGCAAACAGATAGGCATGTTCAACTGTAACTTCCTCATTCACCCTTAATCAAATTCTATATCTTTTTTGCCTTTCTTTGCATTGTTTTATATCCTCCTCAAACTACAGGTACCAGAAATTCATACAATATTCCAAATGCAGACAAGTCAAGGCTCCCTAAAATGAGCTTTTAACTCCCATGCCTTTCAGCCAAGCATGAATGATACAGTGCCATTATAAATGCCAACATTTACATTTATCGACTATCATTCCTTGCCGAGTCCCAGGTAGCCAAGTCCACTTTGTAGCAGTGTATTTCATCTCACTGCAATGCAGGACTTTGCATTTGCTGAACTGGAGAGCAATTTCTCCAGAACATAATTTCCCTTCAGAACAACAGACATTTCTCTAAAATTTTAAAACTTAAAGAAAGTGGGCAGCATGCATTAGCAGGCAACAACATAAACAGCAGTCTCTTACAACATGGCTATTGAAAACAATTTATTTACCAGAACACTTTACCACCAGCCCTTAAAAAGCCCCTCCCCGGAAGTGCAGGGAGGGGCTCAGAGGACCCTCTACCCCCCAAAACAAACCAGAACATTTCCACAGGTCCTAAAGAAGAATAGGTTCCATCTCAAACAGAAATAAGAGTTGTCTTCAAAGTGTGTGCGCATATACCAAGGGAGCCATTAAAACCTGGAAATTTACCACAAGCTATGCAATCAGGAAGCACTGCAGATATTGTGGTAAACCCAATTTAAATAATGAGGATTCCTGAAATTCTATTGTAAAAGTGAACAACCATCCAACACATCTTAAAATGGCACTCATTATAAACTCAATTTACACTAAAATGGAAGATGGGGAGGACCATTTGCATCGTCTTTCTGCCCATAAAGAGGACTTGCTGGTTGTTCCCTCAAAAAAATGGGGAAAAACAGATGCGAACAAGATCACTTTTAGACAGAAATTTTCTACTGTTCTAGAGAAATCAAGTGATGAAAGAGAAACAGTCATGTTCACTAGCTCAGCATTGTATATTGAGATACTAGTTCCCTCCTGTATTTCACTTTGTCACAACTAGTGAGCATTTCCCTGAGGGCTGCAAATGCAGACATACCTGGCACAGCCACATAGCAATTTCTGTTATGAGACCTTCAGCTTCTAATTTTAGATGAGGTTTAATGCTGGGATTAGAGTTTTTGGTTTGATGGAATCAAGGCCAGTGTTTGCATTGGACAGCCTCGAAATACTGAACTGTTTTCAGAAGATTTGGACAGCAATAGTGGACGTCCCAGAAGATCTTGTGTTACGATATTTCAGCCTGACTGGTAGTGAAAGCAAGTGCCCCTTTCTAGGCTCATATCTGAACAAGGGCCAAAACCAAAGAGACAGATTCAGATCTAGGGATTCTAAATTGATGCCCACTGCAAGTGAGAGGGGCTCAGCTTTGAAGTTCTGTTTTTTTTCTCATTAGTAGAGAATGATACAGAACCCAATATACTGTCAAAGGAGAATTTCTCTTATTCTCTTGTGGCTTTCTCCACCAAGCAATGGTATCTTTTTCAGTGATAACTGTTTTAAAAAAAAATAAAATAAAAAAAATAAAAACTCCTCCCCCCACACGGCTTGGTGAGCTAACCAAGGGCCTAACCTTCCAATAGTGAAGTCAATTGGAATTTTGCCATGCACTTCAAAAGAAGCAGGATTGGACCCTTCATTCAGTAAATAATAGGATGTACTGATGATACATATCCCAGTTTCCTCCTATGTTGTTTCATGTACACACAATTACATGAATAGGGACATTAAGGGTTGTGGATGTTGCATTTGTGATAGCAAACAAAAGCTTGCACCTAAGTTACTTTAAATAAGGGCTCCTGATTAAAACTGTAATTCCAATGACAAAAACCTCCTCAAGATAACAAGTTTGCTGGCATTCGTTTCTCAGTACTGCTCTTTATACTGAAGCCTCAAAGTTTCCCATTAGGCTCTGATGATGGAGCGCAAGTCTGAAATTGAGCCAAATTGTATGCTTCTAAGATGCCAAAATTCAGAGATTTCAGGCATAGGAGACAAAGCTGCAAAGCAACGTTCAGATGAACATTGTCATAGTTATGACTTTATTCTGTATTAGACACAGAATACAGGTGGCCAACTTTCCATTTTTTCAAACCCAAATACTACAGGCCACCCTGTCACTTACTCTCCCCTCCCACAGGACTCACTTGCTGTCCACAGAGCTGGGGTGGGAGGAGCTGATATGGAGCCTGCTTGCCCAATTGGGGTACAGAGGGGTGGAGGGAGTATCTATCCCTGGAGCAAGGGGATGGAGAGAACCAGGGCAATGGGAGGGTGAGAAGGCAGGATGGGTAGCAAGCCCAGCTGCCGGCCCACCTCCTCAGGTGCTGTGCACTGTCAGGATCCCTCCTCCTCCAGAAAGAGCTGCTCTTCCAGCCTTCCTGGTGGCAGAGGCAGATCAAAAGTCCGCTTACCACAGTAACTGAGGTGTCCAGACAGCAGTGCTGACCAGAGACTGCACAGGTCCCCTTTCGACTGGACTTTCCGATCAGAAACCGGCCACCTGGCAACCCCACTAAAGAATGAGATATCTAAACTATCAGAATGCCTATGGGAAATAGCAAGTTACCCCCAATTTATTTGAATAGCAAGATGCACAATTTACTTGAGTCAACAATTCAGTGGTGAAAGAAACCATTTTAAAACAATTTCTCATAAGCATTTTGTACCACTGAAATCAGAAAAAGATACAGAAATATTTTGGCTAAACTGAGTTGGGCCCAGGTGGTTGCTCTCAAAAGTCAGCATCACCATCTGATGCGTAAAACATTTCTAAATATCATAAAGTACACCCAGTGCTAATTGCTGTATTTGAAACAAAATGATGAGCCATGGCAAGTCTAAAACTCATGTTGGTGCATCTACATTAAACTGCTTTTGGATGGCATTTCCGTAGTGTCAATATGCTGCTCGTTAACAGGAAGACAGAGATGATGAGGCTACCAAGCCCACTGCCCTTTCCCTCCCACAGACTCTGGATTCTGTTAAAAGGCCAAGAACTGCTACAGAGCTAACAGGAACTGAAGAATTTCAGGTAAGATGTTTGGAGATACAGAAAGGTATGGGGGGGGAGGGGGGAAGGAGGGAAGAGAGAGGACTCAGTAACAGTAAGCAGCTGCTGTAACCCTGAGAATATTATTGAGGAAAACTTATTAGCATTATCCCGAGAACGATCTTTGTATTCCCCCAAAACAATTGCATGAGATCATTCCAGAAGTTTTAGCTGCTGCTGATCTGCTAGCTAATTCACAAACGGGGTCAGATCCTCATCTTGTTTGAGTCAGCATACATCTACTGACTTCAGCAGAGTTATGCCAGTTTATACTAACTGAAGATCTACAAACAAGCTGCAGCACCATTTACATGAGAAACACAGCCCCTGCATGTTCTGCAGTTTATTACACTAAACGCAAGGTTTTTCAGCTGTAGGGTACATGGGCTGTCTTTAAACACTGCATCTGAAAAACGTGTTCTCTCCTACAGACACATACATTTCTACCAGGAAAAGAATTGTGGGTGTCCCTTGGCAATTGGGCATATAACACTCGGATGCCCAGTTACCCAGTTTGCATATGCAAAGGACTTTTGCAGCTACATGCAAGAGGCTTTAGGACACAGTGTACATTTTGCAGATACACCCTTTACACCCACATTATGATAATCTGGCCTTACCTGCCACAAGGCATTCTCTTCAGCTTTGTTCATGCTGAGGTATGTGGGTGGGGAGAGAAAGTTCACAGCATAGTTACATTTGACAGTGGCAGCATCAGCACACTTGACGGTGGCTTGCTTCCCCTTTCACTGCACACACACTGTACTTTATGCTCTACTTTCCCTAATTAGGATATAAAGCAGAGAACTGGTAAAAATAGCTTCATTTGTTGCACTTGAACTATCAGGAAGAATAAAAGTCATCTAAGATTTTCATCAGGTCACTCATCACTGTGCCATCTGTGTGCCTTCCTGGTTCAGAGCCCCTGCTCAATTATCTCCTCAATACCCTAGTTTCATACCCCATTGGAGTCATTAGGAGCCCTTCCAATGACTTCAAAGAGCTTTGGATCAGGAACCTAGAAACAAAGGTTTCATTTAAATAATGTATCATTATGTTTCAGACACTACAGATTGCTGCATTTATTGGTGATCAGGTATAAGCATTGTGTAAAGCCATTTCTGGAATCAGATACAATACTACGAGCAGCATAATAGCTAAAAGTGAACCAAAATGCAGGGCCTGGTCCATATGGATGTCACAAACTGGACCCTTCAGAGTTAGTTTACACAAAGCAGGTTACCACCGAGTCCAAACTTTACCATGATCCATTCCTTGAGTCTATAAGGGTGATTACTCACCCTCCTCCTTCACCATTTTCTATCTTCTTAAGGCTACCTTGTACAGCCACTACCACCTTACTTCCATGAAGGTCTTTGCCGTGGGTGCCTCCCCCACAAAGGAGCAGGTGACGGACTAAGCAGCAGGGTCAGACACCCCCTAGTGCTTGGCGCAGAAGCTAGTGAACTTGCTGATGTTTTCTAGAAGCTGGCTATTACTTTCTTGGGAACCTCAGCAAGAATAGTCCAGGTCTGTCAAACTTGTGTATCCCAACAAGAACCTGAACTCACCCCACTTCCATATGGGTTCTTGGTTCCAGGCAAGGATTGTGCATAACCAATGGTAATACTCAATTCTAAGAAGATTATTTGAACCATTAATTACCTTGACATTTTTTTCTAACATAAGAGTATAGTCAGATTTGTTTAATCTCTCCATGACCATAACATTATTTAGCAGGAGGAAATACTAACCTCTGCTGAACAGAGTAAGGGCTAATATAATTAGGTGTCTATGAGGGACACCATTTTGGGGGGAATCCTGCCAATTAGAGTTAAAAGAAATATGTAGATCATTGTTACAGATAGTGGGTACAACCCATTTCCTTCCTCCACACGGCCTCGTTGAATCAAAGGGGTCTATAAAGGATCAGGAGAGGTCATATGGGAATTTCAGTGCAGATCTCTGGTTTCCTGAATTGGACTTCAGTTTCTCTAGTTTGGGGTTTGTTTGTTTTTAAAAACCTTCATCATCATCCGATGACATTTCCTCAACACTTTTACTCACTATGAGGGTCTCTCTTCACTTGAATTAAGATTCTGCTGGTTACAAAGTGTTACCAACTTTTAAATAAAGTTGCTCACTAATCTGGTTTTCCATGCCTTTGCATGTGCATTGTTTCATTCATGCCCCACCACAAATTTCACAGGCAAATGGGGGGGAAAAAAGTCTTCCTGAATTTTCATTGTAACTCAAGTTTTCCATCATATTTTTAACTGAACTCTTGGTAAAGCCTCCTCTGAAAAATTAATGTCACCACAGTTTGGTTGTGTTTGATTAAAATGGAACCTTTGACGTGTCCATTACAGAATTAAAATATTACTAGCATTCAGGGAATTAAGGTAGAACATGGATCATTGCCATTTGGCAACGTTATGTAGTCTTATAGGGCTGCATTTTCAGCCACTGCCTCTGAATTTTGAACACTCATCTTGAAGAACCTTTGATTTAAGGTGTCCAAGAACATGGCATTTGCTCCTAGAAATAAACTTGTGATTTTGTGCATGTAAACTGGGTAGACCTCTAACTGCTCATTTTTGCACAGAAGTACCGAGTACCAAGTCCAAAATTAGTTCTTGGTTAGAGGCTGCTTTGAAAATTTGGTCCACAATGTCAATAAATAAACTTTTATAAATATAGTTCTGAGTCAGCCCCAGCACTAGAAAAATAAATAGATTGCATGTTCCTTTCCTACAGAAAGTGATTCCAAAAATATATAACTGTCACTTTTCATCTTTAGAATAAATGTTAGCTATTTGAAAAAAAGACCCACAATGAGCAATTATGTTTTCATCCTTCATGTCATTTTACATCATTCCATTATCTCAGCTATGCTAGGAAGCTTAAAGGCAACATTTTAGGTCAGTGACTTGTCTACAGTGTATTTGCTATCTTGATAATTAAATTACATACATTTTTTTAAATAACCAAATTCTGAAACAGACATCCATTAAAAAAAACCCATGACCCGCTGCATCTATGATGCCACTGACACTGGGTGGGAAAATTATATTTGTTAAAGATATTGAGGATTATAAAAATTAAAGTGTTATAGTATAAAGGCTTGATAGATCAGCAAATAATTGCAGAGAAAAAAATATTTTTAAACCAAATGCCCATGAGTCAGACAATTTGACCTACTTATAAGCCATTTCTTTTCCAAATTCAAAATTTCAGAGACTGTAAATCCAAACTAAAAAAGGAGCAAATATCTGTTCTATATGTATTGATATGATTAGCAAAATACTGGTTCTCATTAGGAAAGGTCACAAGATTATTAATTTAACCACATAACATGGAAACTAGTACTTCAGTGAGCAAGGGGTTATGGACTCATGATTCATTCTTCATTCATTCTGTGTTTAGGATCACAATTTCAGTATCAAAAGCAGATTTGAAAACTATTTTCCCTCTCTGAATACAAAATTTATGGCAGATATACAAAGATTAGGTCTCCAGGCAAGTATTTTTTAAAGGCTGCATATTCCTATTGCCAATTACTTTTACCATAGTCAGTCATATAACAAAGCAGAAAAAATAGGTAGGTCAAGATCTTCAAGATTCTTGGTTCCAGCTCCAACTCTGGTTTGACACAACTAAGAGCTGTTGACAGGATGCTCTAAATTCTGCCACTGATGTGGTGTCCATATGTTAGTGGCACACAGACATAGCATAGCAGAGCTCCTCCATGTTGCCTCTGCAGCCTCAATTTAACTTATCCCTCCCCAACACACCTGAGGCATAGACCTGAAGCTAGCACAATTGTACATCAGGAAATCCTCCTAGCACATGGTAATACTCTACTACACATTTGCAGTCAAATTGTGGCCCCTTTACACCACCTGACAAGTCTTTAGAGAATCTGGCCCATAAAATCTATTTCAGCGGTAAGGAATAAATACATGCTAGCACACAGTACCTAGTTCTGCGTCAGCCCCAGCAGTAGAAAAATAAATTGATTTTTTATTTGTGTGTGATTGATTGCAAAGTACCAGGCTAGTGGGTAGAGTTTAATTTTCAAAGCCTTTTCTTGAGATGAAACACCACACAGATGGAGTCTGGCCCCAGGAAAACAAGCAGCACAGAACAAGTAGATTTGTTGCTATTGTAAAAAGTTAGGCTTAAAGCTTTACAGTCTCCCTTTCTGTGCCAGAGGGTGGCAGGTTTGCAGCAGTGTTGCTCTCAGCTGCCAGCAGGTGTTGCTGCATGTGTCAGTCTAAAGGCTCTATTCACTAAACTTTCCCACTCCAGTCACCTCACATACTCATTATGACAGGAAAAACAGGAGAAAACAGAGAGACTGTTATACCGCTTAGTCTAAAAGTCTTCACAGCCTGACCCCAGCTATGTTCCTAAGGCTGTGCAGACCAGAAGGGAGGAAAAGTTTGGCCAGGCAGAGATATTTTTGGTTCCAGTAATCTGGTCTCTGTAAGTAAGTATTACAAGGGAAAATTTGAGAGACACTTTTTTTTAAAAAAAACATGTAGTAGGTGTAAAGGCACAGGTGTAGTAGCAGCAGACAGTCATTTGACTAACAAGCAAGTTTTACACAAGCTTCCAGGTTCTCAGAAAGACTTCCCTTATAGGTGAGAGTAATCAGAAGTTTATACACAAGTGCTTCAAATATCAGTGCACTGGAGGATTTAGTAGATATTAGTTTTCCCAATTTACAGTTCCGCCTGGAGTTAGTCTCCAGTTGCATCAATTTCCTCTCCATTAGAAGAAAATCTTTTATGAGATCCCAAAAGCTTGCATGCAATATTTATTCAGTTCATCTAACTAAAGGTATTACTATGTACCTATAGTTATTGGATTTGTCCCCGATGGCACTACACATCATAACAGATGTGAAATGCAGCCCTGTTGAGAAAAGCACCAGTAATCAACTACTGCTTTGCTTTATTACGAAGCAAGTTTCCTTTTGAGACAACCTAAACTATCATTAAATATTAATTTGATATTAACATAGAATAATTAAATCTATTGCAATTTCAGAGGCCAGTATAGGATTATGGTCATTCTGACTTGTACACTAAACTAAAATACAACTGTGAAAGTTATATTACAGGAAAGTAAACAATACCAGGTTTGTTTTTTAAAATCAATACTAGAGATTGGCCTAAACTGGAGAATCCAGAGACAGGTTTCTTACATTCACTCTAAAGTGTAATTGTGTTTAAGGTTTGATTCATTATAGACATGAGTAGCCATAACACTGTCTGAATTTCCTTCCCCTGCCCCCACTCCAAAGTTTTGGGGTGTTGATACCTTCAGTTTTGGGTTGAGTCTGTCTCTACTAAAATATACAGACCTTGCAGCTTTCTTTTTTGGTTGGGGGTTGGGGAGAGGGAGAAATTATAAGGTTACAATCTCCTTTCACAACCACACAGATGTCAACTTCAAGGCACCATTAAAAAGTCAAGATAGTCATGTGGGTAAGATGTGGACTGTTCCTGCTGTGCCACAGACACCCGTGAGACCTTAAACAATGGTCACAATCTCTGACCATCAGGTCACCATCTATAACATGGAAATCATAATACATCCCTGACTCACAGGGCTTCGGTAATGCTTGGACATGATCTGGGATTACTGTCATGTAAGCAATAGAAAAACATCTAAAATAAACAGAAGATAGCATTGTTAAGGAGGACAGTGGGGGAAAAGAAGAGGTTGGTGCATTGTCTATTTTATAATGTAGGTATAATGAATGCAGCTGTTTTTATTCTTAACTATGTGATTCTTTTTTTTAAAGCAACACTTATTTGCTGGATGAGTGCCTTAAACAAGTAGTCTCATTCAGAAGGACCACGCATGTGCCAAGCCCATGTGTTTTCAAGATCAGGGCCTAAGTGAACATCCTATCTCCAAACTAACATCCTTTCCTAAATAGTCAATTACATGACGTCTGTGTAGACACACCTTCATACACAATGCCTATTATAGTATCCAATTGTCTACTGTATACAGTCTCCCCCCAAATAAATGCTTTCTATATACTTGGAAAAAATTCAAAGACGTATAAAATTGTTTTCGAAGTCCAGCCCAATCAGATCGTATCATGTCAGTCTCACAAGGGGAAGGGGAAGGTCACTGCAAATTTTGTGAAAGCTTCTACTTGAAAAATGGAGGAAGGTTTCAGGAGAGAACCAAAGTGAGTGAATAGGTGACAGGGCATCAGAGTGCATGACATGGAGAAGGAATGCTGCTTGAACAGGAAGATGGCAGAACTGGGGAGGGAGACTATGAATTTTTGTAGTAGAGGAAATTTGTGTGACCAGGGGACTTTGCACACAGAAGCTTGCCAATGGGATTGGAGGAAATGTCTGATGCGGGGGTTGAGCGAGAGCCTGGAGTGGAGAGAATGAGGAAAGGGATGAGTGGCTGATCATAGACAATGTAGGATTGTAAGTCATGAAAGAGTTGGATGAGAGTAGGAAGAGATTAGAAGGGGGGGAAAAGGATGAATGTGATGGCGATGGGGTGATCAGGGAGAGGGAACTCAGGCTAAAAGATCAGGAAGGAGGTAGTGTTTAGTGAAGATATTTCAAGTGAATAGTAGTTTTGGGAAGCCGGAAAGCCAATGCAGAGATTAAGTTCCAAAGATAAAGGTGAGGAAGCTAAGGTGGAAGGCTAAAGGGGGAGATGGGATGTAAATAGGGCATTGGACCTCACAAAGGAACAAGGTGGTAGATTGATTTTTGAAGATCTCTTTAGTTTCTCATCATAGATATGGAGATGGGTGGAGAGGAATCTGGTGAATGGTAGGTGACCTCTACATGGAAAGGACAGATGAGAAATGTTTTCCCTTCTTCCAGGCAGAAGCCTTGTCTCCCTGCCAACTCATCCTCCTGCCCAGAGCTTAACAGGGCCACTTCAATTGCTAAAAGGTTGACTCAGTGGAAGGATAAGTTAACATGGACATCCTGACTTCTCACCACCATCAGGACCATGACTCTGCATGCAGCTATGAGGACTAGACACCAGCTTCTCTGGGTCCCCACCCTGGGGGTTCTCTCCAGGTGAAAACCTGCCAGACTGGCTCAGCTGTCTCTGTGGGAACCAAATCTAACAGATGAGATGGGAGAGCAAGGTAGGTCTACTAACTCACTCATCTTCTAGGACATATGTTCATCCAACACAGACTGTCACTCAGATAGTGTCATTTACATACGAGAAATAGTTTGGGAGTACAGTGCACAGAGAATCTCTTTGGTGGATGACTAATCACAATATAGTAAGTAGTGGGGCGGGGAAGGAGGGATGAAAAACACCTACTTTATTCAAGTCTTGCTCACCCAAAGGCTCTGTTCCCTCTGGAGCTCAGGGAGTTACCTGGGTCAGGGGGAGAATTAGTACCCCAGGAGCACTGTTCTGATCCTAGCAAATACACAAGCAGCCACTCCCTCTGTGTCCAAGGTCAGGATCAAGCCCTTAAATAATTTGAGGGCTCTTATTTAGTGTATTGTTTTCCCAGTGGGTATTTAAAACTTTGTGCATTGATCCCATGAGTGCAAGTGGACAAATGGACCCACACAGAGCTCCTGACTCAGCAGGACTTTTCATGGATAAGCAATCCACACAGACACTTGAAGTTGCAGGATAAAGTCCCCCATTATTTTGTTACCATCTTCATTGCAGTTTATTGGTATTCTCTCATTTGGCTTATTTTTTTAAGACAAGCAGGATCTGTGTTTTGGATTTACAAATGGAATAATAGTAAAGTGTTGTACAGATAAAAGGCTTCTGCTGTAACTGCTCTTTCCTTCGCGATTTATTTATATACAAAAGGGCTGGATTCAGCCAAGAAATGCACCCTGTGAAATCCTATTGGCTTCAGAACACAAAAGTCACAGCAGTAATTTGCCAAGTCCTTTCCACATCTTGAAATACCATTTTGAAATGATTGTTTCCTGTGATACCACAAGTACTTTAATGTCTCTAACTGTGGTTTCTTTCTGGTAAAAAAATTAAGAGAATGTGGGAACGCAGGAAAAGCTAAGACAATATTCTCACAATCAGTGCAAAAAATTTCCCAAGAGAGTTAATTCTTTTCTGATCTCATTTTTCTTTTTTTGGCTCAAAGGGAAAAGTATTTTTGCAGGCTGATAGAGTTCATAGAAAGATTTTTGGCTTCCAGCAAATTTGTGTTCTCCTCTCACCTAGAAAGGTACAAATAAGCTCAGCCAAATCCACAGTGCTCACCACTGAAACAAAATCTGTGTAGCTCTTTTTCACTACCATTTGCAGTCATTTTCAAAATTTGGTACACTAACCACACCACCAGCCCTCTCAACCACCTATGCACATCATCTTTCACTATTATGCAGTAATATATAGCATCAGTTCTGTGGGGCCTTTTTCTGAATGTGGAATCAGAGACATTCCTTTAACTGCAGAATGTGAATATTGACTTTATCTGGTCACCCAAAGACTTCCTAGAATTGGAAATACAAGGAGTATTTTTGTAGATCTGAATGGTGCAAACACCTTTGTTCTTATGAAAAATCCATTTGAAGTGAAAATTCAATGATGCCAGTTTTAACATGGTAGGGGGGACGTGTATCTGAGCTCTCCTATTAAGATTTTCAAGGTATGTTGAGGTAATTGACTGGGTTTCTCAGGGCAGCAATGGGAGAATAATTTGGCAAGAGGGGATTAGTCACTTCCTAAAATACCCCCCATACAATAAATTCAGGCCACACTATCTGCCTCCAGCCCTGGCACAGATAAATTCAGCTGCCCATTGCCACCCTTCATACACCCCTCTGCAGGGCTCTATTGTTGTTGCCATAAGAAGGTCCTAGCTGCTGCTGGAGCACCTCTAGGCTGGTAATCCTCTTCCCCACGCCCTCTAGGGAAGAAGGAAAGGGTGTGGAGCTGCCCATTGTTGTCCTGCAGCAAAGAGAGGTCAGAGAGATCAGATTGGGCTGATCCATTTTTCTCATTTGGGGGGGGGGGGAGGGAGGAGGGCGGTGGGGAACCCTCCAGACTGTAAAAAGCCCAGCAGCTCAGGGCCCGCTCCTGTGTTTGCACAGTCCTGGGAGATAAACAACATTTAGTTCAATGGGTTATTTTAAGCTAGGATTCAATTTAGGATGGGAACGGGGTGCCTAAAGTCCCAATCTTAATTCATCAATGACTGCATTTGCACTGGCGTAACTCTCGAATTTTCACAATACTCTCCTTTCATAAACATTGTGCCATCACATCAATCCAGAGCCCCAACTATTTGCTTTCCTTCCATCAGAGGCATTACTGAGGTATTTGAAACTTGGCAACAGATTAGGTCTTGTACAATACTTGATGGGCCTGTGTTACGCCAGCTGAGCTGTTCGCATTTAGTTAAAAAGAGAAAATATACTCTCTCTGAATTTATTCCAGAGCTGTTACCCTCACTCAAGAGTGGAAACTGAAATAAGGTTAGTAGGCATTCTTTCCCTGCTACATGTGGGAAATGATGGATTTCATGCATCAGAATCCAACACAGTGTTCCTTGGAAATATTTTTCTTAATATGTAAAAAACCCAAAATGTATGACCTGTAAGAAAATTGAGCAAATAAACCTGATTGGTAGGTCCATTTGTATGACCAACTGGATACTGAAACCTGGAGCACAACTATCACCTGTGATAAGTTTCCCTTACCTGAGGAAAGACTGAACATATTATGGTATTGCCAAGGGGGGTGGGAAGAGCGCCAATGTATGTATAATGTCAGTCTACAAGGACTAAAACAGAAGTAGTATTACTTTTCACATTAGCTGAAAGCCAGGAGCACAGCAACTGACAGTAGTGACATTTAAAACCCCTTTGGGATGAGGGATTTCAGTGCATCTTTGTTGTGTGCACTTCTTTTGCATGTTACTCATGTAGCATCTCATGAGTTCTCCAAAACTACACAAACTTACATAGAACAAGTTTTTAGCTGCCAAAAAAAAAAAAACCCCTCAGTTGTTTTCCTTTGTTCCAAAGATTTAGGGCCAGCTTTTAGTATAAGTGAGAACGTCTACATTGATTTCAATTGAGCTATATCAATTTACACCAGCTGGGAATCTGACCCTTAAACTAGAGATTGCTGTGAGCCAGAGGGTAAACACTCTTGCCATTTGCAGATGGGGCCCCCTCTCTCGCTCCAACTTAAGCATCCTATTAACTTGCAAGAAAAGACGCCACGCATCACTTATGTACCTCTGTGAAGGGTGACCATAGAAAAGCATAGCTCAACAGATATAGCATGTTGCTACAAAGTGGCATCCTTTATTACACATCACAGCTCCTAGATAGGACGGGGGGAGGGGGGGGGAGAAGTGGTGCATGCACACTGCAATAAAGAACTCCAGTAATGTGAGTCAGTAATATTACTCCTACTTGCACAGAATTCAGTTGGAGACACAGCTCATAAACTACAACAGAATATTATGCCAGTATTTGGCATTTCTGTAGAGAATCTAAAGCTCTTTTTAAACACAAGTCCACAACACCCCTGAAACAGGCAAGCCTTCATACATACAATGAAGCTGAAGCACAGAGAAGTTTGAAAAGGAACACTGTACAGTCAAAATTTAGTCAGTCCATTTCAAAAGCTGAGTAGTTGCAGTTACTACACCTGCCTCTGCTGTATGAAAGGCCCAATTAAGTGGACTTTATACCGAGGGCTGACAAAGGAAAAAAGCTGCTAAAAACAGGGAACGTGTCTTCAATCTGCCAGTTACAAGTAACAACTAAAGTCACTAGCACTAGAAAGTAAACAAAATTCAGACAGAAATCTGATGTAAGTTGACAATGTCTGTTGAAAATAATTTGCTCAAAAAAAAAAAAAAAAAGAAAATCACTAGAGTTTAGGAAATAAAGTCCAGTATTGGAGACTACCAGACTCAGATAATCACTACACCATGCTTCCTCCTAAAATTAGATTACCATAGTTGGTCTGTGTGCTTAGGAGTTTCCCTGACTGCTAAAACAGTTTAGAAAATGACTCCACCAGGACACAGAATATGGTTTTGGATACCAGACTCTTAGAATTATATAGATTCATAAAATACTAGACAGGATGGGAGGATATAGATTTTTTTTTATACACACTAGAGATGTCAGCCAGCCCTAATATGGGTAAAGCATTAATGTAGTTCAAATACTACTACTAACATTTCATGACAAACTGATTTAACAGCCAGATTTATTTTTGCAACATTCCTCTAAAATTTTTTATTCAAAAGCTCACAGCTTCCTCCTCATTCAAAATGCATGTGAAATATGATAATTAAGGAAGCACCAGATAATTGGAATGCACAAGAGACATTACGACTTGAATTATTTTGTTGAAAGAACGAACTGTCTCTTGGGATCTTTAAGCAAAGACTGAGTCCCATTTCCAGGTCAGACTTCTCCATAAGTTACAGACACAGCCAGGGCGGGCTCTACCATTTTTGCCGCCCCAAGCAGTGAAAAAACCTGTCGCCGCTAAATTGCTGCTGCGGACGGCAGGAGAGAGAGAAGCTGCTGCCAAATTGCCGCCCCTTTCTGATTGCTGCCCCAAGCACCTGCTTGGAATGCTGGTGCCTGGAGGTGGCCCTGGATACAGCAAGTGTTATTTCATATTACAAAACTGGAACCCTCAAAGTTCTCTCACGCATTGCTCATTACTTCCATGCTAATACATGAACATCGTCAGTTCCCACAGTGTTGCCTTCCTTTCTTCCTGAAACTACTCTTAAACCTTGAGATTTTTCAGACAGTCGGATTACTTAAAAAAAACAAACAAAAACAAGCAGTCAAACTTGCCTGATTTCACCAGTTTTATCTCAGAATAGCTAAGTTGCTCACCAATCCATGTATCGTTATGAATATTTGGCGCAGCAAGAGACATTACAGACATGCATTCCAGATTCCAAATCAAAAATTGTCTTGTTAGTCTTTCTAGATGCATGTAGTATAAATAAGAAGAATGTCACTAACAAACATTTGCCTAAAATTACTAGATTTAGCTTCACTGCAAAGTTACCTTTATCAACATAGTGTTACTTGTTTTCTTACTAACTGAGTTTTCTGATGAAAATGTATGTGGCAGAGTTATGACTCCACCTCTATTGCCAGAATAAATGTATAAAGCCTGGACTGGAATAAAGACTAGCTACTGTAACTGCACTTCTAGGTTCAGATACCCGATGAAACCATTTAGTTTTACTTCATTATACTTCTCACTTCTAGGAGGAATACTCTTGATTTGCTACAGCTAGTTAAACTGTCCATCTTTATCTCTTTCCGTAACACAAGCTTCTATTCAAGCAGAAACAAGTTCTGAGCAGCTCTCCTTATGCAAAAGCCACCTTTGCTTTTCATTGGGCTTAACACATCTTAACGACTGACAACAGAACCCTGGAGGACCTTCTGTTAATTGTTCCAAACTCAGTTAAAGTCAGTGGGAGTTGTGAACTTTCAGCAACAGGGCCATTCATTCCTTGTCTGTTTCTACTATAGAGCAAAAGATATGGGTGGCATCTTTACAGGCTGTGCTGCCACAAGCAGAGGCCATTTCACTTGTGCTGTAGGCTTGGACAAGCTGTAGGGAAATGCTAGTGGGCAGCCATAGGTAGAGACTGGAGATCCACATAGGCTCGACATTCAGTGCTGCTTTCTACTTCTTGCAGATGGCATTTAAGAGAGGCATCACCCGTTTCCCCCGAAGTTGATTATATTAATAATCATTTAAAAGAAGACTACACAAGCTAATCAGCAGTGCTTGTGTTCCAAGAAATTTAAAATTAAATGGATACTTTTCATTTAAAGTAAACACAGAATTCTATCTATCCACAATACACTTTACACAACTTTGTGAAGTTACAAAGACACTACAAAATGTTTAGGAAGAATAAATTTTGATCAGTGATTTATTCCATTTGAATCAGTGCATAAAATGAGGAGCACTGATGGAACAGAGCAGAAAACAGCAAGCTCTAGAGTGCTGCTATGGCCCCGCTATTTCATAAGAGCAACATTAAAGAATTCAGCCCTCTCTCAAATAGGTTTCCTGATACCAAGAAAGCAAATTCTCTGTGGACCCAATTCTCTTTGCATCTGAACTGGTTAACTCCACTGGACTTCAGTGAAGACATGAATTTTCACAGCCAAAGGTTTAAATAAAATATAAGAATCTTTAGATGGTCGTTTTATTAGACATATCTCCACCAGATACTTCACTGAATCCAGGACACACCTTTACACAGAGAGACTCATTACTGGCAGGTCACTACTCCACTTCTCACTATTTGGAGGCTTTTTTTTGTTTTTTTTTTTTTTTTTAAAGAAAATGAGTGGGATATACAGTGTGTCCTACCACACAGTGAGACCTTGTTAGAGGTTTTCCTTTAATATTTCTTATTGCCTTTTGTTTCATATCTTCAGATAAGGAAGAGAGAACATTGAAGAAGGATCATAAAAAGGATATTTCTTAAGGCCCCAGTACTGCAAAACCTTTTTCTTTTGCTTAAATTTATACACCATGAATATTCCCATTAAAGTACTTAAGCATATGCTTAAGTGTTTCCAGGCTAAGGGCCTATGCAATATTTCTTCCGCAGCACGAGAAAAAGATAGGAATTAGCTCTACTTTTTTTATTTTTAGGGGCCTACCTGCTTATGTTTATTTAGAAATTCATGGACTTTTGCTTATTTATCTTTGTGATCATATAGGATCCCCTTTTTAAGAAGGGGATATCATTCCATTTATACATTTCACCACAAGTACAAACAATGAAGCTTGTGGTGAACATGCAATGGTGTCGAAAACCAAATGAATTTATATAACACAGTTTCTATTTCTTCATGTTACTTCAAGTGCCAGTTGCTAATACCAGACACTAGTGCTATACACTCCCAGGATACCACCCTGAGTGTTACAGCAAGAGGTAGATAGGATCCTGCCACACGCTGGAAGAGACATCAGGATCTGCCATATCACCTCCTGGCAATGTTATCCCTTGTCTGATATAGACCTCTTCCACTTCAAGGAAGATTGAATGAATACTGATGTACCTATAAATTTTTTGCAAGCAAGTGCACAGTACTATTTAAAACGTGGTTTTCTAGTTCAAGGGAAGCTTGTGTTGTATATTAGACTTAAGACACCACTCTTTCCCAGTCTGCAAAGCTAGGCTGCTGCATGTGGGTATCTCATGTTACATAAATACATTTTCCATTAGACTCTCTCCCCTCCTTTTTTCATAGTCTTATTTACTTTTTCTACTGTGCTGCTGTCTATACCTTTCTCTAGCTTCTCCCAAGTAGAAAGTGAACCTAGTTATTTTTGCATTCAAGTTAGACTTAACCCACAATGTTTCAAAGTGTGTTTCAAATTGACCATACCTAGTAGATTATCACCAGCTGAAAAATACCTCAAGCTCCCCCAGTTGAACAAACAAAAAAACCACACAACCACACCCCTGAGTATAAATACAGATAAACAAGAGCTGTTTGGGTCTGAAGCATCCTAAAATAAGAGATTTTAAAATATCCCACTGAGTACTATTTGCTCTTGCAGAATGCACCTAGAATTTGTTGGCAGACAATGCAGAAGGCTGCAGCCGAGGAAGAGTCCCATGATCAAGGTTCTTCTCCAGGCTTTGATGCCTCACACATTGTTTTTCCCCCCTCTATAAATCTGTTATACAAACATATTTTGTGCTCAAATACCTCTATCACTAGGTACTGTACTTGCTCAGAAAACAGTGAGAAGTAAAACAGCAATGGGCTACACTAGCACAGGGCTAATACCCAATTCTCAACCCCTCCACCTTTAATATTTGAGGCATAAGATAAGATCAAAACATAGGTGGTACTTTCAGTTGGTAGGGGATGAAACGACTCTGTATCAAAAGTGACTGCTGATGGCTGATTTAAGGAACAGCACTGATATTGCTGTGAAAGGAGACACTTATTTCTACACTATGTGATGTGGAATCAGATGGTAAGAATTTTGCAAAACCATTGGATATCCTTTGCCCTTTGGGTCTTGGAGCACTCACAGGCCCACTGAGGAAGAGTTTATCAAGACATACATGCCATTAGCAGAAAGAAATTACTTAGATAATTGAATGATTCCTTCTCAGAGTATCAACCTTGTCTCTGCTTCTCTTCTAGAAAGAGCTCTCCCACTGAAGAATCCAATGGATCCCTCATTAAAACCATACATTCTATTTCAGAAGCACTGCTGATATTGCAGGACCTCTGCTTGATCCGAGCTTCTAGCCTCAGTAAGAACAGGATATAGATTGAGAACAATGATATGGGGGCAGTCTTAAAAGTTCCCTATTACACATTTTAGGTATCTTATCATATTGCCATTAAGACAATACTTCACAAAAACTTATCCTAACAGCTTGATAGAGTATTGCTTGCACTTCCAGATCTCCCATTTACACTAATGTGAATTTTTTTTATTGTTCACATAATGCAGAAATAAGCTCTGACAATTGGAGAACATGGAAGATCTAGAGCTAGGACCAACAAAACAAGCAAGTCACACAACCAGGTTTCTTTTATAAAAATAAGAAAATCCTAGTTAAGGTTCATATTTATTTTAATCTTTCTAGATGACTCAGAGCAAGGATTGCCTTAAGACACTAGTCAGTCTTTTTAAATGGCCAAGCAAAGATTGCCTAAGCACACTAGCCAGATATTTTCCTTCTACATTTAGCATATATACAACAAACACTCCAAAAACAATAAACTGATTTCAACAGAAAGCTTAAGCCCATGCCTACCTGAACTCAGGTGGTTTTTATAAGGCTTTCCCCCCCCCCCACAGCTTTGCCTGCATTACTTTCTTTCTTGAACGAAGACCAACCTTATATATCTTCTGATGAGGGTAATGAGACCCTCCTGTTCCAACTGAGTGGGTCAAAAACACAGCTGCCTTCCCTCCACCCAAGTTAGGAAGTGAGGAGAGCGGCTGCAGTTTCATGACCATGGTCAGTGTTCAGGATCTCTTCTATAGCTACTTGTTTATTTCCTGGGGAGAGTTCTCCCAAGGGGCTTAAAAACTCCATCGTAACCAACCTCAGTAAGTGTAAATAAAACAAAAACATTAAACTGTTATACTGAAGTCAAAACAAGTATGTTTGGTCACTATTTTTCTAATGGACCTATGGTACCAGCCCTGAGGTGTGTAGGGAGGCTTGGTAAAAGAGTCCTTTGGTACTGAGCTAGAGATGTGGGGTTTGTTCAAAAATAACTGAATTTGTGTAAATTCCCCAACTAAAACTGAACCAGAGCAATACATAGTAAAATATGCACCTAACCATAGGTTTAAAAAAATTGTGATTTCCCCTCCCCCTCTACAGATACTCCAGTAGGTTGCTACTGCAAATGTCTAGCAGCAATATAACTACTCAAACTCCTAATCTATCCTCTGACTTGATACATTACAGCAGCTTTTCCCATCTCTTGCTAGAAGAAACAATAACAAATTAAATTTGGTGTCCTAAGGATAGGCAAAAAGTTACAAATGTGCGAGAGGCTACAGAATGAGTCACTGTTTGCATGGGAGCAATGATACTCAGGCACTTACTGAGTTTCTGAGCAGTCTCTGTGAGTTACATGTTTCGAGGAGCCTGGGCAGATTCAGGCAGGGCTGAGTTTTTACATGCAGTTAATAGAAGTGCTATGTCTTCTCTTCTGAGAGAGAGAGCAACTCCTGAACATTTGTTAAAACATTATTGGGGCCATACTCTGCCAGGTTAGGACAGGGCAACCACTGACTGCATAGCTCCGATCGTCATGACACATATTAGCCAAATAGAAACCCTCAGAATGGAACACGTGTTTAAGGAGCATTAATTCAGGTTTAGGGGCGTGTTCCCCAGGCATGTAGCATCTGGCTCAACAAAATGACCTTCTGATAAACAAGTGCGTTGACTCGTTAACTGCACACGATGAGTTGGTTGTGCCTTGACATGACTGAAGTAGCGGCAGCTGGTTAGGCATGTGAGCATCCTTTGTGATCTCCTGAAAAATCCAGCGTTAGTGCTCCAGCTTTTGCTCACATCTACATTACCCATGCTTGAAGAGGCCCTTTCTGAAAATTCCTGGAGTGGGCAAAAGAACAAGTTTCTTGCCCATGGAACCTTTTGAAAATGTTGGTCTTGATACTTAAGTATAAGAAGGTTAATTTAAGGTTGTGAATGGCACTCTGCACTTGCTAGCTTTCCAGCAGATATGTAAATAGACATTTTGAATGCTCTTACTCATTAAAGCCCTCCTGGTACCTTTTGTAGAAGCAGGTGTAAACCCAGTGTCCTTGCTAAATTCCAACTTGACTAAATGCAATTTCAGCTGGTTATATCACTCTTCACTTATTATTCCTAACTGTTGTGCAGTGCTGCTATGTTTCATTCTCAAACCAACTTATTTGTTTGTACAATGAGTTGATAAAAATTTTTAAAGAGCTTTAGGATCTATGAAGTCAGCAAAGTTGCACCTGCTAACATCAGGTCTGAATTTATACAGTTATACTCTGTGATCATGAAACATTACAAAAGTGTGATTTTGAGAAGCATAAGCTCCTTCTAACTTACACAGAAAGAAATCAATGTTAACTATTAAAAATATAAATGATTTGTTTTGCCTGGAAGTTGTGTCCTGCAATTTTTTTAAAAAGTCAATTTAAAGTTTCCAAGCACTGAAAAGAATTCTAAAGGGTTCTGCTTTTAATACTCAGCATCTGTCTAGAAATATATCAATCATATGATCATAAACAGCTGTTGCATTAGACTTTTAATCAGCCATGATTTTCAAAAGAGAAGAAGAATGTTGGAACAGATGATGGAAAGTTATTGCATAGAATCCCTTACTTAGGAATTCCAAATTCCAATTTTAGGGAGACAAAACTTTATTAAGTATTGTAAAAATTTCTCATGTGTAAAGTACTTTGTTATAAAAAGCATAAACCATCCCATATGTATGGAATACATGAACACAGCATGCACACACTCACAAAAGTATTCAGAGTGATATGTTCAATGTGATATAGTAAAATGCTGCATATAGGCATTGTTTCGTGTCAAATATATAGGATACATATCACTAACTACAACAAATTGCAAAGAACAAAGCTGTTGGCTAACAGAGATATATTATCTCCTCAGTACTCATAAGCTCCAGTAATGAGAGTTATGAATTCTTGCTGATGGATGACTTTATCCCTTAATCTAAAAAAAAATAAAAAATTGTGGGTGCTCAATAAGAGCCAAATGCAGCTCTCAGTTTCATTGATATAAATCTGGAGGAACCCCACTGAAGTCAGAGTCATTCCAGATTTACACTTGCGTAACTGAAAACTGAATTTGGACCTATATGATTGCTCCTTATTCTTTTAAAGAAAATGTCATTTTCTTTGAGATATCAGCATGACAACTCTGTCACTTGCCTTTCATAAGAACATAAGATGCGGGGTGAGGGGTAGTATATTTGTAATGGAGCTACTCCCATAATCTGTTAGACAAGGGGTTAAGGGCCAATTAGTGGATCTCTGATTACATCCTAGTTTGGGGCGGAGCTCGGTAAGAATCGTTAGGCACCTGGGCCTTAGAAGGAACCTGAGGGAAGAGGCTGCTTCTGTGGAGAGAATCCCACAGAGAGCAGGTCAGCTTAAGAGGAATGGAAAAATGGTTAGCTCAGCAGAGAAAGGAGAGTGTAGGAGGAGCTAGATGCCTGAGAACTAAAGGGAGGCTATGTTAAGCCCCAGCTGTAGGGAAGGAACCCAGGGAAATAGCAACACACCTGATGAAGCTGACCCAACTGCTTAATACAGGGTCACTGGGCTAGTACCCAGCATAGAAGTTGGGCCTGGGTTTCCCCAACCAGTCCTGAGGAAGAGGGATGCCAGCCTAGTGAAAGGAATACTGACCCCAGGATGGGGCTGAAGAATGACCCTAAAAGATGGGCAAAGGAATAGTTCAAGAAGAGGTCTGAAAGCCAAGGGCATCTCCAGCCTCATCCCAGCATGGGGCCTGAGCTATAAGTCTTGTGGGCACAGATACTTATTTTGATAATACCCTCTTAAGTGTGTTTTATCTATGTTACCCTCAAAAGGAGAATATATAGAGAGAGATCAGGTTTAAACATCATCTATGGCAGCTCATTGGTGACACATTTATTCACAGAAAATCAATAGAAAAAAAGCTAAGCCAATAAATAAACAAACATAACAAACAAATGCAAACTTCTGGGGAGAAATTACTGTATGTACTGAATTATATTTTAAAATTAGCCATTTGCATACAGCAAAGTGGGATACAGCAACTCACACTGCAGTTAACCCAGAGCAGGGGTCATCGATGATAGAGAGGGTTAACTGAGCACAGAGGCTGGAGGAGGCCTTACCCGGACACCTTCTGCTCTGTCCTCCAGCCTTAGCCACAGCTGGAGGAGGCAGTGGATGGGAAGGGTGATGGATGCTGGGTCTATGCAGCTCCCAGCCAGTTTGCAAACCTAAGCATCCTCAGCCTGGGCAGGAGCATGTGAACCAGGTGGGAAGGAAGCAGGAGCGTTATTTCAGATATTTTTGAGGGTGGGGGGAGACTTTAACCATGATTCCAGGGGCTACTTAAGCATCTGAAAACTCTAGGGTTTTTTGCAGATAATAACTTAGATACAATGCTCCTGTCATGTATATATATATATAGGAATTAGAAATTATATATATACACAGAAATTATATATATACACAGACACCAATTAAAGCAATATTTTAAATTTATATGTAAATTTAGAACAAGCAAGATATTCCCAATCCCAAACCTAGTGGTATCCGTTTTGGAGCCTTAACACAGATATCAGAAACACAAGTTTGATACTTTGTACGCTATCTTCAGTAGAGATAAATACTATATCTATCTATCTATCTATCTATCTATATATACACTTATTACTTTTTTGACTGGTCTGTGTATTTCATCATTTTATTTCTCTTATGCTTAAATTTAATTTTTTGAGTAATGAGTTCTAAATGCCTACCTGTCCTGGCTGGAGTAATTATCATTACTTTTATTACCATATTGTGCTTTGTCATTCATTATTTAAAGTGGTACAATCAAATAATAGTATCCTTCTAGAATGTAAATTTAGCTTGTACTCCCCTTAGCAGTGCCAGGTTAAAAAACAAAAACATTAGCTGAACTCATATATATATCTGCTTGCTTTCTCTAACAAACACACTCTGTGTCACTGCCATCACTACTCTATTTTAGTCAATTGTTCTTCAAGCCACTAAAAACAGATTTACTTAATTTTAATCTCATATGTTAAGCTTTTTCCTCTTTTATTAAGAACAGGAATTTAATTTTCTAATTATTTTGTCACTTACATTTACCGATCACAATCATGTACGTGACTCACTAACATTTGACTCCATCATTACTATTAGTTTCAGACTTGGAACCACATTTATTTTCATGCAAATATGTAGTTATTTTACAGATATAATTTAAAATACAATTTGAGAATAAGTGACCCTCATCTGCACACTGTCTAAAGTTATGAGTTCAGCTAATGTTTTTGTTTTTTAACCTGGCACTGCTAAGGGGAGTACAAGCTAAATTTACATTCTAGAAGGATACTATTATTTGATTGTACCACTTTAAATAATGAAGGACAAAGCACAATATGGTAATAAAAGTAATAATGATAATTACTCCAGCCAGGACAGGTTAGGCATTTAGAATGCATTACTCAAAAAATTAAACTTAAGCATAAGAGAAATAAAATGATGAAATACATAGACCAGTCAAAAAAGTAATAACAGTACTGTAATCCTCAACGAACTTTGAAAGAATAAAATTACAGAGAATATATGTGTATTGCGCATTTTGACAGGAAGTACCAAGTAGTAATAACAACATAAGTGTGAGTGTGTGTGTGTGTACTGGGGGGAGCGTGAGAGAGACTGTGTGCATGCCTGAGTGAGTGTGTCAGTGCACTGTCTCTTTAAGCAAAGCACTTAGGAGCCTAAACCCTTGTTCAGTACAGCAGCAACCGCGTTCCCACTCCTGAGCCAGAGACACCAGTACAGACAGGCTCCCTGTCTCCCCACACCAGCTCAGCAGAGACTCACTTTGGCGTGGCCACCTCTAACATCGGGCAAGCTCCCCCACCAGTCCCCTACCAGCCATGGATCAGCTTCCCAAAGAAGGGGAGACTGCGGTAGTGGGAGCTGGGTGGCCAGAGAGCAGCAGCTGCTGGCTGGGTACCCAGCTCTGGGAGGGGTGGCTATGGCAAATTCGGGGGGGCTATAGCCCCCACAAATCCCCCTCCCAGTGCCACTCCTGCTGAAAGCTCTCCTGTGTTAATATGTTTTGTGAACTTTCAAATTGTATCTTTTTTGTTACCCTGGAAGGGAACTGAACTTTATGATATGGCTGGAGGGCTGAGTCACAGACCTAGTGAGTCAGATGGCCAAAGGAAATATTGGAGACAAGGACCCTTTATAGCACTGCACCCTGCCAGAAGAGGCTGCTGTGGTTGTGACTACACAACCGGCACTATTGTACAATCCTTTTTACTGAAAAATGGATATCCTACTGGCATACAGTATCTGCAGTACAGTTTCACAGAATATTGTAAAGCTCCTTGGCTTAGTTCCTTTCGATGACAATGGATGGATCACTTGATAATTGCCCTGTTCTGTTGATTCCCTCTGAAGCATTTGGCATCAGCCACTGTTGGAAGACAGGATTATGGGTTAGATGGACAACTGAGCTGACCCAGTATGGTCATTCTTATTAATTAAATAGAGATTCATCTCTGTCCAGAGATTTTGGCTTAAAATCTCCACATGCTCCCACCCAATCTGGAAGTTAAAGGTCCCACACATCTCCCAGCTGAGGAAGTGAGAAATAATCCACTGTAAATAAATGTATTTCAGGTATTTTGCTACAACAAGCCTCTAGTATCCATGCTCTCCTGTGTCTATGCTTTCTACTCTGGCAGATCTTTGGTCATTATCCCAAGAGGAGCAGAGTAGTGGAGATGAAATGAGGAAAATTCTTTCACATCTTACTGTGTACCTGCAAGATAGCTTAAGGACAAATTAATACTAGTGGAAAAGCAAGCAATTTTTCTGCAGGGTGAGCTGTATCGTATCTGGGAAGGCAAAAAGCATGTCAACCCTATGGTTTTCATTACATTGGAAGACTGAACATTGATGTAAATAGAAACAATATCTCTCAGATAGAAAAAAAACAAGGAATAAGAGGAGTGTGCACTCATATATTCCTTTCATTTTTGCCCCTTAAACTTCTATATGCTTTTATAATAAACATATTATAAAGGAACCCAAGTTCAGACTCTTCCACCTACTCTAAGTAAACCAAAGAAATAATTATTAGAAACTAAATGTCATTCAGATGCCATTTTGAAGCAAGTTATTTTCCACATTTGGACATGGCCCATTATCAACCAGGACAAATTTGGATACTCATGATACATTGTTTTGTTTGTGGGTCTAGTGTAACATTAGTTCAGGTTGTTCTTATCAACAAACTATTAAAAAAATTAGGACATACAAAGTTGAGTAAAAAGTTGTAAAGTCAAGCACTGAAGTTAGGAAATGTCCGAATGAATGAATGAATGTTGCCAGTGCAACTTTAATTGGGGCCACTTGTCATACTTATTAGAATCATAGAATATCAGGGTTGGAAGGGACCTCAGGAGGTCATCTAGTCCAACCCCCTGCTCAAAGCAGGACCAATCCCCAACTAAATCAACCCAGCCAGGGCTTTGTCAAGCCTGACCTTAAAAACTTCTAAGGAAGGAGATTCCACCACCTCCCCAGGTAATACATTCCAGTGTTTCACCACCCTCCTAGTGAAAAAGTTTTTCCTAATATCCAACCTAAACCTCCCCCACTGCAACTTGACACCATTACTCCTTGTTCTGTCATCTGCCACCACTGAGAACAGTCTAGATCCATCCTCTTTGGAACCCCCTTTCAGGGAGTTGAAAGCAGCTATCAAATCCCCCCTCATTCTTCTCTTCTGCAGACTAAACAATCCCAGTTCCCTCAGCCTCTCCTCGTAAGTCATGTGTTCCAGTCCCCTAATCATTTTTGTTGCCCTCCGCTGGACTCTTTCCAATTTTTCCACATCCTTCTTGTAGTGTGGGGCCCAAACTGGACACAGTACTCCAGATGAGGCCTCACCAATGTCGAATAGAGGGGAACGATCACGTCCCTCGATCTGCTGGCAATGCCCCTACTTATACATCCCAAAATTCCATTGGCCTTCTTGGCAACAAGGGCACACTATTAACTCATATCCAGCTTTTTGTCCACTGTAACCCCTAGGTCCTTTTCTGCAGAACTGCTGCCTAGCCATTCGGTCCCTAGTCTGTAGCGGTGCATGGGATTCTTCGGTCCTAAGTGCAGGACTCTGCACTTGTCCTTGTTGAACCTCATCAGATTTCTTTTGGCCCAATCCCCTAATTTGTCTAGGTCCCTCTGTATCCTATCCCTACCCTCCAGCGTATCTACCTCTCCTCCCAGTTTAGTGTCATCTGCAAACTTGCTGAGGTTGCAATCCACACCATCTTCCAGATGATTTATGAAGATATTGAACAAAACCGGCCTGAGGACCGACCCTTGGGGCACTCCATTTGATACCAGCTGCCAACTAGACATGGAGCCATTGATCACTACCCGTTGAGCCCGACAATCTAGCCAGCTTTCCATCCACCTTATCGTCCATTCATCCAGCCCATACTTCTTTAACTTACTGGCAAGAATACTGTGGGAGACCGTGTCAAAAGCTTTGCTAAAGTCAAGGAACAACACGTCCACTGCTTTCCCCTCATGCACAGAGCCAGTTATCTCATCATAGAAGGCAATTAGATTAGTCAGGCATGACTTGCCCTTGGTGAATCCATGCTGACTGTTCCTGATCACTTTCCTCTCCTCTAAGTGCTTCAGAATTGATTCCTCGAAGACCTGCTCCATGATTTTTCCAGGGACTGAGGTGAGGCTGTCTGGCCTGTCGTTCCCAGGATCCTCCTTCTTCCCTTTTTTAAAGATGGGCACTACATTAGCCTTTTTCCAGTCATCCGGGACCTCCCCCGATCGCCATGAGTTTTCAAAGATAATGGCCAATGGCTCTGCAATCACATCCGCCAACTCCTTTAGCACTCTCGGATGCAGCGCATCCAGCCCCATGGACTTGTGCTCGCCCAGATTTTCTAAATAGTCCCGAACCACTTCTTTCTTCACAGAGGGCTGGTCACCTCCTCCCCATGCTGTGCTGCCCAGTGCAGCAGTGTGGGAGCTGACCTTGTTCGTGAAGACAGAGGCAAAAAAAGCATTGAGTACATTAGCTTTTTCCACATCCTCTGTCACTAGGTTGCCTCCCTCATTCAGTAAGAGGCCCACACTTTCCTTGACTTTCTTCTTGTTGCTAACATACCCGAAGAAACCCTTCTTGTTACTCTTAACATCTCTTGCTAGCTGCAACTCCAGGTGTGATTTGGCCTTTCTGATTTCACTCCTGCATGCCCGAGCAATATTTTTATACTCTTCCCGTGGTCATTTGTCCAATCTTCCACTTCTTGTAAGCTTCTCTTTTGTGTTTAAGATCAGCAAGGATTTCTCTGTTAAACCAAGCTGGTTGCCTGCCATATTTACTATTCTTTCTAGACATCGGGATGGTTTGTCCCTGTAACCTCAATAAGGATTCTTTAAAATACAGCCAGATCTCCTGGACTCCTTTCCCCCTCATGTTATTCTCCCAGGTGATCCTGCCCATCAGTTCCCTGAGGTTGTCAAAGTCTGCTTTTCTGAAGTCCAGGGTCCGTATTCCGCTGCTCTCCTTTCTTCCCTGTGTCAGGATCCTGAACTCGACCATCTCATGGTCACTGCCTCACAGGTTCCCATCCACTTTTGCTTCCCCTACTAATTCTTCCCAGTTTGTGAGCAGCAGGTCAAGAAGAGCTCTGCCTCTAGTTGATTCTTTCAGCACTTGCACCAGGAAATTGTCCCCTACACTTTCCAAAAACTTCCTGGATTGCCTTTGCACCGCTGTATTGCTCTCCCAGCAGATATCAGGGTGATTGAAGTCTCCCATAAGAACCAGAGCCTGCGATCTAGTATCTTGCATTAGTTGCCGGAAGAAAGCCTCGTCCACCTCATCCCCCTGATCCGGTGGTCTACAGCAGACTCCCACCACGACATCACCCTTGTTGCTCACGCTTCTAAACTTAATCCAAAGACACTCAGGTTTTTCTGCAGTTTCATACTAGAGCTCTGAGCAGTCATCCTGCTCTGTTACCTACAATGCAACTCCTCCACCTTTTCTGCCCTGCCTGTCCTTCCTGAACAGTTTATATCCATCCATGACAGTACTCCAGTCATGTGAGTTATCCCACCAAGTCTCTGTTATTCCAATCACATCATAATTCCTTGACTGTGCCAGGACTTCCAGTTCTCCCTGCTTGTTTCCCAGACTTCTTGCATTTGTGTATAGGCACTTGAGATAACTTGCTGTTTGTCCTGCTTTCTTAGTATAAGGCAGGAGCCCTCCCCTTTCGTGTTCTCCTGCTCGTGCTTCCTCCCGGTATCCCACATCGCCACTTACCTCAGGGCTTTGGTCTCCTTCCCCCGGTGAACCTAGTTTAAAGCCCTCTTCACTAGGTTAGCCTGCCAGCTTCCGAAGATGCTCTTCCCTCTCTTTATTAGGTGGAGCCTGCCTCTGCCGAGCACTCCTCCTTCTTGGAGCACCATCCCATGGTCAAAGAATCCAAAGCCTTCTCTCCAACACCACCTGCGTAGCCATTCGTTGACTTCCATGATTCGACGGTCTCTACCCAGGCCTTTTCCTTCAACGGGGAGGATGGACGAAAACACCACTTGCACCTCAAACTCCTTTATCCTTCTTCCCAGAGCCACATAGTCCGCAGTGATCTGCTCAAGGTCATTCTTGGCAGTATCATTGGTGCCCACGTGGAGGAGCAGGAAGGGGTAGCGATCCGAGGGCTTGATGAGTCTCGGCAGTCTCTCCGTCACATCGTGAATCCTAACTCCTGGCAAGCAGCAAACTTCTCGGTTTTCCCGGTTGGGGTGGCAGATAGATGACTCAGTCCCCCTGAGGAGAGAGTCCCCGACCACCACCCACCCGCCTCCTCCTCTTGGGAGCGGTAGTTGTGGAACCCCCATCCCTAGGACAGTGCATCTCATGCCTTCCAATCAGTGGAGTCTCCTTCTGTTCCCTTCCCTCAGATGTATCATCTAGTCCACTCTCCGCATTAGTACCTGTGGAGAGAACATGAAAATGGTTGCTTACCTGTATCTGCACTGCTGGTACATGGACGCTCCCCTTTCTTCTTCTGAAGGTCACATGCTGCCAAATTTCTTCACTGTCCTCCTGTCCCTCCTGCGCAGCCTGCTCTGAATCTTCAGAACATTGTGCCCGTAGAAGCATATCCTGACGTCTGTCCAGGAAATCTTCAGTTTCTCTTACGCAACGCAGGTCGATACTTGTTTCTCCAGACCTTGAACCTTCTCTTCCAATATGGAGACCAGCTTGCACTTTGGACAGACAAAGTCACTTCTGTCCTGTGGAAGAAAGACAAACATGGCACATCCAGTGCAGGTTACAACAGCTGAACGCTCCCCATCCATATTACCTTCCTTCTACGAGCTTCCTCAGGAGTTGTAGAAACTACTCAGAGAAGCTGGGAAGATGTAAGCTTCAGTGGGCTCTCCCCAGGCGACATCCCAGGCAAACTCCCTGTATTATGTATTATGATGCAGCCTTTAATTACATGCAGACATAACCATCTGTGAATTATTCATGTAAGGGACTTGTCCAGCATAAGAGTTGGGTAGCAGAGACAGAGACAAAATCCAAGTGTCCACAGTGGTAGTTAACTAACCTAACTATGATTCCATCCCTTCTCTTCCTGAAATCCCCCGGACTCATTCACTACAGATCTTGCAACTTCTGCAACAAAGGAGGCAAGGGTCTAACAGACAGACTCCACTACACAACTTCAATTCATCCCCTGAGCAGATCTGTGCATGGAAAGAGGCAAGGGTCTTGTGGAAGAAGTAGTATTTAATTATGTAATTAGAGATGGTATCATAATGCATATACAGAAGAGGCCAGAATTAAGGTTGCATGGGAAATGTTCATTGTGGCATTTCTCAACTTGAAAGTACTGGACTTTGCAACCTTTTAATCCTTAACTTTTCATGGTTTAGTTTTTTGATTGCAGAAATGTTAGACAAAAGTTTTTGTTGTTGGCAATTTCCTTAAGATCTCTTGTGTGCCATTTAAATATTAAAGCACTTACACATTTGTTAGCTTCTATGTGTATTATTGCCATTACTATCTTTGTGAAGCTCCATATTTCACCTCTCAGTGCCATGTTGATCAATATAGTGAAAGTAATTAAATTCTTTTAAAATAAAGTTGTTTGAGTAATGCAGCTTCTAAATGACACTTTTCTAGTTGTGTAACAGAAATCTGAGTCAGGACTCAGAGCTATAATTTCCCACCCCCACCCCTTTTTTTTTAAACCAATGAAATATTCTGAAAAGCTTTGCAAGGCCTATCAATGGTATACAGGAAAATGAGCTGGAATTGTGTCTTAATTTCATGTAACCCTTTCTGAGGAAAGCAATAATTCCACTCTCTTTTTCGAAGGTAAGTTACCCACCTACAAACCCAAAGGAACTAAGCAGCTTATCCAAACCCAGTCTGCTTTCATTACAACAACTCTTGTTCCCCTTCTTTTAATCTCATCAGCTGAGGTAAACCAGTCATCAAAGGCAACCAGTGCCATGACAAGCAGGACACTAGTGACTCCCCCCGCCAGTATGCAAATAAAGTGGTGGAAGGGAGTGCCTGACTTTGTCACAATGGTGCTGGTGAAACACGGAGGTACAGACCCTGTAAAACAAAAAATTCGGACACAACCTGAATGACACTCTCATTACTGCAAGGCCAATATACATGCCATCCAACACACTACAAACCTCATTCTCTTGCAAACCACAGTTGTCATAGTGCTTTTGATGTCTATTTATCTCAGAAAGTTAACTTTTGGGTCTTGTCTGTCTGTAAACGTGGGTTCACCCAGTTTCCAGCGTAACACATATCAACCTGGCAGCATAGATTGAGGGTTCTTTTTTAATATAATTACGGCACTCATTTAAAGAAGAAGCAAATAGAGTTTTAAACTATAAAATATTGTTGGGTTTTCTGGCACAGTGGATCACTTTGCTGCTACCTAGGGAGAGATTAGATTATCGAGTCACCATTTTATGTGCAAGTTCTAGAACAGACCCTCAACCCCTCCTATATCCCCTTTGTACCACTGACTTAAAAGCTGCTTTAAAAAGGTAGCACCAGAACCTTCAGCTGGCAAAGTACTGGCATAGCCAACTCTTATAAAAACTGCTCCTTCCCTACCCTTCTGCCACACCGTCAGAGTAATGTGCCCCACCCCCCACCAGTACACTGGAAGGGGCTCTAGTACAATGAATTGTAGTGATCCTGACCATAGGAGTGCTTCCTGTGACCTCTTATCCAGTAGCATAACTTAGAGCAAACCCCAACCCCTTCCCCTAGTGGGTCTAGCATTGCTGTGTATTGTATTGGTTGAAAAGCACTATACACATCACCCTAAATCTATACTGGCCAAAAAACTGCCCACACACATTTAATAAAATCATGACATACATTAGCAGGATTCTTCTGAATTTATATTACAGCAGTGTCCAACGTGTGCTAGGCACTGAACAGAAAGGAAGACAGTCCCTGTCATGAAGAGTTTACAGTCTAAGGTCCTGATCCTGCATCAAGTACCACACAGGTGCAGAGGTGTACTTGTGCAGATCTCACTGCAGGATCAGGGCTTAAACGAGCTACAGAAGATATGGGAAGGGGTAGGACACCCCGAACAAAATGTTAAGTGACGTTAGATACACTTCTTACTAGTTCCATGGGTTTTAGTTATACACCCTGTATACACGCATCCATAAAGTAATCTCTCTTTCTTGCTCATGTGTCCTGCTGCCACCCATGTTCAATACAATGGCCTTCTTCCCTTCTTGCACATCCCATGCCAGAGATTTAAGACTGAGTGAGACAGAAAGAGACAAAGTGGCCAGTCCAGAAAGTTGCATATGTTCAAAGGTAGGAGCGAGTCACCTGGGCAGTGCAGTAACCTCAAGGCTAGTCAACCCTCAAGTACAGAGAAGCTTCCACCACTAAACCTCCATGCAGCTTGAAAGGAGAGAATGGCAGGAGCTGGCCACAGTCTCTAGCTGCAGAGCTAGCTAGTCATGATAGCAGCCAGAACCACAGCTGGACATCTTGCATGTGTACATATGCCCCCTTGTGGGCAGAGGGGAGAAAACAGCAGGAATCCAAAAGACTCCACAGAGAGGTTCACAATCATAAGAGCATTTGGGATTCTGCGTGTTTATTACAGACAGAACTTGAGGGGCACAGATCTACCAAATGTGAATATATTACATTCAGCATATTCAAGCGTCATATGAACTGTCACAAAGAATAAATCCAAATAGTATTATGGTTCTCTCTATCTAACACACTTAGGGCCCCCATTAATTTAGTATCTGAGCCCCTCACAATCATTAATGTTTTTATCTTCACAACAATGCCCCAGTGAGGAAGGGAAGTCCTATTATCCCCATTTGACAGAGAGTCTTTCTGTGCCTCAGTTCCTTAAATTGCTTGCCCAAGGTCACACAAGGAGTCTGCAGCAGAGTGGGGAATTGAATACAGATTTTTGGGATCCCAGATGAGCACTCTGACCATCGGACCATGCTTCCTCTCCTCTTACCTTAGTCACTGTGCACTGAGCTGAAATAAATGAAAAGGCTCCAGTTGACTTAGCAGACTTCAGATCAGTCCCTATAGCGCCAAACTCCCTAAGAGGTAAGCCATGGAGATTGGTGCATGGGAGTTCATATGCTGGAGTATTACTTCGATACTCAAGTGCTAGAATCAAAATATGGGTGTACAATTTGCTATACAAAACCAAAATCCATTAATATAGAGAGGAGCATACAGCTTACCCCAAGAAGAAATTTCTTCCTTGCTGCTTCTTGATCAACGTTGAAAATGAGTGGGAACACTTCCTTAATATTTGTGATTAAAGATGAGGTAGGAAAAATATTTTAGCTCCCACTTATCCTCTTCTTTATTTTATTTGATTTTTTAAATCGCTACCAACTTGGAGCCCACCTGCTGGCTTCACAGGGAAAGGCCTTTCAAACAGACACTGGCTCTGCCTTGCTCTCAGAGCAATACTGAATGGGCTGGGGGAGCATAATTTTTAAATAGCCATATATGTAAGGCTGTGGGTTAATGAAACTAACTCTGTAGGTTTTGACCATACTCTAACAGCTTGGTCTTGTACCACTGAACTTAATGGTGCAGCTCCTATTAATTTTCTAAAGCACTTAAATTCTTGGAATCTGCCTATTTTAAAACCAGTTTTTGGCATTGGGACTTAGGCTTCTAACTCAGGTTGGTGCTTTTGAAAACTTGACTCTACTTCGAAAGGAGATTTGAAAATACAAAACAAAACAAACTTGGGACTCCTAATCCTAGACTTTTCTCACCAAGAGTTAATTTCAGCTAAGCCCCGGAGCCAGTGAATGCACTAGCAGTTAGTACCAAGCTCTCCAGATTCAAGGCAACAAAGGTTAAATGTGAGTTGGTTTTATTTACACGGAAGAAACAAGGTCTGTTTGCTTTAGTAATAGAATTGTGTGAATGTTTTAATTTGGGAGCGAATGTTGGTGAATTTCAGTGCTCACAAAACTGAGAGATTCATCCTGGCTGGAGCAAGGTACAGTGCAGGCAGGCCCTGTGTAAACTCCCACACACATCTCTGTCAATGCAATTCAGTCATGAGTAGCAGCAATCCATGGCTGCTATCCCAGTACTGGACCTCTCCCGCCCAGAGAGTGCCAAGTGTGCTGAAATGCGCAATGGTTTTGTGCGTGTAACTAAGACCACCAAAATGGTACATTTAATTACTTTCCCCTGTGCTTAACACTGAGGCTGCCACAGGCACTGAGTATAGAAGGAGGGGACACACAACACTGGCCAAGTGGAAAGCGAACAAAGAGACAGCAGACATTAAACCTCATACAATGAAAATCATGCAATCCATCATATGGTCATTTCTCGTCAACTGGATTCAATTTCCATACGCTGGAAACTACTTCAAGGGGCAATTCCTGCACCCTCCTTCTTTGGTCCCTCTTACAGAGGAATGGATGTAATTCTGCTTTGTGAAGAGAGGCAGGATGTGAGGGGACAAGTGGATACAAGACTCCTACGCAACACAACTCCCAGCTGGGTGGGAGCTTCCTATGTGCTACGGTAACCATATCCCTGCTAGCTGAGGTATGCAAAGATAACTGCTTATAGTTCACCATACTAGTCATGATGTCAGGGATCCTGTCACTAAACTATGCATTAGCAGAATAGCTTGCTATCAGACAACCTCTCAAATGCTGACTAATATAATAAAGACGTGCACACTCAGGTAAGATTTCACAAGGACTATTTGTTTTGTTTTTAGACAAACTGAATAGTTATGCATTAAATTACACACAAATCTATCTTATACTGTACTACAGTGTGCAATATTGATAGTGAAATAGAAGTAGGGTTAAATTATTTCATTGGCAGTGAGCCAAGTGCAAATCTTGTACTGGTAACTTCTCTTTACAAAGTTAATCTCTTGCGGGGAGGGGAGAACAACCAAGAGTTCCTCTCTGATTGGAAATGTCATTTGCCAGCATAAATGTTTGTAGTATTCTAAGTCCAAAAAGTGATTGAAGGTACTTCACTGATAATTGTTGCGCACTGATAGGGCTCAATCTACTGCACCATCCAGTCAATGGAAAGGCTCCTATTGACTTCAATGCCACAGGGCAGGTCCTGAGTCCTTAGAGAGGATTGATAGAATTGGCATCACAAGAAAGTTTTAAGAAACCCCACACAAGCAGTTTGGTTAGGGAACCTAATCCGTCAGGTTTTAAACATGCCCCCATGTATGAAAACCCTACACAAGGAAAACCAAGAGTAAGGCCACAAACGTAACCAATGTCAACTCTGGGGGTTGCATACACATTATCCCCCTGGAGGAGGAAGTTCCCCACCTTATTGGAATGTGAATGTGTTTAGTTTCGAGACATCGTTGAAGGTATAGCAGGAGCCAAAGGGAAATCTATACAGGTATTTATTAGAAGCATAGGAGGGCAGCTATTCAGCCTTCCGTCCCTCACACAGCATGGCTCTTTCAGATATTGTGCTGTCAGGAGAACCCACCCTTGAGCAGTTAGCTACATGTAATGGAGAGAATTCATCAAAAGATCATGATTACAGCAGCACAATCTTCCTCAGTGAAATCCCCATGGGGTTGCCTTCCACCACCCATTGAAAATGGGGGAGAGGGAATGATGCAGCTTGCACCCAGCTCTCCCTTCCACTCACGCACTCTAGCACTTCTGGAGGATACTTGGATGAGACCTTCTCCTCAATGGCCTCATCCCAACGGAAATGTTTATTCCTCCATTGCTGACAAACTTTACCCTCCTCACTTCTTCATTGTTTGAGTCTTCCGATCCTGCACAGCCATAGCAACGATAGTCATAATACTTGCACCCGCCCCCGGCGCTTAGGGTGCCTGCTTGGCCCACTGTGAATCAAATGGACTATAGCCTTCTAGAATGCATGCACCTTCACACTGCAAGACAGCACGTTTGAAACAAATATTAAAGAACTAAAGTAGTGGGCAGACGCCTTCCCACCATACCCTCCTACTGGTTTTGCACTCAAGATGGTTCATGCACGCTACTTTTATGTAAAGTTTTGCTAAAAAGCTGCTATACAAACAAATGGTTGCAACACCTCTTGGTTGTTTAATCTGGCCCACCCATTTCCCATAGACATGTCCAGCAGCAGAACACCTGCACACATTTATTGTGTTAACCCATTTCACTAAACTGAAGACACATCCTGTTCTTGCATCTGTGCTGTATTACTCATGCTGCCTTATGATGGCCCTACATATGTGGTCTTTGCCCCCAAACCACTTGACAGGAGCCTCATCTGCACAAACTAAGGCTCTTTGGAGCAGATGCCATCACATGGTTGCTCAGTCTGTTTGTAATGTCTCTGAGCCAAGAGGTGTCAGACTGCAGGGTAAAGGTATCAGCCTGGATGCCTATTAAAGTTCAAACTCTTGCCAAAGAAACCTGAATAAACTTTATAAAAATATTATTCCCCTCCTTTCTGTTTATCTTAGATTTTGAAGTTATAACTATTTAATTTATCATACTTGATTTACTGCACTTATTTACTTTGGACCCTTTTGTATTTGATGATTTTTGAGCAAAGAAGCGGCTAATTCAACATGCCAGTTGAAAGGAGGAAAAATTCAGCATCAGGAATTAAACTAAACAACTCCTGATTTATTTATATTTTTAGTTACAAGTTAAAGCTTGAGGTTGAGCAATTGAAATTTGAGGTGCAATTTAAAAAACTGGCAACATACAAGAGGTCTAAAGCAAGAGAAAAAAATCTATGGCTATAGGGGGATATGCACACTGGACATTTTATTTCCTAAAAAAATACTCGTGAAATGGCTCATGAGGGGTGCCAGTGGAAATCCTGGGAAGCTCTGTGTGTGTGTATATATATATATATATATATATATATATATATATACATATATATATATATATATATATATACACACACACACACACAACAGGGGCAGTTCCAGTATAAGCTTTCTCCCCACCCTCATATGTCTCCCACAACAACCATCTTGTCCTGGAGAGACCACCTTTAGAGTCCGTTCTGTCTACATGCCCATTCAGTCCTCCATCAAGAAGGATGGCAACTGCGCTGTGTGCAGTGTTGAGATCTCAAAGTATATAAAGAACTGCACAGAGGGAGTGATTTGTATTGTACAGCAAGTATTACTGGTCTTATAAATCCCAGGAACTATGTTATGTACACTTGAGTGCCATCTACTGGCATCTTGGCTTAACTGTACGAATATACCACAGTCTCATGATCACTGCTGTAACAGACTTCCCCATTATGAACTGGACTTATGCCACCAAATTCATTTCACATAGATCATCAAAGAGCAATCAGATACTCGTGCCTTTCCACTAGTCTCATGTTTGTATTGTAACTAGTGCTATGGTTTTGAGGGCTCCAAATCCTAGACACTTAAATATATAACCATAGTGTAAATACCACTTGCACACACCCCTAGGAGGAGTAGCTGTGTTGCCTGAACAAGTGGGGTAGGGGAATCTCTGGTTCCTTGTCTACATGAAAATGGGGAATAAAGGAGTAGTATGGGGAATCTCTCAGCTCCCACTCTTCTCAAAAAACAACACAAAAACCACACCACCACACACATGTGCATGTATACACACACACACACACACACACACACAATTCCTCTCTTTCTAGTTCTTCACTGGCTGGTGCAATGCAGACTCATTAGGTGGGCAATTTTGGATTGCCAGTGACAGGGCTGGTTCCTGTCTGTGGAGTTTGTGGGTCCCCAAGTTTTTTCTGCCAGTGGGTATAGCAGCAGCAGCATCACCACCACGTGATGGGAGAAGAATTGCCCAAGCTCATAAGCTGCTGACTGACTGTCTTTTACAGAAAGATGTGTATTTCCCCCTTGGTTGTAGGAGGCAGAGAGGGAAAGAGGAAGAATCTGGTGTCTCCAGTTCTCCCCTCTCCATGGTGAAAGGGAGGCTTGCCACTGGCTTTCTGAACCCTATCTATAATGCAGGGAAATTCTGTTTCTCCTGTAAGTTCCTTCTCCCTTTCTGGTTATCTATAGATGGGTGTGGGGGGCGTTGAGAGGATAGAGAAGACGGTTGCAGGGCACATTCTGCATCTGTACAAAGACATACAATTTTTTAATTGGCTATATGCTTGTCTGGGGACAAGGACACCCTTTGAATACATTTATTTCCATGTCCCATCAAATAAGATAATGCAGTGCCACATCATAACATGACTTCAGTATAACATATCACAATAAAACATATATAACCACTGGAATTGGTGATCTCCCCTCTATTTTGATGTACTTTAACCATTGGTGCTGAATTGGTAACCTCACTGTCACAGATTCACAGGAGCAGTGCTACACCCCCAGGTTGGGACAGTGTCTTGGAGGAACCCTGTTTGATGTTCCAGACCCACAAGGGGTCTTTCTGTTCCTTCAGGGTAAGCTATGAGGCCTGGCCACCTTCTGAGATTGAACCTATGAGGCTTCTGAACTCCTTCTTCACACCATGATCTCTATTCAGTGAGTCCAACTGAGATAGATCCTGGTAGAGACTTATGCACCTCACCAAGTATTTACAGTGACATTCAAGGAGTGCTTTGAAGATAGCAGGGTTTAATAGTCAACTGAACACATCACTGGCAGTCCATTTCTCTATGCTGACATAAGAATGTTAAGCATAATCCATTCTGATCATCCCAGAGCACCAGTCAAGCTGTAGTGAATCCCACTTTCAGACTCTCTGTCTCTCTCAGGCTTCCTTTCTTAGTCAGTTCCCAGGAGAGAAAGCACAGGCGCCTTCCAGAAGCCAGCCTTTTATTCCCTCACCTCACACCTTGCAGGCCTTTGTTTTGATTTTGGGGTTTCTGCTTAGCTTCCTTTTTCAGAGGCAGGGAAATCCACAAGTCATTGGAGCTTGCATGGTCTCTCTGCCCCCCTTGTTGATCTGGGCTGGTTCCACAATTGTTTCGCGCCTTTTTGGCATGCGGACAGATGGCACCGCTTCTCTCCTGGTGCTATGAATCCATCTCTCATTTCCTGTCTTTCTATGTAATCTCTATAAGTATCTACTCTTTCTCTTCTTCATCGACCGCTTCCGCTGCCAACTCTGCTCGGCCATTGTGAACTGAGCTTCCACCGCCAACTCTGCTGTGCTACCGAGCTTCTCCATGTTGTCTGTCCTGGGCTCCCGCCTCCGTGAAAGCTACAGAAGACAACCATTTCCCGCCTTTTTTTGGCTATCGTGAACCAAACAGCACCTCTTCCTCTGCCACTCTGCTCTCCTACCTTTTGCGCCCTTTTTCCAGGATTACCCGTGCAGGCGCTATAGCGCGGCAAGCATGGAGCCTGCTCAGATCTCTGCTGTAGTTTGGACCATTGTAAATGCCTCATGCATTATCCAGCAGAATGTGTAGTACCTGCAAAACCGGGTGAGGAAGCGATGACAGTGCGATTACATTAGTGATGAGGACATGAACACAGATGTTCCTAGAAGCACGGCATGTGGCGATTGGGAGATCATAGTGGGATTAGGCCAGGTTCATTCCATGGAACACCGATTCTGGGCTCAGGAAACAAGTGCAGACTGGTGGGACCGCATAGTGTTGCAGGTATGGGATGATTTCCAGTGCTGTGAAACTTTCGTATGTGTAGGGCCACTTTCATGGAACTATGTGACTTGCTGTCCCCTCCCCTGAAGCGCAAAGACACTGAAATGAGAGTAGCCCTCACAGTTGAGAAGTGAGTGGCCATAGCCCTGTGGAAGCTTGCAACGCCCGACAGCTACTAGTCAGTCGGGAATCAGTTTGGAGTGGGCAAATCTATTGTGCGGGCTGCTGTGCTGCAAGTAGCCAACGCAATCATTGACCAGCTACTATCAAGGGTAGTGACTTTGGGAAATGTGCAGACCATTGTGGATGGCTTTAATGTGCTGGGGTTCCCTAACTGCGGTGAGGCCAGTACGTAAACCGCAAAGGGTACTTTTCCATGGTGCTGCAAGCACTAGTGGATCACAAGGGATGTTTCACTGACATCAGCATGGGCTGGCCGGGAAAGGGGCATGATGCTTGCATCTTCAGGAACTCTGATCTGTTCGAACAGCTGCAGGAAGGGACTTACTTCCCAGACAAGAAAATTACTGTTGGGGATGTTGAAATGCCTATAGTTATCCTCGGGGACCCAGCCTACCCCATACACAGTCACCCTGGACAGTAGTAAGGAGCAGTTCAACTATAGTGCAGAATGGTGGTAGAACTGCTTTTGGATGTTGGAAAGTGTGCTGGCGCAGTTTACTGACTCGGTTAGATCTCAGCACAACCAATATTCCAATTGTAATGGCTGCTTGTTGTGTTCTCCACAATATCTGTGAGAGTAAGGGGAGACATTTATGGCGGGGTGGGAGGTTGAGGCAACTTGTCTGGTGGCCAATTTTGCACAGCCAGACAACAGGGCAATTAGAAGAGCACAGCAGCGCATGCTGTGCATCAGAGAAGCGTTGAAAGCCAGTTTCATGACTGGCCACGGTACGGTGCGACAGTTGTGTTTGTTTCTCTTGAAGTTACCTGTCCCCTATATATATGAAAGGAAATAAAGTCACAATTATTTAAAAACTGTTCTTTATTATTTGTTGCACAACACATTGAGAGAAATCGGAAGGTTGACCGTGGCGGGGGAGGGTACTGGAGGAGGGTGGAGGAGGAGGGAAGGACAAGTCCAGAAACCAATCAAAATTTTGGATATGCCAGCTTTCTGCTCCTTGTGCAATTCTCTGGGGTTGAGTGTGTGGGTCTCTGTAGCCTTCCCCCCCAACCCCCGGGTTCTTGGCTGTCTGGGTGAGGAGGCTATGGAACTTGGGTAGGAGGGAGGGTGGTTATACAGGGGCTGCAGTGGCAGTCTGTGGTCTTGCTGCCTTTCCTGCATTAGATCCACCATACAGTGGAGCATGTCAGTTTGCTCCCCCATGAGCTTGACCATAACATCCTGCCTGCTCTCATCGCACATGTCCCTCCTCTCTTCATGTTCATTTAACGCTTAACCCTGCAATTGTTTGCCTCCTGCGGGAGGAGAAAAAGGGAGGGTAGTATTTTAAAAGATACATTTTAGAGAAAAAAGGGGACACTTTCTCAGTGAAACAGGCAATTCATAGTACACAGCACATGTTCTTTCTCTACAAGATCGCATTTTGCCTCTTATACTGAAGTGCCTGCCACTTTGGTGTGAGTAAGCTATCACACGCGGCTGGGCAACAGAATTCAGCTTGCAGGCAGCCATGGTAAGCCCTAGGCACATGCGGGGTTCTGCTTCTTCTGCATTCATGTCAATGCTTTCAAACTGCCAGGCCCCCTTTCCCATAGCAAGCAATGCCTGGTGGGTTTGCCATATAAAAGGAGGGCCTGCAGGGTCTCTGGGATGATCGCTTCACACAACACCACCACTCCCCCGCACCCACTGCATGGCTCCGATGAGGGTCTGAGCGGGGATGAGCCCTTTAAACTAAATGCGAACAGCCCAGCGCGCTGGGTTTTCCCCCATCCCCCACCGCATGGCTCCGATCAGGCTCTCACTCACCAGAAGCGCCTTCTCCAGGGTCATGGTCCGGGAGCCTGCACTGGGAGTAGGGGGAGGCTATTGGGTCCAGCGTTAAGAATAGTTCCTTGCTAGAGGGGAAAACGGATTCCCCACTTGCCACTTGTGCACTGTCCTCCTCCTCCTCCTCCTCCTCCTCTTCGTCCTCCAATAACTCATCCTCCTCACTCCGTGCAACTCCCCCCTTGCAGGTGTCCACGGACAGTGGTGGGGTAGTGGTGGCATCACCGCCCATAACTGCATGCAGCTCATGGTAGAAGCGGCATGTTTGGGGCTGTGACTCAGAGTGCCTGTTCACTTCCCTGGCTTTTTGGTATGTTTGCCTGAGCTCCTTGATTTTTGTACGACACTGCTCTGTGTCCCTGGAGTAGCCTCTTTCCATCATGGCCCTGGAGACTTTAGCGTTTCTTTTTTTGGAACATAGTTCTGCCATAACAGATTTGTCTCCCCAACATGCAATGAGATCGAGTACCTTCCATTCAGACCATGCTGGAGCTCGTCTGCAAATCCGGGACTGCGGGGTCTCTTGTGATGGTGGACTCTGCATGATCGCATGTGATGGTGGACTGTGCTGATGGTCACCTGTGCTGATGGTGACCAAACAGGAAATGAAATTCAAAAGTTCCCAGGGCTTTTACTGCCTACCTGGCTAGTGCATCGGAGTTGAGAGTATTGTCCAGAGCAGTCACAAGGGAGCATTCTGGGATAGTTCCCAGAGGCCAATAATGTCAAATTGCATCCACAGTACCTGTAACCCGGAACTGAGATCTCAATTTTAGCACTACTCCACTTGCCGAGGTAGAGTACAGAAATCGGATTAAAGAGCCCTTTAAATCGAAGAAACCAGTTTGGTCGTGTGGATGGAATCAGTTTTATTTTGAATTAACTCGGCTAATTCCAAAATAACAGCGTACTGTAGACCAGGCCTTAATGACTCTTTGTTCCACCTAGACAGGGTGGACACACACACACACGCTGCGTCTCAGTCTGCCCTGAGAACAAACAATTCTCCCCTCCCCCGCCACGCCCACTGGGTAGTGATGCAACATATAGGGGAAATTGAGGCATGCATAGGACTCAAATACTACAGAAAATTCCCCATTTCATCATACTCACAGAGGCCTATGCCTTTGCTTCAAGCTAGTAAACTAGTGCAGAGTCAGTGAACTCAGAAAGGTCTTCACTTAACAAACCAGCAAGCAAAAGATGAGTCAGTGATATGACTGCCTTGTATTCTGATATGAGACCAGGAAAAATAGAGGTGCTAAGACATTAACTTCACAAAGACTTGTGCATGGACTTCAGCCCAGCCACATAAAGCTGATAAATAGTGTGAGAGAGAGGGACCTAATCCAGGACATTAGACCAGCATGCTTGAGATGCTTAACCAGAAACCTCAAAAATCAGCCCTACAAGCTAGAGGTGCTGAGCTATTGATCTCACAAAGGCCATTGCTTTCTTATCAGCCAAACATCCTAATGTCTCAAGAACTTTGATTCGGGGTCACCCCAGCAAGTTTAAGGTGCTGAGACAGGGACCTCAGACTTATGTACTTGAGCATCAACTCAGCAAGCTACAGCTGCTGAAGCAGTAACCACAGAGACCAGTGAGACTTGTCATCAGGCCCATAAACTAGAGATTCTGAAGCGGAGACCTGACAGGATTTTTGCTTCAGGATAAGTGGTGTAAATTGGAGGTTCTGAGCCAAACATCTCACGAAAGCCTGGACTCTCACATCAACCCAGAAATCTAGAGATATTGAGCCAGGTGTGACCCCACAAAGTCTTGGTCTTTGACAGGACTCTAGATGTGCTGACGGAGAGGCCTGAGCCTTGACACTCATCCAACAAGCGAGAGGTTGATATCTGCAAACCAAGCTAAAACTGATGGTTCGTGACCTTACTGAGACCCAAGTGCCTTCACATTAGACCACCAAGTTAGAGATGTTGAACCACTAATCATCACAAAGCCAAACATCCTAGATAACAGCCTATTGTGCTCAGGATATTTAGCTAGAGACCTCACAGGGGCTTGAACCCCATAAACTAGAGGTGTTGCTCCAAAGACCTGACAGACACCTGTATCTTGACAACAGACCAGAAAATTAGCGGTGTTAAAATAGTAATCTTGCAAAGATTTTTGCCTTGCCTTCAGGCCAGCAGTTTAAAAATCCTAAGTAAGGGACTTCACAGAAGCCTCTGCTTAGACATCGTCCCAGCATACTAGAGCTGCTGAGTCAGTAATCACACAAAAAGAGTGTTGAGCTAGGCACCTCATAAAGGCCTGAGCCATGGCCTCAGCTCCACAAACTTTAACAGCTGAGGCAATAGGCCTTATAGCAGACATTAATCCAGCAGATAAAGTTAATCAACTACTGACCGCAGAGAGCTCTCTCTTGTCATTAGAACAGCCAGCTAGAGGTGATAAGCCAGAGAGCACAGAGAAGTCTTTGCCTTCACATTAAGCCAACATGATAGAGCTGTGGAGCAAATAATTTCAGAGTCCATTGAGTTACCATCAGGCCAATAAGCTAGAGATGTTTGATAGGAGTTAAAATGCAGGGTAGTCTATGTGAATGCAGAACCTCCTCCTCTGCTGTCAGCAAGGGGAAGTTCTGTCTCTTCTCCATCTCCTGGGCTTTGGGGAGCTCAGCTCACTCAAACATCCCTTCCTCTTTTCTCTTAACTGGCTGGCCGAAGGAGAACTAATTACCCTTGAGAATCTGCAGTGGAAGCAGCAGGTGCCTGGGTGGGTAGTTTATTGCCAGTAGCTGGAGAAGCCCGGTCACTTAAGAACAGAGGAAACATTGTCCAAGTGAGTGGAGAGTAGACCCACTTCCAACATGAAGAACAGAACCTGGAAAGCGGAGGGCATCCTGTGTGTCCAGGAAAATGGCAACTTCCAAGAAGCGCTAAATAGAGGTATGTAGCTCAGAATTCATTAATCTATGGGGAAGAGAGAAACAAATAATATGGGGTAGAGTCCAGAATTAATGTATTGGGATAGGGACAAGGAAAGAATCCAGTATTTATTAATTGTGGGATGGGAGAGAGATGGGGGAAAAGCTGAGAATTCACTAATTGAGGTGTGGCGGTGAGAACAGAATTGATTATTTTAGAGAAAGGTAAGAGCCTTGACTCTGTGAATATACGATGGTGAAAAAGAAGAATTCATATACTGGGGCATGAGACAGGGGAAAGCTGAGATGATTCAGTGATGATGGGAACCCATAATTCATTTAAGAGGAGAGCACGTTACTTATTAATTAGGTTGTGTTGAAGATGGTCAGAAAACAGAATTTCCATTTCATGGGAAATTCCAACTTTTCAAAATTTTTCAATCCCAATCAGCTGGAAAAAATTGAAATTACAAAATGTTTTGATGTTTAAATGTTTCATTTTGGTAAAGTAGAATGTTATAATATAGAATACTAAATATAAATATATTAAAACTAAAGTCTACATGAAATGCAATAAAATTGTACTCAAAATGAAAATTTTCTTTTTGAAATAAAACATTGGCATTATCAAAATTAAATGAGAAATTATTCATTTCTTCTTTCTCTCATCAAAAATGTCATCAAAATTGAAATGTTCCTGTGACACATTCATTTTCAATTAAATTGTATTTTTCCAACAGAAAATTTTGTTAACATATTTCGACCAGCTCTATGTGTATGTGAGGGGAGAGCTTAATAATTTATTTTACTTGGTCTGGGGGAGCATTGATTAACCATTGTATATTGGTCAGTGGTGACAGTGTTGATTTATTGCAGGGGGAGTGAAGATCTAAGCAATGTGTGTGTTGTTTTACATACAGCACCTCACTTGTAGCTTTGCCTCTGGTAAATTCACTTTTGAAGAAAAATGCCAGCAAAGATCATTCACCCTGTAAGGCAATATTGTGTTAACTGTCTAGTACCCATGGACAAAATGTATGTTAATGAACAGTGCTGCTTTCCTGAGCAGCTACCCAGGGATCCCATTGCTAGCCATTACTGAGGGGTGGGGTTGTGACCTCATAGTAGGGATGCTGAGAGTTGCAGCAAGGGCACACGATCAATCAAGGCTATTATATACAGATTAATACTAGATTAGATATGTACATCAGTGCTTCTACACACACTGAAGCAAAGCATATTCCTACAGGTACACACATGCAGTGCTGTAAAAACAAACGTCACATACATATTACCATTGAAGAGTACTACATTAAGTAAATACAATAAACCAATAATTGCAGAATTGTCAATACTGTTTTAAAACTGATGTATTTGAAATGTTTCAGTGCAGCCTGGTGGACAAACTATATACTTGCAATGAAACCCATTCAAATGAATGTTTGCAGCTTGCAATGTTAATCAATATGTAAATTGGGTGTCACCCTCAGGGTCCCAGGAAATTGGCAATGAGCTCTTTGCTAGGGATGGTCAAAAATTCTGTGACTAAACACTTTCCCATGATGTTAGGCAGCTGGATGCGAGCCAAAAAAATCCATTTCTATTCTCCCCAAACAGAATTTTCCTTCCACAATTTTAAAAGGTGTCTCCCGCCTCCCCCATTTTTGTCCTGAACTGGGATTTTTTTTTCCCCTCAAAAAATCTAAATTTCTATGGGAGGGAAATTTTATTTTCCATCCAGCTCTGGTTCTTTGTGTCTCAAAGTTTCGGCCTAAGAAAACAATGATTTTTGAGCTGGACCTGGGCTGTAAAATTCCCATATGGGTTTGAGTTCATCTTTCCAAATCTTCCCGTCCCTCCTGCCTGCATCTCTGAGATCAGAGTATTCAGATTTGGAGTCCCGGATCAAATCCAATAATTTTTACCTGTTGGCCTGTACCTCTTAAATGTCCCTCATTTTAAGACTGACATGCATTTTACTCCCAAAGTTACTACATTCAACACAAATGTGGCGTCACTTTTATTATTGAAATAAAGTACAATGCTACATCAGGTCAGTGGGACAAATGAATAATTAAAAATTATGGCTGGATAATTTTAATGGCCGTTTTGCCATTTTGTGAAAATATATAAAAAGTCATTCAAATCTCATGTTTTAAGGTCCTCTGAGGTTCAAAAGAGCATCTCACCTCACCATGCCTCCTCTCACAGCTTTGCACATATGGTGGGATTTAGTATGGGGTGTGACACTGACAGACTGGCCAACTTGGGTATGACCCATAACAACGTAACAAAAGGTATTAAAATGTAATCAAGACAATCTACTAGTATGTGAATTTGAAAGAGATGCACTAGACCAGCAATCATTAACCCATTTATTCATAATAGAAATCAAGGGTAGATGCTAAGTATATTTGTGTGTGTTTACCTATCTCTTGTTAGACATTTAACAATATAACCAGATTAGTTTGTAGATGCTAATTCCCTTTCTTGTCTTAATTGCCTTATATTATGCATGCAGATGGTTCAATTAACCTTAAGATCAAAGATATTGCAGGAAACTAAAAATATTATCTATATTGTCTTCAACTTAACTATCTATGCTATAATTAAGTACCGTCGAATTACCTTATGTGAATGAATGCAACTAGTTTACCTGTGTATGCATAGGAAATAGAAGATTAGCTTCAAAGCAACAATCTGTACTGCCTATTCTTCCTTGGGGGAGGTTCTGCTGTGACAAGAGGCTTGTCAGACTGCTAGAGAACTATGAAGGAAGCTTTGGGCCTGATTCTTTTTATCTCTAGTCTGCTTAAACTTTGAATAGAGAAAGTATAAGTCGTAAGATGGAGATCTTCCAAATAATGATTTGGAATAACCTGGAAAATGCATGGAAAGACTTGAACAGACTCTACACCTGGATAGCCTAATAGACTATAACCCTTTAAATTGATTCCAGAAAGAATTTTACAAATCAGCAGTCTCACCATCTCCGCTATGAAACTGACTTACGGACTTTACATACATTTGTATGTATATAGAACTTTTAACCATTTTCAACTCTCCTCTTTCTTTTTCCTTTTATAATTAAACTTTTAGTTTTTAGTTACTAAAGGATTGGCATCAGCATGAGTATTGGGTAAGATCTGAGACTAACACTGACCTGGGGATAAGTGTCCAGGCCCTGGGGATTGGAGGACCTCACAGTGGTGCATCGGGTTTTCAGTAACCTCTCACTATATCAGACTTGGCTGTCTAGATGGGAGTCAAGGGCTGGAATGTTTAAAGGGAACTGTATTTGGCTTCTTGATAACTGGTGTGATATTACAGAAGCTGTTTTATTACTGCCTTGGTAAATCTATCATAGAATAAATCACAGTTTTCGGGATTGTCCACCCTATTCTTTGCAGTCTGCTCTGACTGTATCATTCTCAGTGTGGCCCATCCAGGCACCCATTCACATAGGGGTTCACTTTCCTTCCAAGCAACAGACCTTGACCACTATAGCAGATTACCCTTCTATACAGACCAATGATCTGACTCCTTTGAGCAACTGCTCTCTAATTCCAAGGTTTCTCTGAGCCTTAGCTTGGCTGTGCAGCCTAAATTCAGCAATCCTCTGCCTTTTACTGGTTCATGTTTCAGACTTAATACTGTTTTGATATTGTTTCCTATTAATACTTAGTTTTAATAATATTGGCATTTAATGTTCGTGATTATTTAGTTTGATATGTATTAAAACTAAGGCTGTTGCGCAGTTAAAAAAATTAATCGTGCGGTTAAAAAATCGTGTACAGTTAAACAATAATAGAATACCTTTTATTTATATATTTTTGGAGGTTTTCTACATTTTCAAATATATTGATTTCAATTGCAACATAGAACACAAAATGTACAGTGCTCACTTTATATTTATTTTTATAACATATTTGTACTATAAAAACCAAAAGAAATAGTATTTTTCAATTCACCTAATATAAGTACTGTAATATCATCTCTTTATCATGAAAGTTGAACTTACAAATGTAGAATTATGTACAAAAAAAATTGCATTCAAAAATAAAACAATGTAAAACTTTAGCACCTACAAGTCCACACAATCCTACTTCGTGTTCAGTCAGTCACTCAAACAAACAAGTTTGTTTACATTTGCAGGAGATAATGCTGCCCACTTCTTGTTTACAATGTTACCTGAAAGTGTGAACAGGTGTTCACAAAGCACTGTTGTAGCCGGCATCGCAAGATACTTATGTGCCAGATGCGTTAAAGATTCATATGGCCCTTCATGCTTCAACCACTATGCTTCCATGCTAAGGAAGGGTTCTGCTCGATGACGATTCAAAGCAGTGTGGACCAACGTATGTTCATTTTTATTATCATGAGTCAGATGCCACCAGCAGAAGGTAGATTTTCTTTTTTGGTTGTTTGGGTTCTGTAGTTTCCATATCGGAGTGTTGCTCTTTTAAGACTTCTCTGAAAGCATGCTCCACACCTCATCCCTCTCAGATTTTGGAAGGCACTTCAGATTCTTAAACCTTGGGTCGAGTGCTGTAGCTATCTTTAGAAATCTCACATTGGTACCTTCTTTGCATTTTGTCAAATCTGCAGTGAAAGGTGGCCGAAGCATGAAGTGGCATATGAATGGTTAGCATACCTGGCATGTAAATACCTTGCAATGCCGGCTACAAAAATGCCATGCGAACGCCTGTTTTCACTTTCAGATGACATTGTAAATAAAAAGCCAGCAGCATTATCTCCCATAAATGTAAACAAACTTGTTTGTCTGAGTGACTGGCTGAACAAGTAGTAGGACTGGATGGCATTGTAGGCTCTAAAGTTTTACATTGTTTTGTTTTTGAGTGAAGTTACATAACAAAAAAAAATCTGCATTTGTAAATTGCATTTTCACAATAAAGAGATTGCACTACTGTACTTGTATGAGGTGAACTGAATACTAGTCCTTTTATTTATCATTTTTACAGTGCAAATATTTGTAATAAAAATAATAATATAAAGTGAGCAGTGTACACTTTGTATTCTGTGTTGTAATTGAAATCAATATATTTGAAAATGTAGAAAAACATCCAAAAATATTTAATAAATTTCAATTGGTATGCTATTGTTTAACAGTGCGATTAAAACTGTGATTAATCATGATTAATTTTTTACTCCTGATTAATTTTGAGTTAATCGCATGAGTTAACAGCGATTAATCGACAGCCCCAATTAAAACCCAAGGGCTCAGTTTCCTTCTGTGAATAGAAAGAACATTACTCCAAAAGTGGTTTACACTAGGCACCTGAGATGTTTAAATGTCATTCCATTACCCATTCGTTAGGATAGCAATGCGGGTGTGAATTAGACAAGATTTAGCAGAGCTGTGGTTCTCTTTTTGCAAGTGTCTATACAAATCAGGTCACAGCCTGCCATGCACTTTTGCAATAAATACGTAAAAAGCAGGAGAGCACTAAATCACCCGCAGAAAGCAATTCAAGCAAAAAGTATCCTCCAGAATTTCTACAGTCCCCAGCCTTGCAGGAATTTGAAGAAACTTAGGGTCCAGATTTTCAGATGTTGCAAATTAATGGAGCTACACTGATTTACAGCAGAAGAACTTTTAGCTCTAGGGCCCAGAGTCTCAGAAGGTATTTAAGCTCCTAACTTCCATTGGTTTCAAGCGTTTAAATACCTTTTGAGGATCTGGGCCTAGGTGTCTACTGCCTGGGGAGATATTTGCAGTTCTTCCCATAGTTCTGACGTTCTCTGTTTTGTGCATACATACGATATAACTGCATATCCCTCTTGGTGTTTTTAGGTGGAGGGCACCTTGGGAAACAACTAGAGGTGTGCTGAAGACCTAGTCTTAGTGTGGGGGAGGAGGGAGACAAACTAAGAATATTGTGTGTTTCACAGGTAGGCCAAGCACCCTGGTTGCACCATAAGAAGGGGTCAGTTAACACAGGATCATTCACATTTTCCAGAAAACTCCTCGAATTGTTGGTGGCCTTTGCCTCTGAAAATACAGGAGTAGGCTGGAGCTCTTCATCCCCAAAGCTGCCCTCTACATTTGCAACTCAGCTACACTGATCTTCTCAAAATACGCAAACAGGTTTGGTGTCCTAAGTTTTTTTTTTTTTTTGCTGATCTGGGCCAGGTTTGCCTTAGTCTCTCTGGCTGTAGGTGCTCTTGTCTCCTGAAAGGATTCATAAACCAGTGAGGCTTTGGCTGGAAAGGAAGGAAAGTTCAACTTGCAGGCAAGGGAGGTCCCAACTGTTTGTGCATTCTCGCTGCTGTTTCTTCAAGTGAACTACTGAGCAGACGTTTACTTGTGTAGGCAGAGAATGAATGAAGCATCTGACCTAGGAAAACTGGAAAATTATGTTAACCCCTTTACACTTGCATTGTTTGGCTCTTAGGGGATCAATCACTTTTTTGGGCAGCTTTCAGATTCAGTGTTTTTTAATCAAGTATACACATAGCCTATGGCATGGTTCTCTCCCTTGGAGCTGGTATGAATGTGTGGTCCAAATAATAGCACACTGGAATGGAAAGTTAGGAGTCCTAGCTCTGCCACATGTTGTATGACCTTGCATAAGTCACATTGTAACCCACACACCTTCTCGGTGTGGTGTTCTGTCCCATCTAGTGGCACTGAGACCACTTAGAAAAAGACATAAAATGAGTCTGCTCTACAGCCTTAGCTAACAGCCAGCCGGCTTTTAGCTCATGCGGTAAGAGACTCATGCACTAAGCTCCAGAGTTCCAAAGTTCGATCCCGCTGACCGGCGTCTGCCTGTGGGCATTATAATATCATGTCTGTATTCCTTATCCCCGTGTTACAGACGAGGAAGCTAATACTTACCTACCTTTGTAAAGTGTCTGATCTTTTCAGATGAAGCGAATAATACAAGAATTAAGCACTACCATTGGTTCTGCTGAAATTGGCAGATATGGGGAACTACAAAACCAATTGCTGAGTGTAAATAAAAACCAACCAATCTGCAGTCTACAGAGAGCAGGTGCATTTCAAGTCCCTTCATTCTTTTACATATAAGTAACTTTACACAGAGTTTTACATATTTCAGAATAATTCCCACTATGCAATTTATTAATTGTCCTTTTTATTTGGCTTTAAAATATTAGGCTGAAATCCACTAAGGCAACAGTAAAATAATCCAAACTGCAACATACAAATCATCATATGATGAAACTACTAAATAAAATCAACAATGTGCTAGTAGCATGTACTATTAGTAGCATAGTATTATGTAATGTTGAATATACATAATAGGTACGACACTTTTGCAGAAGCGCTCTCTTTACATTAGAAAAAATAGCACAAGAAGCAGTTGTGGTAACACATGGGATCTCAAGTTGCCAAATGTCAATTCAATTAACTATCAGAGTTTCTCCAATCAGTCAATACTCGGAGTTCTGGACTTTCTTCTTCAGTCTCAAATATTGAAGCCTCAGATGGATTTATGTGGAGCAATGAGGACATCTTGAGGCCAGTTAGAAAAATGCAAAGCTTTCAGTCCTCCTAGATAGGTAAGGATGTGTGGAAACAGTTACTTAGTTGGTGTAAATCCCCATAGACTTCAATGGAGCTGTAAGATATGGCCCAGATATGGCTTTGCTGTTCTGCAAAGCACGTGCAAAGCAAGTACAACCCTAACTAAAGTCAATAGGAATTGAATTTCTGAAATTCAGGCCATATTCCTTACCCTCTAAGTCAATTAAAGACAATAATTAGTCACAAGAAAACTCATATTTGCCATACTTCCAACTCTATATTTATGACTGTACATTATTAGAGATTCCAGTCCTGGCTACTTACTTTCTTATAACAAAAAATAAGATTGGAAAAAGGTAGCATGACTTTTCTTTCCACTCCTGAATGAAAATCAGCATTACAATATACAGATTTGTAAAAAGATCAAAAATAATTCAAATAATGTGAAAGGAATAAAATGCAAATCTACACAAAAATTAAATTTTCACAGTGCATTACATTATCCACAAATTTCAAGTATTCTTTCCATACCGTACCTCTGAAAAATTAACTCAAGATCAAATCTCTACTACTTATTCTGTTTAAGACGCCTTTGTACATCCAAATTTCATATATTTTTCTATGCACTCTCAGTTAAAACTGGAGTCTTGGGTCCATTTGAAGAGCTTTCTGTTCCCTGAGTGCCATCTGCAGATTTGGAATCTTCACACGCTTCCATATTCATATTGGCTTCTGACTCCAGTGAGGTGATATCTATAGTAATCAAATTAGCTTCCTGATCTGTTTTTTCTACTTCATTGTCAATTTCAATTGTATCTTCCTGCTTGCTGTTTTTCTTTACTTGTCCGTTCTGTGCAGGGTAGATGCTGCTAACAGTATCATACAGGAACTGGTATTGTTCCTAATTCAAAAAAGAAGGGATTAGTGTGGATGAAATGCCATGTGATTGAGCCAGGATGGCTGATTTTTTTTTTTGTCTTAAGTGTTGACAATGTGAATCTTTCCATCTTACTGAAACATTCAGCGTAAGGTGGTCTCCATGGCTGCTGGCCCACAGGACGTTGAAGCACCTCCCTGCTATGCTCAATTCTGAGTCTATGGTGACACAGCACTGAGGGCATCCCTAATTCCTGGTAGATCAGGTACTAGGTCACTACTTATAATCACCTCATTCCCAAGGCAGTGTTGCAGAATCCATCCCTCTTGATTCACATGGCAAACTATCAAAAGTGTGTTTAAAAGAGAATCAAGCAGGTAGTGACTACTGTTCAGTTCTATAATAAACCACAGCAGAGTTAGCAAATCTAGATGATTGAGATGGATTGTCAGAGGGAAGAATGCATATTGCATGCAAGTAGGAAAGCAGCTCCTTCTGTGCACTCTTCAGAAAACAAGGAGGGCATTTTCTAACCTGCCTAAGGAGTTAGGCATCCAACTCCCATGGAATTCAGTGGAAGATGTGCTCCTAAATCCATTAGGCAGCTGCCAAAGTTCCAGCCTAAAAAATTAATGGTTTACAAATAACATGTACTATTGACCTTTTCAGCTTCAAGAAACTTATTATTACAGCTGAGGATAGGTTGCAGACTAGTTCCTTCTTATCACCAATAGCTAATTCACAACTGCTGATGAATAATTAGGGATAAGATAATGATAATACATGTTTCCTACGCAGAAACAATGCCAGGGGTTATTAGAACATTCATGACTAAAGATAAACAAATCTATCGCATTGTTTGGTTAACTCATAGGATTTACTTACAAAAGTGGGGACCATTCCTGGCCTCTCACGTCGAAGAGATTTCACTACTTGGAAGACATCTATCACATCTTCTGTTTCTGCACTTTCCAAGAGAGTCAACAAGGCGCAAAACACACCAGTTTGTTCAGATCCATCACTAGAAGATACACATTATTGGAATTCAAAAATCAGTACAATTTCTCACTAGCAGTTAGGTTTATTTTAAAGATTATTGTACTGACAACAGTCACAAAGATTCCTGTCTCTGAAATATTTCTCACTGAAATGAGATTATAGTAATCAAGAATACCGTTAAGATGCAAAGAGGACATCCAATTTTTACTGTGCTAGATTATACCTAGCCCTTATGTAGCCATTCAATTGGCGGGGGAGTGGGGGGTGGAGGGTGTGGAGGGAAGGCAGCCTCTCCTCCCTTTTTGTAGCTGGGTAAGAATCAACCAGATTTAGGTCCTGCCCTTGGGGACTACAGGGCTACTATCATGATGGTCTCCCAGTGGTGCATGACGTTTACCAGTGGGTAAGGAGTACGTGTAGCCATAACTCTTCCTTTCCCATCCCACCCCCAATATGCTCTCAGTGGCCAGAATTGCTTATTCGTCTTACAAGATGCGTAAACTGCCCCCCAGTGCAACACAGAGCCCTGAAGAGGCATTGTGCCACTGTATTGGTGCTTCACGTCACTCCCAACTCAGGCCACATAAGACTTGGACCATACTGATGTTAACAGCTAGCCGTGTGAGGTATAATGGCCAGCAAAGGAACCGGATCCATATGTACTTCCCTAGGCTAGGTTTGGTGAAATTTACACCTCCCTGAACAAGGCTGGCCTTTCCAGCTGGTGGGTGCAGCCTTACAATCCACTGTGAGCTTCACAAGGACCCCTGCCAACAAAATGTTGGAAGAATGTGCTGAGCTGAGCCTTTCTCTGGCCATGGCTTTGTACCGGCCAGCACATCTACTTTTTAGATAGCTCTTGCCTTCTGCCCTGACCCATGTCTCAATGGAGGGGAGGTTGTGGCCACTTTGCAATGTTGCATGATACACAGGGTGAATGTTCTGCCATGGGAGCCCTCTGCTGGGAGAAGCTGGCATACACTGTAGGGTGAATTTAGTCTCCAGGCTTTAGGAAAGCTTAGGATCAAAGGTAAGAATTATGAAACTGCTATTGCCAAGTATAACCAAACCGTAGAAATGCACTAAAATATCTGTAGCATCCAGACCCACCGGCAGTGAATGACAATTGGAACGCTCCGGCTGTATCTGCTGTCCTCAGGGACACTTTTAGCTGCAAGTTTTTGTTTGAGGTTCAGAATCATGGTGACTAAATCTTTGGGGTTTTCAGGAAGGTCCAAGCCATTCCACCTGTGGTACTGGTACATATACACATTTCGAGTTTCTTTCCTCTGCAAAACAGAGATAAACATAGAGTAAATTCAAGGAATAACATAATAATCCACATTATATTTATTCCATGTGAATTAAAAAAAAAAATCCTGATAATCACTTAGGACTAGACTGACTTGAACTACCCCTCTGCAGGGTGATAACATTGTGGGTACTCAGGCCTTATGCACCCACTACCATCCATTTAGGAGGTAGATTGGGCCTGGGTGGAGACTTGACTGAATTACCTCACAGTGTGTCATAATTTGCCGTGGGACCAGGCCAGCAATAAATTACTGTCTACTGGAGACAGAGAGGAGCAAGGTGGGTCTCTATCCCTCATTTTACTTATGTCTGACTTTGTAATTCAATGGTGACTGTAAGTCCCATTTTAATGACTATTAAAACATTTAAAGCAAGGAACTAATAAAACATCAGCTATCGAAACACAAACAGGTTTGTTCTTGTCTTTTGGTTGTTCCTTATTTTGTTTGCCCTTTACAAAAGACTATGTTTAAAATAGAAAAACAAATGTAAAATTCCCATCTGTCATTTTTTATCTTTTACCTTCACATGTGTTACATCAAATGCGCGTATGGTGTAGCTAGAAGACAGGTTGACATCTTTCATTTCAACTTCTATGCCTTCGTATCTTTGTTTTCCTTCTTCCCAATATTGTGCACAGAGTTGCTAGAAATGAAGAAATTATAAATCAGTCCTTATTTTCATCATTGCTTTTGGTTTTCTTTCCAAATCAATTTAAAGGATGCATATATTCTATAAATATTCAGTTTCATTGTATTATAAAGTACATCACTGATAAACTTTTACGGTGTAATCATAAATTCATTTCAGCACAATTTAAAAAATAAGGATGGAATAAATCCTATTAGAAAACAAAATAGTTGATAGGTTGAGACACTTTCTGACAGTCACATTTTTGGTTTGGAAATTAGAATTTCATTGCAATTTAGAGATTGGAATTCTGTTCTTTTCTCTTATAAAGAGTATTGTATCATATACTTTACTTCGAAGATGACAAACTAACCTGATCTCCTTCGTTCAGCTCTGTCAACATAACAATTACTTTGACTTTTCTTTGAAAGATCATTTGCCAGAAGTCATTGATTGTTTCTGGTAGTGGCCCTTGCGTTGCAATCATTTCTTTTGGACCCCAGTAGCCCTAAAAAAGACCATTTGAACATGTGATTTATTTTTACTAATTCATCTGAAAGGCAGTTTTCATGTGTAAAGAAGTATTTACCATCTAAAGGAACTTCGGTAGCCTACGTGAAATGAGTTAATGGTCTCAGTATAGTTTCTAGAGGACAAGTACCCATTTCAAAAAACCATCATCACAATTGGCAATAGTTCAAAGTGTCACCAGAAAGGACAAAAATTGGTGGGCACATGACTGACCCTCCATAACTAGCAGTCCTTTATCCAGGACAAAGTTGAGACACATTTATACAGCCACGTGGGAAAGCTCAGACTGCCAATATCTGAGGCAGAATGCATTTTGGGATTAAAAAGAAGGTTTCGCGCTCCACCGTTGGTATTAGAAACTGGATATTGAGTGACGTCTCTTGCAACATCACAGAGTTGCTAAGCAAGTTAATGCAGACTGACGTATCTATTAGTAAACAGATATTTACAATCAGTAGATATGCTAACTGTATTTTTTGTCTACAGAGTTCAGACAAATCCCATTCATTGCATAATCTTATAATCAGTTATATCTGCTAGTGTCCAACAATGGCCCTCCAAAGATAGTATCTTTTAGATGTGACAGTGACACTAAAAGCTTGCTTTTCAGTGCTGGCCTCTGTTTTCACTAGGCCAAATTTGTATCCACAAAAAACTGTATAAAACTGACTGTAAGGGAAATTAATATATATAACTACCTATGTGTACCTGGAATTCACATAGGTGGAGGTCTACTCATAGATGTGCTAGCAAAAATATAGGTGGCCCTGAAAAGCCTAGCTGAAAGTCAGGTTTTAAAAGAAACTATAAAAGATAATTATTTTACCATCACTCTGTTTATTGCAACATTCACTAGACTTAGGGCTATTATGAATGAAGTATTTAACTCTTTGAGGCTGCATAGATTAGGACAGCGTAAGGTAAGAGCTCTGTCTTTCTCCCAGGGGACAGCCAATATTACAAGATCTTTGTGATTCAGTCTATAAATGAACATCCAAATAAAGTGCCAGATCTTGATTGTCTTACTCACATAATTAGTACCATGCTAATGAAGTCAGTAGGACTACTGGAGAGAGTAAGATGAGCAGAAATTGGCACATAGCTATTATCAGGGACTATCAGCAGAAAGCATATTAGACACAAGTAGTTTTATCCTATAAATACATACAGTTATGAATGAGGCATTTATGTATCTGCTTGCGTCCTCACAATCACTATCCTCATCAGATGATTCCTCTGAATCATGTTCACTCTCTTTGCTTTTCTCCTCCTCATGTTTAACTGGTACTCTGTTAAAGTCATCTGAAAAAAAAAAGTGTCACAACAATAGTTTGTATTGGCAGGAAGAAAGCAACCATCTCCCTTCTTAGTTTTGTTACAATGGAAAGGGAATGTAGAAAAAGTGCAGTGATTCAGCAGTTATGCAATGGCATAGAGGCAGCAGACATGCCACAATGGTTGTTTGGGAAAAAAATCAAGGACTCCTCACAGTTTATATTGTAACAAATCATTCACTTCCTAAATTTTCTAGGGTGGAGTACATATCAATACGGTAATTTACTGTCCTGTTTTATCCGAAAGCCTTCATACAATTAGAACAAACTGACTGCAGACATCATCACAAACACTTACATGGAATCATTTTGGAATTCCGGTTTTTACTTTTATTTTCCTGTCGATTGCCAGTGTTCTGTGACCGCCATCCCCTGTACGATGGTAGCCTCTAAGGAAAGAAAACATACAAGATCACACCATGCGCTAAACAAGGCTCTGCCAGCTTTATAAAACAGTGATACTCTCAGAGACCCATCTCCTCTCTTAATAGCTCAGTCCCTCACTGCTTCATTTCATTCCATGGAAGTGCCTGGACCACAGTTTACGAACCCTTGAACCTACCACATGCAGAACCACAAGAAACCATGCAGGTGGAAACAATTTTAAAAGATTGTGCTGCTGTATTTTATGAACAACGTTAACAAAAAGGGAATTAAATTGCTATTTCTTTAAGATATTTCACCACTTTAAAAGTTTTTCCAGGAATGCAAAGTTAATTTATTAAGGTAATTATGGTACTGCCAGAGTATATATGCCACAGAAAACACATCTGTTTAATGATCTACCAACTATGGTACCCACTCTTCGTGGGCGTCATAAGCAAACTGATTTTTTGTCAAATACATGGATCGATAGTGGTAATTTGCACCTTCACATCCACATTGCCACAAAGACATTATTGCTACAAAGAAATTGATAACCCTAGGTTCAATTATTTTAAAGCATTTTACATCTCTCTAAGATCTTGATCCTATAAGCTATTCTACTCAGGCAGTTGCTTGTTCTGCATCCATATGGAAAAGCTTTAATTTTATACACACTCCTGGTTCAGCCACAGGAAATTATATATTTGTTCATTATATTTTGTCTATAGTTTCTCATAAGGGAAAAGAAATAAAGTTATAGAACCCTAAGAGGAAGAACTGAAAAAAAGAAAAAGAATTACTATATGTTTTCAGTAAGATAAAAATAATTTTAAAATACAAAATATCAATTTACAATCAGAAAAACTGGAACAGGTAAAACTCAGTCTGAATACTCCATGGGGCCAGATTCTTGTAAAATGGCTTAGCTCAGCTGAAGACAATGTCACTATGCCCATTTAGACCAGATGAGTATCTGGCCCCATCCCTATTTCCCAGCAACCAAATATTGGATCTAATTCTGCCACCCTCACTTTGAGCAGTTCCTTAGTCTGTTGATTTCATTTAAAATCACCAATTTACTTGGCAGAATGTGGCTCTGAATTATTGGTTTATTTAAATTACTGCATGTCACTTTTTTGTTTAAAAGCAGAACAGAGAGTCGAATCAAACAGAATGCACTATTATATTTACCTGGAATTCTGCTTCCAGCAGAGAGGGGTCACTGGGAGGATCTCTTTTCTTCAGATTATTAAGGTAGGTGTGCAGTTCAGAGACAGTGACCTCTGTTTCACCAAACTGATTGTATTCCACCAGTGCTTGATGGATCAGGATGTACTGTGTCTAGTGTTCCCCAATTTAAGGATGAGGTGGATTTCAAAAATTGAAAATAATAATTAGAAAGAAGAGATTTTTCAAATTGTTCTTACTATCTAAAACATATAACAACATTTATGTATTCTTATTACTGTTGCTATATTAAACTGGCAATAGATACAGCTATTACTATGTCAATTAAACACAGTTGGCTGTGTTAGTGCAACATTTAGTGCTTTTGATCAAAGGTCCCATATAAATCAAATGTAACATAGCTTAGGTTGTACAGCTAAGAATTTGGGGTGGGGTTTTCCAGAACACCCGCCTAAGTTAGGAGCTCCAGTCTCATCAGTCATTTTCAATGGAACTTGTGCTCCTAAGCACTTCTGAAAATCCCACACTAAAGAAAAAAAAAAGTGAATCTGCATAGTTAACCCTGCCCCAAAATGTTCATATTTGGGTGCCAAAAGATAATCGGCTCCTATATATTTTTGTCCCTTTTTTTTGGTTGCAATTCCAAATTTTAAAAAAAATGGTTGAAATGTCAAAACTTGGGAAAATGCTGACCATCCATTCCTGCTTCATAGATGGTTTTCCTCCCTCTGTTCTTTCATAGTTTTATATTTCCCTGGACAGCTGCACTGGAAAATCACGGCCATCTTCCTTTTACCTCGGGTTGAGCTAGCTGGGCCCAGCTTTTCCTGAGGGAGATTAATAAACGAAACAAAGCAGCGAGCTCTAGAACATACCTCTACTTGAACCATGAGGCATCGCTGTCGACGGAGCTTTACAACATAGCCATAAACATCCACTCTGCCTTCTACCTCTAACCCCTCCAGCATAGCGTCGATTGCAATATAGGTTCCAGTACGTCCAACACCAGCACTGACAAGTACAAAGTGATTGAGAGAGGAGGATGAATGCCAGTCATGTTCTGCAAGGTGACGCAAAGCAGTGCAAACAGTGTGGCTTATAATAAATTAATCCACAATTCAAAAGTCTGGTCAACTTACGTTTTAAATATCTTTTAAATAAATAAGGACAACATTTTCAAACTAAATAAGTGTCTGCTTTTTAAAAGTCGCAAGCATCCTCAGGACCCACTGATCTGAATAGGAGCGTAGGCTTTTATTACCTTTGAAAATCAGGCCTCTTATTTAGGACTGTAAGTATGGAATTGCATGCCTTACTTTAAAGCAACCAACTTTGAAAATTTTGGTCTAATCAACTATTGTTCACCTTCCCTGACTTGTTTTTCTGGGTAGCTCTGGCTGGCATTTGTTTACTATTAGAGAGTTTCTGTAATATTTACCTGCAATGAATCACTACTGGGCCACTAAAAAAGTTGCTTAAAGCATTAACTCTGCGTCGTAATTTGAGGAGAAGATGAGGATCTTCAGGCACTCCATGGTCTGGCCAGCTAGTGAACTGAATGTGAGTCACATCTCTCCCAGGTGTCTTCTCCTTTCTCTGGACAGGGTGGGATTGTCTCATTAGTACCACATCAAAATCAAATGTAAATACACAAAGTATAGAATAAAGCAGAAAAATAGGTACAGTAGGAATCTAGTATTGCAACAGTGATTCCAGACACTGTACAGTCACATGTTCTTTCCAAGGTTTCAGAAGTTGGAACATGTTCCAATTTTAATAACAAAAAAGAGTGGTTAAAATAAGAGCTGTACATGTGGAACATGCCATAACTTGAAGAAAGAATATAATACAATCCACTTTAAGTCCAATATTATCATCATAAGAATACTCTGTTTTGTGATTATGTGGACTGTACCATGTATTCTCCACTGCACTTGTAAATCATTTAGGAAGTCACCATACAGGTCCATGTGCTGCCAAGTGTATTTGTTGGTTATTTTGGTTATCTGTACTTTTAACTACCTGCTAAGGTCACACAGACCCACAGAGGAATGAAGGAAGTCTAAAAACAGCAACTCAGAATAGAAATGGGGCTGTCAAACATGTGACAATCACTGAGGTGGCTCATTATTTCTAAGTAACTGTATTCAAGGCTTAAAGCATACCAGGTCCCTTAGGGTCACACACCCTGCTTTATTATGATGTTGCCAGAACCAGGCAGGGAGAAGGGAAATACATTTTGGTAGCTGAGGAACTATGACTGTGAATCCAAATAAGAAAAGAAATTATAATGGGGTGCACTTGGCCATTGACTACATGATGGAGATGAATCACAAGGCCTAAACAACAATATACATCTTGACTGTTTCCATTCTCTTGTTGTGAATGGAGAGTTGGGGATAGAGATCTAACAGGAGAAGAACAATAAAACCTGTGTGATTGTCTCTCAAGAAGCATTCTGCAGTCAGCAGACTATACCATCATTGTGGCAGTCTGAATATACCATGGGACATGTTCTCACCTTGTGCTTAGTTAGATATTAACCTGAAGCCATGCGTGTTTAGGATGTAATATACTGAAATTGAATTATCTCACCCAGGCAAAGTGCTGGGATGCGACCACTGATTCATAACTGTATGCTAATCTTACATTCAAGCAATACTCTGCACTGTGACTAGCTGATGTTTGATTTAGATAATGACCATCTGCTTATTCCCCAATAACTATTCAGCAGGTGAATCTCCAAATAGGGTTGCCACTTTTGGTTGGCTGTATTCCTGGACGTGACAGAATCTTGAATTCCTGGAGATTCCAGGACAATCCTGGAGGGCTGGCAACCCTAGGGCAACTGACTGAGAGCCCCAGGTAGCCAATCAGAGCATAGAGTTTGCAAAATTATTGTACAGTTGCTCCTACTAGATTACGAGCTTTAATAATGTGGGTTTGGAAGTTTCATAAGGGTGTCTGAGTTGATGGTTTCCCCCCCATTCTTAGCCTACATAAAAATCAACTGATATTTTACAATACTTTGAATGATCAGCTGTGACAGCAGTCACAATGTATTTAATTTTAATTTTTTTGTTCATATGATCTTACAGACAAGCAAACAAGCACCAAACAAACTGATACATAAAAAAAAATTCACATTACTTCTGACCTGCAACACTCTAGCTATTGTAATTTGGAGTCTCTCCTATGCATGATGCCACAGAGTTTTATTAACACTTAAATCTTAAGGGGCTGGGTATGGCCACCTTACTCACAGTAAGTGGTAACTATCTTAGGCTTAGTGGGACTAGTCCCAGAGTAAGCTTCTACTTGATGTGAGGAAAGGTAGCAGAACTGGCGCCTAAAGATGCAAACATGGGAGCAAGATGGGTCTGGGCGGGTGCTATACTATTTATTTTTCAAGATGACCTGAACCTCCAGCACATTTTTCCTGAAATCTAACACAATAAAGAATAAATGGTGCCCTGACTAACACGTATCCCACTGAAATAAAGTTGCAAGGAATAAAGGGGCAAAATTTATCCCTAAAGGGTAAATTCTGCACTCAGTTAGAGTCTAGCAACTAGTTGTGCTTCACTGGTATAACTGAGATTGGTAATTGGCCTACAAATCTTGAAAACCCCATATTGACCACCGATAGCTCTACAACACAGTTTATAAATACAACAGAGGTTACCGTAAACTGTAATTGTTCCCCAGTAAAGTTCAGACAAGGATAGGCAATACAGTTCTAAGAGCCACATTTCTGAGTGAATTTACTAGGGGGAAATAATATTGAATGTGGTGGTCTCAGTGTTAATTTAAACATATATTATTCTATGTTCATAAACCAATAACAAGTTTTCTTAATTTAAAAAGAGTAAATATCTGACAAAACCACAGTATATTGCATATAATTTATCCAGCCTTGTCAGTAGGCTTATAGAACAGAAAGTTACTGGTGTTCCTGTTGAGAGTACAGTGCCCACAGTAATGAGGTAAATCCTAGTGATGAGATAAGTTTCCAATTCATATTTGCCCTATGAAATTACACACCATCTACTAGGTGTTCTCTCAAGCTCTATGTTGCTTGGTAAAAACAGGGGGAAATGGTAACTGTCACTGTTGTTCTGGAAGAATCTCTGATAATAGTCTCTTTATACCAACTATACAGACCAATTCAAATTATTCTCACATTAAAAAGCCAACTCACATTTGTAATATGCAGTTTCTGAATAATGTAGTCAGGACATATTTTACTTTCATTGCTCTTCACAACAGTGTCCCCAAAAGTTGCAGTGCTATTTTCTGAGGTCGGCCAGTATTGGGCACATTTGTTCTATGAAAATACAAAGTTAACTGATTAGAAGTATGATATCAATATGACAGTGAAATTAGGTTCTGAAGAAAACTTGAAATAAAATAAAATCAACACCAGATAAAATACATAACCAATACTTCAGTACAATTTCAGTCTCCAATAAATACTGTAGTTAATCCCTTAAAGAGATTACCACTGCTTTAGTAAAACATTCGAAAAAACCCAAAGATCCAGATTCTGGCCTCATGCACAAAGCCTGAAGGTTCTGCCCATGGGATTTACATAGAGAACAAGATGGGAAGGAATCCTATCCTCCAACCAAACTGCAGGGACAAAACACCTGCACAGTCCATGCACAGTCATTGTCACTGCCTGAAGGCTACAGTAAAGATTGCAGCTCACTCTGTGACTCCTACTTATATTTCTAGTCAGTGAATATACATAGCTGCAGATGCAATAGTCATGTCCCAGCCCCTCGCAATTCATGCCCAAATTCCCCTCCATTCCTGTTAGCAGTGTGGCTATACTGCAAACATGTCCACTGCCAGCCAGCTCTTCTCCTTAAAACAATCAGAATATCAATACTCTTATCTGCATCTGAAACATGTGGCCCTACCAAGGTGGTGAGCACTCTCCTAATCGCTGCTTCCAAGTTTGGTTTCAGAAGTAAGAAAGGGAGGTAACAAGACAAACTGGCAGAGAACTGTGGAGGCATTACCAAGACATTAGGACAGAATGCCGGGGGGAGAGGAGGAAAGTCCCAAATACAAAATATCCCCTCTTTCACTGAGAGTTGTGACAGGTCTGCAAGGATGCGGGGGAGGGAGAGAGGTTTTAGTGCAGCTCAGCAAATTCTAACTCAGGGAGTTTTGGGGCAAGTTATACCCTCCTATGGGTTTATCTGCAAGAAGGCGGAATGTAGTTCCCTATTCCTTAGGGCCGTGCGTCAGATGATATTATTGAGAATGCTGCTGATCAAATAGTCTAAAAGGCAGAACCATGTAGGCTTGTTAATGTTATTCAATTTCTGAAATTCTATCACAAATAGAGAATAAAAACAAGAATGAACAAGGATTCAAAAGAAATACTTGAATGCAGAGAAAACATTTAAAGGAAAAAAGAAAAGCATAATTCACCAAAGCAAAGCAACCTCCTGTATACTGCAGCTAAAGGATTAATGTGTGTGTGCGTGCGTGCATTTGTGTATATGTACATATATATATATTATATATGTCACCCTCACCCTATTATTTTCTTCACAGCGAGTCACCATAACAATAATTGTTGCCTTCTGTTCCCAGATCATTCTCCAGAAATCATCAGTGGTCTCATCCTTGGGGCCTAGTAGATAAGGTATTTGATAAGAGATCCCTTCCCAAAAATTAGGAAAAACAGAGAAAGACTAGAACATAGTTACAATACCTATTATGGCTCAGAAACCATCCAAAGGTCATGCAATACTAGCCATAGACTGAATGACTTAATTACGATTCCACCATCTTAGTCTACATAATTTTAAAACTTTATTAGTGTGTGGCTGAGAAGGGCAAAAATTCTCCAGTGTGAAAATAAAACAAATACTTATAGCCAATATTTTGCACTCCTCAAATTCCCTTCTTTGGTTGGTCATAACTCCCCAAACCCAAACAGTCTAGCACTGCTTTATTTATTAAATTCCACATTTGCTGGCCATCCCATTTTGTTTAAATATATTAATACTGTTTGACTCCACCACTTTGATTACAGGATAATTGGGTGAAGAATGAAATAAAAAATAAAGTAAAAATTTACCTTGTGCAGCAATGTACTTCCTTGGTTCTTTGAAACCCTGTTTTAAAAATATATATCATTACTAAGTATTTAAAGGTAGGAGATGAAGATTGTGAAAAGATTTGTCACTTCAGAAATTTACGTATTTAACATGCACAATAATATGGACACCAATCCAAGAGTACCAAACACAGCGTAAAGATAGAACTAAAGAAGTGGAAACGATCAGTTCTAGAAGAGTCAATCAAATGCATTTGGTGCCTGAAATGGGACACGTATGAACCATTTTTCGTTTGTGCATCAAAAATTTTACTGAGAGAAGTCACTTACGTCAATATGGCTTGCATTTATATAGTCTGATCCTGGGTCTCCGTTTATCTCTGAGAGTTCAACTCGGTTATAATCATCTATTTAGATAATTTAAAACAAAGTAATGGAATAATTAACCAAGTTGCCTCAATATACTGATATAATCGAAAACAATGAAGTATTTACACAACGTATGGAATTTGCATTCAATACTTACAAGGGAGAATGTCAATGTAACGGTTTTTGTTTTGGTTGTAGTTTTTGCGTGCTTCCTTTATTGAGAACTTAGAGAAAACTCTGGGAATGCTCTGTAAAACATAATGCTTCTTTTATTCATAAAACACATTTTAGATAACTTCAACTAGCAACAAAATTCACATACTTGTTAATTAATTCTTAATGACAGTTGGAAGATAACATTCTGTTATTCACAATATTATGATTGATACTGATTAGCTTTTTGAACAAATATTAAGTTATATAAAGATTAATATATTTTTCCATATAATCAAAAGATGCTTCTCTCTCTCTCTCAAAAGACTAATAAAGAAGCTCCACGCTGGATTCTAGTCTGAACACAAATTAATAAAACTGCTCTGAAATGCAGCATCAAGGGCCCTGGTCCTTGACACTGGCTCCTATAAACTACCACAAAACAAATAATAATAACAACACACTTCTAAATTCAACTCATAAAAGTAAAATCTTTAGAAACTGAGGAATTCTAAAGCCCACAGCAGCTGTGACCACCTTGTGTGTACACTTTGCGCTGGGGGTGTAATTCCGAGCTTGAGAAAACATACCAGTGCTAGCTCTGATCAAGATAGCGCACTAAAAATAGAATGTAGCCATGGCACTACACGCGGCTAGATGTCCTGAATACATACCCATCTGAGATGGTAGGCATATATTGGCTTTGCCTGATTCAGAGCCAGGTCTCTCAGATAAGTGCCTTATCCACTAGCCTGTTGGCTATTCTGAGATGGGGGTGAGGGGTTCTTAATCTTAGATGTTTTGTAAGACACAACAAAAGGGGTTGGTTATTGAATGTGACAGATTCTTTTTAATGGTATGTTGCATAATATCTAATTTGGGATTTGTTATATTTCTGACTAGGCACAAACCTGAAATTCATCAAGGAAAAGTCTTCCTTCATCAGCAATCTTTCTCTTGTAGGTTTCCAACAACATTTCTGAAGGAATTGGCTCTACATTCATCAGTTGCTTTTCGTCATCTTTAAACACAGAGACATATATTTTATATTTATTTGTAATGGTTTTAAAAATGTACTTAAAATCTCAGTAAATACATTTATTAAACAGTAAGATTAGCTAATGAGAACAGAAATATTCAATCAAACTAAGCCATATATGTTTATAGCAGCAAGTCCCACCCCTTCATATGTGAGTAAACAGAGCCCCCAAAGCAACTGAACTTCTCCAGAGGGGGACAGATCAAAGAAACACTGCACACAGGGACTGTGTCCATTTCTGGGCACCGCACTTTAGGAAAGATGTGGAAAAACTGGAGACAGTCCAGAGGAGAACAACAAAAATAATAAAAGATCTAGACAGTCTGATCTATGAGGAAAAGTTAAAAAACTGGGTAGATTTAGTCTTGAAATAAGAAGATGGAGGGGAGACCTGATAATAGTCTTCAAATATAGTAAGGACTGTTATAAAGAGGACTGTGATCAATTTTTCTCCATGTCCACTGAAGGTAGGACAAGAAGTAATGGGCTTAATCTGCAGCAAGGGATATTGAGGTTAGAGACTAGGAAAAACTTTCTAACTATAAGAGTAGTTAAACTCTGGAATAGGCTTCCAAGGGAGTCTCTGGAATCCCCATCAATGGAGGTTTTAAAAAGCAGGTTGGACAAACATCGGTCAGGGATGGTCTAGCTTTACTTGGTCCTGCCACGATGCAGGGGGCTGAACTTGATTTCCTGAGGTCACTCTCAGCCCTACATTTCTATTATTCTAAGACTTCTGCACCTCCTGTGTACTAGAGAAGCAGCATGCTGAGTGCACAGAGGTGACTTGGGAAAGTGGTGAGTGTGGCCAGTAAGGCCAAAGCAACATCTGAACCTGGCACAAGACACTTCAACCCAAACAGGGACAATAGTTATATTGTGCTGCCACTTACATTTGAGTAATAATTAACCATTTGTTAGCTGTAATAAATTATATTACTGTGTTATGCACAGTAACAGTAACCATTACACTAATGTCAGAAACTAATGTGAAAATAGTTCTAAGTCTTCCCTGAGTTATTATCATTAATTACAATGTTAAGTCCTTGTGCATTTTGATTCCAATTTAAATTAAATATTTTTGCTATTCCATACAGAATCAGGACAAATGGATGTAATTGTGAAAGTGCCATCTTCCAATTAGTATAATTAATTTTATAATCAGAAATAAGTTTATATTCTTTCAATATGTCCATAGAAAATTGGATTCTGGTTTCTTTTAAATCAATAATAAAATAATATCAGCTGCACAGAAAACAGCAAAATGTGTACAATGGGAATTTCTTCATATTATTGCTTCTCTTTGAGAAATTACTCAGTGTGCTAGATCTGAAGGAAACAGGAAGAGCAAGGAAGGTGAAAAAATGGGCAACCTTGTCAAGTTACCCTTTGTAAATTAAAAAATGGAATTCATGCAAGAAATTTCCCCAAATTTATTACAGATAATCCTAGTCAACACAGTCAAACTACTTTTCACCATGTAATGAGAACAGCTTCCCATACTAAATGGAGCAATCTCCTGACATATTTGTTTTTAAACTCTTTGACCCTGGTATAAAAATTATTTGTTCCCAGTGAATTAATTTGGGATTAGTTGGTACTGTCTGCCAAACCCATCACTGACTCTTCCTCTCCCATTTTTCAGGGGGATAAGGAATTTCTGGTAAGCTCAGGGTGTGCAAGGTACTAGGCAGAGAGCATCCAGAAAGGCCTTTATAATTAAGCACAGATTTGAGGCACCTCTTGTTTATCTTCAATTCTTGGATCATATAAAGGTCTACTTGGGGTGAGTTCACTTCAGAGATGAATCTCATGAGGTATTCTGAAGCCCCATTCTGTATTCTGTTATGGCCACTGTTTGAGATATAGTAATAGTTTTACTGTCAAGATAATAAATATTAGATTTTCCAAGTTTTCCCAATATTTAATAAAGTTACAACCATTCACTTAAATAACATGTATAGAATATTCACTAACCTCTACCTTTGGCCTGGGCAAGGTTTGATTGTGTTAATATCTAATTTGTCTAAATTAATTAGACTTTAGCCATCTAAAATATAGATGGCTATGAGCTGGAATAAGACATTTGGCTAATATCTTATTTCCACTTACTAAACATATCTGATACGGAAAATGTACTTACCCCTCTTAACAAGCATCACATCTTCACCTGAATTGCTGTAAAAAGCATGAGTGTTTGTTAAGGCTTCGACTAATGCAATGTATGTATGACAATGAATTAAAGGATAAAATTAATTAAATAAAGGTAGAGTTGTATAGGAATATGGGGAGTGGGGAGGAGTGCCGAGAGATCTTCAAACCAGGTAAAATTCCTTTTATGGCACTTTGTTACCCCTGGTGGCCCCAGGATCAGAGGAGGTAAAAGAGCAAATTATAACTACACTTGCCTCCCCCATCTTTAGCCAAGCTGAGCATGAGCTTGGCACAGCTGAGGACTGAGACCTACGTTTTAGAACACTACTGCCATTTCATAAGTGGAGCTCTGGCCAGTGCTCTCTGATTTTCCATTAGGTATCTGAGGTCAAACTTCTGCATGAAACCCCAGATCCCTTAACACTGTTCTGAAATCTTCTGTTTCAGCATAGATCTGGAAGAAAAGTCTGGATAGCTCCTTGATCACTGTGCACGCTAAAGAAAGCCAGATTCAACCTAATGTAAGGGGACTGTTGTCCCCTTACTAACATTCAGTGGGGGTGTTTTAGTTGCTAGCTCCCAGTACTAAAAAGGGGTTTCAGGACCCTGAGACTGACAGCCCCAGGAACAATGGGGAGAGGCCAATGCGCCAGGTCAGCCTGAATGACAGGGTGGGCAGGCTAATCGGGGAGTCAGGAGGCCAGGGATGTCCCGTCCTCTGTGTGAGCTGGAATTGCCTGGGTCAGACAGAGTGGGGCCGAGCTAAGGAGAACGCAAGGGCCCGAGCTGAGCTGGGGCGCAGAGCTGTGCCAGATCCAGAGAGAGCAGACCCTGTCCTGGGAGCAGAGCTGCAGCCCGAAAGCCAGAGGCACAGCCCAGAGAGAGCAGACTTGCCCTGGGAGCAGAGCTGCAGCAACCAGAGCCAGAGGGGCCAGAAAAGCAGCTCAGGAAGCAGGTCAGTGCTGAGAGCAGAGTCACAGAAGCAGCTTGCAGAGCAGACCTGTCCTGGCAGCAGAGCTGTAGCAACCAGAGGCAGAGGGGCCAAAGAAGCAGCCCAGGGAGCTGGAGGCAGAGCAGCAGCACCAGTGCTGAGACAGAGTGGTGGAGCTGGGGCTGGAGCAGTCCGGAGCTGGGTGCGGTGAGCAGCTGGGGAGAGCGAGGGGGACCCTGGGCAGTGGGCCCAGCACAGGGAGACGCCTCAGCCAAGAGGATCTGCCTGCCAGGCTTGGATCGTAACCCCGACAGGGCGGGGGCGACACTGGGAAGAAGGGTCCTACCACTTAGAGCCTGAGAGCATGTGGCCACCACCAGAGCAAGTGTCCAACCCACAGCATCCCTGCAGCACAGCCAGGGCCTGAGAAGAAGGCCTGGGATCTACAAGGAACAGACTGTGAACTGCCCTGACATTCCAGAGACACTGTTTGTGATCTTCCCTGCCACAGAGCGGGGTGATGTGTTTTCCTTTAACCTTTTCCATTTTTCCTTATTCTTTTTAAAATTAATTGTTGATTAAATAACTTGCATTTGCTTTAACTTGTATGTAATGGTCAGTGGGGCAGGGAAGTGCCCAGTGCAGAGAGAGTACACCGGAGTGGGGACACCCTAGCCCGTGTCCTAGGTGACCACAGCAGGGTTGGGGGTCGAGCCCCCCAGGAATCCTGGGCCCAGCCTGGTTGGGGTTACGAGGACTCTGCCAGACAGGGGAGTGGAAGGGGAGTCCTCAAGGGCAGGGAGGCCACTGGATAAAGGAAGTGGGAGCGAGGACTCATCCTTTCACTAGCCCACTTACTGGGGTAGTGCAGAAGCCAGGAACGTTCCCCACAATAGCAGGACTATTGCCCCACTTACACTAATGTTCATATAAAAACAAAATATAAATGCTGGATATTTATTTCTCATGGTTTGGCGAGAATTCTGCTTATAGAAAACCGTTATAGATTCATAGATATAAAGGCCAGAAGGGATTGTTAGATCATCTAGTCTGACCTCCTGTATAACAGGGGACATAGAATTGAATCCAGTTACTCCTGTAGTGAGCTCAGTAACTCTGTTTAACCCCTCTGATATAGTGAGCTCAATAACTCGTGTTTGATGAATCCAGAGTTATTCATTTTTATTCAAGGGTATTCTAACAGAGTTAATGTGCTGGCTCAATGAGTTGCCTTCCTGACACAGGGAGAGAATGAAACTGTTTGTTCCAGCTGTACAAACAGCAGAATGGGGGCTGCCTTTGAGCACATTTGTGAATTATCTGACCAGCTCTTTGGTAACTTGAACAACATTAAAATCATAGATATTCTGTTCTCTTATATTAGATTCTTATATTGTGCCTGCTACAATGCAAGCCACCTAAAAATATCCATGATTTAGTTTTTCTTTGGTTTTTTAAGGCAGAGACATATCTTTTTCAAATATCAAAAGAAATAGCTAACTCATATATTTAAAACATCATCACTTTCTTTTATAAAACCTTCAAAAAGATTTTTCTACTTCTAAAAAAAGGAGATGGAGGAGGGAGAAACTTACCTTAATTTCTCTCTGTGGAGATCATAGATTTTATACAGAACAATAAGTAAGGCAATTGATGTCACAATAATCAAGAACGCCAGGAATATAATCAGGGCTTGAGAATTGTCTGTCAACAAAAATCATGGCGTGAATACATAATAAGTTATTTTTGAACAAACAATTAGAATTAGCATAGCAATTTTACTCATTTTATATTATATTTTTGTGTGTGCACATGCATTTAGAAGGGCTGGTTGGAATTTGAAATGTATTTGTGTGAAATATAATTTATTTTTTTGTTTTGTTTTATGAAAAAATTCTAAATAAAAATTCCTGCTGGCAAGAGGGGAGGGGGAATGGGAGAGGAAAGGGAAAATACCTGAAAAACAAAATACTTTTTTTCAAAATGAAATTTTTTCAAAACATGTTGACCAAATTGAAAAATTTCCATTAAAAACTTCATTTTTGTCCAACAGCTATTTTATATTGTGAAAAATTGTTACAATTTTTAAAAAAATGATCAGCTCTAGTGTTTATGTGTCTGTCAAGCCATGCCCCCTTTCCCTGGACATATTCCCTATAACAGCTTGATGCTTTGCACTCCCAGAAGAGCATAAAGGAGCCTCAACAGAGCCAAGAATCTGGCCCTCTATCCTATTTCTCTGATAATGATTTCCTCTCAACAGCTCCAGCACTCCCCTGACCTGGTATGAATCCTACCCTCTTTAAAAACACCCTTTTCATTTCTGAAAAGCATCTAATCTTCCACCTCCTCCACTCTGTAATTCCCCATTGCGTTTCTTCTTTGGGATGTCCCATTGCGAATGTCGGTCTTTGCCATCATTTTCTTTGGATAGCATGCAACTTCGTATTTCTATTGACTGACCCTCTGATCCTCTTATTCCTATGTACCTGCCTGTCCCTTTTCTGTCAATTCTTGCCCATGTGTTCTACTGCTGAATGCTTCAAAGACAGTTAATAAGTGTGCTAAATACCATTTGGTGTAGATTTTGCTTCAGTCTGAACCTTTTCAGCCTGAACCATTTTATTGCCAGAGTGGATGCAGACTAGATGAAATGATTCAACTATTCCACTTGCTATTGTCTCACAGTGCACTGGTGGCAAGAATTGGGGGAAATGGAACATCTTTGATTACAATGGCTTGCCCAGAACTGTTTGCCTGGAGTTACGAAAGGCTTCTGTCAAGGTTCCTCCCCCACTCTGAACGCTAGGGTACAGATGTGGGGACCTGCATGAAAACCTCCTAAGCTTATCTTTACCAGCTTAGGTTAAAACTTCCCCAATGTACAAAACATTCCACCCTTTGTCCTTGGATTGGCCGCTACCACCACCAAACAAATACTGGTTACTGGGGAAGAGCTGTTTGGAAACGTCTTTCCCCCCAAATACTTCCCAAAACCTTGCACCCCACTTCCTGGACAAAGTTTGGTAAAAAGCCTCACCAATTTGCCTAGGTGACTACAGACCCAGACCCTTGGATCTTAAGAACAATGAACAATCCTCCCAACACTTGCACCCCCCCTTTCCTGGGAAACGTTGGATAAAAAGCCTCACCAATTTGCATAGGTGACCACAGACCCAAACCTTTGGATCTGAGAACAATGAAAAATAATTCAGTTTTCTTACAAGAAGACTTTTAATAGAAATAGAAGTAAATAGAAGTAAAGAAATCCCCTCTGTAAAATCAGGATGGTAGATACCTTACAGGGTAATTAGATTCAAAACATAGAGAATCCCTCTAGGCAAAACCTTAAGTTACAAAAAAGATACACAGACAGAAATAGTTATTCTATTCAGTACAATTCTTTTCTCAGCCATTTAAAGAAATCATAATCTACTACATACCTAGCTAGATTACTTACTAAGTTCTAAGACTCCATTCCTGGTCTATCCCCGGCAAAAGCAGCATATAGACAGACAGAGACCCTTTGTTTCTCTCCCTCCTGCCAGCTTTTGAAAGTATCTTGTCTCCTCATTGGTCATTTTGGTCAGGTGCCAGCGAGGTTACCTTTAGCTTCTTAACCCTTTACAGGTGAGAGGAGTTTTCCTCTGGCCAGGAGGGATTTTAAAGGGGTTTACCCTTCCCTTTATATTTATGACAGCTTCATAAACAGAAACAAACTTGATGAAGCGATGAACTGGTCTATAAATAACTGCCTGACATATCTGAAATTTGGAGTCAGACATCGATCCAGAGCTCTGAAAAAGAAGGTGTGTGTAACACCGGCTCCCCACACCTTGTGATTGGACTGAATTTCGACTGGCCACCCGGATTTCATTCCGACCTTTGGACTCTGGCATAGTATGAAAGGGGTGTGAATGTGGGGGTTTATATTGTAATCAATAAAAAGTATTTAGAGTATTATATACCAACACTGTGTCCGTTATCTGCCTGCTCCCCCATCCCATAGGGACACCTTTATCAGAGCCTAACATTTGGGGGAGAATTGCGAGTGGGGAGAGATATAAGGAGTGCTGGATTCTGAGACAGTGTTGGGGCAGTCTAAAGGGTGACTCCTTATTTGTGACAGGTTTCAGAGTAACAGCCGTGTTAGTCTGTATTCGCAAAAAGAAAAGGAGGACTTGTGGCACCTTAGAGACTAACCAATTTATTTGAGCATGAGCTTTCGTGAGCTACAGCTCACTTCATCGGATGCATGCTGTGGAAATCGCACAAGACATTCTATACACAGACACCATGAAACAATGCCTCCTCCCACCCCACTCTCCTGCTGGTAATAGCTTATCTAAAGTGATCATCAAGTTGGGCCATTTCCAGCACAAATCCAGGTTTTCTCACCCTCCGCCCTCCCACAAACAAACTCACTCTCTTGCTGGTAATAGCCCATCCAAAGTGACCACTGTCTTCACAATGCATATGATAATCAATGTGGGCCATTTCCTGCAGAAATCCAGGTTCTCTCACCCCCCTCCAAAAACCACACACACAAACTCACTCTCCTGCTGGTAATAGCCTACCCAAAGTGACCACTCTCCCTACAACCTGCATGAAAATCAAAGTGGGCCATTTCCAGCACAAATCCAGGTTTTCTATGGGGGTGGGGGAGTGAGAAAACCTGGATTTGTGCTGGAAATGGCCCACTTTGATTTTCATGCAGGTTGTAGGGAGAGTGGTCACTTTGGATAGGCTATTACCAGCAGGAGAGTGAGTTTGTGTGTGTGGTTTTTGGAGGGGGGTGAGGGGGTGAGAGAACCTGGATTTCTGCAGGAAATGGCCCACATTGATTATCATATGCATTGTGAAGACAGTGGTCACTTTGGATGGGCTATTACCAGCAAGAGAGTGAGTTTGTTTGTGGGAGGGCGGAGGGTGAGAAAACCTGGATTTGTGCTGGAAATGGCCCAACTTGATGATCACTTTAGATAAGCTATTACCAGCAGGAGAGTGGGGTGGGAGGAGGCATTGTTTCATGGTGTCTGTGTATAGAATGTCTTGTGCGATTTCCACAGCATGCATCCGATGAAGTGAGCTGTAGCTCACGAAAGCTCATGCTCAAATAAATTGGTTAGTCTCTAAGGTGCCACAAGTCCTCCTTTTCTTTTTCCTTATTTGTGGGATTTGAGAGATTAAAAGTACACGTGGGGAGATACTGCATGGAGTTTTGGGAACGTACTACATTAAGTGTAAGTGAGCATACTATACATTAAGTATAAATGAGAGCGTGCAGGAAGATACCGCGCGGGGTTATTGAGATAATACTTTAAAAAGAGTAAAGGGCTAGAGGCAGCTGTGATATGGTTGTTGTGGCAGGCTATGAAAAAGGTAATTGAATACAAGGAGAAGGCATGTGCAGGGCTACAGACCCTGCGAGAAAGTTTTAAAATCTGCTAGGAAAGTTTAGAGAAGGAAGTAAGGCAAGCACAAATAATGCAGACTCAGTTGGAACAGCTGGAAAAGAGAATGATGGAATGGGGACATAGGCAAGGCTCTGCAGCATCAGAGGTGGGAACAGAATATTGGGGGACAGACTCTGCCAGCGTGTAGAGCTATGAATATGTTTGCTTGGAATTAACCCCAATAAACATTGCATTGCCTGCACTTTGGATTTTTGGTATTCTGCTCTCTGTCTGTGTGACAAGAACCAGGGGAGAGGGTGAAGGAAAGGAGACACTTAAGTCCATTTGTAAGAGGTTTAGAGTAAAGGCAGCATTATGGGAGACTGGCAGTAATTTTTTTTTAAGTTTGGTGCTACTCCAATAAAGGCAACTGGAGGACCGCAAATTAAAGTTAGGGGTGGTTAAAGATAACTTGGCACAACAGGGTTTGGAATCAGAAGCAAAGTTAATAGACCACTTTAAGAGACAGGTTCTGTGACTTGGTCGGAGTGAAGAAAATAAAAATAAAAAAGGTTTTGAAGTGAAAAAGGGAGAATGGGTTAACCCCTGAAGTTGTTCAGAAACAATTAACTGCAGCAGAGAATAGTACTTTTTCAATTCAACTGAGGTTAAAAAAAAAAAAAAAGCACAGGGTAAGGCAGCTGTATTGCAACTTAAAGAATTGAATGAAGAAGTAAGTGATTTTAAAGTAAGGAAGAGTTACAAGTAGCTTTTGCATAAATTAGTGCGACAGACTTTGTAGGGAAGTAAACACTTAGGAGTTGTGAAAATCTTAAAAAGTAACAGTTGTGGTATTATAAAAAGGGAATTCTTGGTTTAATAATAAAACCCAGTTATGTAAATATAAATATATGTGCAATGCGGTACAGTCACATTGAGCGGAACCGTGGTAGTTAAACAAATTATACAAGGGGGTCAGGTAGAGAGGCTACTGCTACCACTATGTGTTATCCCCAGAAGTCTTTACAACTATTCTGGGGGAAATGGGTCCTTTTTGACAGAAATAGTTTGTAATCAAAATCACTAGATATATGTATGTATATATATGTGTATGTATATATATGGGTTTTTTTACTGGAACTTAACTTGACTGCCTTCGATTATAAAAAATTGAATGGAATCTGGGTACAGTATTATGAAAAAAATAATTAGAGCAGTTCAAGGGATAGTAGGCAAAAAAAATAGAATTTGTGTGTGTAAATATTTTTGTGTAATTATGTAAGCTTTTAAGGACTAAACCAACACTTATGGTGTGTAAAATCCTGTTTGTAGGTTTAAGATAAATTGCCTTTGTTTTTAAATAAAAAAATAACGCCATTAAAACTCCATTTGAATCTTACATCCAAAGTTGCAACATTGACAGACCCTTTTGCCAGATATTGCCAGCTAGTATGATGTGGTTTTGGTATTTAGCATTTAACCCTTTGGGTACTTTCATGAGTTTATAAAGTTTAATATCTTTTTAAATGAGGACCAAAGAATGTGGCCATGGCAGGGGCAGCCAAAACAGAAAATGAAGAGAGGCCACTCAAGATACAAAATTGCGGAACATAGAGGATAAGGTGATGTATCTGATGCTGACACCAAAAGATCATGTCTTGGAATCAAAATGGGTTGGACCACTTTCAATTATGAATAAAATTTCCCCCACGGTAGTGCAGAGAGAAAAAAGAGGGGAAATGGGTACACACATCACAATTAAAGTTATGGCCCAAACATTAGATAAACTTTTGGTTTGTTTTACAGAAATAAAAGTTGAATGTCCAACTGCACTGGAGATATCCCGAACAGATACTGAATTGGGAGTGTGGATACGGTGCTATGACTTTTGCTCGTACGGCTTGCTGCTTATGCTCGCTTTGCTTTGCATTATTTGTCTGGTGGAAAGACTGTGTTGTGTGAATTATATTTTAGGAAGAAGAATACCAGAGCTTGAGTGAAAACAGAAGAGTTTGGCAAAGGCTTAACGAAAGCACTTGGGGTAGTATAGTCAGAGGCACTGGACGTTATTCTTACGGAATAACAACCATGACCTTGGGTGGGGATATGACTTCTGGTTTTTATGTTTTGTGAGTATCTGGGGAAATTTAGGGGTACAAGGATGTACACATGGGAGCACCTCTAAAATGGAGGTATGAATTAAAGGGGGTAATACGTTCAACTATCCTTGGGACACAATGGAGAAAATGGGACCAAACAAAGACAGAGGTGAGGGGAAACCTTTTGAGGTGAAATTTGAAATATGGTGGGAAAATGGTAAGAATTTAACATGGGAATATTTAAAACCAGAGGACTTGGAGAAGCAACGGAGGTATTTTTATGTTATAAAAGGTGAGAGCTGGTTGACATTTCAATTTAGTGATAATGAAAATAACTTGAATATAAGCATCCTGAATTGCACTTCTTCGGAATTTGGGATTTAATGTAACTACCCTGGATGTGATTTATGAAAAAGAATTGGCTAATGTTCATGTGGGATGGAATGAGTCAGCAGCTCTCAAAATGTGGATGTATGATGCTATGGTAAATTCTTCCACAGTGGTGAAATTAAGCTGTTTCAGGAAAATCGATAGGGAAATATACTTTGGGGGATATGGTAGGTATTTTGTGTTTCTTAATCAAATACCAGTAAATAAAAGAATCATGGCAGATGAACATCCATATGGAAGGGGGGAAGTAATTGAAGCCCCAACTATTGTGGAACAAACGATCTGGCTGGAGGGGTCGCAATTAAATGTGGGTGCACAACATTCAGAGTGTATGCCATATGCCTTGCCTCTATTACTAGCATGGCAACAACAATGGGGAGATGGAGCTAAAAGAAGTAAAAGAGGTATAGAAGAATATAGTGTGGGTGGCACTGGTGCTGAGGTTGGGGTGTTGACTTCGTTTGATATTGAGACGTTATGAAGGAAAATGTCTTGGGTGAGATTTTGGGAGCCATACAGATGCATGTAATACAAAATTTTGGCACATTATCGGAGCAAGGAATAAGGAATGTAGTGCTCCAATTAAAACAAATACAAGCCTTGGAAGCATCTTTAAATGCAAGTTTATTGAGTGTGTCATAAATTAATAAGAAGACTGTGTTAACAATATGATGTGTACAGATGCAAGCTTATGGGATACAGTATATATAGAAGATAGTCAATATACTGAGTAACAGGCAATGACCCTTTGAATGGTTCAAAGACTCCCATATATGGAAACAACAAATTATAGGATGGAAGAAACACCTTGGGTTTAATTGGAATCAAACCACTCTAAAAGGGGATTTGAAGGACAGGATGCTATCACATAACACTGGAAAAAAGAAAAGAATTGCAATGGCCTGGGTGCTGCTGAAGATTATTAATGGAGAATTATGGCAAATAGAAATAAGGGGAAGACATTTGATCCAGGAAGAGCAGGGCTATAAATTGGTGGAACTGATAAAACATTGTGAGGCGAGGGGGGAAAATAAATGGGTGTGCCCACAGCTAACTTGGACTTTAGAGAGATGACATGTAACCATTCAAATTGACAATATATAATACAATATTTAGCCCCTAATGGCACAAGAGTGTTTGATATAGGCAACAGGTGCATTTGTGTTGTGGCCACTGAAAAATATATATTTTGGGGACATATGACAGAAAAAGGTCCAATTGACTCATGCAAATGTAATGTAACAGAGGTTATTATTGAAGGAATTGTTTATCTGGGACCCTTATTCTTAAAAAAGGAAATTGGTTGGGGACCAAACGATGTGGACTGGTCTTTTCATTTAGGGGTACATTGAGAACAGTGGGAGGAATTGGTTGATAAAAGTGAAAAAATAAAGCAATATGCAAAGGATGTATCTAAATCTGCCCAGTTAGGAAAGATAAGTATCTTATTGCATAATGGTCAAATATTAAAATTAGGAAAAGAAGGAGAAGAATTGACAGTCCACCATTGGTACGATGTCTTTAAGGGATGGTCTCCCAGTGCCACGGCCCTCCCTGAATGTGGCATTGCATCCTATTGCTATATTGACAGGTTTCAGAGTAACAGCCATGTTAGTCTGTATTCGCAAAAAGAAAAGGAGTACTTGTGGCACCTTAGAGACTAACCAATTTATTTGAGCATAAGCTTTCGTGAGCCACAGCTCACTTCATCGGATGCATACTGTGGAAAATACAGAAGATGTTTTTATACAAACAAACAATGAAAAAATGGGTGTTTATCACTACAAAAGATTTTCTCTCCCCCCACCCCACCCTCCTGCTGGTAATAGCTTATCTAAAGTGATCACTCTCCTTACAATGTGTATGATAATCGAGGTGGGCCATTCCCAGCACAAATCCAGGTTTTCTCCCCCCCACCCCACTCTCCTGTTGGTAATAGCTTATCTAAAGTGATCACTCTCCTTACAATGTGTATGATAATCAAGGTGGGCCATTTCCAGCACAAATCCAGGGTTTAACAAGAACGTCTGAGGAACGGGGGCAGCGGGGGGGGGGAAGGAATAAACAAGGGGAAAAGGTTACTTTTTATAATGAATCAACCATTCCCAGTCTCTATTCAAGCTTAAGTTAATTGTATCCAATTTGCAAATTAATTCCAATTCAGCAGTCTCTCATTGGAGTCTGTTTTTGAAGTTTTTTTGTTGAAGGATAGTCACCTTGAGATCAGAAATCGAGTGACCAGAGAGATTGAAGTGTTCTCCGACTGGTTTATGAATGTTATAATTCTTGACATCTGATTTGTGTCCATTTATTCTTTTACGTAGAGACTGTCCAGTTTGACCAATGTACATGGCAGAGGGGCATTGCTGGCACATGATGGCATATATCACATTGGTAGATGTGCAGGTGAACGAGCCTCTGATAGTGTGGCTGATGCTTTTAGGCCCTGTGATGGTGTCCCCTGAATAGATATGTGGGCACAGTTGGCAACGGGCTTTGTTGCAAGGATAGGTTCCTGGGTTAGTGGTTCTGTTGTGTGGTATGTGGTTGCTGGTGAGTATTCGCTTCAGGTTGGGGGGCTGTCTGTAGGCAAGGACTGGCCTGTTTCCCAAGATTTGTGAGAGTGTTGGGTCGTCCTTCAGGATAGGTTGTAGATCCTTGATAATGCATTGGAGAGGTTTTAGAATATCTCAGGTCAAGGTTCCAGGGGTGTGTCTCTGCGGATTTGATCTTGTGCTTTTTCAGGGAGTTTCTTGAGCAAATGCTGTAGTTTCTTTTGGTAACTCTCAGTGGGATCAGAGGGTAATGGCTTGTAGAAAGTGGTGTTGGAGAGCTGCCAAGCAGCTTCTTGTTCATATTCCAACCTATTCATGATGACAACAGCACCTCCTTTGTCAGCCTTTTTGATTATGATGTCAGAGTTGTTTCTGAGGCTGTGGATGGCATTGTGTTCTGCACGGCTGAGGTTGTGGGGCAAGTGATGCTGCTTTTCCACAATTTCAGCCCGTGCACGTCGGCGGAAGCACGCTATGTAGAAGTCCAGTCTGCTGAGTCCACCTAGAATCCTTCTTTTTGTAGTGTTGGTAGGGAGGTCTCTGTGGATTAGTATGTTGACCAGTCGGAGAACACTTCAATCTCTCTGGTCCCTCGATTTCTGATCTCAAAGTGACTATCCTTCAACAAAAATACTTCAAAAACAGACTCCAACGAGAGACTGCTGAATTGGAATTAATTTGCAAATTGGATACAATTAACTTAGGCTTGAATAGAGACTGGGAATGGTTGATTCATTATAAAAAGTAACCTTTTCCCCTTGTTTATTCCTTCCCCCCCCCTCCCCCGTTCCTCAGACGTTCTTGTTAAACCCTGGATTTGTGCTGGAAATGGCCCACCTTGATTATCATACACATTGTAAGGAGAGTGATCACTTTAGATAAGCTATTACCAGCAGGAGAGTGGGGTGGGGGGAGAGAAAACCTTTTGTAGTGATAAACACCCATTTTTTCATGGTTTGTGTGTATAAAAACATCTTCTGTATTTTCCACAGTATGCATCCGATGAAGTGAGCTGTGGCTCACGAAAGCTCATGCTCAAATAAATTGGTTAGTCTCTAAGGTGCCACAAGTACTGCTTTTCTTATTGCTATATTGTTCATGTTAATGATTCTATTAATCTTTGTCATGCTGTGTTTGTCAAGTAAGAAAATGACAAGGAGTTTTGGAATAGGTAATATATAAAGCTGAGCTGCTTGCAAAATCATAAAAGTGATACAATAATCAATGTTATTAATCATGTATCAAAAGGGGTACTGTTGAGATGTATATGTTGTAATATGCTATAGGCCATATGGGCCTAGTATAAATGCTGTATGTTTGACATGAGTACGTGAGTTGCATACTGGCAGCTGAAGCAAGTATTTAAGGTTATGAGTGGTCAAGAACTGTCTGTGCAAAACCAACTTTTATGTCCCTGGGGAATATGAAGAATTAGCAGGGAAGGGAATAACACCAGCTGTGCAGTTATGCAAGAACTGGGGGAAATGGAACGTCTTGGATTATTGTGGCTTGCCCAGAACTGTTTGCCTGGAGTTATGGGTGAAAGGACTTCGTAAATAGAAACAAAGTTGATGAAGCGATGAACTGGTCTATAAATAACTGCCTGACAGATCTGAAATTTGGAGTCAGACGTCAATCCAGAGCTCTGAAAAAGAAGAGGTGTGTAACGCCATCTTCCCACACCTTGTGATCGGACTGAATTTCAACTGGCCTTCAGGGATTTCATTCTGACCTTCAGACTCTGGTGTAGTATGAAAAGGGAGTGAGTGGGATTTACATTGTAATCAATAAAAAGTATTTAGAGTAGTATATACCAACACTGCGTCTGGTATCCGCCTGCTCCCCCATCCCATAGGGAGATCTCTATCAGAGCCTAACAGAACTAGTCACCTAAATATTGGAATTATGACAACAGTAGAGTTTCAAAGGCACACTAACATTGTGTGCCATCTCAGTGACACTTAAACAAGTCTGTAAATAAAAACATTGACTAGTCCATTGAAAATATTTACTTACATTTTGTTGTTACTTTGTCTTTGACAGGATCCCCCTCATAATCTCCATTGTACATGTAAATCTGAGTTGCAATAAATGAAGACATTCATAAAAAATTTTGTACTAAGCAAAAGTTCTTCCACAAACTTAAAATATTGATTTCCAAGGAGCTATGCAGATTTACACTAGCTGAGGATCTATCCTCCAACCTTTTTCAGCTCTTAAACATGGCTGCCACTAAAATGTGGCACTGTGTTGCAATATAAACTATTTTAAAAATATATCAATAGCATTTGCAGTACAAAATATCTAAAAAAATCAGTTAGAAATAACCAATCATAATAAGGGCACATTTTGCATGGATATATATTTTAATATGAAAGTAGATGTGCAATATATAATAAAACATTATAGTTTATTTGGTTTATTCAATAACTATGACAAGTATATTTTTATAAAAGGGATCATCATCTAACAAATAGTGTAATATTTTAATGCAGTTTTGTGTATACAAAAAGTACAAACTGTCAATTTGGAATCTCCAATTTGGAATCTCTTTGTGTGTTCTCAAAGAAAATTCCAAAAGTGAAACTTCCATACAGGATTCACTGTACCAAATTTTCTGCATATGCAAAACTTATCTCACATTTATACACCAAGTTAAAAAGCAATATATGCATCTAATTTCGATTACTATCTCTTTCTACATTTCCTTTTGTGTATGCATTTTCTGATTTTAAGTCATTCTTGTGCAATATAATATTCTTAAAATGCAGCCTTTAATTTTGCAAAATATAATTCATTTTAACTAAATCTATAGCATCTTCTGACAGAGAATCTCAAAGCACTGTATAAACATTGTTTACAAATTTAAGGTCACAACATCCCTAAGAATTAGACACCCAATCTTATATGGTGCTCAGGTTACTCAGAAACTACTGATGTCAATGGAAGTTCAGAGTGCTCAGCACCTTACAGGATAAGGCCCTAAGTAAGCATTTTTCCCATTTTACAAATAGAAAAAGTGAGTGACAGTGAGATTTAGTAATTTGCCTGGAGTCACAAAGTCTGTGGCAGAGCACAACAATTCAAAGAATAAGGTCCTAACTGATACTGGTGGCTGCTGACCATGAATGCAATCCCCTCTCTCCCTTCACACCTTGGCTCCTCACAGAATTTTCCATCTTGCAGGAAGTAGCACTCTGCCGTCTTGTGTTAGCATGCCTTGCATGTATTAGCAGGAGTGTTGTAAACAAGACATGAAAAGTAATTGTTCCACTGTATTCAGTTCTGATAAGGCCTCAGTTGGAGTTCTGTGTCCAGTTCTGGGAACCACCCTTCAGGAAATATGTGGACAAATTGGAGAAAGTACAGTGGGGAGCTGTTTATGATTTATGATTAAAGGTCTAGAAAACATGGCCTCTAAGGAAAGATTGGTAAAATTGGGTTTGTTTAATCTGGAGAAGAGAAGACTGAGGGAGAATATGACAACAGTCTACAAGTACGTAAACGGTTGTTATAAAGTGGAGGGTAGTAAATTATAAAGCGGAGGGTAGTAAATTGTTCTCCTTAACCACTGAGGACAGGTCAAGATATAAAGAATTTATAAATTGCAGCAAGGGAGATTTAGTTTGCACATTGGGAAAAATGTCCTAACTTCAAGGATAGTCAAGCACTGGAACAAATTATCAGGTGAGGTTGTGGAATCTCTGTCACTGGAGGTTTTTAAGAACAGGTTGGACAAACACCTGTCAGGCATGTTCAAGATAACATTTAGTCCTGCCTCAGTGCAGGGGACAGAGTAGCTGCCTATTGAGGTCCCTCCAGTTCTACATTTCTATGAATCTTCAGCTCAACAGCTGCTAAGACAGGCTCTCTCTCATGCTGGCTGGCTCTGTGCTAAATTGAAATGCTCTAGACTAGAAAGCCAAAACTGCAGTTAAATAGCCCCATGGGCTACTACAAGCAACAGTATTTTTTCACCTGATTTGAAGGGCCATGGTATTATTATGATAATACTATTCAAGATATTTAAAAGTTCTTTAGTAAATGAGAAAAACTGGGTCACCTTGAAGCTGACATCTATTCCATGTATGTCCTAGACATGTATGAGTCATAGATGGAGGGTCCCACTTGGGCTATAGCCACCTGAGATTCATACATTAAGCACCAACTATTTTTCAATTTAAGATGTCCTGAAGGCTAACCCTGGCTTTCAGAGGAATAGTGGAAGCCACTGAGAGATAAGCCAGCATCCTAGAGATTGCATGTGAGATAAACTCACACAAGAACTTGATTTAGAGACGATTAAGGTTGCATCAGGACACACCCCACCAAGTCAAAACCTGAAAAGGGTAGAGGAGATTTTAAGAATCCTTGCTGCATCAACATACTTGATAAGTAAGTTCCCTTAGGAGACACCTTTCCTGAAAGGACTGCTATTTCTGCTTGTGCACCATGCAACTGAACATCACGCGGACTCTCTGGACTAAGGGTATGTTTACACTGCACACCAAGCCCAGGTTCTGACTCTGAGCCGAAGCCCCCCTTACAACCACATGTAAATCACTCTTACTTGGGTCAGCAAGAACTCAGTACCTGGATCCAAGGACCCTGCTGAGGAGGTGGGTCAGAGCCTGAGTTGTGCTGTGACTTGGGGTCCAAACCATGTTATTTTGCAGGTTGGATATAGCTCAAGCCACAGACCTGAGTCAGAAGGTCAGTATAGTGCAGTATGGACGTGTTAGCATGGTTGTAAGACCTGACTCCAGCAATTACAGTTGCGAGACCTGACTGTAGCAATTGTAAAACCAGGTTTAAAATGGAGTGTGGACATTCAAACACAGACTTAGAAATACCAAGTCCACAAGCCTGGGTCCCACAGACATGGATTTATAATGCAATGTAGACATTAGAGACTGAAGAACTCTAAAAGGCCCAGAGTTCCCAAGTTTTGGAGCTGGGAAAAGAACCACCATTTGGGCAGGGTGTGTGTGTATATATAGAGAGAGAGTAAGGGGATGAGTGGCAGCAAATGTAACAGTGGGAATAAGATAGGGAAGTTTATTAAAGAGAGACAACCCAAAATCTAAGATTTCATGAAAACCTGGTTAAACCAAGAAATTAGGAAACTGCTCCTTTTGTCCTATTTTGAGGGTGTAAGGTTTGTCACAGACAGACACTGAATCTACAAAGCCACAATCAGTTCTCTCATATATTGAGGACTGTACTGGAATTGAAAGCTAAGACTTTAAGAGTTGGGGGGTTTCATGTTTCTCCCTGTAGGCAGTCAGCAGACAGACAGCCTAGAGTAAGGTGGGATTAGTTGTGCTTTGCTGTTTTACGAAGCAGCCTGCCTGTTCTCTCTCTGTTTTGGGGTTCTTGTGAATTATCATTTTGAATTCTTAGAAATAAAGTAGTTTATGTTACAACCTTCCAGCAAGAGTATTTATTGTTTATGTTTTTATCTAACTTCTGTGAACATAACAAGTTCCAATGACTCTTGGGTAGAACCAGTTCCAGAATCCTACTGTCACTGCCTAGGAGACCCTATCTGACTTCCCCAGCCAGGATCAGGCAGAACAGACTAAATCCTGGGCCACTCTTTGGAAACCACACCAGAATCTTAGTCCTGTTGTAGCCAGGGGGATTAGTGCAGGTGGTGCAAGATGAGCCCGCAAAAGAAGACTGTACTCAACTCCAACAGTTAGGACAATCTCAGTCCCTCTTCCTTTTTTTGCAGATTGTCTCTGAATTCAAAGTATAAAATGAATGAACAAATTCCAGAGAGATTAGCATCCACTCTGTAAAGCTGCCATTCATTAGCAAGGCAAGAAGAAGGCAGGAGAAGAGAGAAGAAAAAGGGCAGATACTGATTCCTGAAAGAAGCTGAACTTCAAGCCTGCTTCCTAGGTGCCTTCTTAGCTGAACTAACATATGGGAGCAGCTACCAGGGCCTGGAAATGTTCCAAAGAAGTGATAGATATAGTACACAGACTTTATAAGGAGAGTAATAAATGCTACAAAGATAAAATGCCAGGAGGAGATCTCTGTCCCTGTCCATAATGGAAGGGAGGAAGATGGGGGAGGAAACTAGAGGGAGGCATTCAGGAGAGGGAAAACTTTATCTGAGAGAGCTCAGAAGACAGATATGATTTGAATATGTAATACTGACACCCAGTAGCAGCAGGGACTGAACTCAAGACCACTAAATCTTAACATGTAAGTGTCTACTGCTTGAGCTAAAAAAATCATCCTCTCTTAATTGAGGCTGTAGCAAGCTCATCAATCTTTATTTGGTCTAGGCACCACTAAAGGGGAACAAAGCACTACACTGAGCAGGCATGACACATGGATCAATGTTTTTCTCTGTAAGGTGAAGGATCAATCAAGGTGTGTGAAAAGTCTGCCCAAAGTCTTATCTGGTGGGGATGAGATCTGATCCCTGAGTCATCTTAATCAACCCACGAGTACATAATAAATATCAGGAATAACACTGGATAACCTCAAGAATCCATAGTGAAAAATTAGTAAATAATCTAAAAGTATTTATTTGCTAAGGATTATCTGCATAGCCCTACCCAAGTTCTGACACACATGCATCCCTCAGTCTCCCAGAATTGAAAATTACATATATTAGATACTACTGAGTCTGAAATGTAAAATAAACACCAAAGTGCAGATGTGGATTGTGATCAGTAATCACCACATTTACAAATATTTTAAACTATAAAATATTAGTTCTACTAAGAAAAGAGCTTTACCATAGCAGAGTAATTTTTGATTAAAAATAGACACAATACAACTTTTTTTAAAAAATGGCACTACCAATAATTTTGTGGTGAAATTAACTATATGTCCATCTAAATCTACATATATATAAAACTTACCTCAATGTCATATGTGGTCAAGTAATAAAGATTGTCTTGAAGAAAATCACACTTGGATTTGTTAAAGACTTTTCCATCCCATTTCAAATAGAAAATTTGTAATTTGCCATTTGGTGCATGCCCCTCACACTTAATGCGGACAGCATTGTTCTGTGGTTGACTTATACTGATAATCTTCACTGCACCTGGTTCTGTTTATAGAAGAAATGTCACCATTTTGTATTTTAATATTTTGGAATCAAACATTTTAACAGTTATGTTTTTACCCATTTTTCCACTAATTGCTACCTACATGTATCACTGATAGATTTATTATATTTCACCACCTAATCCTGATTCAGCAAAGTCAATAGCACTGCTCATATGCTTAAGTTAAGCATGTGCTTAAGCACTTTGTTGAATTGGTACCTCCACAAACTGGAATAAGACTGTGATAGGAGATTGTTTAATAAGAGAGATCTGCCTGTGATCCTGATATAACCATACATGGCACAGTAACTGATCCATTTCCTCCTAGTATCATTCTTCATTTGGGAGACTGTTATACAGAAGAGATTGTTTCACAGGCAAAGACATTGTGCATGTGAGTTTGATAACTATCATGTATCATAATAATAAATAATACTTGAACGTTCAGTAAATACTGAATTTTATAGGGGTACTTAGAAGAGAATGGCAGCAAGTCTAGTCTGTAGTTTATTACCATACTTAATATATATTTCACAAAAGGGCCTTTGGGGGGGAGGTTGCTAATGAAAAGTGGCAGAAATCCACATTTTCTATGGATGAAATTCACCCCATTGCAGAGAGCCCATGGAAGATTCTCATTATCATGTAAAACCATTATTCCAGGCATAAATGCTGTGGAAGGCTTGGTGTAGACCCTTTGTCCTGGGGTAAATTTTCCTTAAGGGAGTGCATTTTTATGTAAAGATTATTTCAAAATATATATGAAATAAATCATGAGTATCATCTTTAATCTTCATTTCAATGGAGAACTGATATATGAATTGTATGTAGTCTTCCCAGATAATCCTGAAAGCAGGTAGGTAACTAGGCACACTACTGAAATAGCACTCCAGACATAAGAAGCCTTTCTTGAGGAGGCTTGTTTGTGGGAGAGGGAAGAACGCCATCAGACTGTGTCTTTGCCTACCTCTTAAAGGGAAAATGGTCTCATTAGGTTGTTCTCTCCTTGAGGACATTGTAAGGAGCTGGCAGTCTTTGCTTGAGACACCCCATTTTGTTAGCAGTTGGCAAATATTAAGTGAGTTCTGATGACTAAAAGTAGGTGGCTCTCTACTAAAGCTGGACAACATTTTGTTGCTGAAAAAGTGCAAATTCAGGGAGGAACCTTTATGAGCAGCCAAATTTGTGAAGACAGTTTGAACTGAACATTGTTCTCCTTCTATTAATTTCTTTGTTGGACTGGGTTTTATAGCAGGTTGGGAAGTGGACCTCCTCTTAGATAGAAGGATGCAACAGGGGACTATTTTAATTTGAAGGGAGTTCTGGAGCAGAAGGGAGCATTGAACTGAAATACAGGCTTGGAGTTAAAGCCTGAAGGCATAAGGCCATGGAAGGATCTTTATATGGGATGCTTGGAATGATATACCCAAGAAAAGTTTTAGAGGGGTAGCCGTGTTAGTCTGTATTAGCAAAAACAATGAGGAGTCCTTCTGGCACCTTAGAGACTAACAAATTTATTTGGGCTTAAACTTTCGTGGGTTATTACCCACTTCATCAGACGCATTGAGTGAAAAATACAGTAGGCAGGTATAAATATACAGCACATGAAAAGATTGGAGTTGCCTTACCGAGTGGCGGGTTAGTGCTAATGAGCCCAATTCAATTAGGGTGGATGTGGCCCATTCCCAACAGTTGACAAGAAGGGGTGAATATCAACAGAGGGGAAATTATTTTTTGTAGTGACCCAGCTACTCCCAGTCTGTATTCAGGCCTAATTTTATGGTGTCAAGTTTGCAAATTAATTCCAGTTCTACAGTTTCTCGCTGAAGTCTGCTATTTAATTGAATTGGCCTCATTAGCACTGACCCCACACTTGGTAAGGCAACTCCCATCTTTTCATGTGCTGTATATTTATACCTGCCTACTGTATTTTTCACTCCATGCATCTGATGAAGTGGGTTTTAGCCCATGAAAGCTTATGTCTAAATAAATTTGTTAGTCTCTAAGGTGCCACAAGGACTCATTGTTTATGCCCAAGAAAGTAGCTTTGGAGGGGTCAGATTTGTTACCTGTTTTGCAATTCTGGCTCGGCTGTCAACTAGAGGAATCAGAATCAGTGACCCCGTAGCCAGTAAACAGACAATGCAAAAGGGCCCAGACAAGATTGTGAAGGACCCAAAGTCACCAGATTTAGGGTCAGACCCATACCAGTAAGGCTTAAGGATCAAAGAGTTTTTGGCTTCCTCTAGAGGAATAGACCTGAGGGGGGCATCTACTCGACCAAAGTAGATCTAATAGACAAGATTATTAATGCACCAACTGTTCATTACATTGCCTGCAGCTACTAACTACATCTTGACTTTTCCCTCACTAAATAAGTAAAACTTGATATATAGCAGATGACCCAGAGCCAACATGAAGGCACAGGGACTCCCCAAGGAAGGATGATGTGCATGGTCTGCTGTACAATTGCTGCCCATTTAACACCAAGAAAGAGTACTAAACTCTATGATGGGATCCTTGTGGAGCTTTTTTGTCCCCTAGAAATCAGATCCCACATCTCTAGATTCCTACGGTAAGATTTTCACCTCTGCTCTGACCCCTTCATGATAAGTAATGGGGATGGAGTGGCATAAAGGGGTTCTAAAAGTCTTGGATACAGTTGGGGAGGGGGGAGAATTCCCCCACTGCAGGGACTGAGGAAGACAGTTACAGTCTGTTTTTTGAGGATCCCCCTCTCAAGCACTGGGTACTAGTGTTAGAAGACAGCAGGGCCATGTCAGGAATGGAGTTGGGAAAGTAGGGGTGTATTGGAGACATAGCCACAGCACACAGTGCTGTAGAGATTCTGGGCAGATGCTGTATCCCATAGGCCAGCCCTGGGAGACTGCTGTAACTTAGAAAGGCCTTCTGGAGTATCTATACTATGCCGGTGGCTGCTTGAGTTTGGGGAGCAGCCCATAATTGGAAGGATGCTGAGGTGGTTTAAAAACTTGCCCATGGCATTTAGAAGCACAGTACAGAATATCACCATTAGTCTGTTGCTCTCTGTTCTTTCCAGAAGATCTAAGATTGAGCCTAGATCTTTTAATCTTTTAATTGTTCCTAGCGAGCAGGAGAAAAAGAAATACACCTCTTCAAAGTGTCATAGCAGCAGCAGTGATGTAAAGCAGACCGTTCTGCTTGTTTGTTCTCTAAAAGGAAAATTGGTTTCCAGAATTAAATGTAATCTAATTCATTTGAGAACTTTTTGATTAAGATGGAAACTACAGTTAATAAAGGCCGGAGAGAAAAATATTCATATGAACTTTGTACCTCTCTTATGTTTTTGGATAATGATATGAGTTAAAACTGTGGTTAAGCATGTCATTATTACAAAAAATCGAAGTAGTAGGCTGAGGACTTCAAGCAATATTTCTTCAAGAAGAGGTCTTAAAGACAGGTTCCCATTTAACACTTCTGGCTTCAGATGTAAGAGATGCCATAGCAAGCATTAGCAGGACTTTTGCATTATAGCTTTTCATTAGACATTAACATTTATCAGCCTAAGAGCAGAAGGATGAAGAGAGAAGGCAGAAAGAAAGCAAAGGGAAGAGAAAGAGATTCCGGAACTGGAAAAGCTTGAAAGAAACCATAGTACATTAAAAAGAAGATCCTGAGCTTTATGATGAGATGTGGGAATGGCTTGGAACTTTTAAACAATGATGGGAACAATGATGGGAACATCAATATATTCAAGACACGAGCAACAACCAGGTCACGTTGTTCTTCTCTGATTAGGGTTAGGTGACACAAAGGTTTAAAACACCTCTCATCAATCTACTCTAGCACTTACAGCATAGCTGCCGGAGGTGATAGTGAACTGGCAGTGGCAATGGTGGGAAACTTTTGAAAACAATTCCTCTTGTAGACCCAGTCTAAAAGATTGAAGGAAAAGGACAGACAAACGGGAAAAGGTTGATACCTTGAAAGTAGAGAAGGGGTTAAAAAAATAGAGAAATACTGTGGAAGTAGAGCTTGAGCCCTACACTGAGAGGGGCAAGGTCAAATAATCCAATCTAGCTAAATGTGACTGTTCACAGGATACAATTTTATTTTACTTTTTATTGGCATTGTGGTGCTATAAGTAAATATATTTGATGTGCTTTTTTAAAACCTACATTTGCATTTTGTGTTAAACTTAAAAGTTCAAGTGTGAAAAAACCTTAAAGTTCATCAGTGCAATATGTATGAAAGAACTTTTAAAATGTCAGTGTTAAACAACATAATATAAAGAACATGGTATCAATACTATGTGCTGAAAGCTTGGTAAGAACTAAACATAAGATGTGAATATTAACACAGTCTGAACCAAAATTTTCAACTTATTGTAAATTGAGTAGAGTAATAAATTCATAACTAGTGATTCAAGTGACAATGAGAATGGTTGCAGTCACATATTAACTCTTTGTATTTCCCAGAGAAATAAATAAATAAACTTACTTGATGAATCTGTGTGTCCCTTATAAAGCAAAGGTTCCACACTACGTTCTTGTCCCTTCTTTGTATTGGTGTATGTGTTAACTGACACAGTATATTCTGTGTAAGGCTGAAATCCTGTACAGTTATAAGAAGTGATTTTACCAACATCCTTTTCTGTTTAAAAAAAAAAAGGAAAGATTAAATTAGCATTTCATACTTTGAACATAGGAACTGGTATACTGTATCAAAGTCAATATTCCTGTCTCCAAAGGATGGCCAGTAAAGGTGCAAGAACCCCTGAAATGGACAAGTTACGGATTAAACTGGCCAGAGGGGTAATTGTTCCTGGCCACACCCACCCACACAGTATTAAAAGTACCATGTGTATGCTTCATGATGGGGTTAAATTATATCACAGACTACTTTTTTCCACGGGACCCCTGCCTTATTCAAAGGATGGGTAGCTATTAACTATTAATTTTATCCTCCATGTTCAACAGGTGGTCCCAGGCCTTATTTAACACACGATTCAGTTCCTGCACGGATCACACAATTATTCAAAGATGTTTCTATGGTACTCCCATCATAGTATCTGAGGGCTTCATAAATGTTGATGAATTTATCTACCTTGTAAGACTAGGTGGTATTATTATCCCTGTTTTAGAGCTGGAGATTGAGGCACAGATCAATTAAGGCCAAAATTGTCAAGTGTGCATTTATTCTTGGTGCTCAACTTGAAAAACCTAGGGATTGATCTTTCAGAGTATTTAGCATTTGTATAGCAGTTTATATTTTCAAAGGACAAGCTACCATTGACTTCAATTGTAATTATGAACACTCACCGCTTCAGCACATCTAGCCATACAGTGTCTCATGCTGGGCAGTCAGAAAATGAGGAACACACAATTAGGGGCTGCCTATGAAAAGTTTGGTTTAAGTGACTTAACCAGTATCACAGGAACTCTCTGGCTGAGGCAGGGATAGAATCCGATTCTGTAGGATGGAGTTCAACATCCTTAACTGAGAGGCAACCTTTTCTCCTGCAGTTTTATGCCTTTTTGTCACACATCTTCCAACTTCTACTACCAGTGATGCAGGGGTCCTGCACACAACAGTCTCCTTCACTACACAGCATTGATTCAGTTCAACAGCATCATCTGTCCCGTGCACTGAATGAGGTAGAGGTCCCAACAAATTAGTGTGTGATCATATAATTAAAGATAGTGTAATAATGCATGTGCACAAGGGATCTGAATTAAGATTGCACAGGCAATCTTAATTTCACCATTCCTTAACTTGTGATTTATTGACTTTGCAACCTTAACATTCTTTTAGCATTGTTTTTAATGTAATTTCTGAATTTTTAAATACTCTTAAAAAACAAAAATTCCATCATGTGGAACCATAATCACCCCCAACTGAGGAGATCAGCATGGTTCACACCTTTAGATCTACAGCACAGACTTGAACTAATGTACCACTTGACCTTGAACTAATGGCGTAACTGGTAGCAGTCATGGCTGTTATCCGCTATGTGGCCCAGGCACTCAAAGGAGAATGACACACACACTTTGCCAGTTGGTTTCACAGCTATTTGCTGACAGTAGAGGAACAGAGAGACTCAGGACTCCTAGGTTCAGTTTCAGGTTCTGTAAAGGGAATGCTCTCCAGTGATTACATATCTTTAGCCCCCAATTCCCTGTTTTATTAATTTTGATGTAATTTGTTCTTTGTTTGCTTTTTAAAAAATGTAGGAAATTACATTTGAGAAAAATACATTAAAATAAAGCTAAGGTTTCAAAGTCAAGCACTCAGAAGTTAGAAAATGCAACCTCAATTCTCCCCCCTCCTGTATATGCATTATGACACAGTGTTTAATTACATAAGGACATACTATATTTTCCACAGGACCCCTGCCTCCTTCAGGTCACAGGATGAACCTGCTCTGGGGATAAATCAGGGCTGTGTAGTAAAGGAGACTGTGTAGGACCTCTGCCTCATTTGTTAGAGAAGCTGGAAGGTGTGTAGTGAATTAAGCAAGGGATTGTAGTAAGAGAAGGGATGTTCTCATGCTTAAGGCAGTTAAGGATGTGTGATCTGAACATATAAAATGGTATAAAAATGTTAAGTGTGCTGAAGAATTAAGCTCTAGGCATCTCAAATTGGTATCCCCAAATTAGTAGACATTTTTGACAATTTTAGCCTTAATTTCTATGTGCCTCAGTTCCACATACGTAAAATGGGGATAATAATACCAACTCCCTACCTGAGGGGTGTTATGAAAATAAATTAATGTTTGTCAAGCACTCAGATACGAAGGTGATGAGCACAATAGAGAAGCTCACAAGGAAATTAAAAATTCTCTGTGTAGTATACAATTTGAATACTATTCAGTAAACAATGCATTGAGCCACACACTGAATGATGAAGATAAAAAGAAATAATAAATAGTTAACTATTCAGTGAGCACCATCTACACTGTTTACTGAATGAGGCCTGAGGAAAAAGTATGATCATGTCAGTAAAGACTGTATCTTAATGCATTTGCCTACCGGGGCTGAATTAAGGTTGCATCGATAATCTTAATTCTGGCATTTCCTACATTTTGAGCGCTTGACTTTGCATCCTTAATGTTCTTGTAATGTAGGTTTTTTTGTTTGTTTTTGTGTAATTTTATATAAGTGACCGGACATGGAAGCATAACCTGTAGCTGCTTGGTTCTCCTGCTTTTAGTCTAAGGAATATAGCTTGTTTTGTACAGTGTCTGGCTAACTACTTGCCTGGATTAGTATGGAATGATTGTTAAAAAAGTATGTGTTATTTTTTCTAGTGTGCATTACCTTGCATTTGCCAGCACTGAATTTCATCTGCTTCTCTCTTGCCTATATCTAAAATTCCTTAGTCTTTTCTATTCTTGACTACCTAAATAATTTCGGGACATTGGCTAACTGTCACTTCACCGTTCATCCCCTTTCCCAGATCATTAGTGAATATAAACAATTCTGGTCCAACAACAGATCTTTAGCACACCACACTGTTAATCTTTACCATTATGTTGAAAATTGGCCATGTTTTCTTCTCTTTGTTTTCTGTATTTGAGCCAGATATAATTCATGACAGTATATTATTTCTTAACCCATGACTATTCAGTTTCCTTAACTCTCTTTAATTGTTTTAACCACTTTCCCCTGTACTGTAGGCTTCCTGGTTGGTAATTCTCAGACTCAGCCCTACAACCATTAAAAAAAATAAAAATAAAAAGATACTCACAACATTTCCTCCCCTCCCCTTCTGGAATATAGTAGTTGATTTTAATGAGAGATTGGACATTTTTGGTAACAACTCTTTCCCACTTTACTCCTATATTTCTTCAGAGATCTTAGATGTGTAACATCCAGTGCTGATGATTAGTAGCTATGTAGTATATCTGTTTTTTTTCAATCACCTTCTCTTTAGACACTTCAATTGCTGGCTATCCCTCATTTTTACTGCCTGGAGAAATTTCTTATTAGAGTTTGCCAGTAGGTGTTGTTTAGTCAAAGCTATGTTCTGGATTGGTCAGTTCAGTTTTTGATGGTGTTACAGCCATCTACCAGCTCTCAGCCAGGAATAAGCAGAACCTCACCACTACAAAGAGGAGGTTCTCTCTGCCCCTTATTGTAAAAGGGAAAAACAAAATGGAAATAAGGAAAAAACTTTGGCTGAGATTCTGTGCTGCACCTCCAGGAGGCACAGCACAGGTGCAGCCCATGGAGGGCAGGGAAAAGGTGTCTTAAAGTCACCTTGCTCCTTTCTCAGGGCTGCTCTGGGGCCCGGTGCAGCCTCCAGTATGTTTATAGCCCCTTATGCATCAACCAGCAGTTTAAAGGGGCTATAGCAGGAGGAGAAATCCTTCCCTTTCAAAAAAACAATACAAACAAAAATTGTTTGTTCTGCCCTATTTTCCTTCCTCCTCCATTTAAAATAATGGATTTAGAGGTGTTTCCTTTTAAACTAGCACAGAGTATGCCTGGAAAGACAGACAGAGGGTGAAGTGTTCACCAGTTCCTTTGCCAGTCATTTGGCTTCCTCCACATGCCTTGCACGTCACTTCTTCCCTTCTCTCCTCAATCTTAAGAAAATGAACTGGGAGTTTTAAACCAGCTCCCCAATTCAGGAGTGCCATCAATGGGACTTCAAAGGAAAACCACCACGTCCTCTCCCAATCTAGCTAATTCATTTAATAAATGGCTGAGTTGCATTAGTTAAACCATAAGCCCCTTGAAGCAGGAATCATCTTTTTTACATGTGTTTTCACAGTAACTGATGCAATGGGGCCCTGATCCATGACTAAGGTTCCTAGACACTACCACAATACTACTAATAAATAATAACTAAACTGAAGTTTAGGGTTGGGACCTGAACTGGAAACTGATACGTTGTCAGGTTCAATTTCTCAAAAATGGAAAGTATAAATGCTGGCAGGCAAGCAGAGTCTGACAGGTATAATCAAGCCACCCTGACCATATAACTTCTGAGCAACCCCTACTAATTCTGTTACAGTGGGGTTCCTTTGAAAGTTCTGGGTGTCTGTGCCTCCAAGTCCATCCATCCATTCTCTTGTTCATCCCAGAATCATCCATATTCCTCCTTCCCCTCCATTATTGCCACATCAAAATTCATTCTTTCTCCCCCCTGCCAAAATTTTCTTTTTCTAACTTGGATCTCAGTGTTTGGATCCAGCCTCCCAAATTCACAATAAATGTAGGCTGCCACCACACCGGGTTCACTTTAGACAGAGGCTGGTGTTAGGATGACCCATATGTTTCTGTTAGACCGTTGGCTGCAAGTGGGCTAGCCCACCTGGGTGCACTGCAGAGGTATTTCTTGAAATGGGAAGAGGCCGCATGAGCTTGTAGTGGCAGCAGACAGGACCAGAACGAATTTCAGGAGGGAAACAAATGATCCAGCAGTTAAGCAGGAGCTTTGAGACTGTGTAGTCTTGTGGACATGGCCTTTCCCTCTGATGAAATAACAGCCAAAGCCCTTACTAGCTATTTCAAATACATATTCTCATGTAGTGCCTGGGTCTGGGAGCAGACCAGATGTCCAGGCAGTCCAAGAAACTGGCACAGTTGCTTGTTGGCCTACTCTAGTCCTGGAGAGAATTAGAGTAGATGAACAACATAGCCTTTGGCTGCCTTTCTACCCAAAACCTATATCATTATAAAAGAAAAGAAGCAGAAATCTTAAACCAGTCGTGCTAATTGCAGGTGAGAGGCGATTGAGAGACAATGAAAATAACAAAGAAAATATGTCTCTAATATTTTCCTTATTTTTCCTTTATCTTCCTCCTATACATGATTTTTCATAATGGGATGAAACATTACCTATCTTCTTCCAACAAGGATCTCTTAATTTTTTAAAATTATACTTTTAAGTCATACTCTAGTAGGAATAAGCCACTCCAGAATATTCATTAGTTGATTACTGATGCACTCTACCTTCAGCACACTGCTTACAGCTGACCCAAGATGGGCCCCAATAGCCTGTTAGTGGATACTGTTGTTGTGTCCTATTGCTAAATGCCTTGACTTTCTCAGAATACATGATAACTGGCTGTGGTGAAACTAGTCCACTGAGCTCAACCATGAAAAACTTCATCATATAAAAAATAAATTACATAATTGAACTGATATAATATCAAAGGAAAAAAAACTTTTTAGAGACGTGATTGTGCAGGTAACCTATTATGGGTGTTATGATAGTGCCTAGAGGTCCCATTGTGCTAGGCACTGTACATAATGTAGAAATCCATCTCTGTTACGTGGCAAATATCAAAGAAAAATATACTTGCCTTCATCTCTCTCACAACATTTCACTATATAGCCATCAATAGGTCCATTTGTTGTTACTGATGGTTCTTTCCAATTGAATGTTACACTTTCAGGAGTTGTGATTACTGGATCAAGACTTTCAGGTTTGTCTGGTTCTGTAACACAAAATGAAGGGAGAGGGAATAACACTGTTTTAATGCAGAAAATATTTTTCAAATTATAAAAGCTCAGCAAATTTGAAATGAAAAATATGTATTATACACCAGCATTTGAAAAATACTTGCTGCAATTAAGATTTTATTGCATATTAGTGCAAGATACTAGCAGGAGATAGAGTTGTGAATAATAATGCACGCGATTTATTGAACTCTAACCCATTTTACACAAATATAGTGCATACATAAGCTGTAGAAACTGCATAATTTAAAATGCAAACAATGACAACTCAGAGAATAAGCATGAATTTTTGGAATCATCACTGTAGTGTGGCAAAGTATTAAAGAAATAGGACCAACTGGAGCAGTAGTTTGTGTGGGTGACTGACCTGAGCAAAAAGTACATAAATTAAAATCACATAAAAAGTACAAAGAAAAGGAGTACTTGTGGCACCTTAGAGACTAACCAATTTATTTGAGCATGAGCTTTCGTGAGCTACAGCTCACTTCATCGGATGCATTCAGTGGAAAATACAGTGGGGAGATTTATATACATAGAGAACATGAAGCAATGGGTGTTACCATACACACTGTAACCAGAGTGATCACTTAAGGTGAGCTATTACCAGCAGGAGAGCGGGGGCGGCGGGGGGAAACCTTTTGTAGTGATAATCAAGGTGGGCAATTTCCAGCAGTTGACAAGAATGTCTGAGGAAGAGTGGAGGGTGGGGGAGGGGGGAATAAACATGGGGAAATAGTTTTACTTTGTGTAATGACCCATCCACTCCCAGTCTCTATTCAAGCCTAAGTTAATTGTATCCAGTTTGCAAATTAATTCCAATTCAGCAGTCTCTCATTGGAGTCTGTTTCTGAAGTATTTTTGTTGAAGAATTGCAACTTTTAGGTCTGTAATCGAGTGACCAGAGAATCGGTCGGAATACGAACAAGAGGCTGCTAGGCAGCTCTCCAACACCACTTTCTACAAGCCATTACCTTCTGATCCCACTGAGGGTTACCAAAAGAAACTACACCATTTGCTTAAGAAACTCCCTGAAAAAGCACAAGAACAAATCCGCACAGACACACCCCTGGAACCGCGTCCTGGGGTATTCTATCTTCTACCCAAGATCCATAAACCTGGAAATCCTGGACGCCCCATCATCTCAGGCATTGGCACCCTGACAGCAGGATTGTCTGGCTATGTAGACTCCCTTCTCAGGCCCTACGCTCCCAGCACTCCCAGCTATCTTCAGAGGGTAATGGCTTATAGAAAGTCGTGTTGGAAAGCTGCCTAGCAGCCTCTTGTTCATATTCCGACCTATTCATATTCCGACCTATTCATGATGATGACAGCACCTCCTTTGTCAGCCCTCTACACCAACATTCCACACAAAGATGGACTACAAGCCGTCAGAAACGGTATCCCCGATAATGTCACGGCAAACTTGGTAGCTAAACTTTGTGACTTTGTTCCCATTTTTGACCCATAACTATTTCACATTTGGGGACAATGTATACCTTCAAATCAGCGGCACTGCTATGGGTACCCGCATGGCCCCACAGTATGCCAACATTTTTATGGCTGACTTAGAACAACGCTTCCTCAGCTCTTGTCCCCTAATGCCCCTACTCTACTTGCGCTACATTGATGACACCTTCATCGTCTGGACCCATGGAAAAGAAGCCCTTGAGGAATTCCACCATGATTTCAACAATTTCCATCCCACCATCAACCTCAGCCTGGACCAGTCCACACAAGAGATCCACTTCCTGGACACTACGGTGCTAATAAGTGACGGTCACATAAACACCACCCTATACCGGAAACCTACTGACAGCTATTCCTACCTACATGCCTCCAGCTTTCATCCAGACCACACCCACGATCCATTGTCTACAGCCAAGCTCTATGATACAACTGCATTTGCTCCAACCCCTCAGACAGAGACAAACACTGACAAGATCTCTATCAAGCATTCTTACAACTACAATACCCACCTGCTGAAGTGAAGAAACAGATTGACAGAGCCAGAAGAGTACCCAGAAGTCACCTACTACAGGACAGGCCTAACAAAGAAAATAACAGAACGCCACTAGCCGTCACCTTCAGCCCCCAACTAAAACCTCTCCAACGCATCATCAAGGATCTACAACCTATCCTGAATGACAACCCATCACTCTCACAGATCTTGGGAGACAGGCCAGTCCTTGCTTACAGACAGCCCCCCAACCTGAAGCAAATACTCACCAGCAACCACACACCACACAACAGAACCACTAACCCAGGAACCTATCCTTGCAACAAAGCCCGTTGCCAACTGTGTCCACATATCTATTCAGGGGACATCATCATAGAGCCTAATCACATCAGCCACACTATCAGAGGCTCGTTCACCTGCACATCTACCAATGTGATATATGCCATCATGTGCCAGCAATGCCCTTCTGCCATATACATTGGTCAAACTAGACAGTCTCTACGTAAAAGAATAAATGGATACAATTCAGACGTCAAGAATTATAACATTCAAAAACCAGTCGGAGAACACTTCAATCTCTCTGGTCACTCAATTACAGACCTAAAAGTCGTAATTCTTCAACAAAAAAGCTTCAAAAACAGACTCCAACGAGAGACTGCTGAATTGGAATTAATTTGCAAACTGGATACAATTAACTTAGGCTTGAATAGAGACTGGAAGTGGATGGGTCATTACACAAAGTAAAACTATTTCCCCATGTTTATTCCCTCCCCCCACCCGCCACTGTTCCTCAGACGTTCTTGTCAACTGCTGGAAATGGCCCACCTTGATTATCACTACAAAAGGTTTCCCCCCACCCCGCTCTCCTGCTGGTAATAACTGACCTTAAGTGATCACTCTGGTTACAGTGTGTATGGTAACACCCATTGTTTCATGTTCTCTATGTATATAAATCTCCCCACTGTATTTTCCACTGAATGCATCCGATGAAGTGAGCTGTAGCTCATGAAAGCTATGCTCAGATAAATTTGTTAGTCTCTAAGGTGCCACAAGTACTCATTTCTTTTTGCAAATACAGACTAACACGGCTGCTACTCTGAAACCTATAAAAAGTAAAGCAATTTAAAATAACTGAGAATAAAAAAGTAGCTGAAATTACAAAAATCATTGGATGATGTGAGTATTCTTGTGTTCAGTTGGAACTTGGCTTTTTGAGCAAATTTTGCCCATTGTAATTATATTAGGTAATGCGAGTATAAAGAATTTATACCTATGGGTATGTCTACACTATGAAATTAGGTCGAATTTATAGAAGTTGGTTTTTTAGAAATCATTTTTTGTCGATTGTGTGTGTCCCCACACAAAATGCTCTAAGTGCATTAAGTGCATTAACTTGGTGGAGTGCTTCCACAGCACCGAGGCTACCGTTGACTTCCGGAGTGTTGCACTGTGGGTAGCTATCCCACAGTTCCCGCAGGCTCCACTGCCCATTGGAATTCTGGGTTGAGATCCCAGTGCCTGATGGGGCAAAAAACATTGTCGCGGGTGGTTCTGGGTACATGTCATCAGGCCCTCCTTCCCTCCCTCCCTCTGTGAAAGCAACGGCAGACAATCGTTTCGCGCCTTTTTTCCTGAATTACCTGTGCAGACACCATACCACGGCAAGCATGGAGACCGCTCAGCTCACTGTCACCGTATGTTTCCTGGGTGCTGGCAGACGTGGTACTGCATTGCTACACAGCAGCAGCAACCCATTGCCTTGTGGCAGCAGACGGTACAATAGGACTGGTAGCCGTCATCGTCATGTCCGAGGTGCTCCTGGCTGCGTCGGTCAGGAGCGCCTGGGCAGACATGGGTGCAGGGACTACATTAGGAGTGACTCGACCAGGTCACTCTCTTTAGTCCTGCAGGCAGTCCTATTGTACCATCTTATGGTGAGCAGGCAGGAAATATGGATGGCTAGCAGTCCTATTGAACCATCTTCTGCCGAGCAGCCAAGAGATGTGGATGGCTTGCAGTCCTTCTGCACCGTCTGCTGCCAGCCAAAGATGTAAAAGATAGATGGAGTGGATCAAAACAAGAAATAGACCAGATTTGTTTTGTATTCATTTGCTCCCCCCTCCCTCCATGAAGTCCTACCTGAAATACGAGAGGGAGGGATAGCTTAGTGGGTTGAGCATTGGCCTGCTAAACCCAGGGTTTTGAGTTCAGTCCTTGAGGGGGCCATTCTGTATGACAGTTGTTTTTGTTTCTCCTTGATGTAAAGCCACCTCCTTTGTTGATTTTAATTCCCTGTAAGCCATGTCGTCAGTCGCCCCTCCCTCCGTCAGAGCAACGGCAGACAATCGTTCTGCGTCTTTTTTCTGTGTAGACGCCATACCATGGCAAGCATGGAGCCCGCTCAGATCACTTTGGCAATTAGGAGCACATTAAACACCACACGCATTATCCAGCAGTATATGCAGCACCAGAACCGGGCAAAGCAAAACCGGGCGAGTAGGCGACATCAGCGCGGTGACGAGAGTGATGAGGACATGGACACAGACTTCTCTCAAAGCACGGGCCCTGGCAATGCAGGCATCGTGGTGCTAATGGGGCAGGTTCATGCGGTGGAACACCGATTCTGGGCCCGGGAAACAAGCACAGACGGGTGGGACTGCATAGTGTTGCAGGTCTGGGACGATTCCCAGTGGCTGCAAAACTTTCGCATACGTAAGGGCACTTTCATGGAACTTTGTGACTTGCTTTCCCCTGCCCTGAAGCACATGAATACCAAGATGAGAGCAGCCCTCACAGTTGAGAAGCGAGTGGCAATAGCCCTGTGGAAGCTTGCAATGCCAGACAGCTACCGGTCAGTTGGGAAACAATTTGGAGTGGGCAAATCTACTGTGGGCGCTGCTGTGATGCAAGTAGCCAAAGCAATCAAAGATCTGCTGATATCAAGGGTAGTGACCCTGGGAAATGTGCAGGTCATAGTGGATGGCTTTGCTACAATGGGATTCCCTAACTGTGGTGGGACCATAGACGGAACCCATATCCCTATCTTGGCACCGGAGCACCAAGCCAGGGAGTACATAAACCGCAAGGGGTACTTTTCAATAGTGCTGCAAGCACTGGTGGATCACAAGGGACGTTTCACCAACATCAACGTGGGATGGCCGGGAAAGGTACATAACGCTCGCATCTTCAGGAACTCTGGTCTGTTTCAAAAGCTGCAGGAAGGGACTTTATTCCCAGACCAGAAAATAACCGTTGGGGATGTTGAAATGCCTATAGTTATCCTTGGGGACCCAGCCTGCCTCTTAATGCCATGGCTCATGAAGCCGTACACAGGCAGCCTGGACAGTAGTCAAGAGCTGTTCAACTACAGGTTGAGCAAGTGCAGAATGGTGGTAGAATGCGCATTTGGACATTTAAAAGCATGCTGGCGCAGTTTACTGACTCAGTTAGACCTCAGCGAAACCAATATTCCCACTGTTATTACTGCTTGCTGTGCACTCCACAATATCTGTGAGAGTAAGGGGGAGATGTTTATGGCGGGGTGGGATGTTGAGGCAAATCACCTGGCAGCTGGTTATGCGCAGCCCGACACCAGGGTGGTTAGAAGAGCACAGGAGGGCGCGGTGCCCATCAGAGAAGCTTTGAAGACCAGTTTCATGACTGGCCAGGCTACAGTGTGAAAGTTCTGTTTGTTTCTCCTTGATGAAACCCCCCGCCCCTTGGTTCACTCTACTTCCCTGTAAGCTAAGCACCCTCCCCCCTCCCTTCGATCACCACTTGCAGAGGCAATAAAGTCATTGTTGCTTCACATTCATGCATTCTTTATTAATTCATCACACAAATAGGGGGATAACTGCCAAGGTAGCCTGGGAGGGGTGGTGGAGGAGAGAAGCACCAGGAGGGGTGGTGGAGGAGGGAAGGACAAGGACACACAGCACTTTAAAAGTTTAAAACTTTAAAACTTATTGAATGCCAGCCTTTTGTTGCTTGGGCAATCCTCTAGGGTGGAGTTGCTGGGTGGCCGGAGGCCCCCCCACTGCGTTCTTGGGCATCTGGGTGAGAAGGCTATGGAACTTGGGGAGGAGGGCGGTTGGTTACACAGGGGCTGTAGCAGCGGTCTGTGCTCCTGCTGCCTTTCCTGCAGCTCAACCATACGCTGGAGCGCATTAGTTTGATCCTCCAGCAGCCTCAGCATTGAATCCTGCCTCCTCTCATCATGCTGCCGCCACCTTTCAGCTTCAGCCCTCTCTTCAGCCCTCCACTTACTCTCTTCTGCCCACCACCTCTCCTCCCGGTCATTTTGTGCTTTCCTGCACTCTGACATTGTCTGCGTCCACGCATTCGTCTGTGCTCTGTCAGTGTGGGAGGACAGCATGAGCTCAGAGAAAATTTCATCACGAGTGTGTTTTTTTCACCTTCTAATCTTCACTAGCCTCTGGGAAGGAGAAGATCTTGTGATCCTTGAAACATATGCAGTTGGTGGAGAAAAAAAAGGGACAGTGGTATTTAAAAAGACACGTTTTATAGAACAATGGGTACACTCTTTCATGGTAAACCTTGCTGTTAACATTACATACACAGCACATGTGCTTTCGTTCCAAGGTCGCATTTTGCATCCGCCCACCACGTAGCTAGCCCCTCACCACTCCCCATGGCTAACAGTGGGGAACATTTCTGTTCAGCCACAGGCAAACAGCCCAGCAGGAACGGGCATCTCTGAATGTCCCCTTAAGAAAAGCACCCTATTTCAACCAGGTGACCATGAATGATATCACTCTCCTGAGGATAACACAGAGAGATAAAGAACGGCTGTTGTTTGAATGCCAGCAAACATACACGGCAATGCTTTGTTCTACAATGATTCCCGAGTACGTGCTACTGGCCTGGTGTGGTAAGGTGTCCTACCATGGTGGATGGAATAAGGCTGCCCTCCCCAGAAACCTTTTGCAAAGGCTTTGGGAGTACATCCAGGAGAGCCACAAATGCCAGGGCAAATTAATCATTAAACATGCTTGCTTTTAAACCATGTATAGTATTTTAAAAGGTACACTCACCAGAGGTCCCTTCTCCACCTGGCGGGTCCGGGAGGCAGCCTTGGGTGGGTTCGGGGGGTAGTGGCTCCAGGTCCAGGGTGAGAAACAGTTCCTGGCTGTCGGGAAAACCGGTTTCTCCACTTGCTTGCTGTGAGCTATCTACAACTTCATCATCATCATCTTCCTCGTCCCCAAAACCTGCTTCTGTGTTGCCTCCATCTCCACTGAAGGAGTCAAACAACACGGCTGGGGTAGTGGTGGCTGAACCCCCTAAAATGGCATGCAGCTCATCATAGAAGTGGCATGTTTGGAGCTCTGACCCAGAGCGGCCGTTTGCCTCTCTGGTTTTCTGGTAGGCTTGCCTCAGCTCCTTAAGTTTCATGCAGCACTGCTTCGGGTCCCTATTATGGCCTCTCTCCTTCATGCCCTTGGAGATTTTGACAAATGTTTTGGCATTTCAAAAACTGGAACGGAGTTCTGATAGCACGGATTCCTCTCCCCATACAGCAATCAGATCCCGTACCTCCCGTTCGGTCCATGCTGGAGTTCTTTTGCGATTCTGGGACTCCATCATGGTCACCTCTGCTGATGAGCTCTGCATGGTCACCTCTGCTGATGAGCTCTGGCCAGTGTGGCAAGCTGCAGGTGACCATGCAAACAGGAAATTGAAATTCAAAAGTTTGCGGGCCTTTTCCTGTCTACCTGGCCAGTGCATCTGAGTTGAGAGTGCTGTCCAGAGCGGTCACAATAGAGCACTCTGGGATAGCTCCCGGAGGCCAATACCCTCTAATTGCATCCACAGTACCTCAAATTCGACCCGACAAGGCCGATTTAAGCGCTAATCCCCTTGTCGGGGGTGGAGTAAGGAAATCGATTTTAAGAGCCCTTTAAGTTGAAAAAAAGGGCTTCATCATGTGGACGGGTGCAGGGTTAAATCAATTTAAGGCTGCTAAATTCGACCTCAACTCCTAGTGTAGACCAAGGCTATGAGGCATAATAATGGGGGGAGAACCAGGAAGCCCATTTTCAGGAATTATAAAATGTGTGAGACTGATGTGAAATGTTTGTTTAGTAGGGTGATTCATAACAACTGAAAATTACATCAGGGTCCACTCTCCAAATAACAGGACTTACACAAATGGAAGACAAATATTTAGTGAAGTGATCCAGAAGATCTGGAACCTAAAATTACCTCGGACTTCAGCCTACAACAAGAAAATGTACCAGTGGCATCACAAAAAGATCTCAGTTCAAAGCAATGGTGTTGACCAAAGCGGCCATACATGTAATGGGTGATCTGCTGCAGACCTATGAGATTATCTGCGGAAATGGTAACTGTTAAATTATAAACAATATTTATGATGCACCTACATAGTCTAGTGGGTAGGTCATTGTATGGGGGGTCAGGAGACCTAGGTTCTATTCTCAGCTCTACCATTGACCTGATGTAACATTTAGCAAGTCATTTTACCTAGCTGTGTCTGTTTCCCTTCTGACTTTTTCAATGCCTTGTCCGTTTAAATGGAAGGTTCCTCTGGGCAGGGACCATCTCACTTGGATTTTTGTACAGCGTCTAGCACACTGGTGGACCTAGTCTCAGGTGGAGCCTCTAGGCTCTATCATAGTACAAATAACAATAATTAGAGCTGGCCAAAGAAATCCAAAAGTAGTTTTGTTGAACATTTAGGAATTTCAATCTTGTTTCATTTCAAGCTGTTCAAAATGGAATTGTTTCTTGTTTTATGAAAAAAATGTGATTTTGAATAATATATTTGTTTCAAAATCAATAAAGAAAATATCAAAGTGGTTTTCGACATTGGCTGACAACCATTTTGATAACCTTTTTGATAATGTTTTCAATGGAATCTTTTGCCAAATTAGATCTTCCAGGGTGGATTCGGTTTTTAGAATTTAAACTGGAACATTTCACATCCCACAAAAGCCCAACAGAGTTTAGATATGAAGTTCTTGGTTTGGGCCCATGTCTAATATTAATTCAGTATAACAACTATCACAAAAGCCCAATGTGTCACCTCCTCCAGCCTCCATATCTATATCCATTGACCAGTATCCCTGTCAGTTCTGCAGAGATAAAATTGTTTTCACTTTGCAGAGTTCAAAATGTACCAGTTTGGGAGTGGAGGGGAAATTCTTCATTTTTTGAAATTTTATTAAAATGAAAACTTCTGATTTTCAAAAAAGACAGGGAATGGAAATAATATTTCAGCCATTTTTGAAAGGAAAGAGACAAGGAAAAAAAGTAAAGATGAAAAAAGAAAAAAAGGAAAATGAGAAGAATAAAAGGAAAAATACAGAAAGGGGGGGGAAGGAAGGAAAAAACAAAATGCAAAAAAGAAACACTGAAAGATGAAAACATTTAGGACAAAAAATAGAATACATATTCTGTTTTCAAATTGACAAAAATTTCAACCCCCCCCCCCCACAAAATTTAAAAAATTCAGATATTTTCATGAAAATTTTCTGTTGCATAAAAAGGCTATTTTAAGATCCCCTCCGCCCCCCCAAGAAATGTTAAAAATATTTGACTTGCTCTACAGTCAGTTTAACTGCTGAGATGGAAGGACCTACCATAGAAAGACTCTCTCTTCTTCTTCTTCTTTTTTTTTAAATTAAATAAAGGTAAGTATAATACTCACTTCCAAAATCTGTTGTCATAGTTCCCTCAACTTCTTTGATCGTTTTGTTGGTTTCCAAAAAGATTATTTTTGAAGTACAGTTATAAGGGGTGTTGGCTGACAGACCCGTCAGCTCAATAGAGTGGCTTGACACTGGAGAGTAGTTTCGTTGACCGCTCAAATCTGCATTAAAATATGAAGACTTATTAACATTTTCACAGGACCAAATTCTCTGGTTACCACTTTATGTATTTTCATCTCACTTTGCTAATTTTAAAAAGGCAAGTAAACACACTAGTTACAGCACCTTCAAATTAATGCAGTTGCACCATATCCACTTCATTTTTTAGACTAAGAATGCCATTTTGCTCTTATAGCTTACACACATGTATCCTTACTTCCTCCACATTCTCTCTGAGGCCAAAAAGACGTGTTTGGTGCAATGAATTGTGATCAGACATGATCCAAAATACACAATTATGCACCAGCCTCTTCCTCAGTGAACACAGTCTAAACAATTCTGGATAGTATTTTAATTTAATTTTAAATACAGATATTTTCAAATATACCCAGGGAGATTTTTAGTTTTCAATATAAAAAGAATTCATGCCATTCCTTACATGCAGTGATGCAAAACCTCAGAAGTCTGAAAGGTTCAATAAGGATAAAAGCCAAAACATCTAGATGATTATCTGAGTTCTTTGAGATCAAGCTCATTATTCATGTCCTGTCCATCTGCTTCTTTCCTCACAACTCAACAAGAGCATGTCTCTTTCTTTAAATTCTTCTGCTCTTAACTCTGTTCTTCCCTTTCGCCTCCATGTGCAATAAGCTCTTTGTCAGTTTCATAGCCTGCATGATCTCCTTTTCCTGCAGTATTTCAAAGTGGCCCTATCTGTAGAGCAGTTTACAAGGAAAGATCAAAGACCAGGTGAATGATTTCCAGAGGCATTAAGGACCGGTGCCTACCTCCAGCCTGCCTTCTCACTATGCTTAGTAATCCGTGGAGGGGATGGTTGTGGTTGTCTACTTCTTCCCTGTTGAATATCTTGGAGGGCAGGGAGAGGAATAGATTACCTGCGCTATGCCCATTATTACTATTTTGGGAAATGCCTGAGCAGGCCTTTCCATCTCCCTTGTTGCTGTAGTGGATCCCTCTTTCTGCAATATATTGAAGAACTTCTCTCTCTCTGTCAGTTGGGCTACCTTCTCCCTAATGTTGCCATGAGGGATTCCCCACAGAATCCCTCTCAGCTGTCAGCAGTGGGCAGCAATCATCCCTCCCCTTACAAATTTTATTCTAAACGTGCATATTGTGAGGGCTCCTTTTATCTTCACTATCACTTTCTTACCAAATGATGAGTGGGAAAAATGTGAGGACAACAACCCTTTGAAAGAGGTGTACCTTCTCAATGCTCTTCATCAAACACACAATTGTATATATGTCATTTAAAAGAAAAGTATCTATCTATGTAAGAATAGATAAGAAACAGGTATGAATCAATATGAGAGACACAAGTTGGGTGAAGTAATATCTTTTACTGGACCAATTTTTGCTGGTGAAAAGGACAAGCTATCAAGCCTCACAGAGCTCTTCCTCGGGTCTGGGCAAGATAACCAGTCTCCAAGCCAGACACAAAGTGGAACAGATTGTTAAGCATAAAGGGTTCACAAATGTTGTAGAAGACCACTTAATATGAACAGAGAAATTAACACATCTGTAGTCGTATGACAATAGAGGGTTAGTAGGCAGCAGGGTGTGTTGCAAATTGTTATATTAGGCCATGCAATTCATGTCTGTATTAAGCCCATGTTTTTTAGTGTCTAGCAGAATTATAAATTAAGTTTCCTAGCTCATCTTTTGAAGGCGTCGTACAGATGTCCTTTGAGGACAAGGACTAAGAGATCAGATATGGAGTGACTGCTTTGTGAAAAGTGTTCGCCCACAGGTGATAGGGTATTTTTGTCTTTTAACATTTCTCTGTGTGAGTTCATTCAAGAGCATAGTGATTGGTTTCACTGACATAGTTGGTGGTGGGTCATCTGATGCACTAGATGAGGTATACACATGTGATAGGCAAGAGTAGGACCTGTGGATCTTGGAAAGGTGTGCTGTTGAAGGTGTTGATCATCGTAGCATCTGCTGTTCTAGAAGAGTCCGGTGAGGTGGTGTACCCTGATATGTGGGGACCTTGCTTCTGATGATAAGCTTGGTGAGGTTAGGGAGTTATTTGAAGGCCTGAAGAGGGTGCTGGGAAAGATTTATTTCAGGATGTAGTCCCCATCAAGTATGGGTTGTAATTGTTTGATGAAACTCCATATTGCTTCTAGTGTGGGGTGGTAGGTGACAAGTAGAGGTGAGTGGTCAATGGAGGGGTTTTTTTTCTTGTATTGAAGCAGGTTCTCTAGAATATTTGTGTGGTCTGTTTCATGATGAAATCTACTTCTCTGGTGGAGTGTCCTTGTTTAGTGTAGGCGGTTTTAAGTGTGTTAAGGTACGTATCCTGAACTTTCTTTTCAGAGCACATTCTATGGTATCTGAGTGCTTGGCTGTAGATAACATATTTTTTGGTGGTTGATGGCTCTGTGGAGATAAGTGTGGTGATCCATAGACATTTTTGTATAAACTTGTCTGTAAGGTTCCATTGCTGAAGCTGATCATGGTGTCCAAGAAGTTGATGCTGGTGTGCGTGAGTCTGATGGGTGGGTGGTGGTGGTTGTTGACGTTATGGTGGAAATATCAGAGGGAGTTTAGGTTGTCTGTCCAGAGGACGAAAATGTCCTGGATGCATATCATTGGTTTCATGGTGCATTTTTCTAGAAATTCTTCCTCAAGGTGGCCCAGGAAGAGGTTGGCATATTGGGAGCCATTCTCATACCCATGGTTGTTCCCACAGTTTGGACAAAATTAAATGTGAAGTTGTTATGGGTGACAATGAAATGGATGAGTTTGGTTATGTGTTTGGGGTGGATTTCTGAGCATTGTCCCTATTATCTTGTAGATTTTTGGAGCAGGGAGTAATGCCATCATGGTGAAGGTGTGACTTTGCACTCCATATGTTTTATGGAAATATGTTTTTAAGTGTGACTATGATGTAACTTGAATATGCTTCATGCAAAAGTTCTCTTGAAAGGTGTCATTAAAAAGCTTAGAATCTACTGAGTGTGTTCATCCTATTTGTATGAATGTATCATTCTTGTATCTGAAGCTAGAAATATGAAGTATTACTCTGAAGTCCTATTGTAACTATGCAAAGTGTGGGCCATTAATGGTAGCTTGGAATCTTGATGGCTCCCATTAACTAGGACAATTGGTTGAAAATGTCTCTGTTTACTTGTAAGCCTTCCTGTATATGTGGGTGCCAGCCAGTAAGTAATGAAGTCTCACAGGATATATGAACATGTCACATGATACTGGAATCCATCTTAAAACTGGTGCTTTTCCATTTAGAAGGAACGGTGGGAACTCAGAGAGAGACAAAGGATTCCTGCCTTGTGACAAAGATATAAAAGGGTGTGGAACAAAACAAAGGGGCTGCCAGTCATGAGAAATTCCCTAGCTGCCACCTGAGCTGGAACTAACAAGAACTGTACCTGGGAAAGGATTGGGCCCTGACTGGAAAGGAGTCTAGTCTGTGTGTAAGCAGTGTCAGGATGAGCTCCACCCTGACATCTGGTGGTGAGGTGTGGCAAGTTGTGGAAAAGAACTTCAGGAGCCGATCTCATTTGCATAGGCACACCCATCCCGCCTAGAATGAGGCCATAGCTGCCCAAATGGTCACTTTGGCTGCTGTGGGATCCCCAGTGTCTCTGTTATTGGGGCAGGAAGAATAAATTGTTATTACACTGATTATGGGAACTGTGCTTGGAACTGTGCTTGGCCTTTTGTTATGATGGAGGGACTCACCATCAACTAAGTAGCACTCGCTAGGCAAGGGTCATGGGTTCCAAAACTCTGTGAATTGAGAGAGGTTGGGGACAAGTATTAATACTTGGTAGCATGGGCCCCTTGGTGAGGGCCTTACATGCTAATTGCACTTCCTTCTCTCTCCACTGTGGAATATCAGAGCTAATTTTGATTTCATTAGGAGTCTAGTTACAGGCTGCTGAGCTCACTTTGGGCTAATGGTGCACCAGCACTGAGGCTCCCCTACTACAAGCTGAATTCACCAAAGAGCTCAACTGACTAAGAACTGAAATCACTGAGCGTTGTGTTAAGTAGTGGGGGAGCCTGAAGATATATTGTGGAGCAGTTTGCGGGATGGCTGGAGTGCCTTGTGGACAGGCTGGAGGAGCAGTTCATAGGATGGCAGGAGCTGCTGATGGGACGCAGAGCTGAGCGAAGCAGTTTGTGGGGCGGCTGGTGGAACGGAGAGGAGCGAAGGCCTATGGAGCTGTGGGGCAGTCAGCTTAAGATCATGTAAGGTGCCTTTTACCCCCATCCCCATCTCCACCCAGGTTGGGAGGTAAAGCTCTGCAGATAAACTTTCGAACTCTGGGGCTGCCCTGAGCAGGGACAGAGACTTTTGGGTCATTGGACTTTTGGGACTTTGGGTGATTTGGGGTTGCTGGACTCAAGAACCAAAGGGAAAGGGCATGCCCCAATTTGCTTGGGGTGGGTTTTTTGCTCATGGGTTGTGTTATGAATCCTGTTGGAGGTGGTTCCCCAACATAATGCCACATTGTTTCTCTCTGTTATTAAAAGGCTTTTTGCTACACTCAGACTAGGTGCTTGCGAGAGGGGAAGTATTGCCTCCTGGAGGCGCCCAGCGGGGGTGGACACATATTTGTCACAGGTGACGGGGTGGGGGCTCGAGCTGGTTTGCATTGTGTTATTGGAATGGATCCCCTAGATATTGAACCCGGCCCTTGTTGCTGCCAACTCTGACGGGCAGAAGGGTTACATGTGAAAGAAGCTCATTGGAACATCTCTGAGAGTGAGATTTACCTGTATTCAGTTTCTTAATGTATTCGGCTTAGACTTGCATTTTTTGTTTTATTTTGCTTGGTAACTTACTTTGTTCTGTCTGTTATACTTGAAACCACTTAAATCCTACTTTTTATACTTAATAAAATCACTTTTGATTATTAGTAAACCCAGAGTAAGTGATTAATACCTAGGAGAGTGTAACAGGGTTCATGACCCGCCTTTCTCCTGGGGCTCACTTGCTGACTCCAATAAGGCTCAGATAGGCTTCAGGGTTGTGCAACACCTGTGTCATTATTTACATACGGTTATCCCACCACCAGTGTCTATCTACATACAAGCTTTACAGGATTAGTCACCACCTTTACAGGCAGAGTCAGCCTTCAGCTAGGAGGCCTCCAGTTCCCTCCCTGGCTGCCCCCCATGCCTTCTGGCTCCCTCCCAGCCTTTATAGCCCTTGGCTAGTCAGGCCAGCAGATGTTGGCAATCCTTAGGCCGGCATCAGGCCTTTTCCATCAGCCCCAATCTGTTTCCCCTGATTGGAGCTGACTGGGCAGGGGCTAATAGGTGCTTTTGCACCAGCACCCTGCTACAGAGAGCAAACGGCTGTGCATGTCTCTCTATTAGTGTTGTAGAGGGTGGACAATTTATTAGTTTACATAGTAAAACAGATTTATTTGGATCCCTTTGGGAGCTCGGTGTCTGGGTGCTGGAGATAGGTGACTTGCTGAGCATTTTTTGGTTGAAGTCTGCAGTTCTGGGGATATGGACCAGACCTAGGGCTGCATTGCAGCAGACCAGTGTGTCTGGCTCAACAAGGCAGGGTTCTGGAGGCCCAAGCTGGCAGTGGAAAACGGGCTCAGAGGTAATTGCAGCACGTCAGGTGAAAGTCCCAAGGGGGTCTCTGTGACCGAACCCGTCACAGAAGTAATTTGGTTTATAGGGAGGAGACATCCATGGTGGCAAGAACGGTGTTCTGAGGGCGGTGGTTAATATTGCAGCGTTTCTGGAGGAAGTCAGTTGTGTCCTGGAGGTAACTGCCCTTTGTGTGCTGAGTGGTTTGAGGATGGCATTTATGAGTCCTGATATTCCTTCTGTAAGAGTGCTGTGGCCAGATATTATGGGTCTGCCTAGATTCCCTTGCTTGTTTATTTTGGGAAATATGTGGAAGGCCACTGGGGAGTGTTCCTGGGGCATGAGGTTGTAGAGATTCTCTTGGAGTTTTTTGGGAAAGGACTTGTTGATATCCTTAAATTCCGGTGTGAAATGTACAGTGGACTCTTCTTTGAGTTTTTTATAGCAGGAAGTGTCAGAGAGTTGTTGGTTGGCTTGGATATGCTGATCACCTTCCCCAGACCTGAAGAAGAGTTCTGTGAAGCTTGAAAGTTTGTCCATGTCACCAATGCATGTTGGTCCAATAAAAAAATATTATCTCACCCACGTTGTTGTGCTCATATCCTGGACCCACACGGTTACAACAACAATCCAAATATATAAATACAGAGAGAGAAAGAGATAATAGCCTGGCAGTTCTGATAGCAAAAATTTGATCTGCTACATTTTAAAGAAATATAGTACCTAAGTACACTTACACACCACTAACTGCGCTGCTCTTCTAGTTCAAGGCCTATAATGTTTCCATAGAATGATATTATCCATTAATTAGTTCTCTTTATAAACTCTGAACACTGAAAGACAGAACTCTCTCTTGTGGAAATAAAGAGACTGAGACTGCGTGAGGCGGTTGGGTGTGGGAGACTGGGACTGGGTGACCATGGAGACTAGGGCAAGGAATCCAGAGAGGGAAAGGAACTGTGAACTGCGGGGGGAGGGAAGGGTGGAATTCTGGGACTTGGATGGAGATTCTCAAGGGGAAGACTAGGACTAGCTGAGCAAGCAGACTGGGACTGGATTGAGGAGCCCAAGGGATGGAAACTGGGACTGGTTAAGAGACTGGAACAAGGATGAGGAGTGAAGGTGGGGGGAGATTAGGATGAGGAGTCAGGGAGAGGGAGACAGAACTGGGATAGAAAAGAGAGAATGAGTCTGAAGGGATTAGGTTTGGGGGAAACAGGAGCAGAAGGGTCTGTGATGACTAGAGTATACTCTCCTTGAGAACTTGGAATGAAACCCAAGATTTCTGACTCTTATCATTCCTCTGCTATTAGCAAATACGTAAAATCACTGACAAAGCGTGTGTCTCATCCCCTTCTAGTGCTGGTCCACAAAGAGGATGACAACCTGCTACAACTATGAGTTACTGTGTTAGCTCAAGCAGCAGAGGTCTGTGTGGTGGATCTAAACCTTTTAGCCCTACTGTTGACTCATGTGGGGGTCAATATGATTATACTGGATGGAATTTTTGTTTTTTCAGTCTGCTTTTTATAAAAATTAGGAAATTACATAAATAAGCTATTTTTAAAATGTCAAGATTTCTAAGTCAAGCACTCAAAAGTTAGGAAATATCAGAATTAAGGTTGCCTTTGTGACCCCCTGGTTCATTCACTGCACTGGATGGACCCATGCTCTGGGAATGAAACACAGTTGTGTAGTGAAGGATACTGTTTTCTGAAGCAAGCCTACCTTAATTGTTGCAGAAGTTGGAAGGCATGTAGCAAATGAGAAATGGGATTTGCAGGAATACAGAGGATGGTTGCATGGTTAAGGCAACTGAATGCTCCCTTTGAGAATTGAATTCTATCCCTGCCTCTACCACAGAGTTTGTATAGAGTAGTAGACAAGTCATTTAAATCCAACTTTTTGTAGGTGGTCGCTAATTGTGCGTTGATTTTCTGGATGCTCAGCTTGAGAGCAAAGCGCTGAACACTAGCAGCCACAACTGAAGTCAATGGGACCTATACTGTGAGTACATAAGGTGTGATATAATACTAAATACTCTGAAAAAGCAGCTCTTAGGCTTCTCCAATTGGGAACCCAGAATTAGTAGACATTTTTCACCTTAATCTTTTTGGGCCTCAGTTTACCATCTGTAAAATGGGAATAATATCATCACCTATCCTCAGAGAAATATTGCAGAAATAATTCACTAATGTTTGTGAAGCACTCAGACAGAGTCGTGATGAGCACCACAGAAAAGTTCATGAGGAAATTAATAATTCTTTGTTCAGAGCAGGGGTTGGAAAAAACGTGCAGTCAACAAAGTCTGGGGCCACATATTGAATAATAAGGATAAAACAAAATATTGTATAGCTGCTCATTCAATGAGTAGGGAAGGAAATAGACTTCTAGGATGGAGGCTGGTACAACTAATTAAGAGAGCTTTAAACTAGGAATTTGGGGGAGATGGTTGGGAGATGTCCAGGTAATTTCCACGCCGGATTTTAGCATTGAGAGGTGTCATAAATATAAAGGGAAGGGTAAACCCCTTTAAAATCCCTCCTGGCCAGAGGAACTCTCCTCTCACCTGTAAAGGGTTAAGAAGCTAAAGGTAACCTCGCTGGCACCTGACCAAAATGACCAATGAGGAGACAAGATACTTTCAAAAGCTGGGAGGAGGGAGAGAAACAAAGGGTATGTGTGTCTGTCTATAGGCTGTCTATATTCTGTCTTTGCCGAGGATAGACCAGGAATGAAGCCTTAGAACTTTTAGTAAGTAATCTAGCTAGGTACGTGTTAGATTATGATTTCTTTAAATGGCTGAGAAAAGAATTGTGCTGAATAGAATAACTATTTCTGTCTATGTATCTTTTTTGTAACTTAAGGTTTTTTGCCTAGAGGGATTCTCTCTGTTTTGAATCTAATTACCCTGTAAGGTATCTACCATCCTGACTTTACAGGGGGGATCTTTTTTTTTATTTCTATTAACTTCTATTTCTATTAAAAGTCTTTTTGTAAGAAAACTGAATGCTTTTTCATTGTTCTCAGATCCAAGGGTTTGGGTCTGTGGTCACCTATACAAATTGGTGAGGCTTTTTATCCAACATTTCCCTGGAAAGGGGGGGTGCAAGTGTTGGGAGGATTGTTCATCGTTCTTAAGATCCAAGGGTCTGGGTCTGTAGTCACCTAGGCAAATTGGTGAGGCTTTTTACCAAACCTTGTCCAGGAAGTGGGGTGCAAGGTTGTGGGAAGTATTTTGGGGGGAAAGACGTGTCCAAACAGCTCTTCCCCAGTAACCAGTATTTGTTTGGTGGTGGTAGCGGCCAATCCAAGGACAAAGGGTGGAATATTTTGTACCTTGGGGAAGTTTTGACCTAAGCTGGTAAAGATAAGCTTAGGAGGTTTTTCTTTCATGCAGGTCCCCACATCTGTACCCTAGAGTTCAGAGTGGGGGAGGAACCGTGACATGGTGTCCATGCCTAATCGGGTAAAGAATGTGAGCGAGGCCAAACAGCAAAAATTAAGATGTTTGTACACCAAATGGAGGAACTAGAGCTACTGGTGCAGGAAGTGAAACCAGATATTATAGGGATAACAGAAACATGGTGGAATAGTAGACATGACTGGACTACAGCTATTGAAGGGTATGTGCTGTTTAGGAAATAAAGGTAAAGGTGGAGGAGTAGCATTGTATATCAATTCTGAGGTAGAATGTAAAGAAATAAGAAGCAATGGAATGGATAAGACAGAGTTCGTCTAGGCAAAAATCACATTGGGGAAGAAAACTACTAGAGCCTCCCCTGGGATAGTGCTTGGGGTGCTATAGTGCTATAGACCGCCGAGATCTAATTTGGATATGGATAGAGCCCTCTTTAATGTTTTTAATGAAGTAAATACTAATGGAAACTGCGTGATCATGGGAGACTTTAACTTCCCAGATATAGACTGGAGGACGAGTGCTAGTAATAATAATAGGGCTCAGATTTTCCTAGATGCAATAGCTGATGGATTCCTTCATCAAATAGTTGCTGAACCGGCTAGAGGGGATACCATTTTGGTTTTGGTGAGGATCTCATAGGAGAAATGGTTGTAGGAGACAATCTTGGTTCAAGTGATCATGAGCTAATTCAGTTCAAACTGAATGGAAGGATAAACAAAAATAAATCTGCGACTAGGGTTTTTTATTTCAAAAGGGCTGACTTTCAAAAATTAAGGAAATTAGTTAGGGTAGTGGATTAAACTGAAGAATTTATGGATCTAAAGGCAGAGGAGGCCTGGGATTACTTCAACTCAAAGCTGCAGAAGCTATCAGAAGCCTGCATCCCAAGAAAGGGGAAAAAATTCATAGGCAGGAGTTGTCGACCAAGCTGGATGAGCAAGCATCTCAAAGCAGTGATTAAGAAAAAGCAGAAAACATACAGTGAGTGGAAGGTGGGAGGGATCAGCAAGGAAAGCTACCTTATTGAGCTCAGAACATGTAGGGATAAAGTGAGAAAGGCTAACAGTCAAGTAGAGTTGAACCTTGCAAAGGGAATTAAAACCAATAGTAAAAGGTTCTATAGCCATATAAATAAGAAGAAAACAAAGAAAGAAGAAGTGGGACCGCTAAACACTGAGGATGGAGTGGAGGTTAAGGATAATCTAGGCATGGCCCAATATCTAAACAAATACTTTGCCTCACTCTTTAATAAGGCTAATGAGGATCTTAGGGATAATGGTAGCATGACAAGAAAAGGAGGGAATGAGGATATGGAGGTAGATATTACCATATCTGAGGTAGAAGCGAAACTCAAAAAGCTTAATGGGACTAAATCAGGGGGCCCAGATAATCTTCATCCAAGAATATTAAAGGAATTGGCATATGAAATTGCAAGCCCATTAGCAAGAATTTTTAATGAATCTGTAAATTCAGGGGTTGTACCATATGACTGGAGAATGGCTAACATAGTTCCTATTTTTAAGAAAGGGAAAAAAAGTGATCCGGGTATCTACAGGCCTGTTAGTTTGACATCTGTAGTATGCAAGGTCTTGGAAAATTTTTGAAGGAGAAAGTAGTTAAGGACATTGAGGTCAATGGTAAATGGGACAAAATACAACATGGTTTTACAAAAGGTAAATTGTGCCAAACCAACCTGATCTCCTTCTTTGAGAAAGTAACAGATTTGTTAGACAAAGGAAACACAGTGGATCTGATTTACCTAGATTTCAGTAAGGCATTTGATACCGTGCCACGTCGGGAATGATTAGTTAAATTGGAAAAGATGGGAATCAATATGAAAATTGAAAGGTGGATAAGGAATTGGTTAGAAGGGAGACTACAGTGGGTCATAGTGAAAGGTGAACTGTCAGGCTGGAGGGAGGTTACCAGTGGAGTTCCTCAGGGATCAGTTTTGGGATCAATCTTATTTAATCTTTTTATTACTGACCTCAGCACAAAAAGTGGGAGCGTGCTAATAAAGTCTGTAGATGATACAAAGCTGGGAGGTATTGCCAATTTAGAGAAGGACCGGGATATCCTACAGGAGGATCTGGATGACCTTGTAAACTGGAGTAATAGTAATAGGATGAAATTTAATAGTGAGAAGTGTAAGGTCATGCATTTAGGGATTAATAACAAGAATTTTAGTTATAAGCTGGGGACGCATTAATTAGAAGTAACGGAGGAGGAGAAGGACCTTTTGGAGTATTGGTTAACCACAGGATGACTATGAGCCGCCAATCTGATATGGCCGTGAAAAAAGCTAATGTGGTCTTGGGATGATCAGGCGAGGTATTTCCAGTAGAGATAAGGAGGTGTTAGTACCATTATACAAGGCATTGGTGAGACCTCACCTGGAATACTGCGTGCAGTTCTGGTCTCCCATGTTTATGAAGGATGAATTCAAACTGGAACAGGTACAGAGAAGGGCTACAAGGATGATCCGAGGAATGGAAAACCTGTCTTATGAAAGGAGACTCAAGAAGCTTGGCTTGTTTAGCCTAACCAAAAGAAGGTTGAGAGGAGATATGATTGCTCTCTATAAATATATCAGAGGGATAAATACCGGAGAGGGAGAGGAATTATTTAAGCTCAGTACCAATGTGGACACAAGAACAAATGGATATAAACTGGCCATCGGGAAGTTTAGACTTGAAATTAGACAAAGATTTCTAACCATCAGAGGAGTGAAGTTCTGGAATAGCCTTCCAAGGGAAGCAGTGGGGGCAAAAGACCTATCTGGCTTCAAGATTAAACTTGATCAGTTTATGGAGGAGATGGTATGATGGGATTACATGATTTTGGCAATTAATTGATCTTTAACTATTCATGGTAAATAGGCCCAATGGCCTTTGATGGGATGTTAGATGGGGTGGGATCTGAGTTACTACAGAGAATTCTTTCCTGGGTATCTGACTGGTGAATCTTGCCTATATGCTCAGGGTTCAGCTGATTGCCATATTTGGGGTTGGGAAGGAATTTTCCTCCAAGGCAGATTGGAAGAGGCCCTGTGGGTTTTTTGCCTTCCTCTGTAGCATGGGGCACGGGTCACTTGCTGGAGAATTCTCTGCACCGTGAAGTCTTTAAACTATGATTTGAGGACTTCAATAGTTCAGACATAGGTGAGAGGTTTATTGCAGGAGTGGGTAGGTGAGATTCTGTGTCCTGCATTGTGCAGGAGGTCAGACTAGATGATCATTATGATCCCTTCTGACCTTAATATCTATGAGTCTATCTTGGTTCTTTTTTGAACCCTGTTATAGTCTTGGCCTTTACAACATCCTCTGGCAAGGAGTTCCACAGGTTGACTGTGCGTTGTGTGAAGAAATATTTCCTTTTGTTTGTTTTAAACCTACTGCCTATTAATTTCATTTGGTGGCCCCTAGTTCTTGTGTTATGAGAAGGAGTAAATAACACTTCCTTATTTACTTTCTCCACACCAGTCATGATTTTCATAGAATCATAGAACTGGAAGGGACCTCGAGAGGTCATCTAGTCCAGTCCCCTGCACTCAAGGCAGGACTAAGTATTATCTAGACCATCCCTGACAGGTGTTTGTCCAACCTGCTCTTAAAAATCCCCAACGATGGAGATTCCACAACCTCCCTAGGCAATTAATTCCAGTGCTTAACCACTCTAACAGTTAAGAAGTTTTTCCTAATGTCCAACCTAAACCGCCCTTCCTGCAATTTAAGCCCATTGCTTCTTGTGCTATCCTCAGAGGTTAGGAAGAACAATTTTTCTCCCTCCTCCTTGTAACAACCTTTTATGTACTTGAAAACTGTTATCATGTCCCCTCTCAGTCTTCTCTTCTCCAGACTAAACAAACCCATTTTTTTCCAATCTTCCCTCATAGGTCATGTTTTCTAGACCTTTAATCATTTTTGTTGCTCTTCTCTGGACTTTCTCCAATTTGTCCACATCTTTCCTGAAATGTAGCACCCAGAACTGGACACAGTACTCTAGTTGAGGCCTCATCAGTGCGAAGTAGAGCAGAAGAATTACTTCTCGTGTCTTGCTTACAATACTCCTGCTAATACATTCCAGAATGATGTTTGCTTTTTTTGCAACAGCATTACACTGTTGACTCATATTTAGCTTATGATCCACTGTGACCCCCAGATCCCTTTCCACAGTACTCCTTCCTAGGCAGTCATTTCTCATTTTATAGACCTCTATCATACCCCCTCTTAGTCATCTTTTTTCCAAGTTGAAAAGTCCAAGTCTTATTAATCTCTCCTCATGTGGAAGCTGTTCCAGATTCCTAATCAGTTTTGTTGCGCTTTTCTGTACCTTTTCCAATTCCAATACATCTTTTTTGAGATGAGGTGACCACGTCTGCACAGAGTATTCAAGATGTGGGTGAACCATGGCTTTAGATAGAGACAATATGATATTTTCTGTCTTATTATCAATTCTTTTCTTAATGATTCCCAACATTCTATTAAGAATATTTTTCTTACATTATATACAATATATGCCTATCTCCCTTGTTTCAGAGGGGTAGCCTGATGAAAGTGGGTTTTAGCCCACGAAAGCTTATGCCCACATAAATTTGTGTGTGTCTAAGGTGCCACAAGGACTCCTCCCTTGTGTTTCTCTCTCTATCAGGGATTTCATGATATCTTAGCATATTTATTCACTCACTGAAGGTAAAAATTATGCTCTGTTGTTCAACATTCCTTTAAATCAGGAAGCTCAGCTTAAAGTATATGCCATGAGGTAAAGAAACATGCAATTAAAACCATGGTTATAAAAGGTAATAAATAGTACCTACTGTTAGAACAGGCATAGAAGTAGGTTAAATTACATTTAGGCAGGTTGTTTCTAGTCCACTTTAAATGCAAAGAGCTGGCACTTATTACTTCAATCGTAAAGTTGTATCTTTTTTCATCTGTAATGATGAAGACATAATGCAATATATTCAGATTTTATTTTAACATGCTTTTGAAGGTATTTATTCTCAGTATTCCTGTATAACATTATGTTTTGATTATTAATACAAACATGTGTTTGTGGAGCGGGGGAACCACAAGTATGTATTAAGGTGAGTAAAATCATGTGTAACAAGGCATTATGGTGAGTTGCTAAAAAAAGTTTGGCAACTCAGCTTTAAACATCTGATAACCCATGGAATTCTCTGTGCAAATTGTGACCCAGCTTTCATAGCTGCACAAGGCAGTATGGGAGCATATATGGTGACTGCTCTCTCCCTCTTCCTCACAAACAATTTAATTATGATTTTGCTGAATAAACCCGTATATCATGAATAAAAACTGTACTTACCAGGTGGGACATGAATTGGATATGAACGGGTAGAACCATTAACTTCTATTTCAATGTCATATGTTTGACATTCCTGAAGTCCTTCGATAGTGTCATTTTTTATAGTACAATTAGTACATTTAAGAGTGAATGAAGTTATATTTTTGTCGCATTTCCAAACTTTCACTTTTGCACTGACGCGATTCTCAGTGTAGCTGTAACGCTCCACTTCAAGAGTAATGTTGTCTAAAAGAGGACAAAAAAATTTTAATCGCCACACTTAAAAAAACAATTTTTCATTCTTACACTTGAATTTTAATTTTGGTACTGGTCACCTCCTCACTTTATGATATAGGTAGCATAAATTATAATAAATAAAATCATTTCAACTCGTTGTTTTATGGTATTTATATAACTGATTTGGAAACACCAGTGAAGGATTCATTTGTCCAAACTCCAGCACACTCCATTCTTTAAAGATCTCAGAAAAAAAGATATGAGGAAGTATATGAAACTTAGGCCTGGTCTGCACTCGGAATTTACATTGGTAAAGCTACCTCTCTCAGGGGTGTGAAAAATCCACACCCCTGAGAGACATAACTATACCAACCTAACCCCTGGTGTAAACAGCACTAGGTTGACTGAAGAATTCTTCCATTGACCTAGTTATCGCCTCTTGGGGAGGTAGATTACCTTCGCCAGCAAGAGAACCCCTCCCATCAGTGTAGGTAGTGTCTACACAGAAGTGTTACAGCAGCACAGCTGCAGAAGGGCAGCTGTGCTGCTTTAGCATTTTAAGTGTAGACATGCCCGTAGAAATGTCCTTTTACCTCCCCCATCAGGGTATAGACATGTTATCAAAAATGGTTTGTGACGAGGCCTCCACCCCACACAAGACAAAGCAGGTTAAGTTAGGCCAATCAACCTGATAGGAGGAAAGCTGGAGGAAAGCCAGGGACTAATAATGGTGGATTGATGATGAAGCCTAACTGGGCAAGGGCAGACTGAGCTTGTATAAAGCCAGCAAGCTAAGAACAGAGTGGGGTTGCAATCACTCTCTGGAAGAAAGGAGGTTTGTTTGGGCTACAGAGCTTGGCAAGAAGTCAGAGAGGGGAAGTAGTTTACAGTTAGTCCCCAGGAGGAGGGAGTTTGGACTGGTAAACCTAAGGGTGCAGAAGATAGAGAAGGGAAATACAAAGCAGTCCAGGGAAATAGCAACATGGTCAGGGAGCAAGCAGACCATAGCTGCTAGACATAGGTTCCCTGGGCTGGACCACAGATTAGTACATGGCCCTGGATTTCCCTACCAGATGCTGGGAAAGTGGCACAGGACTAGCCTTGGACCAGAAGATTGTCTGGAATGGCATGCAGATAGGTAATCCAGTGGCACTTTGATACCCCAAAAGGAGAGGACTGTGCAGTGATCTGGTCAGAGCACTGAGTCACGAAGATGAAGTTCTGCGAGTCCTGGAGAGTGAGGGGGGATGCAGTGTGAGCAACTGTCAGAAGCGGGGGCATCAGACCTGAATGGAGCTAATCCCCAGATGTGGCCACCAAGAGCCAGCCCAATGGTGAGTGTACCCAATTACATGCTCTTTTTAAGTGGGCTAGATTGTCCCTTTCTGTGGAAAAATCCACGGGACGGAGTAAATATTGTAGAAAATACACAAATTGCTTGGGGAGATGCCATTCCCCATCAGAACAGATTGTGGGTCCAGCTCTCTAACCCCATTGATTCTGGGGGATCCATAGGAAACCAGGGTGATTTGCACTAAGGCCCTGCACCCCAGTACTGTCCTCTATAATTGTAGTTCCAGTGGAACCATCCTACTTGGACTTCTGCAGCCAGCAACTTGCCCCAGCCTCACCCATGTAGGGAGATCTCTAGTGGAGCCAGGGAGCCTATAAAAAGTAAATAAGCTGGGCACTGCATTACATTTCTACCCTGAGTTCCATGGGACTGGTGGGAGACAATGAGCCTCCTCCCATCCTATCTAGTCTAAGATTGTCCACTTGTATTGACACAAAGTTTTCCACATGGTCTGGGGGGAAATGGGCATGTTACCATGGAGGGCCCTGATGCTCTTTCTTATGTGGGTGGGGAGATCTGTGCATAGAAAGACTCCTCTTTCTTTTTGGATTGGGGGAGGGGGCACAATCTGTCCATCCGTTACAATACCAACTAATATGTGTATTGATATTATACATTACAAAGTGACTAGCTAACAAATAGGTATGAATAAATTCTACTCGGCCATCCATCGTGACTGTACAAGATATACCAGAATCATTACACACACAGGCTAGACAGGAGTCTAAGAGTAGATAAAAAGCAACAGAGTGATGGTTGAGTTGGAAGCTGGCACACGTATTGGTTGGGGTATATCAGGACATTGTGTGAGCTGGGAGGTAGCATGTTAATGTAACAAGACTGAGAGGTATCCAAAGGATGGTGTATTGGAGACAGAAAGAGGTGTCTCTGGAGAGGGAGAGTGGTGACAGCACACTTGTCTCCCTACAAAAAGTGGACTCCCTACACTACTGTACCCATTTTTGCAGCATTTACAAGCTCTACAGGCAGACAAGTTCAGCTCTCTTCAGAGACATAGTTTCTCCATAGTACAAGGATCCTAGGATGGGGAGTAAATGCTCTTTGGGGCTCCAAGAAACAAATGAAGCACCCTCTCTGGTCAATTTAACTGACAGTTTTAATATTATAATTTAAAAGAAATAAATAGCAATTAATACTTGAAGATATTTTCTGATGGCTAAAAATCATGTAACCCGTAAAACACTCCATATATTATACATGGACTGTTGTGGTTCCCTGGGCCCTCAAAACAAAATATAAAATCCACTTCTTCAATATAGACTTCTCTCAGTAACATCACCAAAATCACATATTTAAAAAAATGTGGTCTCTTCAGACTGGGGAAGTAGAGAGTCATGTAGAGATCAACTTAAGTTTATTTTATGAATTTTGTGAGGCATTCAGAGACCATGATGAAGGACATTGTATAAAAATCTAAATAGATATGAGATGAACAGATCATGGCTCTCATACAACTCTTTACCATGGTTGTAATGATTTTATCCCATCTACCCAGCCAAGCGGAAGCCCTGTTATAACATAATCTGGAAACTATTGTATTACTGCACAATTCCCTGGCTGAGTATGCTTTCCGATCTCTAATTCACCTTCCACTCCAGCATGCTCTGCCTATGAGCTGAGGAAGACAGATAAGACTAGTTTTATCAGTTATTCTCTAAAGCCTGTTTTCTTATTTTGTCTCTCACGGGTTATAAAATTAGATTATTAAAGAGTGAATCTTAGAGAGCACCTTGGTACTGAACAAACCAGACATTTTTCTCCCAGAGGCAGACAATATGCTGTAGCACTGGAGAGCTCTGTTACTACTTCACCAGATGAGTGCATAGTGGGTTGTCTGAGCAGCTTGAGAATTGGGCAAAAGCAGTCCAAAAAATTCTGAAGACCTGCAGACTACCCCTCCAAAACAGTAAAAAAGACCATAAAACAAAATAAAATGCTTAAGTACCTGCTGATTGGTTTGTTTGGGCATTTAGTTGATCACAGTGAGGTGGGAGGGTGTTATTTCTGATTTTAAAAGTTGCACTTCACCTTTATTAAACATAACTTACCACACTTCATGGGAGAAGCCGTTACTGCAGTCGTATCTGTAAGAACAGGGGGAAAATAAGACGACAACATTCCATTAATAATTTTTGGGACGGATGGTTAATGTGTTTGTACTTATATCACCAAACATTTATTTCAAAATAATGTTTAGCCTTTACATGTTAAAATGGTGTACTTTGATTAACTCATATTTCTGTCTTCAACCTTAAAGTATAGTTAGTGTGCATTTCATTATTTCCCTTTGCGTGGTTGATTGCAAATTAGACTGCTCATTATACATGTTTCACAATTGTAGTTCTACACAAGCAAGTTGCATTATTTTTCTTATAGGTATAGTATGCAAATCTACATGGGGAGCTACATCAGTCTCTTTTATAGCCAGAATAAGGGGACAGTAAGTATCTTGATTGGAATGGCCCTTTTGCAAGGTTTCAGTGATGCAGGTGGCATTTGCAAGAAGGCCATGTCACTTTGGGAATTGCCATGATGATGGTGAAGTGTCTCAGTTTTGACTGCCGTTAAACAAAAAGAATCAAACCATTGTGACTTAATTACGCTAAGCATGTAAGAAGTGCAAGGTTGGGCTTCACCATTGTTTTTTACCAAGAAAAAGCAAGTAATATTTTCTGTTCATGATTGTCAGGAAATAAACATAATTTAATCATTAAATTAACAGTAATAAGCTTCCTAAGAGACTTTAGTTTCACGCAGTTTCTTCAGTTGTATCTGTGATAAAAAATATTTGTTAAGGTTTCAAAGATAAAGTTACTTCAGTGGCTAACACAGTTCTCATGCATGAGCTGTTAGGATTGCTATTACTGTGTGCAAGTTTGTCACCATTTTTTGGAGGTGAAGCAGTTGTCATGGAATGTGAGGTGTCTGAGGAAGACTCAGGCATGTTTGTTGTAGTGCTGGTTGGAGTAAGGCTTGTGGATGGTGAAAAGTGCAAGGATGTCGTATTGGAATAATCTGCAAGGAAATAAACAGAACAAATTAATGTCAGAAAGTCAGTCCATTGTGCGGTCTTATCATAAATGGGTTTTAACCTGTGCTTTCTTTTTATTATCCTATCCTAAAATGGAGCTGCAACTGACGTTGTGTTAGTATTTGCATTTAAAAAAACAAAACAGGAGTCTCTTAGTATAATTTAAAATAATATCAAACTTCTACAGGTTAAATACTCCTAAAATATATTGGGCTGAATTCGGTAGTCACTACTCAGACAAACCCCTTATGAAGTGAATGGCAGTTTTGCCTGAATGAAGATTTCAGGATTTAGCCCATTATTCAAACTAGGGAAGACCACAATTCTCATTCTTATTTCTTACCACAGGGCTCAATTCTGCTAACACTTACTACCAAGCATAGTGCTTATTGCTATTGAGACACCTCAGGGTAGTAATCACTAGTCTCCATAGTAGATGTTTGCAAGATCAGATTCATAAGTACCTAGGTACTATGCACAACATAATTTTATTTTCTTAATTAGAAACAATTATTACTTATTTATTCAGTTTTATATTGAGCCCACTCCTGAAGTTCTTACTTCGGCAAAACTGTCACTGACTGCAGTAGGAGTTTTCCCAGAGTTATGACTGCAAGATCACAACTATCAGATGTTATACTCTGGAGATAAAATGCAGAAGCTCCTTGAAGTCTGGCACCAATTGTGCAGCTTAGAAACACTTTCTCAGTTTGTTGAGCAATTAATGTAATAAGAATTAACCTAACTGCCAAACTATACTATTTTCCTTCCAGCAACTGTACTAATCACAGCCTGGGGCATCTAAAGGAATACAGCAAACCTGGTGGTTTATGCATGATGGTAGCAGGAGTGAGTGAAGTAAGGGCAGCAGTGCTGCTGTGTGGCTGATTGGTGGATCCCATGGAAGAGTCTGAGTATGCATGAGTGAGATTTGCGATGCTTGTTGGAATGACACCTGTAGTAAAGTAGTACAATAGTTTGTTATTGCTTCCTAACATAACATACACAGACAAGGACAATAAAGTCACATGTAAGCAAGGCTGCTATTCCTGGAAAGATAATGTTAGAAGTTCTTGCTTTTATATTTAGGCAGACACACAATTTCATTTTGTTTCTTATGTATACAGCCAATGGAAAAGACAGCAAAATGCATTCTAAAAGAAAGGTACTCAGAAGTACAAAACACCTACAAAGTGAGCAGGTGAATGTTGAGTGTCCTCAGTTCTCACTGGGACTGATTGCTGTTGCTGAAGTCAGAAGTGAGACTCTCATTAGCTTCAAGGGGATTAGGATAAAGCTCTTTGATTTTGATGGTAGCTGAGGGTGGTCATCCCCTCTGTAGGTTCAGATTCCTTGTGTTTTAAGAAATGGTCATTGTCATGCAGAAAGAGAGATCTACACTTGTAATTTTAATAACTGTTCCAAAACAATAATATAAATGTCACCACTACCCTGTAATACCCTCTAATGTATAAAACCATTATAAAAACTAATTAGTGTGTCTATAGTTCTAACACACTTGTATAACTCAATAAGGATCAGATTCTGTTGGTAAATTCTATTACAGTCATTTTACAGGTGGGTACAAGATCATATATCCCAGTAAATGGCAAAGCCCTGAAACAGACTCAGGAATCCTTACTCTATCTCCTGATCTAACCACCACCAACACTCAGACAAACCGTTATATGAAATCTTTACCAGGATTCTCAGTTGATTAATATTCTTTAGATTTAGCTAGTTGGACCTTCAACTTTTAGCTGAACATACCTTATATCTTTTCATGCATTTCCATTAGAGAAAATTTTTAATCCACGTGGATAATTGACAATTTTGTAGGCTTTCAGTTTCAGGGAGAATCAAGACAGTTGTGAAGGCAAATAGCTCTTCCTTCATTTCAGGCAGAGACCATAACTTTTCAATGAGCACATAACAAAACAAGAGTATGAAGATGAACAAAAAATTAAGGCCTCAGGACATCAATACCATGTCAGCTTGTCTTTAAGGCTGATGATTTTACAAAGCATTTTATATGGAATATGTATCCACACAATCAGCAGCATAATAGATCCATTCTATGGTTTTTAGGCTAATTTGAAAAGAAGCTATGAAAAAATATATGCCCCAAAATTGCTTGAAATCAGTACTCCTTTCTTCGTCCCTTTGAATAGGAAATGGGAACTAAAATTGATCTCTTGCAATAGCTTTATGGAATATATACCTGTAAATAACCTAATGACCACTGGATGTCATCATTGCTTCACAGAAAGAAAAAAAATGAACCATCTTTTATCTAACAATAAACCATTACTTCAAATTGGACTATAGTTTTAATATTGATTGATCAGGCATCTTGCAGTGGTCCACTTTTGTCCAACATTACTGTCTGGTTTTCATCTTCTGAATGTTTATGGAGCACACTAGTACCTCTCACTGGAATATTCTGCTGCTTTTTCAGTCTCCTTGTAGTGTTTCTCTGCCTTCAGCCCCAGTTTTCCTGTCCTCTCTCTCATTCTCATCTCTGACCTCTTAACTCTTGATTTACACATAAAGATAAGATGGTCATGTAACTGTGTGGTAAAATGTTCTTACCAGATGAAGAACCTGAAATTCTTACTCAGTGGTAAGTAGAAAGCATATTGTGACAAAGTTCCTCCTCTACCTTGGTGGGTCTTGCGCTTATTGGCGGATTTGCTCGCCTTGGAGCTTCACAGCAGTCCTTAGTTTGGCCGTTTTTGTGAACCCACAGTCCAGATCAACTCCTCCTGTGTCTGACCAGGAATTGGGAGGATTTGGTGGGAACCCAGGCCCGCCCTCTACTCCAGGTTCCAGCCCAGGGCCCTGTGGAATGCAGCTGTCTTGAGTGCCTCCTGGAACAGCTGTGCGACAGCTACAACTCCCTGGGCTACTTCCCCATGGCCTCCTCCCAACACCTTCTTTATCCTCACCACAGGACCTTCCTCCTGATGTCTGATAATGCTTGTACTCCTCAGTCCTCCAACAGTATGCATTCTCACTCTCAGCTCCTAGCGCCTCTTGCTCCCAGCTCCTTACATGCGCACCACAAACTGAAGTGAGGGCCTTTTTAAACCCAGGTGCCCTGATTAGCCTGCCTTAATTGATTCTAGCAGCTTCTTGATTGGCTGCAGGTGTTCTAATCAGCCTGTCTGTCTTAATTATCTCCAGAAGGTTCCTGATTGTTCTGGAACCTTCCCTGTTACCTTACCCAGGGAAAAGGGACCTACTTAACCTGGGGCTAATATATCTGCCTTCTATAACTCTCCTGTAGCCATCTGGCCCGACCCTGTCACAATATCAATGGCATATGCTGAGTGCCATTTGCAAATAACGATGCTTAATGGCCTACAGCTTTATCTTGCATTCTTTACTCAGACAAAAATACCAGGTAAATCAATTGAAATTTTGCCTCATGATGCAAAGTACTGTCTAGAGGACTGAATTCCTGGAATTATTCATCTAATACAATATAAGAACAGCATGATAAACATGAGTCTCATTTTTCAGCTTCTTGTCAGAGGCTAGTCCAGCAGTTCACAGGTCCTTTTGGGATCTGAGTTAGAGGCCTCAACTTGTTCCTTTTGGTCCTTGGCCAGCAATGATATTGGGAATGCAGCTGGGGCAACATACTTCTTGAGGCATAGAACATCTTGAGTTGCTCTGCTTTAACCACTCTGCATAATTCAGGAGTAGTGTTGAATTGTGTGGAAGAGGTAGAGTTGATTATGACCTTAAGAAGGATGAAGCATCTCTTTTCAGGACAATATTTAAACAACCTGTGGCAGCAGCAGCTATGTGGTTTTAACAGAGTCCTGTGTGGCGATGCTAATGGATACTTCAGTAGAATATCCAGTATGTATATGTATATATTTGACTCAGAACATGCTTGCAGAGTCATGTTCCGCTTCAGAGTTGCTTGCAGGTGAGGGTGACGTATAATGTACAGGTGTGACTAAAGAGCCACTAGACAGTGGGAGACTTCAGTTTCCTGTTGTGAGTGATAATGAATAATACAATGGTGGAAGACAGCACATCCTTAAGTGTGATTAGTTAAACAGAGAAAATATCACCGTTTTCAAGTAGTGTTGCATCTGGACTGATTACAACAATGCAGTTTGACGAGGCTGTTTGTCCTCCTCAATCAAAAATAAATCAGATTCACTTTTGGCACAGAGGAGTTTCAAACAGCCTTTGTGGTCCCCTTTTTAGCTTCCTATAAAAATCTAGGGCTCCACATTCTGGGCTGTGTTATATTTATAATACTGTTGGTTGTTGGGGTTTTTTTTAAACTGTATAGATCTGGTCCCAAGCCAGTGAACTGAGTGGAAAGATTTCAGCTGACTTCAGTGGGCTTTGGATCCATCCCTAGATGACTTTTTTTTAAAAAAAAATTCTGTCTGCTTTTTCTGCAATTCTTGTAAAAGTTTAACTCTTCTGTGGGATAAGATAAATGTGAAAACACTATCTGGGATTAACAAAACCAAACAAATATAAACACATTTTCTGTTTAAACTAGGACACACAATTCAGAACCTACCGTGTCCTATTATTTTTATTATTAATTTTTTGTATTACAAACATATAACAAAAACACAGTCCGACGCTGAAGAATTTACAATCTAAATGAATATGCTAAGTGAATGAGATATGTTTAGTGAAATACACGTAAACCACAAATTCGGATAGAAGCAAATTGGTTCATTCAGTTCCTCCTTTTTAAACCAGTCTATATTATTTCACATGTGATCTCACTATTCTAAATGTAAAGGCACTAAACACTCTAGAAGATAATACTTTTGTACACACAAAGTATGTGTCTTATTGGAAGTGAACACAACCACAATACAAGCAAGTTTCATAGAGAAGTGTTGCAGTTCTGTAAGGAAAGTAAATATAGTTCTCTTACCTTTTTCAGGGTCGATCATTCGCTCTAAAAATAATAAAAACAGGAGTAAATCCAATATGTCAAGAGAAGGTTATACACATTTGTGTCCATACATTAAGGCCCCAATCCTGCAATTAGATTCATGCAAACAGATCCTTGCCTCCATGCAGGAGAAGAGCTTAGGGCCTGACTCATCAAGGTATGTGAGCACATGCCTGACTTTAAGCACATGAGCTCTGACCTCTCTCTATGTGCCTCACATGATCAGCACACACCAAAAGTGTGCAACTGTTAAACAGCACTGAAAACTGAGAACTGAAAGCACATAGATCAGGAAAGGGGTCGGTGAAGGATAGTGATAAAAACCTATAATTATATTGGTTTTATGATGTTACCTGTCACTTTGCAACTTCATTTATATATATTTTTGTTTATACTAAAATTTGGAAACATTAATCATATTTGATTTTAATTTAAGCAATAAAAACTAAACAATGTTTCTGAAACATCTACAAATTATGATGTAATATAATGGGCCAGAACCTCAGCAGATGTAAATCAATGTATCTCCACTTAAGTAATTGGAGCTGGCTAGATTTACACCACCTGAGGATCTGGCCCAATACTACTGAGTGAGACTAACTGGCACTATACCCAAGAGCGTTTTTCAGTTGTCCATGGGGAAGGAGAACCATTCTTTTCTTCCCAACTTCACACTGACTGATCCCGGGCTTCCTGTAATCTAAAAAGATTTTAATCTTGTAGGTCACTCAACCCATTGTAATAGGATTTATTTGAGAAGTTATCTTGTAGCTTGATGTTGGTAGTCTGGGATTCTGCTGGAATGGGCATGGGATGGAGATTCCCCAAGATGTTTGTAACTAGAGGTGAAATGGTTCTCTCAGGTGTAGAGGATGTAAAATGAAGGTTCAATACCAGTCTATATAACCCTATAACACATGGTGATACATAACTGAGAGGAACTTAACTGTGAAATGTACGGTATAAATAGTAAGTGTCTTTAAGCTGTAGTTCTTCTTTAATCCAGAATGTGAATTCAAGAATGAGACACTGAGCTCCATTCTTTCATCCAGGTGCTTAATTATCTATCATGCAGTACACTGTCTACTGTAGAACAACATGTACTATATAAGAAACAAGTTAAAACTAGAACTAGTTTAATTTGTTAATTCTCTGTGACAGGCTGTGACACCTGAGCCAAGGAAACCTCCACATCTGAGTTGGTGTTCAAGCACTGGGGAGGCAAAGGTAGAATGAGAAATCAAACAATGCCTGATGCCTTTAAGGCCTTTTTTGTCTAAGTATAGATATATATAAATATATAGATAGATAGATATATATAAAAAAGGCTTCCCTCAGCTGTGGGCCTCAGATATAGTTCAAATATAGATGCTGAGCCCAATCCCCTTCCAGCACCTCTGTGGGCTCCCTTCACCATATTACATCCCCATATTGGTATTTTTGGTAAACAGCCTACAATGAAATATTCCCAGTTCACTGTTAGGACATGTAGCTTTAGAAACATCAGGACTACGGGTCAGATTTTACAATATGGCTGCCTAACTTGCACATGCACCTGCACATGCTCATGCTTTTATGCATGCAATGTGGATACTTATGCATGCACTTACCTGTCGTGCACGTACAAATTCTATGGATACAATTAGCAATCTGTGCCTGCATTTGAGAATGTGGCCCTGTGTTTCTAAGAAAGAAATTACATTAAATTGGCTATTAGCCAGGATGGGCAGGGATGCAAAACCATCCTCTAAAGCAGTGCTACTCAAAGTGGTGGTCCGCGGACTGGTGCCAGTCCACAAGCCATCGGCTGCCGGTGTGCGCGCACATTGGAAAAAAAAAAATTGCCGGTCCCCCACATCAGATAGCTTGAGAAGCAATCCTCTAAAGTGTCCCTAGCCTCTGTTTGCCAGAAGCTGGGAATAGGCAACTGGGGATGGATGACTTGATGATTACCTGTTCTGTTCATTCCTTCTGGGGCACCTGGCACTGGCCACTGTCAGAAGACAAGATACTGGGCTAGATGGACAATTGGTCTGACCCAGTATGGACATTCTTCTGTTCTTATGTTTTAAGCTTTAAGAGTCTGATTCTCATTTACCTAAAGCCTCTTTGCATTTTGTTCTGGCAGCATCAAGAGGTCTTAATGTAAATGAGAATCAGATTCTAAATATACCAAGGATATACAAATATTTTGAAATATTTTCCTAATTTAATTATTTAAAGTAATTTGAGACAAGCCAGTGCGGACAACTGTAAAGGATTGTTGTAACATCTGTGTGGTGGAGCTGGACGTCAGTTCAGGGAAAACAATCTGAGAACAAAACTGTGCCCCGTGTTTCACTTTTACCTTTGTTGTCGCCTGTAGGTGAGTGTGGAGTGGAGTTTGTACGTAGAAGTGATGTGGTTGTGGGCGTGGAAGGATCTGCAGTTCCTCGTGTTCCTTCTCCTGTTGCATGATGGGGAAAATATTATTAATTGAATAGTGTACATAGCGTAAAAGTACAATTTAAATAGAAAAAAAAATGTCAACTGCCATTAGTTTTCCAGCTAGGACCATATTTCTTATTACAGCATTGATTACAGTGGGATAACTTCAAGATGCTCTCTCATATTATATATACGCAACAAGAAGGCAGAGGTGTTTAATGCCTATTTTGCTTCAGTCTTCACTAAAAAAGGCAAATTGTGACCAAATACTTAACACAATTAATATTTACAACAAGGGAAATGGCAAGCAAGCCAAAATAGGGAAAGAACAGGATAAAGAATATTTAGATAAGTTAGATGTATTCAACTCAGCAAGGGTCTGATGAAATTCACCCTCGGGTACCTCAGGAACCAGCTGAAGCGATCTTGAAATTGGTAGTGATTATCTTTGAGAATTCATGAGGATGGGTGACATCCCAGAGGACTGGAGAAGGGCAAACATAGTACCTATGTTTAAAAAGTGGGTGTGGAGAGAAGACGTGGGGAATTATAGACTAGTCAGCCTAATTTTGATACCTGGAAAGATACTGGAACAATCAATTTGTGAGCACCTACAGATAATAGCATTATAGGTAATAGACAACATGGGTTTGTCAAGAACAAATTATGCCAAACCAACCTAATTTCCTGCTTTTACAGGGTTACTGGACTAGTGCATGGGTAGAAGCTGTAGAGAGGATATATCTTGATTTTAGTAAGGCTTTTGACACTGTCCCATGACATTCTCATAAGCAAACTAGGGAAATGAGATCTAGGTGAAATTACTCTAAAATGGGCAAATAACTCGTTGAAAGACTGTACTCAAAGAGTAATTATCAATGGTTCACTGTCAAACTAGGGGACATATCTAGTGGGGTTCCCTAGGGGGTCTCTCCTGTGTTCAGTACTATTCAACATTTTCATTAATGACTTGGATAACGGAATGGAGAATATGCTTATAAAATGTGTGGATGACACTAAGCTGGAGGGAGTTGCAAGTACTTTGAAGGACAGAATTAGAATTCAAAATGACCTTGAAAAATTGGAGAATTGGTCTGAATTCAACAAGATGAGATTTAATAAAGACAAGTGTAAAGTACTACACTTAGGAAAAATCAAATACACAACTAGACAATGGGGAATAACTGGCTAGACAGTAGTACTGCTGAGAAGGCGCTAGGGATTATAGCAGATAACAAATTGAACATGAATCAACAATGTGATGCAAGAAAAAAAACTAATATTCTAGGGAGTATTAACAGGAGTGTAACATGTAAGACATAGGAGGTAATTGTCCCACTCTACTTGGCACTGGTGAGTCCTCAGCTGGAGCACTATGTCCAGTTTGGGGCGCCACACTCTAGAAAAGGTGTGGATAAACTGGAGAGAGTCCAGAAGACAGCTACAAAAAATGTTAAAAGTTTAGAAAACCTGATCTATAAGGAAAGGTTAAAAAACCTGGGCATGTTTTATCTTGAGGAAAGAAGACTGAGGGGGAACCTGCCTCAGTGCAGGGGGCTGGACTAAATGACCTCTTGAGCACTCATAATGTTTTCCGATTTCACTGGAGCTGTGGTTCCTCAGCAGCTCTGAAAGTCAAGTTCCATATTTACATGCCTAAATTCATATATGTATCTTCCAAGAAGGCATTCAGTCTTGCTCTGAAGATCTCAAGAGATGGAGACTCCACCACTTCCCTTGGTAGTTTGTTCCAATGGCTAGTCACCATCACTGTTAAGAAATTGTGCTTGCTTTCCAATTTGAATTTGTCTGGCTTCAACTTCCAGCCATTGGGTCTTATGTCTTTCTCTGCTAGATTAAAGAGCCATTTAGTAACCAGTAATTTCTCCCTGTGAAGATACCTCTACACTGTACTCAAGTCTCCTCCCAATCTTCTTTTTGACAAGAGAAACTGATTGAGTTCTTTAAGTCTCTCACTGGAAGGCATTTTTTTCCCAGTCCTCAAATCTTTCATGTGTCTCTTTTCTACACCTTTCCAAATTTTTCGACATCCTTTTTAAAACGCAGACACCAAAACTGGAACCAGTATTGTAGGACAGGTTTCATCAATGGATACAGTGCCTTATACAGATGACTATAGGTGCCCGTAGGCCTTTAAATGTCCTAAGAGCCTTGAATTCAGTAAAATTAGTATTATGAGGGAGGGAGACAGAAATAAATGACCCTGGCTGTCTGAGCAAGTCAGGTAACAGCAGCACGAGCACACTTTGGAGAAGAACAGTAATAACCAAAATGTCACTTAAGGCTCAGTCCTTACACACACAGGCTCACTGAATTGTATTCATCACTGCACCTCTCACTCATTATTGTTCTGTCCCAAGAGATACTCAAGAAGCTCCCACTCTCAACAGAAGTCCTGAGACACGTCCTAAAAGAGCCCTGATGCCTTGTAACATCTCCGGTTCTATTACAGGATGCCATACTTTTGGCGAACAGCAAGACTCCACATATTCAATGTTTCTCTGCTGGCAGCTCTTTCCCTTTCTCAGCTAGTACTTCTTCATTACACCACCACTCTGTTAATTTGCTGGCTGCATTCTGTGTTTCTCCACTAGCGCCTCACTGCTTATTATCTCTTCTTTACTTTACCTTCTCCAGGCGATGCTTCATAACTATGGTGTCTGTACCTCTTTGAATACAGACTCCTTCAACCCTTTAAAACAAAGCTTGAGGCTCAACCACCACAACTTAAAGAGAAGACAAGGATAACATAAGGGATACACATGCTTTCGACCTGCTGACATGCCGGGGTCAAAAGTGGTCTCTAGTATCCAGCACAGAAGCTCACCATAGGCAGACCTTCAGGGACTCGAAAGGATTTCTCCTCATCGACCTGACAACAACATCGTAATAGTTCAGCTGCTCAAAAGATGCTACAAGTTCCACAATCCATCTGGGCAGTTTAAAAAAAAAAAACCCCAAAATGTAGCCACCAAGTTTAAATAAGGCACCCCAGGAAAATGCTCAGTTGCTGAGTAACCAAAAGCCTGATGGAACTTTGAAAAAGCTCACTTACATTAAAAAAATGAGATAGAAAAAAACCAGAGTTGAAATCCTGACTCCAGCGAAGTCAATGACAAAAACTCCCATCAACTTCACTGGGGCCAGGATTTCTCCCAAGGTCTCTTTTTACTAACATTTGTGAAAAGCCAATAACTCAGTGTATTAGAGCAGATGTATTAGCTAGAACTAAAATAAAACTGGTACAAAGATAATGCTGAAACAGCCATCCTAGTACTAACGTGTATGAGTAGGGTTTTCTAGTGGGTTCATTCCTGTTATCCACCATACAGCACCACCATAGATACTCCAAAACCACCTACACTTCTCACTGCTATCAAGGCAGTAACGGTTGAACCTCACCAAGCTCAGAGATTGGGTACAGACACGTATCCAAAAGTATGGATGCTCATCTGAACTATCCAAATCTCTTGAGCATGCATACCTACTGAGTATAGATAGGCACCTATCTTATTAACATTTGTATACATGCAAATACATAAACAAAATTGGAAATCTTATGAGATAAGACAGCAGATTTGGGCCTGCAGATTGGCCATGAACCCTTCACTTAGAATATGCCTTTAAATGTTTTAAATTAAATATTTGAGCTCTGTGGTTTGGTCACCTAAGTTTCATAGTATTTTTTTGCTTTCAACCAGATTACTTACCCTTCATAAACTACTCCCAAAGCCAATTTTGTTTCAATGCATTAATTTGGTCTTGGCTTGAGCCCAAAATTCACATTCTTTGAACTTTCATACTAAAGGTAAAACTTCATTTGAATGCATGTTTGCAGAAACTAAATAAGGAATTGCAGACCAGGTCAAAGTGAAATTTTATTTAGAAGGTACTGAAATGCTCACAATGCTTCTTCTCTCTATTCATCTATCACTAGTGTAAATATGATGAAGATATGGTCAAACACTCTAAGGTGTAGTGCTTCAAGAGAGGTATGATCTGTTAGTCTGAGCACAAGATGGAACCAAAAATCACTGAGCTCTAATCCTCGCTGTGACACTGGCTCCTTTTGTGACTTGGGCAGATCCCTTAACCTTTCTATGCCTCTGAAAAATGTGGAATAAATGGTACTAACTTAACTACCATGCAGGGATGTTTGAAGGATTCATTAATTGTTTGTAAATCTCTTTGATGATGACTACTGCTCAGTATTATTATTAAACAGGTTTACTACAGACGGTGGTAACAGTGCTATCTTTCATTTTCTTGTATTGTTCTCTGAACAGATTTTTGTGGCAATTTTATGACAAACATTCTGTATGCCTCATTTTCTTTTTAATTTAATTTATTATAGTAGCAGAATAAGATGCAGTTAGTATTATCTCAGTAGGTGGCACCATAACACTAAAAAATTCTCAAACATTGTGCAGATGGATCTCCTATTATAATCCTGTTGTGAGATACCAGACAAATAGAATAGCTCCTTTTAAAAAGATGAAAATGGAGATCACAGGGCACTTGATCTTCAAAAAAACCCACATTACTCCAATACCAATACATGTATTGTTACCATGAATTTACTTTTCCCAATGTGGCCCACTACAATTCAAAATATTTCAGAGAGTGTATTAGCAAAATGACCCTTGAAGTCACAACTTTCTGCCCCTGGTCATATCAATCAGCACGCATGTTTCTAAAATTCGTAGATGGAATGAAACTCAAGGATATCTCCAAAGCTCTACATGTAAGTTGTTCTGAATACAAAAGGTACAGTATGTTGTAAGAAAGTCTGACAATCACTGAGACATTAAGGGATAGGCAACCCAGTCTGGATGAAATAGGGAGCATCCCAAACCTTTACTGAAATCTCAGACTTAATCAAACCTTAAATAATGTTTGAGACGATGTGGAAGTTATTGACTCATACATATAGCTCCTGGAAGGGGAGGAAAATGTAAGGTATGCGAAGAGTTTCCTCTAACTAAGACATGTGTAAACCTTCCTGTCTTGGCTCACTTGATAGACTGGCAGCCTATTAACCATGAAGGTCCAGATTATATCCTTATTCAGGTAATTTGCAGAAAGCACATTCACAGCAAGTCCAGCCAATGGATGGAAGACTTTGCTCATTGCGTTAGTTCACCCCAACGTCTGGCCACTAGTTGGTGGACACAATTGCAGCTGCTCCTTGGAAAAGGCTTTAGATGGAGAAGGCAGACTCCCAAAGTTATAAACCCAGAACACCTGAGCTGACAATCCTTTCCTTTGGAAGCTGTTAGACACCCAGGCCCAGAGACGGAAAAGCAGGACTACTATATTTTAAAGAGACCATTTAAATGTTAAACAAGATGAGCAAATTCAAGCACTGCTGTGAAGAAACTAGGCTAAAAAAAGTCAAGGGTTTGAAATCCCTGGAACTTTAGGATACACTAGGCTGCATTCAGAAACAGCAACAGCAGCTTTTTTCTTGCAACCACAACTATGGCCCTGCTATACTGTGCAATGGTCACTCAAAGAACCCACTTATAATCCTGCCCCTGCTGCCCATTCAGAAAAGCCAAGGTAAAAATTCTTTGTGTCAGACTAATTTGACAGCTGTAACACATCATCTGAGGACACTTCAGACAAAAAAGCTTGAAAAGATCCAGAGTAACATGTTTAGGGATTAATCTTGCCCAATACAAGTGTGGGGTATTATGTGTATGTGCAAGAGAAATCTAACAAGCAGGACAGAGATGCAATTCTGCATTAAAAACTGAAACCAGTGCCGCTTAGCGATCAGATTACTCTGAGCGCTTAAGTCCATGTCTCATAAGACATATGCATTCTCTACCCCCTTTCTTACTTTACAGGCACACAAGTGGATTGAGATTTACTATGGCTCTATGCAAAGGACTGTGCCTAGTGCTCAAGGTTACTGGCACCCAGGATTATCCCCTCGGTACATACTGACTCTGAATTGCAACAATTTTGCATTCCCTGCTGCACACAAGCACAAGGAGCCATTGAATTTGGGCCCCCTAACACCAATGGCATATTTGGCTTTTAATTGTTTTAATTCAGTTCCTTGAGTTGTGAAGCCAAAGTAATTGGGCTATGCCCCTAATTCTTGGGTGTGGGGAGAGGGAAGGGGAAATTATCCTTCCCTACAGGCTTTGGAGCCCCTCAGTCTAAAGGCTGTAGTAACACTGGCCGATGGTGTGACTTCCCCCTCCACAGGGGAAAATGGTCAGTGATTCTGCATAGTTGAAAATCCCCACCTCTGCCCTTCCCAAGCACCCCTCAAATCTCCAATACATTGTAACCCAGGAGCCCCCACCGAGAAGAGCTGTGGAGTGAGTTGTGGGTGCAGAAGATAGGCTGCATTAGTTCTTCAGGGTCAGAGCCTTCCACATCCACAGAGGAAGCAGCAGGATGTGACCTACTTGAAAGAGTGAGTGAAGCTCTTTGTGTGGGTCTTCTAGAAAACAGAATAGATCTGGACATCAGTCAGCTCAGCTGCACACCAACAGCGAATTGCTACTCAGAGAGGAACAACTGGTGGGAGGGAGCGGGTGAGTAAGGCAAGAAGGCTTAGAAACTGCTTCTAGCAGGCATCTTTTGAATTATTTTTAAAAGTCAAGTGGAATGATATGTAATTTACACCCACTTTAAGGCCCCTTTACAATGCCAGCCTGGTGTAAAGAGCCTTAGTGTAAGTGAGAATGAGGCCCTGAGACTTTACGGTTTCTTTGTGAAGGAAGTTAAGAGATTGGTGCTACTTTACAAATAAGCCTGTATAAACACTGGCCTTGATCCTGTAAACACTTAAATGTGAGTAACTTTATATGGTGAAAAACCCCATCAAACTCAATAAAACTAATCACGTATGTAAAATTACTTGCGTGAAGAAGTGTTTGCGGGTTCAGATTTTATTCTTTAACATGAACTGTTTTGAGAAATATTTTCCATTTTGTTCCAAGCCATTCTGTGCCCAGACCTGTTGCCAATTGCTGATGGAAATCAGTATAGATCCATTCAAGTCAATGGAACAACACCAGTTTACACCAGCTGAGAATTAGAGCTGACATACATTCTGACATTTCAGTATTTATTTTCATCCCAAATTGGGACAAAAAGCAGAAATTTTTAAAATCCTGGAAAGGAAATTCTGAAAAATGTTTCATTTTGACATTTTTGATTGAAGCAAAATATTTTGACATTCCAAAATTGACATGTTTCATGTTGGTTTATTAACTGTCCAAAACCACTTTGTTTCAAATTAGTTCAATATTAAACTGCATTTACCCATAGTGGTGCATTACCTTATGGGAGCTGTATATCAGGAGCCTGATGCTGGCATTCACCTCTGTGAACCAAAGGTATGATCTGCTGGTCTGAGCACAACTTAGCTGGACTACATCTCCCATAATGCACCCAATGTCATGTGACTCACATGAGGCACTGCACACCTTGGACCCACACTGCACTATGGGAGATGTAGTCCTCCAGGGAGCCTGGCCCGTGGGAGATAATGAGGATGCAAATTACATGTCTCATCTGGCAATATCACACAAAGGAAATGTTAAACTAAAGTTCTGTTGAACTGATCCAAATTGAAACCTTTCAAGTCAGTTCAAAATATGAATGTTCTGATTTGGTTGATTTGTTTGAGCCAACCAAAAATGAAATATTTCACTTAGATTTTCCAGATGGAAAATCAACATTTTCTGGCAAGAATCAACATTTTTCCAGAGAAAACTTCAATTTTGAAGAAACTACATTTTCTGACAGAAAATCATTCGACTGGAAAATTCTCAATCAGCTCTCCAGTGAATCTTCACCCAAACCCTTAAAAAAATACAAAAAATAAATGCAGCAATCCAAATTTAAGTTTTGCCACACACATAATTATTCTAAACTAAAAACAAAGCTTTGCTAGAATCATAATTACTTAAGAATCCTACCTATTATCAGATATACAGGAAAAACAAGTCTGTCCGTTGTATTACACATTAAACTTAATGTCAGCCATCATCTTCACAGGCTTAGAGCAAGTATAATAGACTGCTTGTATAACTACAGCTAACAACGCCTTTGCTGCTCTGTGGTTTCTCTCATTCTGTTTACTTCTCTTTTTCTTCTTCAGAACCCTACTAAAAAGGAAGAGGGTGCAGTGTACTGTGGTTTAGAGCTTAAGCTCTTCCAAATGGTGAAACTGGGTTACTATAGCAGCCGCATGCTCAAGTAATCAGCCCTATCTTGGTGCTAAACCACATCTTCTCTAGAGCAGTCATGTAGTTTCCTGATTAACTTCTTTTCACCAAATTTGCATTTCTAATTATTTTTAGTTGTACAGGCCCACTTATATGATAGAAAGCAGGGTTTCCAACATGAAGATATTGGTAACCTTTGGAAATACAATGAAGTATGCCTTTCAGGGAGTATTTGTGAACACATGAAATATGCCTGCAAGAGGAGAGCAGATCTAATTCTGGCTTAATATTTATTACAACTGCAAAATGCTGGGTTTTGTCCACAGTCAAAGATCCTCTGTATGTGAGGAATGTAATAAAAAAGAATGAAAATACTTAGCTTGCAAGACCGTATATGTATAGGCTGCCGTATGAAACAATTACAGTGGTATTTATTGACACTGTGATGTTTACTTGGCAATTCTATGTTGAGTCAAAAGAAAGACTACATCTTTGTTTGCTTTTTCCTTTTGAATATTTCCAGTATTCATGAAAGTGAGAAGCTGAGAGCTATACTTAAGTAGATACAATGTTAAACATTTGTTTTGCAAGTCTCACCACCCAGCTTTAGCAATGAATCTTCTGGCACTGCTATATTTTTGATCTTCCTTTCCAGAATCAACTATGAGCAGACTAGCATTTGTACCAAGATGATGGTTTTGTGGACAGAACCACCAGAGACACTGGATTGAAACTGCTAAATGCCTGTTGCTTGTGACCAATGGAGAAAATGGGGGGAAATAATTACTAGGCCACCCTCCCCCACAATATTTTCACTGCTGCTTCTCCCAGCACCATTGTGGTGGGGATTGAACAGGTGAAGGAGAGAGCACAGCCCTGAAGAAGGTTGGAAGGGATGGGAGGCTGCAATGAACACTGCCTTGTAATGGATCGGAATTAGAGTCAGAAGTGGTACTCATCATGTCAGAACATCCCATAGGAATTGTGGGGTGTTTGGGTCTCAGATTTCTTTTCTAACTATATTCCACTGAGTTCCATTACAATTCTAGTGCTGCCTGTGACCTGGAAAATATTGGGGGAAACTATTTCTGCCTGGAAACCACATTCCAGTAATGCTGGGTACAACTGGTGTACATTTTTTGCACAAAATGTTTCTTTTTCTTTTTTAAAAAAGGCCATTTTCCAATTATTTTATTTTTATCTTTTTGGAAAAATTATAAACATAAACATGTAACACTTTCCCCAAACTTTTCTGTGATATTTTTAATTTTTTATCAAAAATGTTTTCAGTCATCAACTTTTTTTGTGTACCGAATATTGCAGGAAATTTTCCCAAAGACAGAAAATGGGTCTATTTTCGTGCAAAACAGAAACACCTTTCAAATGTTTCACAAAATTGTTTTTTTCAACCAGGTCTACTGCTAAGCCATGAACAATTTAATAGTGAAAGCAGTTACAATACTTTAGCCACTTGGGACCTGATCCAAAGCCTACTGAACTCAAAGAGCACCCTTTACCTTTAGAATATATCCTTGAAGTTAATGTAAGGACTTCAGGAACTGGCCCTTAAAAGGATGTGATCACCTTTAAATCCAGTCAATTTTAAAAATGAATTAAAAGCAATTTCAGGAATTACACTTCTCCTGAGTTACTCTTCCAATTATTGAATCAATACACTCACATTACCCTATTTTTAAAAAAATTCTCCCCTGTTGCTATGTGAAAGACCCAAACAAACAAAAGAGGAAACTCACAAACTGGTCCTATTAGGTCAGGTAGAGAGAGAGAGAGAGAGAGAGAGAGAGATAGACGAGATAAAGGATCTGATTTTCAGATGTGCTCACACCCACAACCCTCATTGACTTCAGTTGAAGTTGGGAAGACTCATCTCTTCTTAAAATCAGGCCCCATGTGTAGTAAAATGCACAAAGAGAACATGCAGGAAAAAAGGGAGAGAAAATAATGTTTTCTCTAATCTCTCACATTCACTGTAATATTAGGTGCTATTTGTAACAAGAGTAGGTAAAAAGTTTCAAATGCAAGTGTGACTTTTAAGAAGATGGTATTCTTTTCAAAGTTTACTTAGTTTTTATTACAGTAGTGCTTAGAGACCCCAACTGAGATGAAAGACCCTTTGTGCTAGGTGCTGTACAAACATAAAAAGCTTACAGTCTCAATAGACAAGATGGACAAAGGGTTGGAGAAAGGAAGTATTGTCCCAATTTTATAGCTGTGAAGTTGAGGCAGAAAGAGACAAGCTTGAGAATGACTTGCCCAAGGCTACACAAGAAGTCGGTGGTAGACACAGAATGCAGATCTACCGAATCCCAGTCCAATACCTTAACCACAAGTTCATCCTTTCCCTACCAGTATGATACAGCCTAAGGGATAAATCACTTTCCTCTTCTATTTGTTTGGGAATGTTTTTTGTTTTGTTTTGTTTTGTATGAAGATATAAACTTCCTTGCAGTTATTCTTAAAAGTGCTCATACTAAAATTTCTGGGTACTGGATTTTTTTTTGTTGTTGCCTGTATATTTTTTGTGTGCTTTTTAAATGAAGCCATAATAGAGAGAGTGTAAATAAACCTAGTATTTGTCTGAAATATTAAACTTTCCACATTGCAGCACTTCCTCCAGACATCTATACAAACTGTTATTTACATTTAACGAGCAAATTGGTAGGCAATGATACAAAGATAGATGCTGTAAATCTTCCAATAAATAATGGGTAAAGTTACAGCAGTACAGTACAATTTAATCTGAGTCTTTTCTAAAATCACAGTGCATCACAACATGCTTTTTATTTAATTGTGTAAGTAAACGTATGTGTGTGTGTGTGTGTGTGTGCTGTGTACTATAGGTGGAGGTTTAAAACTGCTTTCAATCAATAGAGATTATTGCTATGGACCAGATCCTGATCTGGAGTATTTCAGCGAAGCTCCATTGACTTCAAAGGACTACAGTGTACTGATTTAAACCAGCTAAGGATCTGGTCCTAAATGTATCTACTGTAAAATTGCAGATTCTAACTTATACCTTATTGACTTCAATAGATTGGACAGGATTTCAGTGCAAAATTTGACTCCATGGGGTCTTTTGAAGTGAATGGGGCTGGATGTGTAAATCAGCACAAAATATCTCCACATATTTAGACAAGAGACTCACTTAATAGAGATGAAGATGCTAGGTACCTCAGTTGGAGTAATAATTTGAGAGTTGCAATGATACTTCACGTAGGGTGACCAGACAAGTGTGAAAAACTGGGAATCTTTTTGGGGGTTGAAGATGGGGGGGCATAGTTGCCTATATAAGACAAAGTCCCTAATATGGGAACATCTGGTCACTCTAACTTTACTACTGATGGAGAAATCCTCAAATTAGGGCCTGATTCTGCCCCACTGAAGTCAATGGGAGTTTTGCCATTGACTTTAATGGGAACAATATCAGGGCCTTAGAGAAGATAACTTGAATTTTATCTGAATCAGGCAAGAATCAAACTGTACCTGACCGCTTAGATGATAAGGTGGATCTGTATAATTCCTCTAGGGCTGTGCATTTCAAGCTTGGGGCTGAACAAATGGGGCCAAATATAGCAATCTTGTTTCAGAATGGAGTAATCTGTATGCCATTGCTCTACATCTGTAATGTGCAGTATTGTTTTTATTATACTGCTACTCTGCCTGCTGTAGCCCTCGGAGGGCTTTGAAGAATCCTTAACAACAATGGAAGTATCTGAACCAGAATAAAGATACAATTCCATCAAACCCTCCAAAAGAACTTTATTTTCCAGTGAACTGTCACTTGTGATTCTACAACTTCTTGCTCCGAGCTTCACGGAGCCTTCAGCAGTTGTTGTGCTTTCTGAATCTGAGTCCCAGCGCTCACATCGCTAAAAACCTGTGCTCTAAACTGCATTGCTAGTCTCATTCATCTTCCATGACCCAGATTCCTCCCAACAGTAAGAAAAGAGCAAACCAGCACTGGCTGAGAGATCCAGTATCTGTTTCCTAAAATGTAGAGAGCTTTAAAAGAAATCCATCCAGCTGGGCAGAAAAATCTTAACATCATTTCAACTTCATGCCTGATGCTTGCATATGCCACTTGGTAGGCTGGTCCATTGTAAAATTGGCTGAATACAATTAATCAAGTACATTGATTAATTTTTGTGGCTATTCATCAAATAATTTGTTTGACAAATATTATTCAGTGAGCTTTAGGAGTGGTTAAATAATGCAAAAAATTATTTGACGAGTAAATTATTCAATTAGCCTTACTAATATTTGGGGGTGTTTGAATATTTTACAAAAGATATTTTTTCTGGTGTCCTACCAGCTGTAGCTCACTAGATAAACTAATGCAGACGTACAACTATTCTTGTAAAAGAAAGGCTGGTCAACTATTAAAAAAACCCCAAAACCTTCTTGTATATTCTCTGGTCTTACGTTCATTTGAAATTCTCCTCTCACTCATGTACAAAGAGGAAGGAAGATCCAGAGGCAGGGTGCGCCCCACGGTCTCATGAGACCTGGTTTCAATTCTCTGCTTCACCATTGACTTTGTGGGAACTTGGGCAAGTCACTTAGTTGCTCTGTGCCTCCATTTCCCCATCTTCTAAATGGTTATAATAGTACTACCCTGCCTCAGAGGGGTGCTATGAGGATAAATACATTAAAGATTGTGAGGTGCTCAGATAATAGGGGCCATATAAGTACAGAGAGAAATACAAAAGACTGTAGCTGCTTATGCATCTGGTTCTGCCGCTCTTACAGTGGGTAGTACCCTCTGGCCCAGAATTTGCTCTCTCATCATGCTGAGCCATCTTAGTAGTATCTGGTAGTACCTTACTCCACAAGTAGTGCTGTTGAAGAAAATGGGATAAGTCACAGAGTATGATACTATTTCATGTAAGCAAAGGTGGAAGTATCTTAAGTTTGGGACTACTGATCATGAGTAAGGATGGCAAACAGTGGTATTGAACCAATTTTTATAGTGGGGTGCTGAAAGCCATTGACCAAAACTATAAACCCCATATATAATGGAAACCACTTCAAGCCAGAGGGTGCTGTCCCACCCCCAGCACCCTTACTTCCAGCACGCGATGGCAGAACCTGGTCTTTATACAGATTAAGCTCAGCTCCATACAGTATCAACATATGACTTATGGTGCAGCAAATTAGGTATAAAAATGCCGCAACACAAGTTGTCTAGAGTCAGATAAAAGGGGACCAATTTTTATAATAGAAAAATAATTGAAAAAGATAAGGTAAATGAAACACCAAAGAAAAGTGTCCAGGGAGTTCCACCAGCTTTTACTTTACTCACTACTCCTAAATAAATGCTACCACAAAATGAATCAGACGTGAAAACTGGTTGTTTTCTTTCTGCTGGTTTATAGGGACAGAGTTATGAAGGCATTTCGCTCTTGGTAGAACTATCCTCAAGATCAAAATTCACTTTTCAATCTTTTGTTGTGCAAAATTAAGATAAGATTTATACATGACAAGATGTAAGGGCCTGATTCAGAGCCCACAGATATCAGCGGGAGTCTTTGCATTGACTTCAGTGGGCCTTGGATCAGGCCTGATGTGAAGTATTTGACAGAAACACCCCGAATGGATTTTTGATTCTGTTAATTCATCTTGTTAGGGATACTTGATTATCTTATTTTAAACCGAATCAGATTTAACCTTTTTTTCTAATCTCCCACTCACCGTATTTTTCTAGACTCTACTCAGTTCCCATTTTTCCATACACACAGTGATACTCAATACCTAGAGTAAACTAACTGCCCTCCTAGCACAAGACCCCAGCAAGTTCAGCAGTGTCATTTCTAACCTCAGCAGTACACTTCATTCAGAGAACTGGAACCCTCCCCCTGAGTCCTCACTTCACTGTAAAGACATTCTGGGATGTTACTGCAAGGGTAGCCATTGCACGGGCTTTATAACCTAAGGGCTTTATTACAAAACAACCATCTCCACATTGTCGAGCACTTACATCCATCATCCCATTCCCTTTGAAGGGACAACTCCCATGAGGAAGCACTTGCCAGTAGAAATGTAACATCCATAGTTGGGGCCGAGAGTTTTGTTAAAATGTAGGTGAAAAATAAGAATCTGCCTGAATCTTTGTCCAAAAGTCAAACCAACCCTGTTTTTCAGTATATTAAATAAGTTAATTCCTCCCCCGACCTCCTCATTTTTTAAAAATGTTTTGCTGTTTCTGCACTCACAGTGGACCTTCCAATGTCAGATGGACTTGAAAAGAAAAGGATGAAAAGGGTCCTTGCACAGAGAAAGGGTTCTACACACCAATTTTGTAGGAGTATAATTTTTTTGGTTAGGGTGTGATTATTACACTGGTGATTATTGTGATTATTGTGATTATTACAACCCTAATGCGGGCACAGTTATATCAGTATAAAGGTGTTTATATCAATATAGTTTATTTCCTTTATACTGGTATAGCTGCTTCCCAACTAGATGTAGACAAGGTCTCAGCTATTATGATCTGGCATGTACTTCTAGCATATACATTAAGAAAAATCGAGTTGTTCTGAAGCAAAATAAGAAGGTTAAGTAAAATATTAAAATGCCTATGCATAAATGCAGGGAGCATGGGAAACAAGCAGGAAGAACGGGCAGTGATATTAAATGATAGACTTGGCATAACAGAACTTTTAATGACTCTCGTAACTGAATATATAGATGCATAGATGTAGAAGAAGTAGAAAGGAAGGAAGAGGTGGAAGGCTGGCTCTGCTCAGCATGTCAAAGTGCTTACGACAATAGGAAGCTATAGCTACTGATGAGTGTAATAAAGGAATTCTTAGGGAAAGGTTGGATGGAGAAAAATAAGAGGAAACAAAGCAACAAGAATTGTGGTGCACAGAAAGATACAATACAAATAAAAACAAAAAACTCCACCAACCAACAGACCAGCTCTCACAGTGTACTAACGTGCATGATCCTATACTCATGGGGGATTTTAATGATTCAGATATCTGTTGGATAAAAACAATTGCCAAACATGCATCAAAGAGTTTTAGAAGATAATATTATGATTCAAAAAGCAACAAATCCAACTAATAGCGAAGCCACTCTGTATCCATCTCTGATCTTCAGTTGATGAGCTTGGAACGGGTAGCAATTGTGAGAATTGCAGGCAAGCTTAGATGACATGAACGTAGAATCATAGAAGAATCATAGAAGATTAGGGTTGGAAGAGACCTCAGGAGGTCATCTAGTCCAACCCTCTGCTCAAAGCAGGACCAACCCCAACTAAATCATCCCGGCAAGGGCTTTGTCAAGGCAGGCCTTAAAAACCTCTAGGGATGGAGATTCCACCACCTCCCTATGTAACTCATTCCAGTGCTTCACCACCCTCCTAGTAAAATAGTTTTTTCCAATATCCAACCTAGACCTCCTCCACTGCAACTTGAGACCATTCCTCCTTGTTCTGTTATCTGCCACCACTGAGAACAGCCGAGCTCCATCCTCTTTGGAACTCCCCTTCAGGCAGTTGAAGGCTGCTATCAAATCACCCCTCACTCTTCTCTTCTGCAAACTAAACTATCCCAGTTCCCTCAGCCTCTCCTCATAAGTCATGTGTTCCAGTCGCCTGATCATTTTTGTTGCCCTCCGCTAGAGTCTCTCCAATTTGTTCACATCCCTTCTGTAGTGGGGGGACCAAAATTGGAATCAAGTTGACTCTGAGCAACATCCTGTGTAATCTGCAGCAAGCTAGACCTGAACTCTGTGTCAAGAACCTGGAGTCTGTAGCCTCTTGGTGTGGCAGACTGGAAATTCTGAAGCAACTTCATTGAAATTAAAAATGGAGGAAGCCAAATTGTATAGCATGCCCGTTTAGAGGAAACATGTAGAAGGCAGAGCCCTGGAGGCAGTATGGGATTATGGGACAAGCACATTAGCAACTGAACATTTCTGCTAAAATGTTGAAATTTAAAAAGCCATCTGTAGTTTTCAAAGATAACAACATTTTATACTGGATCAGAAAGTTCCTATCTCTGAGAGCTATTGTTTCAGGATGTCTGTAGCCTCAGATTGACCACATTTACACTCAGGTCAAGTTTTCAAAGTCTTCTACACAACCAGAAGAGCTAGAAACACTTTTTGAAAAGTGAAACCCAAGATTCTAGAGCATGGTTCTGCTTCAAAGGGTGGATTCCGCGGGAAATTCCATAGTCACAGTATACACGAGACCCTCCTTGTGCCTGTTGCAGAATCAATGCATTGTAACAGAGACTACAGACTCCATTACAAATGCAATACAATATTTAAGCAGCGTATAAGGGAACTGGCTTAGTCATGAGGGCACAGCGAGTTAGGAAAGACCCAGGACCTTTTCCTAGGGTGCTCTGGAATTCTGCAACAAAAGGAGGGCAGGGAGCCCCCACGCCTTCACAGGCTGACAAGGCCAGAAGACATACGAATCATCAGGAATGGGGAAGATTGGCAATAGACCACCAAAAATATAGTATCTGGTACCTGAGTCATTCAGGGACAATGAGCCAGGGAGTGGATATATTTGTGGCTGATGTTAGGGAGGGAACTGTTAACTATCTGGGAACCTGTCTGGGAATAAGTGGGAGGTAGCCAAGCTAATTGCTGGTGTCTACCTGTGGCAGGTACAAGTACTTGTTCCATAGCGTCCAGTTTTCTGATAAACCAGAATAGGAAGTGGCCTTAGGGAAGGCATCTCCTAATGAATCTGGGGAATGGCTTTGGGGCTCCTAACGTACAGTAACAGTGAGGAGACAACCCCTTGCCTCATCCCGTTAACGCTCAGACAAGAGGAGAGTTCTGGGGTACCAACAATGGATTGGGTACTAGCTGTGGAGGCGTGGAAGACTGAAAGCCCTCCAAGAAGTGGAAACTATTAAGGAGGGAATCATGAGCTACATTGTACCAGTTATTGCTGGGTGGTTCCAGGTGAATTAAGTTAATAGAGCTGAGGCCTAACTAAATCACATCCCTTGCATATTGTCTTTCTTCCCACACGTCTGGGAAAATACATGAGGTCCTGCCTTGCTGTGGTGTCTGCTGCAGAATTAATGCATTGTAACAGACACTATAGACTCCATTACTGAGGCAACCACTGATGCAATCATTAAGCAGCCTAAGCCTATTCTATTAGTGATAGTTAGCTCATAAAGGCTGCCCTATAACAGAAGTAGTGGAGATGTGTGTTGTTGGAAAGATTGGTCATGATGGGATCTATTTTATATGCTACAGGTACATTATATTTAGTTGCTGCACTTGGTCTCTGAATGTAGACTATGTGGCTATCATTACAGTTAGCCTGTTACATAAATAAAGTTCAACTTCCGTCTAAGTCAACCTTAGTACAGATCCTACAGGCCTAACAATAGGAGCACTTCCCTTTCTCTGGTGCAGTTTCTGCCTGCGGGCCATATGTGTTGCAGTGGTGTATGGCTATTGGTTGGCCATGAAGTCACACTCCATCTTTGTGGTTTGGTGACAGTAACCAGGGCTATGATGTCATATATAAAACCTGTGTAACCCAGGACCTGCTTAAGAGGAGGCTGAGTACTTGAAAAAAAAAATTTAAATTGTCTGTTAAATGCATTTCATAATTAACGACAAAATTTGTCAAACAATGTACTCGCTGCATAATATTCAATCATCTGTACTTTACCTTCATAGCTTCTACTTCTTTTACTACCTAGATTGACAGCATTTCTATGTTTCTGATTTATAAAAGAGACTGAAAAAATTATGTCTGGGGAGTTTTTAGTCCTAGAACATTTCATACTAGATTTCTATACAGCATTAGGATGATATTGCAAAGGACGTATTAAGAGGTTACTTTCTGGATTTTTTCTCAGCTGATTGCAGCTCCCAGATTCTCTGCCGGGCCCCTTACCCTGCAGCAGTTTTGAGCAGAGTAGTGGGTTGCTCTAATTTGCACCAGCTGGTAACGGTCCTGCCAGGTGAGAATAGCACATTCTGGTCATGCCTCTTTTCCATCTCCTTCTACCCCCGTCACTTTCTACTCGAAAGCAACCAGCCAGAAGGATGGTCTAGGAGCTCACTGGTGACTCCCCACAGGGAAATCCCCTGCTACGGGGATATGTCCAATGTCCACTCTCTTTGTGCCACTTACAGTAGAAAAAGGCAGAGACTCTGTCCTGCAGAGTCAAACACTGACCCTTTTCTATGCAGGAGTAGTAAGGGGCATGACAGTTGTTTAGAACTATTAGCTCAGTTTGCTCAGTCTGGGATGCTTGGACCATTTGGGATCTCCCAACTAGGTTGTTTCTGCCCCCATCTAATTAAAAATGCTAATGCTACAGAAGTTGGATTGAGATCCTATTTTCAGAAACCTCATTATTCAGAGGTGATCAGATCAAGGATTTTGGTTCAGCTTGTTATAAAGGCAGAAGTTTAGATTTCCAACATGCAACAGCATATGACACAAGTGACGTGGTCCCAGCCCATTTTAATCCCCAACCAGCTATCAGTTCAGTTAGGACATTTTTATTGTTTGAGTCCAAATGGAAAAAAGATGTCAAAATAATTTGGTTCCCTTACAGAAGATGCCTAAACAGAAGCAGCCTGAAGCAGAAAATCACCCCTGAGCTCGAGAGGAATTTCAGAAATAGCCTCTTGATCCAGATTTAAGTTCAATTGCAGTTTACTGAGAAGAATTACAGACCTTCAGCTCTGCTAGACTCCTACCCATCACAAACAAATGCTCGGTTAGAATTCCTAAGAAAAAATGGATTCCTAAAGTACTGCCCACACTCTGCATTCTATCTCTTCAGAGCATACCACATTTGCAAACTTGTTCTTGCCAACCACAGTGAAAAGGAAGTGCTGATCCACTGCTCACAATGTAACTAAAACTGCAATTTTTGTATATTTCAAAGAGAGAATATTTATCTCCCACAGTTGTTCTTTAACAATTTAGGTGTTGTACATTTTGCTTCTTTATAAGCATTCATAAGAATAGACACAGTAACTAATAACAAATAATAACAAACAATAATTAAGATAGATACTTTAAAAACAGAACATAAGAGGAAGGTTAATGTTCAAAAACAAAACTAATAAGGGCAGATGACAACCTGACACAAATTTGCAGAACTCCACTGACATAATGAAGATATTTTAATTTTCACCAAATGAGGATCTGGGTCAAGGTACGGGTTCAACTGTACATCGTATGTAAGAAATCAATAATTACTTTTTAATATTTGAGTACTTTAGCAGTGGCTGGAACTAATGGATTTCATTTTTATTTCCGGATAAGGGACAGCATGCTAGAACAATTTAGAGTCACCGGATGTGGGTGCCTTAATTTTATCTCCGTTTTGCAGAGTGTTCGGTCGTATTTCAGCAAGCAGCTAGCACTTCGCTTGCACTCTATAGCAAGCACCCTACCGGTTCCCATGGCCAGGGCTGCTAGTAAACCCACAAGTGAGTAAACTTCCTCACTGAGGTAAAATGAATTGCAGCAATGTACAAAAATATTAACACTTCAGCCTACACGGTTTGAAATGTAGAATTTTGCAAAAGTAAAACCCCAGAGAGCGTGACTAGCCAGTGACTCATCTTCCCTTTTTAAGATGTTTTCATGGCTATAGAGCTATATTTAATTGGCTTTTGAGTTGATAGAAGCCTCATAGAAGATTCCAATCTAATATGTAAGGCATTTTATTGCACAATAATTTATATTTTTGTGATTTAATCTCTCAAGTACATTAAATTAACTTTAAATAAAGAGAGAAAGTTTAGTGAATGAAGAGTATTTGCACAAAATTGTCATAAATTTAGTGGTACAGTACAAGCAGTGGAAGTACCAGTTTCCCCACATAGTCCTGCCATTGTTCTTCAATCTTGTCCTGTAGAAGCCACCTCCAGGTTCATTCAGGCTTTATGCCCATTCAGTTCTTGGCCTCTTAGATAACACTGCCACATATTGCAAACATGTGGAGGAGGTGTGTGATATGGACACCCATCCAATAGGAACTGGATGGAGAACTCCAGATCAGTACAAAAGGCCATTGAACTGCTGTTCAAGAATAGAAGTGAAGACACAGTATAGCATGTTGTAGGTTTTTTTCCAATGCAACACATCTAGCGTGAAATTTTCAAAGCTGCTTAAGAGTAATGAGAACTGAGCATCCAAATCCCTTACATGACTGAAAATCTCAGCACCAAAGTATAGTAATCAGGAAATTAGGGCATTTACACATAGGCATTTTGTTGTAGTTTCATTTCCAACTACCAAACAGTTCTAGAATATTATGGGGAAAAACAAACATTCTGGCACTTTTACAAGCAACTCTAATTATGAATAATGGTAGATATCACTTGAGATTGCTTCTAAGTACAGTACATATATTTAGGTAGACAGAATGTCATGATTTAACAAGAAACTTTATCACTCCTCTTAATCATTTGCATTATTACCCTACAGAGTTTCTTTTTAAGAACATAAGAACTGCCATACACATCAGACCAAAGGTTCATCTAGCCCAGTATCCTGTCTTCTGACAGTGGCCAATGCCAGAAGCTTCAGAGGGAATGAACAGAACACGTTATCAACAAGTGATCCGTACCCTGTTGCCCATTCTCAGCTTCTGGCAAACAGAGGCTAGGGACACCATCCCTGCCCATCCTGGCTAATAGTCATTGATGGACCGATCCTCCATGAATGTATCTAGTTCTTTTTTGAACCCTGTTATAGTCTTGCCTTCACAACATCCTCTGCCAAAGAGTTCCACGGGTTGACTTTGTGTTGTGTGAAGAAATACTTCCTTTTGTTTGTTTTAAATATGCTGCCTATTAATTTCATTTGAAGACCCCTAGTTCTTGTGTTATGAGAAGGAGTAAATACTTCCTTATTTACTTTCTTTAAAAGGTTCTTACTTATGAAAATGATCATATTAATTTAAAATAAACTACAGAAGTGGACACTTTATCCAGTCTATTTTGCAAAGTTAAGAACATCACAGAATATTACTTAAGATAAGTATAAGTTGCTTGTGTATATTGTTTTCATAAGAAAGACTATGACAATTTAATTCTGAAATTGTTGGTTTCAATAAGGTTGCATTGTTGAGCTGACCTTAAATAAAATAATCATTAAAGGCCACATTCTTCTCTGGGATTAAAATGATTTTAAAATACTTTAGCCCAATTTCACTCATACTGAAGCCTGCTGATACTGTGCACTCAGGACATGATCCCTGTGGTAGGAGTTGGATTTGACCATTGTAAATTTGTGGCATGGCTGGTCAATACAGTAGGAAGAAGGGCCATGTTCTCCCAGGACAAAAGTGCCTCTAAGACATCCCCGAGATCCACAGGATTTGGGGGATTTGTAGAGTTTTGGGACTCTCTGCTTCTTCTGTGGAGAGTGGGAAACTCCTATCCCAGTGGGGAAAAAAAATCAGAGGAAACTTTGCAAGGAGAACTGTAGTGAGTTTTCCTCCCCCCAGAGCTTCATCTGCAGGAAAGTATCGGCTAAAATGGGTTTCAGAGTAGTAGCCGTGTTAGTCTGTATCCACAAAAAGAAAAGGAGTACTTGTGGCACCTTAGAGACTAACAAATTTAGTTGAGCATAAGCTTTTATGAGCTGCAGCTCACTTCATCGGATGCGAAAGCTTATGCTCAAATAAATTTGTTAGTCTTTCAGCTAAGATGGTAGTTCCCAGCTTTTCTGGTCAAAATAATGTACCAGAAACAGTATCAAAAAGTATGAGTAAGATTGTAAATTAGAATCACTGAGGTGCTAGCAGTGAATACAGAATCTGATCATTTTTGGCAAAGAAACATTTAAAGAGGTCAAACTAACTTTTTTCCAGATTTTACATCAACAATTGCCAGATGTGTGTGCAGCATAGTGAATATCAGTGCTCAGCAAAACCAAGCTATAATTTGTTTCCAGTCATATTTGGCATCGGCCTTAACAACTGCTCTATGAAACTTCTCGACAGAATTTATGTACCAGGAAATCAAGATGCAATACTTCAAATAATCATCCTACTTTCATTCATTCCCAACAGTCTTCATCACAAAAGTAAAATCTCCTGTATCAGTATGGGGAAAAGTCTTTTGGGAGAGACGGGGCAGGGTTGTTTTTAAGCTGAACGCGTTGGAGCATTTTTTATTCTGAAATATGACACTACAGCAAATTGCATGACAGGTCATTTCCCTAATGATAATATTGCTTGTAGCAAGACAGCCTGAATACTGGGTCCATACACACACTAGCTAAACTTCAGTATCCAATGGAAATGCTATTTTACACACTTAGGTTTGATAGCTCAATATCATTAGAAATCAAAGATCGCTCTGTCATTTTATGGGTGTCATTTAAGATACAGGACTATATTTCAGCAGCAACACTCAACAGAAGTCTGACAACTAAATTACCTAGACAGTCACATTTAATGGAGTTTCATAAAACATTTTAGACTATACAGATCTTCAGGTCTTTCCTCACATTTTGCACATGCAAAATTTCTATTGCCTTTAATAGGAATTTGGCCTCAGTGGATATGTTTACACTGCTATTAAGCCCCACAACTGCTAGTCAGCTGACACGGGCCACCCACAGATGTTTAACTGCAGTGTAGACATACCCCGTAAGGGCCAAATGCTCAGGACCTATCTTTATAGCCCAGTTCAAGCTAGTTCTCATTTGCTCTTCATATGCGCTAGTAGATGCTTTATTTCCAAACCACAAAATGAAGTAAAGCTGGTGTATCTCTCACAATATAGAAGTGGCTGATACTATTTGTGTTGTTCCTATTTCCCAGCTTATGATGTACTCTTTGCATTTGCTGGTGCTCCTGGACATCTGAAGCAGGTTTGACCTTTGATCTTACTCACTATTCCAAGACAGCCAGTTGGCATCCCACCTTTACTTGGAAAAAAGCAGAGAACTTCTTTTGAAGCCAATAACTTCTCTCAGCAGGAAATATACTTACTGAGCCAGCAAGAAATATTAATACCTTTTCATCTTTCCCCAGTAAAACAACCCTTGTCTTTGCTGGTCCACAACATAAGCTCTTGCACCCATCCTTCTTTTAGGATAAAATGTATCCCTATTCAGAGAGACAGCACAGGACTTCTGCAAAGCCACTTAAGTCATGCTTGAATGGCCCATAGGCCTTGTGTTGGCCCCCCGTAAAGGGATGAACTCCTTTGTGACCAACAAGCACCAAATGAACAGGCTGTTCTGTTTAAAAGCTGATGGTACAATATGCCCCTATCTTTTTACACTGTTACTTTTTTTTTTTTTGGCTTGGATTTATGGGCTTGCAGACCAGTGTCTCCATTTAATTTATGAAGTAGTCATACATTGTCTCAAACAACATAAATCCCAAGAATAAAATAATATTTCCTTCCTGTAGATCACACCTCCTACCTTTTTTAAGAAAGGCAGTGTAGCCAAATCAAAAGGGTACTTGACTCAGACTCAAGGGACCTGGGTTCTGTTCCTCTGCTGGTGTCCGCCAGTGTGTCACTTTGACTCCCTGTACCTGTTTCTATCTTTAAAAAGTGGGATAAAGATACCTACTTTCTCGGTAAAGCACTTTGAGGTCTATGGATGAAAAGGGGCTCTGTAACAGCTAGATATAACTATTATGGGGCCCTAAAGTCCAGTGACATTACATTTATTAAGCAGCAATATTTTTACACCCACTATGCAAGAAGTAACAAAAACAACAATTGATAATGATGAATAGGTGCCCCCCAAACTATTTTTTTTTTATTTCTTTGAAAACCTGGTCTTTAACATGCCCAAATTCAGTAAATAAATGCTGTCACCTCCAACCACATGAATATGCTTCAAGTTAATATAGTAATATAACATGTTCATGTTTCTCTTGGGAGGAAACTGCTTCAATTTCTTATGCTAGTTCTCTAGACGATTAAAATGGTGTTACCATTGGGATTATATCCTCGGCAGTGTATGTACTGAGTGCTACTAGAGATCAGGTTATTTCCTGAATGCAGAAATCTATCTAGGATAAAACCCACTAACTTGTACAAAGGTTTTCTATACTTTGTGCTTATGCACGTAAGACTTGGATCTGGAGAGAATGCTGCTAATCCTATTGACTTTATGGTAACCCTGAAATGTACTACTATGTGTAGTTACGTAACAGAGTAAATATTTTGAGTTGTAATTTTAATATATTTTGTATTTTTTTACCCTGTTACCAAATATTTAGGTTCTGAACCTACAAATACCATGCACATGTTTAGCTTTACTCCTTTAAATTGTCCCACTGAAGTCAGTGTTTAAAGTTAAACATATGCACAAATGTTTGCGGGGTCAGGAACATAGATAGTAAATCACTATAAACTCTACTCTCTAATATTTTAGGAAAAGATTAGGAGACCAGCCTTGTCATCGTTTCTTAGGGTATGTTTATGCTACGGAGATTATACCAGCATAGCTACCTCACCATAGCTATGCCAGCATATCCCTGAAGTGTAGCTGCAGCCTATACCAATGGGAAGGATTTTCCATCTGTGTAGAAACACCACCTCCCAGAATGATGGCAAATATGTTGACAGAATCATTCATCCATTGACATAGCTGCATCTACCCTGAGGGTCAGATCAGCATAGCTTCATCAGTCAGAGGTGTACATTTTTCATACCCTGGACTGATGTGGTTATGTAGACCTAACTGCTAAGTATAGACCAGGTATTAGGCAAACCTCCCACTCAGATAAAAGGGAGGTTTGCCAGCATAAGGCCTGCAGGATTGAGGGCTTTATTTCCTGAATAAATGCCTTATAGTGAGAACCACTATTAACCATTATATAGGTAACCACTATTAAGATATGAATAAAATGTACCAGTGAGAAATAATATGATTTTCTTTGTTACATCACTGCTTCTAACTAAAAAAAAAAAAAAAGGTGATTATTTGGCTTTAACACAGCTATTCATGAATGCAGAACAGAACTATATTCTCTGTAGCTGGAAACAAGATATCTGGTGCCTCTGAACTGCTCTATTGAGAGATTCCATGATGTGTCTAAAAGAATTACCTGTTCATTCTTATTATTATTACTACTATTAATAATGCAGGAATGGTACCATTCTGCCTACACTTCCTGAAAACAGATAATAGGTCTGTATGTCTGCCATTATCAAAACATCCATCAAAGGTCAGGTAATTTTCCATACTCATTTAGAAACAAAGAAGCTACCTATTTTGGTAAAACTGTTCCAGGTTTTCAGTGTTTGTGCCTCAGACATGAAGCAGATGTAATCAGTGAGAAAATGAAGGCCGTTATTTCCATGACAACATCAACACAGAGGTGTTTGTGTTTACTCAGCCCTGTGCTCAGAATTGGAACCTTATCCTGTCAGGAGCTGAGTGCTGAAGCTATCAAAACCCTTTGAGCCAAATGTCCCACATCTTTACAAGATCCTCCCCTTTCCATGGATTCCATGAAGGGATCTCCACAGGACCCAGGACGAATGTGTGGAAAGGTGGAAGGGGCAGGGAGGTCTGAGCATGGAATCAGGGGATATACAACATCCTGTCTGGCCACCAGTGATACATCTAACAAAAGTGTCAATGTTGCCTGGATTAGATTAACTCTTCCCTACCATCCCCCACCCCTAATGCTATGGGAAATCCACTGGGAAAGGATTCCAGGGGCATTTGTTGATAAGGAAAACCCTGGCATTGGTACCACATTCAAAGTCATTGTGGAGGAACAAAACCTCAACAAAGACCCATCCTCTTGATCTAGTGGAAGATCTTCACGGATCTGAAGGGGGTCTATGAGATTTAGGGACAGAACCCCCTATTTGATCTTTAGTGGAATGATTCTGGAGAAACTCCACAAGGGGAACATCTCTCAGAGGTTTATTCTCAAGAAAGGGTGATCAAGTCCTCAATGTTTACTCAGACCTGAATTAGGCAAAAGTTCCAGTGACTTATAGTAACAAGCCCTAATTATTTATTTCTACATAAAGACTGTAGTTATCATAATGAAATCCATGATAATCAGAGTTCATTTCAAAAGCAGCTAATATCACTTTGGAACCTAAGTCCCATTTTCAAAAGTGACAGACATTTAGGATCCTTAGTGCCTAAAGGTACGTATACACTGCACATACAACCTGTAGAGTACATACACTACATAACCGCTAACATGGGTATAAAAAGCAGTGTAGTCAGTGAGCCACAGCTTAGGAGAGTAGAGAGACTCCTGATCCCTATGGTTATGTACTGGGTATATACCTTACAGGGCTTTCTACATATGCAAGCAGTGCCTCCCAGTCTACACTGCTATTTTTATCAGCATGGTGGCCCACTGCCTCTCCACTGCTGGAGCCATCCCCTGTGGCAGGGATTGGTCCTAGCGGCAGGGAAAGACTCCAGCAGCAGGGAAAGCTACTTCAGGAAGTTGCTGGAACCTTTTCCCAGTACAGAGAAAGGCAGCTCCCTGTTGCAGGGAAAGACTCCAGCAGTGGGGAAAGGCTCCAGCGGGGGGAAGCAGAAGGGAAAGGCTCCGGCAGCTTCCTGCTGCTGAGACTTTTGCCTGCTGCCTCCCTGCTGCCAGAGCCTTTCACTGGCAAGTGTAGTTACACACCACAATGTGGACCCAGGTCACTTTTCACTGCAGCATGTAGCTATATGTGACATGTACAGTGTAGACATAGCCTATCTCAGTTTTGAAAATGGGATTTAAGTTCACAAGTCACTGTAGAGTCTCTTGAAAATTTTACCCTATGTGCCTAGTAAACATCCTAAAGGAGTGCACCCAAAGTGCAAGCCTATCCGAAGAACAGAAGGCCCAATTCTGGTGTAAATTTTACTGACATAAATCCAGAGTAATTCCACTGAAGGCAATTGTACATCAGTGCAGCTGAGATCAGAACTTGACCCAAAGTAAATGAATATATTTTAACTATTTTATACTCATTTATGCCATTAAAAGCGGTAACATGAAGTATGCTAGAAATTTTCTGAACAGCTTTTATACATTCTGAATAGCTGACATAACACTTTATTTTCCTCTTTTTCTAGTAGCTGTTACACCAGAACAGATTAAATATTTTCCAGTCTAATGTTTTACATTTGATTGTCCTTCCAGTGTATACTTTTCAAGTGAGGGTGGTGCGCTGGGGCCAAAAGGTTTTATAAAACAAAGAGCTTTGTATCAAAAATGTATCAGGTGAGGAGAATTATTTGATCATAAAATTCTAATTTTTAAACTTAGTGGACTTCCATTTGATTTTAATGCTCTATCAAACTGGTGTTATATTGTTCTTAATCCAATTCAAAACTCAAACACCAAAATTCTAATCTATGTTCTTTGGCAATGTCTAAACCTAGCAAAGTAATTTATTTATAATAAAAATAACAGTACTGCATTAGATCTATTTCTAAAATATGAGAAATGTTTCTGTTTTCTGAGAGCAAAATATCTCACAGAACATCATTAAAAGCGTGCACGAAAGAGAGAGAAATTCATAGGAACACTAATTTTTTATTCTGGCTGGTTTATAGTTAGTATATTTACTACAAAATCTTTACATTACAACCACTAATAGCAAGACCCCACCAAGGGTACTAAACATCTGTCCCCTGTCAGAGTTAGTTACTGCCACCAGGCTAGCACACAGACATTTCAGATTAAGGTAGTTTAGCAGAGTCCCTTCAGGCTAGGATAAGGTACTGAAGGAAGTATAGCCTCAATAGAAGAGGAGCAGGGGCCAAAAGATGACTTTGAATCAGGGAATATCACCTCAAAAGAAACAGGAAAATAGTAGGTCTGGAATCAGATCAATGTACTAAACTATGTTATTTCACATTTTAATAGAGAACAGGCAAATTTTGAATTATGGGGTTATAGTTCAGTCTCAAAGTTCTAGTAAGTCACAACATAAACTGCTGAGATTTGTTCTTTTGGCTTATATCATTATCAGAACCCTGTGACACAATTATACCCAGTAAATCACAGTTACCTGCTCTTTTTTCAATATATGATTATTATTTTATAATGTAATAAACAGGTAGCATTACTAACATCTCATATGGAAAGGAAAACATCAGAAGGGCTGTTCTTTGTTTTTCCTTTTGATTACTTTAATCTACATGCCCTGATTCAGCAAACCACTTTAGCACAGGCATAGTTTTAAGCATTTAAGTAGTCCTTCTATAGTTAAACCATTTTCTGAACAAATATTTATCAAAATATAACGATACATTTTTTGGAACATTTTGAAAATACCATTAAGAAAAGAGTGAGAATGTGTCAGATGTAAATTAGATGATGTATCACCCTTTCAATCACCGTGGTGACTCCTAAAGTCTACAATAAAGATTTCAAATGACTTTAAAATAGACTTTGTGGCTCTGCCCATTTCCTAATATGCCAATTATCTTGAAGACAAGCTGTGGGACAATTGCAAGACAAGCTAATGTGACAGATTATTTTCAGAGAGAGCAAATGGTTATTGTCATTAAAGAATTTCTATATAAATCTGAGCAAATATTTTTTATTCTGGGGCCGAACCAAAAAATTCCCCCAAATTTGCTTTGAATCAAACTGAAATTTATATTTTTAAAATTTTTCACCAAAGCAAGGACGCAATTTTTTTTTTGTTTGGAACTGACGAAAACATTTTGAGTCAACCCAAAATGAATTTTTTGACTTTTTTTTTTTCCAATGTGGTCATTTGGGGGGCATTTTTCACCTTTTTCTTGTGGATTTTTTTTAAAAATGGCCAAAATTCAAACTGGGACAACATTTTGGAACAAAAATAACTAAAAGAAACATTTTAAAATGTTGAAAATGAAACATTTTGAAACCAAAAAGTTGAACGAAAACGTTTAGAAATGGTCAAATCTATTTTTGTCCTCTTTCAAAATAAATCAGCCAAAACTATTCAACAAATTTGACCCAAATTTGAAAATAGTTTCAGACCCCCCCCCTACCCCAAAATGCATTTTTTCAGTGACAATACTATTTGCTGAAAAGATTTCACCCAGCTCTTTTTGTGTACCATGTATCTGCTTCAGTATTTCAAGACTTTGTCAGAATCCCTTTTCAGTGAACATTTTATATCTTACAGATAAACTCAACCACTCAAATCCCTCTGCAATTTGAAAGTAAAACATTTCCAAAACACACATACAGCTGCATACAACCTGATTTTCAAAAGTGCTAAGCACCACAATTCCAATTATTTGGTTCAGTAAATATCTCCTTCCAATACTGAATGTTGCAGTGTGGATCTGGACCTTACTTTCATTCACTGAAGACAATTTCCAAAGCGATCTTTGGTTCCACTTTATCTGCAACATGCACTTCATGAAATGTGATGTCAAACCCTTGCACTCTAGCTGTTAAATCCTGTATTTCCCTTCATACATATATTTTGTGTATTTTTCTTTTTGGTGAAGGGTGGGGAGTTATAGTACAATACTTTTCTGTGTAGATAAATCTGTTAGGGCAATGACATGTCTGGAGTGAGAATTAATTCCTTATTATAATGATTATATTTGGTTTTATGGGTGCTCAGATACTGGTGATGAGTGAGAGACAAGATTCTAAATAGAATAGAATATTGTCCCTTCCCTTAGGTATGTGGGTGCCATTACATACTTGCATTCCAAACAGATGGAATATCTGTAATATGAATTGCATGTCAGGAGCATAAAAATATTAGATTTTCATATTCTCTGGCATCATATACACATGGGCATATCTTATTATATACAAAGTACATATATAACACACAGCAACCTACACAGCTATATTAAAATTAATTTATTTACATGATTGCTACCTAGTGTGAAACCACAGTGGGGTTAGGGATGGGTTAAACACTGGGGCCAAATAAATAATGTAAACAAGTGCAATGCTTTTGCATATGTCCTTATATATTTCATTCACATAAGAGAGAATAAAAATAATTACATGGGTGTCTAAAGCTTGTTTTTAGAATATCATAGAATCATAAAATCATAGAATATCAGGGTTGGAAGGGACCTCAGGAGGTCATCTAGTCCAACCCCCTACTCAGGACCAAAGCAGGACCAATCCCCCATAGTTGCCCCAGATCCCTAAATGGCCCCTTAAGGATTGAACTCACAACCCTGGGTTTAGCAGGCCAATGCTCAAACCACTGAGCTATCCCTCCCCCGCAAAAAAGCCTACAGCACCCAGTATTCCCAGGAGGTCTCCTATCCAACTACTAACCAGGCCCAACCCTGCTTAGCTTCCAAGATCAGATGAGATCAGGCGTGTTCAAGGTGGTATGGTTTTAGCAGAGTTTTATATTAAAATGTACACTACCAAGTTCTGTACTGTATCATCTGCTGCAATATAAAAACTGCAAGGGCACAGTGACCAGTGTGAGAATAATAGTTCATGGGCCTATGTGTGAGAGGTTATTTTGGGTGCAGAGAATGATTCATTATTCAAAGATGGTGGTACTCTGAATAAAATAACAGCAGGTCAGTTCCTCAGCAGAAGAAATTAATTGCATAGGGGATTATAAAAACAATATGGCTGTGCACATATGCTCCTATTGCTCATCCTCATCCTCGTTCCCTTGTTCCTTCCTTTTTTAAAAACCCACTGTTGTATTTTGCCTTAAATTAGATTGTGAGCTCTTTGGGGCAAGTATTGCCTTCATTCTGTGTTAGTACAGTGCCAAGCACAATGGAGTCCCCCTGATCTTGATTGCAGTCATTCGGTTCAGTTGTAGTAATAAAGAACAACAATATAATATTCACGGCAGCATATACACAGCAATAACAGCTACAATGTCAAAAGAGCTAATGGCCTGATTTTCCATGTGCTCAGTACTCGCTATTGAGCCAAGTTTTCCTCTCTCACTTCAGCATCTAAACAAAGGCCAGACTTTCAAAAGAGCTCAAAACCCACCCATCAAAATCTGGAGACTTATTCTGATGTCTAAATGATCGCCAAGCTCTTTTGAACATACTGCTCCATTTGCGGGTGCCGGCCCTAAATACCTTGTATGGGCAATTAAATGCTGAAGCAAAGTTGTAGCATTTGAGGACCCAAAAACTATTTATTGTGAATATAACCCAACAGCATAGACATTATTTTCCTATTATAAGACAATGCTAAAGAAAATTCAACAAACTACTGCAAAAAGAAAAAGAAAAAAGAAAAAAACACAGAGACAAAATAATACTTGTAAGTTTGAATGCGTCGTGCTTCTGCCTTTGTGGACTTTCCATTGACGTCACTGCAGAGGTGAGGCTTAGGTGAATAACATTTTGAGTGGGGAGAGAAAACAAGAGATTTAATGTGAGAGGGAATGGCTGCCAATGGTGTGAGGTAATGTGATGGGTAAACTGTCATTGCTGTTCAGTAGAAAGCCATTTTTAGAGGCTTTGGTTTGCTGACAGTCCTTCCCTTGACATAATCCTGCGGCCACTGAAATCAGTGACAAAACTCCTATTGACCTCCAGGCACAGGATCATGTCCATATATGCCCATCCCCCAACACTGCCACATGTACTAAAATCCCAAATAGTAGTGTATGCAGGATAATCTTCTACTACAACTAAACCTGGTAGATCTTGATCACAAATGTTAATCATGGCAGGGAGGCAAATGCAGCTAGAGCATCCTGATCTTTGTTCATCTAACAAAGCACTCCTGAACTCTTGCAGGTTTTGCTATAAAGATTTGAAGTTATTTCCTGAACTGTACTGTGACCTTGCAATGGTTTTCATGTCCTATGTTCCACTCAAAAGGAGTCTGCAGGCATGGTTTTCATATCATATTGTGACTCCCTAAAAATCCACCATCTTTCTTTATATAAAACACTTTACCTTTTCATTGATTCTATTCTAGTGGTCAGACAGTCCAATATTCCTAACAATATATCATACCAAATTCAGGAGATCAACAGCTGTATTTCACTGAAATTCATCAAAGTTTTACCTCTGTCTCCCTCAAAACGTTGAGTTCACTGGTATCCAGGAAAAATTTGTCTTTCCACATGCCAGTCTTCCCTCTTTGTCACAGCCATATTTAGACCTTATATCCCTGCCAGGGCTTCTTAACTCAGAACTCTCTTTTGCCTTCCTTTCCAGCACCTGAGTTCACCTTGGCTTAAGTTATAAGTTATAATAGACCCAAATATTCTGTAGGGGAAAGAGCATCTATTGGGGAGGCTCTTAGCAGGTTTTATTTCTAATTCCTTTAAATCACTCCTCAGGCAATCAAAATGCCCTAACACACACTAGTAGATGAGGAGTAGCACTAACCCAGAACATCCTAGCAGCTATATAACTTTATTGCCATTTCACATCTTTCACTGAAACCTAAACCACATGCCATGCTTCTTATGTGAAATGTGAAGCAGGTGCAGAGGATATAGAAATGCCTTTTGATTCTGACTAGCCAACACAACTGAACACAGAAGCATTAAACAAAAACCCAGCAAACAAGACTGAGCCTTACGATAGCTTATCTATTTTAAGGCCTATCCCATATATCAAAATGCCACAACTATTGCAATTTTTCTACTGTATATATTCTCTAGTTCTCTCCATTGATTACCAAAATAATAAGATGATATTCTATCATAGCAACAAGGTACCAAACACAAAATTATTAAAATTATATATAATTTTAAAAAGAAAACGTTAATTGGACATACATTTTACAAGGACTGATTTTGAGAATAAAATCTCTTTGGTGTATCCTCTCCAGAACACTGTAAAACAAAATGATTTCTCCAGTATTTGTGCATGTTACCTTACATTCATTTAAATCATCTAGAAGTATATAGAAAAGAGACTGATACAGAATGGAACTGCAGTAGCCAAATCAACTGTTGACCAATGGAGAAAAATCCAGAAGTAAGAATGGGAAAACTTTCTTTGACTATTTTTTTTTTTGGAGGTCTGACTTCTAAGAGATCCTTGACTTGGTTTCCATTTTTGTGCAACCAGTTGATTCCTGCAATAATTTGTACCCACAAATGCTACCATTTAAACATCTAAATTGCCTTTCTCAGTTTGACATTCTTATGGTAGCATTTACTTCAACAAAATGGAAAACACTTCAAAATCAGGCCTTTTATATCTATGGTTTCTCGAGGGACATGGTTTTCTGATTCATGAAGTAGATTGGAAGCCAGGACACCAATGTTCCAGTCCGACCTCTGACTGTGACTCCCTGTGTGACTTTGGTCATTCCACCTAACCTCTCTGTATCCCAATTTCCACATTTGTTAAAATGGAGATGATATGAAATTCACAGGAGACAAGAGAGGGTTAATCATTTGAGGCCTGATTCTGCTACTTTTACTCAAGTTGAGGAGCTCTTTACTCTCAGAATAGTCCCACTGATTTGAGTGTGGCTGCACAGAATTATTTTTTTTACCTGGGTAGTTGTTACACTGCAAAAACATCCCCTTCATATTGTCGGCCCCTATCCTTCAGGTGTGAGGGCAGAAATCAATCCTATGCCATATACTCAGTCAGTCACTTGTTTTACATTTTCTGCACTTCTTGTGGATAGCTCTGTGTCATAAGACAATGTTTCCTGAGATCACACAGCTTCTTCAAAGTAACTCTTTTGTGATAATTTAAGGGTTGTCAATAACTTTCACCTTTTTAAATTTTAATGAATTGTGGCTTAAAATATCACCATGAGGTAGGTATTATTATCCCCGGTTCAGAAAGGGAGAAACTGAGATTTAGAGAGTTTACATGACTTAACCTAGTTCGTACAACATGTCTCTGGGACAAGGTGGGTGAGGTAATATATTTTATTGGACCAGCTTCTAGTGGTGAGAGAAGTTTTTGAGCCACACCAGCCTTCTTCAGGTCAGGGAGAGGTACTCAGAGTCAAAAGCTTGTCTCTCTCACCAATAGAAGTTAGTCCAATAAGAGATATTACCTCACCCACCTTGTCTCTCTAATAGCCCTGAACCAACACGGCTACAACTACACAGCATACAACATGTCTGTGACAGAGCCTGGAACCGAATCCACAGAACCTGACACCCAGTTCTGTGCTCTAGCCACTTGGCCATACTCCATCATTTATCTTCCCCCTTTTCTCTTATCCACTTCATTCCTTCTTAACTCCCACCATCCAGAAGCAGTCCAGGAATGCACTACTGCTTAAAGTAACCTGTTCACAGTTTCAAGGGGGTGAGTGCCTTTGCAGTAACTAGTTAATTATCTGAAAGTGTCACAATACCATATGCCTATACACCAACCCTTCTGAGACAGAGATTATTGCTATCCTTGTGTATTGCCTTATATTTTCCTGATGATATAGCCTTGCAGGTGCTAGGAGATAGCTAATATATTTAATGATCTGCTAGTTGCTATATGTAGTACAGAAATATTCTTTGATTTGACCTCTCCCTCTCCGCCCCCCATGTTGTAGCGCTATTAGTCTGATTTGTGTGTGTGTCCTGTTTCATCTCATGTCAGGAAAAGACTATTTCAAAGGCAATTTCAAAAATTGCTCCACAGAGTCCACATTTTTGTGACAAAAAAAGTCCTCCATGCACAATGAAATATACTGTTAGAGCTGACAACTCTTTATAGAGTGGTGAGATTGTGAATGAGAAGCAGGGTTGTAAGAGAAGTCTTTGAATTTGCAAAACAGAAACCCAAGAAAGCATACCAGCTGAGTATACGTTGACACAGAAGGAATAACTAGGAGTACAGTACTGCAAAAGAAGTAGAAAAGAAAAGAAAGGAAATAGATTCTGTAGCTATACAACATTATGGATAATGTAAGCTGACACTGAAATGCTCACAAAGTTAGTTTTTAAAACCCGGATCCTGGAGCCTCCAATCTGCTTTTATTAGAAAGAGAAAAAAACGTGGAAATAGATAAAATGGTTTAACAATCATTGAAACACCAGTGAACATGACCTGTCTGCAAGTGCACAGATAACCTGGAAATATATGTAGACACACAATGCAGCAGTCAATCTCCATTTCAAATGAGAAAAACAAAGCACTGTAGGTTGTTTTTGTTGTTTAATCTTGATATCTATAGGAAGATATCAGTGTTTTACCATTTCAGGGCTTTACACCATTATGGTGCATCAATTTGATTCCAGGCTCATTCAGTGCCTGACTTCAGCTTCAAAGACAGTAAACGTTCTGTGCAAAAACTGCCTACTAGCTCAGAGTGGTTTTCCCAACTGAAATTACATGAACTAGCTGAAATCAAAAACCCTCTTGACTGGTTTCAGATTAACAGCCGTGTTAGTCTGTATTCGCAAAAAGAAAAGGAGTACTTGTGGCACCTTAGAGACTAACCAATTTATTTGAGCATGAGCTTTCGTGAGCTACAGCTCACTTCATCTTGACTGTTAATCAGACATGAGTGTAACAGCAATGTGTGAGAGTGGGCATTCTGAAGTAAAGGAAAAGGCAATAAGCTACCTGAGGTGACATATTTCTAGGCTGTACTGCCATTTCCTGGATGGGCCTGGCAATCCAATCCCCATTAAACAGCTTCACTGAGAAAATAACTAAGGCTCTGGGCACGGGTGAGTGGAGACTTAAGAGGCAACAGCCATTTAGGCAAAGAGAGGTAGTCTTGGCAGAACTCAGGAAAATTGACAATTAGATATAATAATATCTAACTAGACCACGAATACCAAGAGAGGACACCGTGGAGTTAAATACTTTATAGTCTTCCCCTGCATCTCACTCTCAGCATGATACAGAATGTACCTCCATGCAGCTCCTCAAGAGAAGAAACACCTATTAAATACTCCTTCCGTGACTTAATGTGTTAGTGATTGAGTATGAAGACCTATAGGTTATTCAATACACATAAGTAATGTCAGGGGTGCAGCAGGATCTAATAGATAGGGCACAGGACAAGGAGTCAGGAGACCAGGGTTCTGTTCCTAATTCTAACCTCGACCTCTTATGATACTTTTGGAAAGTCACTTCACCTCCATTTCCCATTTCCCCTTCCCCTTTGTCTGTCTTGCCAAGGCAGGGACTGTGTGTCTCACTATGTATTTGTATAGTTCTTAATACTTTGTATTCCAAAGGCCCCAACATAGACTAGGGACCCAAATATATAAACATAATAGCATTGGAGAAAAATTCAGAGGTAAAGGAAATGATTGCAGTGTGACATGTTCCAAAAAGGACTTTCCTTCTAATCAATCTCTGCATGGCAGCTCTGTGATTGTAGGAGTATATTGGTAGTACATTCTAAATGTGAGGAGTCCGGTGGCACCTTAAAGATTAACAGATTTATTTGGGCATAAGCTTTCGTGGGTAAAAAACCCCCACTTCTTCAGATGAATGGAGTGAAAATTACAGATAGAGGCATAAATATACTGGCACATAAAGAGAAGGGAGTTACCTTACAAGTGGAGAACCAGTGCTGATGAGGCCAATTCAGTCAGGGTGGATGTGGTCCACTCCCAATAATTAATGAGGAGGTGTCAATGCCAAGAGAGGGAAAATTGTTTTTGTAGTGAGCCAGCCACTCCCAGTCCCTATTCAAGCCCAAATTAATTAATGGTGTTAAGTTTGCAAATGAATTGTAGCTCTGCAGTTTCTCTTTGAAGTCTGTTTTTGAAGTTGTTTTTTGTTGAAGGATGGCTACTTTTAAATATGTTATGGAATGTCCAGGGAGATTGAAGTGTTCTCCTACTGGCTTTTGCATGTTACCATTCCTGATGTCTGATTTGTGTCCATTTATTCTTCTACGTAGAGCTGTCCACTTTGGCCAATATACATGGCAGAGGGGATTGCTAGCACATGATGGCATATATCACATTAGTAGATATATAAGTGAATGAGCCCCTAATGGTGTGGCTGATGTGGTTGGGTCCTCTGATGGTGTCGCTAGAGTAGGTAACAGAGTTTGTTACAGGGATAGGTTCCCGGGTTAGTGTTTCTGTGGTCTGGTGTGTGGTTGCTGGTGAGTATTTGCTTCAGGTTGGGGGGTTGTCCGTAAGCGAGGACTAGCCGGCCTCCCAAGGTCTGTGAGAGTGAGGGATCTTTTTCCAGGGTATGCTGTAGATAGTTGATGATGTTCTGGAGAGGTTTTAGCTGGGGGCTGTACGTGATGCCGGTGGTGTTCTGTTATTTTCCTTGTTGGGCCTGTCCTGTAGTAGGTGACTTCTGGGTACCCATCTCGCTCTGTCAATCTGTTTCCTCACTTCCCCAGGTGGGTTTGTAGTTTTAAGAATGCTTGATAAGGAATGCTTGTTTTGGGGGATACAGACTAACATGGCTGCCCCTCTGATTCTAAATGTGGTTTGCTGCATTTCAATTTGTAAATATAAATGCATTAAGGAAGAAATCTAAATGAATTATATGGTTGGAATCACAGGTCTGCCTTGCACAGTTTAAAGCAAACTGGTTGGCCTTGAACCAACATCCCTTTCCCTATATTCCTTAGATAACAGCACATACACCTCAACAATAATCCTATCACATCGCATGCACTTCACTCTTCCCTCCCTCTCTCTGTCTCTCTTACCCTCCACTCCTCCCTCTCTTGTTTTTTGTGCCTCTTGTCCCCATCTATTGTCATATTTTGAAATACCAGAAGTGAGCAGAGCATTGAAAAGTGAGTGATTTGTCACAAATGAGGTCCCTGCCTCAGAGAACTTACTGTCTACATGCACTATGGAAAACAACATAGTGAAATACCCAACATCTTCAAAAGACAGGTGGCTGTTGTAAGTGAAAAGTGTCACAGAAGAGAGGGTATTTCAGAATACTCTCTCTTCCCCTCTTCCTCCTCTAATATCTTCCTCTTGTTTTTGCAATTCTGCTTTTTCTAACCACCCCACCTTCCAAGCATTACAATAGCTTTCCACAGTTATAAATTATAACTACAACATGGCTCCACTAGATCCTTCCAAAAGGGTAGCCTGAGTTGCACTCCAGCACAATCCTTCAGACTCTAACTGCCATGAGGAGGCCAAAGACGTAGGGGAGCTCTGCCAAAGGTTGTGGCAAAGCAAAGAAGAAAAGGCATTTAGACCAAGCTCATTAGCTGTTAAGGTTGGAAGTTGTTTAGACAGTGATTTTCCTGAGGCTGCAGAAGCCTTTTAATTAATAAAATAAAATAAAATAATCATAAAGTCAAACCCAAACTATTAAGTGGAACTTGGAGTTTCTTGTGAAAAGGAAGTGGCTCAGCATTGGGTAAAAGGCTTGTGAAAACTGTCGCTGTGCCAGTTCTTCAGTGGGAGAAAGGAGGACTTGAAGCATGGACGAGAGGAAGTTCAGCCAGCACGTGTTTAAAAAAATCTGAGAACAATTGTAGCATTTCATAAAGATATGCTTCAATGTGCACTGCAGATAGACCCCAGAAATACAAGACTTACATTTTGATCGTTTATCAGAAAACCAAGTTAGAAGAAAGAGCATATTATGACACTGATTGTTATAAAGCCCCATAGCATATGCCAGACTGCATTAGGCCCTGATATTACAAGCTGTTCTGTGCAAGTGGACTTGAGAGGGACAGACACCGCATTGAAAAAGTGACCCGAATGGAATTTTTCATGGATGCAAATGTCTCCCTGTACAGACCGAGTTGCAGGAATGGAGCCTAAGACAGTGCACTCAGTAACTTGGAGATGTTTTACTTCAGTATCAATATGGAAGTTTTCAATGTTCATTAGAAAATGGGTACGGAACAGCTACAAATAATATTACTCCTATATTTATTACTGACACACTGCAGATGGCCACATATATTTCATTTCTTGAAATTTCTAACAATATATATAAAAAGTCACCTTTCCCAGGCTCTAGCTATCTTTGACATTCTTTAAAAACTTAGGTCAAGATTCTTAAATGTGACTAGTGATTCTAAATGCCTCAATGTTGGGATGCGCAACCTAAGACACCTTACAGGGGTCTGACTGGCAGAGGGTGGGTGCTTGGCACTTTGAGAGAATCAGGCTGTTTTAAAACATTTCAGGTTGGGCCCCACAAATTGAGCCCCCCCCCCCCCCCCCCCCAAAAAAAAAATTTACTAGGCATATTTGAATCTTGGCCACAAATCATAATGTAAAGACAAACCCAGCAACAAACTCACCATTGACTAACAATAACCAGCAAACTATTTCTGCAGCAAGAATAAAGACCCTCTCCTCCCCTCCGAGTATAACCCCGGGCAACAAACCGCTCGAGATAAGACCTAGCACCTACTCCATCCCTGCCAGCCAATGGTAACCAATACAAAAAATATCAAGTCCACCAATACACCTGTCCTAACAGAAAGATCCACCCCCATCAAACTCTTCCCTACCCTATAACAAGAAAAATAGACAGGCATTGAAAGTGTCTTGAAAGTCAAATGTAAGCTATTTCACACATGGGGGGTGGGGGGAGAAGGAAGATTACAATGACTGATCATAATTGTGTCAGTAAGGCATGGGAACAGGAGTCTCTCAAATAAGCATGTGCCAAATTATATAGGGAAAAGCAACGCCTTAAATTCCACCTGGTAACCAACAGGCTGACAGTGCAGATCCGAGAGCCCTGGTGTTCTCTGCTCCCTCTGAGATACATCTTTGATTTTAGTCCCAATGGGACCTACAGTGTCTACACTGTTGGGTATTTGATATAGGGGATTCAGTAAATCAATGTGGTATGGCTAATCACAAGCAACAACGACTAGCTCTTGTACAGCGCTTTTCATCTGTAGATTTCAACATGGGTTACAAAGGTGGTAAAAAGCTTTATCCCCATTTAACAAAAGGAGAGACAAAGACACAAAGGGGTGAAGTGACTTGCCCAAAATCAAAGAGGAAGATGTGAGAAGAAAGAATTCCCTCCAAGAAATGGAGACCGAGCAAAGTTTTAAGCCAAATATTTTCTCCCTCATAATTCTCCAATACCTTAATGCCATTTCAGTATTTGAACTTTTACTGACTTTATTCTGTTTTTCTGCCTGCTGTGGCTCCTGTAACAATTGTATTAGCAACTTGATAGGGAGGAACTGGCCGAAGCCAGACCAGTCTACGTAGAAAAGAAGATACAATCTGTCTTTTGAGGAAAAGTAGTGCTACTCTCTCCCCCTCATCCAGCCCCCTCTGTTAGCCATTGCATCGACTCACAAGAGGGATGGCAACGGAGGCTGGCATTGGCCTGCTGTTGCTGAAGAAAAGGAGCAGCAGCTGTAGACGTGAGTTATAAAAATGAAAAATGGGAGAGCAGATAAAAAAAGAGAAATCTGCTCTTTTGCTTTATAGTGCAAGATTCGCTTGTTTCCATATAATATCCAACAGCTACTAACCAGATCTACTTAGTGCCCACTCTCTGTAGGCTCTCAAGGATTACAGAACTAATACCCAGACTCTAAACCAGCTAAAACATGTTAGCAACTAAGGGTCTGATTCTTCTATCAGTTATACCAGTGTAAATCAGGAGTAACTCCATTGAAATCAATTAGTAATAAATTATTAATAATACACCTGTGTAAAACGGCTGTAGATGAGGGGAGAATCAGACCATGCCATTTGCTACTATCTGGAATTAAGTAAATTAAGGCCCAATTTTAGGATGAACATTGCTTATCAAACAGCTGTCCTAGCTAACATCCTCAATTATATAAACTAGCTAACCGGAAGGGTGGTAGAGGGTGGGGGGCAATCATGCTGCACCATTGCGCCTTCTTTAATTGAAAACTGTATCATCATAGGATCCAGATTCTTCAGACGCTGATGGCCATTTATAATACTTACTTCTGTGAGTATTGCCATTGACTTAATTGACTACTCTCAGTAGCAAGCACTACACCTAGCTGTCAATGTTGCAGGATCAGGCCCTTAGACTGTACGATTCTTTTTCAAGACCGACCGGTGAAGATTGATCTAACTTCACTTATAATGGAAAGTAGCTGCAGACCATTCTAAATTCTATCTCTCTAATTAATTTTCACTAACTACAAAGCTGATGTACCAACAAAATTACTTTATTTCTTGAAAACTGTCAATGGTAATTACATACATTTTACAATTGCCCATCACTCCAGTCAGTTTTTGGATTTCTTTCTAGACTCTTTACAATACAAATCTAAATTTGAGGAACTGTATGCCATCTGCATCAGGGAGTGACTTAAATACAAAGAGATCTTTATTGTTTAAAGATTCCTTCAGTGAGATTTTTAATGTTTTTAAACAGTGAAGGAATAAAGTGTTGACTCATAAACAATGAACTGGGATTCTACTGAACTGATATTTATGAGAGCTCCAAATCAATTATTTTTTCCAAACGATTTGAATAAAAGACAATTAAAATATAAAATGCAAAGCTTTCTTTAAAAAAGTTTATACAACGTTCACAAATGGCTACACAGGAAACATTTTTTCTCTTGCACATTCTAAGACACGTCGTCCTGTTCTAGTGGAGCCTTTGCCGCATTATGGCTGCGGCTCCAATATATTATAGTTTCTGGACAACATTGTCAGTTCTCCTCTTTGCAAAGCTTCAACATTCTGTTTTGCTGAAAGAACTTTATGGTACCATATTTAGAAAATGAAATATCAGTTGGTACGTACCTTTGACAAAAACATTGTTGTCCAGAAGGGCAAAGCCAAATGCCAAGAGTTCAAGCCACAAAAACATGGTCATATCTGGAAATCAGGCGTATCCTTATGAAACAGCATGTGTCTCTCTCTGGAAAGCAAAATAATTGTTATCTTTCTATAAAAGTATTTCTCGGCAAAACTTGAATCAAAAGCAGAATAACTGTGCACATACATTGCAGTGCCTGCTTATCAGTCAGGGAGCAGTTTCCTCTGTCACCCAAAGACTAACCACTCGCGATCTCACTATATAACTAAGTGATGTCAGAGACAATCTTACCTACTTCTTTAAAACACCACTTTTTTTTCTTTTCAGTTTCCAGGAAGTCAAGAGGGTTTTTCTTAAGTTGCTGCAGTAATGTGTAACTTCCTTAATTCAACCAAATAGATCATTTTTAACCATTTCTGCAGAAGAACTGAAGAAGAGTTGGAAAGAATTTCATGTTTCAAAAGATGGGACAGTAAGTAAAGACCTTAGCACTTCTAATATTAGCTTTTCTGTAACTTAGCTCTGTTCCAGTGCCTGGTCATTCATGGACCCTGTATTCTTTCAAGCTATACCAGGCAAGAAAAAATATCCTTCTGAGGACATAATGAATCCACATATTAAATTGACAATACAGCCATAATAAAAATACCCAGTTCTTATTGAAGTGATTATCGGTTAAATGAATAACATTTGAACATTGATCTAAAAAGTACTTTTGTTAACAGTCTCTCTGCAAAAATGCAATTCCTAACATGACAGTACTCAATACCAAGTAGCTATGGATGGCCTATATTCTGTTTCTTGTGCTGTTCTGTACCTAGGAAGTCAGCATGCTGTAGTTCTCTAAGGCTTTCATACCACCACCTACAATATGCTGAATCTGAATTTTGGATAGTCAGTTCCACAAAAAGTTGACACATCCCTATGATGGAATATTTAGTCCCTTTCTAGTATTTACCAGGGGGCAGCACAATCCTGGAGGACTTTGGTCTCTCCTGCTGAGTAGGTAAAGGACTGCAGATGTTTTCCCTCATTGCAGTCACTGCAACGGAACCCAACAGCTCACTAGGGTCCTGTTGGATGGTAAAGAGCAGAAGAGAGGTTAAAAGGGGGGAAAACTCTGGGGTTGCCTCTTTCATTTGGGGGTTTGAACCAACTACCACCAGTTTAGTGGTCAACATTAAGATAGCCAACATTTACCAGCAGCACCATGAGTTCGGAAGATTGCTAAAAAAAGGGAAGAAAGCCTCATTCATTTATGTAAAAGAATGGAAGATGTGGAGTTTGTGCACTCTTTGATGTCATTTAGCCAGATTTTTGTTCCAGCAGTTACCAAGGTAACCCATAACACAGTTTTCAGAGTAGCAGCCGTGTTAGTCTGTATTTGCAAAAAGAAAAGGAGTACTTGTGGCACCTTAGAGACTAACCAATTTATCTGAGCATAAGCTTTCGTGAGCTACAGCTCACTTCATCGGATTGCATCCGATGAAGTGAGCTGTAGCTCACGAAAGCTTATGCTCAAATAAATTGGTTAGTCTTTAAGGTGCCACAAGTACTCCTTTTCTTTTTCCATAACACAGTGTAATACATGTAAATTTGCATACATCATCCCCAGTACGGAAAATCACAAAATGCTCCAAAGTGAATCAGTTAAGGAGAACAGGAAGGTCTAAAGACGAGCTTTAAAGAGACAAAGGACTCAATGATGCAGAGGAAAGGGAGAGAGAATTCACCATCGATGACAAAGGTCTGAAATTGTGGATATTAGCAGGTTAGAGACAGAGAGCAGGCCAGGGATAAAGGAACACTGTGAGGAACATGGTGAAGGGAAAGTGTACTAGATCCGTGGTGAATTTGAAAAAAAATCAGGAGGGCAGTTTTGAAGTGAATTCTGAGATTAACATGAAAACAATGAAGATGATGGAGGATGGGGTTGATTTTAATTCTATTTCCTGCTCTGCCATAAACTTCTTGGGAGATCTTGGGCTCTGTGCCTCAATTTCCCCATATGCAAAATGGAAATAAGACTACTATCACTTGTCTAATCCACAGGGATGTTGTGAAGTTTAATAAATTAATTACGGCTGTAAAGTGCTTTGAGATCTTCAGCTGGAAAGTGCTATAGAAGTGCAAAGTATTGTTAATAATTATATCTTTCTGCTTCCTCAATCAAGAGAGTTATCTGGCTAAAGCAGTGATTAAGAATACTTGATGTATTAAGAGCACATCAAATGAACGTGATGTATTAATAAAATTCCATTTCAGGCATGGCCACAAAGGAGTAAACTCGACTAAAGAGGAATTAAATCACATATAATTAGGGCTCCATGTTTGTTATGGAAGTTGTGGAAGTCACAGATTCCGTGACCTTCCACAACCTCCGTGACTTCTGCATTGGCTAGTGTGGATGAGCCAAGGGCCACCCAAGCAGTTGGCACCAGTCGATGGTGGAACAGCTCTGCAGCCAGCCGCTGCTCAGGCGGTCCCTGGGGCCAGCCACACTGTCCGCTGCTCAGACAGTCCCTGGGCTGGCCGGAGCAGCCGCTGTCGGCAACCCCGGGCAGCGGTCCCCAGGTGGCCGGAGCAGCTGCTGTTCTGGCAGCCCTGAGCAGCGGCTGCTCCAACGGGCCCTGGCAGCGGTCCCCCAGCAGCCAGAGCAGCCGCTACTCTGACAGTCCCCGGCAGCTGGTGCTGCTGGCCCCTGCACCCCCAGCAGTGGCTCCCCAGGATTTAGTCATGGGTATTTGTAGTAAAAGTCATGGACAGGTCATGGGTCATGAATTTTTGTTTATTGCCCGTGACCTGCCCATGACTTTTACTAAAAATACCCATGACTAAATCATAGCCTTACATATAATTAAAGGCTAGAGCTGATCAAAATGTTTTAAATAATTTTATTTACTTGATAAGTGATCATTTTTTCTATTGGGATTTTTCATCATTTTATGGTGGGGTTTTTTCAATTAACTTGGAAAATGAAAAATTTAGACAGAAACACTGGGGGGGCAATTAAAGACTTTCTGTTTTTAGTCTTAATTTTCCTTCTTTGCCTCCTTTTAGAGAGAGGAAAAGGAAAAGAGAGAAAAGCATGGAAAAGCAAAAACCAGAATATTTCAAAACCCAAAAATTATTTCGAAATTTTCATGCAAAATTTCCAATGAATGAAAAATCATCCCTTTTCTAAACCTGGAGAATAAAAGGGCTTAGAATTTTTCCGAATTTTGTATGAAATATTTTTCCATTATCTGTATTCAGGACACAAATTGAACACTTTCCAAAAAAAAAAAAAAAAAAAAAAGGAACCAGCCAAAGGGGAATAATTACCGCTGCTTAGTAATAAGTTTTACATAACAAAGACAAATAAAAGACTTTGCACACATTTGTACCAGATTGTAACAGAAGATTAGATACACATGAGGCAACTCTTGTCTCTCTAATCCAGAGTAAAATCATGAAGTCGTAAAAATTAAAGATAGGAAAGATTTATTAAGCTGGCCATCCCCATGCCACGTGAGGATTGTTTTCTACAATGATCTGTCTAACACTTGGTCCCATAAGATTTTAAATGACTCAAATGGCTGGGTTTCCAGTTTTTCATTTGGGGGTTTACTCTACAATCTAATACATCTCAACTCTAGTAGATTTTTCCTGATTTTCAGCCAAAATTCTCTTTTGCTCAGTTTCATTCTTTTTGGTTACAACAAATAGTATCGTTATAAACAATTCTTATCCCTCTGCAGCATATACATCCTTCAAATGCTTGCAGACACTCAAATCATACTGCTCTGCAAAACCATGTTCTGAAGTGTCCCTAGCCTCTGTTTACCAGAAGCTGGAAATGGGCGATCACAGATTGGATCACTTGATGATTATCTGTTCTGTTCATTCCCTCTGAAGCACTTGGCATTGGCCGCTGTCAGAAGACAGAATACTGGGCTAGATGGACCATTGGTCTGACCCAGTCTGGTTGTTCATCTATTCTCATATACACAGTAGATGCCATCTTACCATTGCCACATAGCGGTCATAGCACTACCATATTTACTGTGGGCCAGAAGGGTCGTGAACTGGAGTAATGCTAAGCAAAGAGCAGCAACCTATGGTCAAAAGCAATAAAGAAAATGGATATACAGATTATCTTTCCCAAAGTATTTTTGTCTTGGTTTCAATGTGACACAGTCCTGTATTTCATTGGGCTCACTGAATGTTCTCTTATCACTTGTTTCCAGAGCATTCTCCTCCATACTTTAAGATTTATCGGTTTACTGAGTTTGGTACCAGTGCTTTAGGCAAACAATAGGGATTGTGGGTGATACTGTAAAAATTTGATCCTTTAGGTGAATCATGCCAAAGGGCAACATACCTGTCCTAGTGCAGAATATGTGCATTAAGAGACTGTCATCTCACTTTGTGATTCCTTTGTACATGTAGCTTACAACTGCAATGCCTGCAATGTTTGCAGCTGTGTCACATTGTAGGTCTCTGTGTCCTGTTTACTGTACACTATGCCTTCTGCCTTTTATGCCATTACTGCTTTCCAAGTATTTCCCACTCAATATCTGCATTTCAGGCTATCTTCTTTCACTGTAATAGTTTGTATATTCTTAGGTTGAATCTCAGTTTTATTTTCTGTCCCTTTATTGCACCCTCCTCATTTTTTTTTTTTTTTTTGGTCATTTCACTGTCCTCTCTGATACTACTTTGGGAAATATTGCATACATCTATTAATTTAATTACTGTTTACCTCCAGCACCTTGGTCTGTCTCCTCCCCTGCTTGCTACCTACCCAGAGCTGGATGCATTGTCAGACAGAAGGCTATAAAATTGTAAATATTTATTATTATTATTATCCCTAAAACTAATCCATCTGTGCTGTCAAATATTAGTTTATTACCTCATTGGAAGATCAAATAAGTGAAGTTGGATAGACAGCTACTGTGCTGTGACTGTTACTTACTGAACCATAGCAGTGTAGTGTAACTTTGTGCTCCTCTGCAAAGGGACAGAGAATAGTGCTCTTGGCTTACACTCAGAGTTCCTAGATACAGGGACTGTCTTTTTGGTGGTTAGGTGTGCACGCACATGTGTCCACATGTATTCGTACAGTACCTAGCACACTGGGGCCCAAATTCCTGTCCGGGATCTGTAGGCACAAATAAATAAATAAATACAGGCTGTGAAGAAGGAAGTTTTTACTTAACCAAAACCAGACTGGATAGTTAGGAAAATAGTGGAAGCAAAATTATGAAAAAAGGCAGGAAATGTAAATGGAGTCTGTTGTATCTGAAGTTTTCTCCAGTATTAAAGGCTCCTTCTAATGATCAAAATCCCAATCAGCTAAATACTATGAAATATGTTTCAGACGTAATTAATATTGGTTTCTCTGGCACCACTGGTACATGTTCAATTTACAGGTTAGAGTGTCTTCCTTCCTCTCTTGTTTCACCAGTAATACCAATTACAACTTTGCATAAACATTTACTTCTTTGACTGTCTCAGACTGGCTTCATTTATTTACTAGATGACCACTTGATGGCCCTTCCAGCTCTAAATATATATGATCCTAAAATAGTCTGTACGTAGCAGTTGAAGAATGGGGGATGGGGGAGAAGAGGGAGGAAGAAACAGCCTATGACATACAAGGCAGTCGAGCAGCGGAGCAGTTATTTCCTGTACCTGTTAGATGTGCTTCATCAGTCTCCATATTTCAAGTTAGTTGATTCTCAGCAATAATAGTTAAATGTAGACTCAACAAGCTATTAACACCGTTTGCTTTTCTCTGGTACCTCCGTAGCAGCTTGATTGTTGTCCCTCTTCCTCCAAGGTTTCCAACACGCCATTTCTCCCTCCCATAACTGAAGTTTATTACACATTGCATGTTTTCCAGGTTTATGGAACATTTAAGAGGGCTGTATTTTGACGACGCAAATGCTGAGAGACATCAAATACTTCCACAAGGGAAAAGCGGAGGTACAAGTTGCAGACATCAAGGAGATGTGTCACTTGACAGCAACAGTATGAGATTCTAAAACACATTCAAAGGAAATTTAGAGAAAAGATAGTTATGGATTTGAGGGAATTCCCTCTCAAATAAAAGAAAAGGGAAGGCAGAGGCACATTCTTGGCAAAAGGTGACCTTTACAATTAGTGGCTGCCAAAATTGAGATGGTTTAGAGCCATTTGAATCAGATGCTAATTCAGACCTTGCCTAAGCTTCTCAAGTATAAAACTAAAGTTAGAAATCCTGTGAGAATAAGCACTGTCTTGAGATTAGTGGTGTGTCCAGAAAGGTCTTTCCAGTGATATTTGAACAGAGCCAACTTTAGTCCCGGTTCAAACTGCGAAGTGCAAAGCTAAGCAAAAATGAAAAATAGTTAAGAGAGTCAACTAATCACTTCAAACTATGATAAAGATGTGGTTCAAGTGCTGAGTAATGGCTCAAGTCACTTCTTACTGAGGGTATGTCTACACTATAGCAGCACACCTATGGTGCTGCAGCTGTGCTGCCCTAGTATAGATGCTTCCTACATTGATGGAAGGGGTTTTTCCATCAATGTGGTTAATCCACCTCTCCGGGAGGCAGTAGCTAGGTCAATGGAAGAATTGACCTAGCTGTGTCTACACCATGGGTTAGGTCAACCAAACACAGTGCCCAGGGCACAAAATTCTTCACAGCTCTGAGCAATGGACCTAGGTCAATCAATTGTTTAAGTTTAGACCAGGTCTTAATCTGAACTGGTTCGCCCATTGCTCCTAGTAAAGAAGGATAATTACAGTTCTCTGTTCTGTTAATCAAAGAGCGGAAGTTTTAGATTAAAAATAGAATAAGTACAAGGAGCAAAGTGTTAAAAAGTAGAAGCCAGTGTGAAATGTAGATTGTGGCAGAGAGCCAAGAAACTAAAAGGTGATTTAAAGAGATGTATAAGAAGAAAGACAGACCAGAACCTGGGAAATGAAACACTTGGAAATGGAAGGGTTTGCTTCATGGATGTTTTTGTTTTATGTCTTGCTTCTGTTTCATTTTTTATTCTGTAATAAATGCACAAAGAGCTCTGGCACAAATTAGTTGATTTCATTTTAGCTGTGTCAGAAAATACTCAAGAAACACATACCATCGGCTGTTACAAGCATACACAATTTCTGAATAGAAAAATAAAAGACAACAGGATAAAAAAAACTTAAAACCTATTATGTACAAACTGTTCAGATAGTACTATGCTCAGAACAATGTCTCATAAAGCCCATAAAGAGCTATTAAAATTGTACAACGCAGTGAACTTCCTTACTGCGTGTAAGACACACACACACAGGAAGTTTGCATAATGCTGGAAATCTAGTCTCTGCCGAGAGAGAATCTGGCTAGAGTTTAGTCAATTTCTTTTCTATTTGTTTAAAAAAACCAATTACAATTTAGTAATTTCACTTGCAATAGAATAAAAACAAACAGTCTTTCCTATCTCAAGCAGATCGTGCCCAGACTGAACTAACTGGCAAACCAATTGCAACTTGCAGAAGTCTGAGGTAATGTATGCCCCCTCTCCCCAGAGATCAGAGTGTGATATTTGCATATCCTCTTTCAGCCTCTTACAACACTTCCTGCTTTACCTAGTCAGTGAAAAATACTATACAAGGTGAAGCCCTACGCAATGATTATTTAGCAAGAGGCTCCGTCCCCGTAGTCATCACAAATAATTTTATATTATAATTTATGAAATTCTGTATTCAATCACAAAAGTGTCATTAAAAACTGACTTTTGAGACACACACAACCTGTTGACTGAGTCTATCCAGTCCACGAATCAAAGCTGTGTCTTACCAGTTCACTGTAATCAGGCCTGTAAACTGCCTGGTATTAAATTGTTTTTTCCTGTCCTAGGCAAAGATACAGTGAAGTCAGACAGGTAACAGCATTAGTTCCTAGCTTGATCTCCAGACTTTGTGGAGCCAAATTACTCTCCACCAATCAGTAATGAGCAATGAAGGGTAGTGGCTGTGGGTTTGTTTTAATAGATTTTACCACATGGGCTGGAACTCCGTAAGCCAGGAGTAGCGGGAGAGAATATTGTTTCACAAATACGATCCTGTAAAAAAAAGCTACAAATCTATTCTTCAATATTATTTCCCACAAAAGTGGGAATGTGTTTTAAGGATGTATGAACTTGTTGGAATAAAAAGAACATCCGTCTCCATTACCTACATCACCCCATAGGGTATGTTTACACTGCAATAAAACACTTGTGGCTGACTCAGGTCAGCTGACTTGGGCTCATGGGGCTCATGCTGCAGGTCTATAAAACTGCTGTGTCGTCATTTGGGCTGAGGCTGGAGCCCAGGCTCTGGGAACGCACTGCCTCACAGGATCCTAGAACCCGGGCTTGGGGTTGAGCTGGAACATCTACACTACAATGTTATAGTCCAACAGTCTGAGTCCCACTAGCCCAAGTCAGCTGAACCCAGACAGCTATGAGTGTTTTATTGCAATGTAGACATACCCACATGTACATACATGCTCTTTCTTCCATGCCATCCTTGGATTCTTCATTGAACTGGCCGATAGGACACTAACATCTCATATTTCAAATCCCACTCGAGCCTGCAAGAAATGTATGCCCACACTGACAAGGTAGAAAACTTGCAATAAGTGTTTGCAAATTAATTCCACCTTCAGCCCCCAACTAAAACCTCTCCAGCGCATCGTCAATGATCTACAATCTATCCTGAAGGACGACCCATCACTCTCACAGATCTTGGGAGACAGGCCAGTCCTCGCTTACAGACAGCCCCCCAACCTGGAGCAAATACTCACCAGCAACCACGCAACAGAACCACTAACCCAGGAACCTATCCTTGCAACAAACCCCGTTGCCAACTCTGTCCACATATCTATTCAGGGGACACCATCATAGCACCTAATCACATCAGCCACATCCTCAGGGGCTCATTCACCTGCACATCTACCAATGTGATGTATGCCATCATGTGCCAGCAATGCCCCTCTGCCATGTACATTGGCCAAACCGGACAGTCTCTACACAAAAGAATAAATGGACACAAATCAGACATCAAGAATTATAACAATCAAAAACCAGTCGGAGAACACTTCAACCTCCCTGGACACTCAATTACAGACCTAAAAGTCGCAATCCTTCAACAAAAAAACTTCAAAAACAGACTCCAGTGAGAAACTGCTCAATTGGAATTAATTTGCAAACTGGACACCATTAAATTAGGCTTGAATAAAGACTGGGAGTCGGTGGGTCATTACACAAAGTAAAACTATTTCCCCATGCTAATTTTTCCCCCTACTGTTACTCGCACCTTCTTGTCAACTGTTCGAAATGGGCCATTCTGATTATCACTACAAAAGTTTTTTTTTCTCCTGCTTATAATAGCCCACCTTAACTGATGAGTCTCATTAGAGTTGGTATGTCAACCCCCATCTTTTCATGTTCTCTGTGTGTGTATATATATATATATCTTCCTACTGTATTTTCCACTGCATGCATCTGATGAAGTGGGTTTTAGCCCACGAAAGCTTATGCCCTAATAAATTTGTTAGTCTCTAAGGTGCCACAAGTACTCCTCATTCTTTTTGCTGATACAGACTAACACAGCTACCACTCTGAAACCTTTGTAGATTGTCTTCTCAAGTCATAATCTCTTAGGTGCAGGAATTGTGTTTCCTTATAGATGAGCACAGTACCACTTGCATTTGGTGTGCTACTTCAACACAAATATTCAAATAATAATGGCAGCATATAACAAACCTTCGTAAAATAGAACCCAAATCAAACTTTCTTTGAGGTTCAAAAATGTTCAGTTCACTTTTGTTTGCATGTGCAAGAGAAAGGGATGGGACTGAAAAAAGAAGTGCCAAAATAAGACAAGAGAAGCTGTTCTTTGCTGCTTCCCGAGGTAGACTGTGGTGTCTCTGGCCTGAATAGAAACAGGAAGCAATAGAAGTGTTTCAAGAAGGCCTGTTTCAAAAAGATGCCTAAGCCAAGTGCTGCAAACCCCAGGAGGTTCAAATTGTTAATATGCTTTGGATAAACATCCAAACACATGGAATATCTGAGCTGTTTGAAGCACAGCCACCAGTAATATCTTTCTTCTAGAGTTTTAGACATGCATTAAAAATGAAGCTAATTATTAAAAGAACAAAAATAGATTTGATCTTGCCTATCATCACATTATTTCTGTGACAGATTGTTCAAATCCTGTTTTATAAATCTTTTATACCACATCTCAAAAATGTCTATTGTTTGGTTATCAACGGGTAATAAATCACAGATATAAAGAAAACACCTAGGTAGCCCTATTTAACATGCACCTAGTGAACATACATCCTGCTAGACTACTATACTGTAGACACTCTTTTGTTAAACTACAGACAATAACAGCCTGTACATAAAAAGAGAATTTTGTTTCATTTAATTTAGAGATATGTTTCGCATCCTTCCAGTTAGCTGCTACTCACACAAGGCAGACAGTATATTTTGCAAGGCTCAGAGTACGCAGTTTATTTAAAGAGACCCTGTCAGGTTAAAAATACATATTTTAAAACCAAATTTCTTTATCTGTGGTACTCAATGAATATTACAAAATGTTACTTTAATACTCTTTACTTTCTGCACTCTACTTAATGTGCACTGTGAAAATACGCTAGTCATACCATTTCAAGTAAGTTTCACTTTCTGGTTCCTATACATTAATTAGCACAATATGCAGTAATAGGTTTGCAAAAGACTAAACTAAGGCCCTGGTTATATCCTTCCCAATGCTGTTTTTCTCACATTTCAGGTGAGAATCTCTAAGTTTGTGCTTCCAGGGTGAAATACTGGCCCTGTTGAAGTCAATGCAGATTTGCCATTGACTTCAATAGAGCTACAGTTTCACTTGCAGTGTTTCCATCAGATCATTCCCTTGGGGAGGTAGCCCTCCACCCATTCCTCAGAACAGGTATGGGGTTTGGACCGAAACAATTGTTGATCTCCTGGTGCTAGGCATGTGTTGGGAATTAATGACATTGCTGTTCTGTATTTTTCTCAGGATAACAGATGTATAGCCTGGGAGTCAGAAGCTGACCCATGTCCTCTGGAGATGCCTCTATGCCTTTGGAGTAGTTTGATGGAGGAATCAGTGGTCTTGGGAAATGGAGGACTTAATGGACCAGTTTCTCTAATTTCTTAAATTACAAATCACAAAACTTGTTGCCATCAAACGGACTCATACCTGGTAGCCAAGTGGCTCAAACTGCTGAATCAGGAGCAAATACATATTACAATTATTATAACTGGTATCTCTCTCTGCATGCAAATGGCTGCATTTCCCATATCCCCTTGTGGAATGTCATAATGCACAAGTTGCCAGAGGGATGGACAAGGGTAACTGCCAATGGGAAAGATAGCAATAGCCAATGACTACCCAAATCTCATGGGTCCTAATCTTAGCAGGGTGCAACACACGGGCTCAGCACAACCTTTTCAGTGACTTGCTTCAGGTTCTTCTAGATTGATTCTAGAAGCTCTTGTTCAGATGCAACTGACCAGTTCTTGGTTTGCACTGCATTGAAGGGTGCATGGCGCTAACCCTCGGGTTTTCTATACCAACTAAACCTGCTCTGGGGCAATGGTGAGGCTGAAAGTATGTGCAGAAGTGTGGAGTTGTGTACAGTTAAAGTGCTACAAGCACATCTCTCCCCCTGACCATCTGGCCCTGGGCTGCTGTTCCAGCATGTTGAGGGCTCCCAACTGATTAGACAGCAGTTGAGCAACATTTTAAAAGGGGAAAAACCTTCATGAGGGAGCATATGAAAGACTTTGGAACCATTCATTCAGTACTGAGGAGGTGGGTTTTGGTCCCAGTGCATTTGCATCATTGGCACTCCATCCACCAAAGGTCTGCACATTCCTCCCTCCCTCCACCCCTCCAAGCAACAAGTTAACAGGTAATGAGGGGTTAATTTGATTTTCCTCTTTTAAGAAGTTGTGCTATAAGTTGTTCATTTATAGGCATTTCTGCAGCACTTGTTCCCATAGTTTCTGAGCACCCCACAATATGAAAGATATATCACATTACCTCTAGTATGTAGACCCCTCTACCTTTCTCCTCTTAAGCTGGTGTCACACAGTGATAGGAGCTGGTAGTTGATTCTTTCTTCCATGGGTGTCCTTATGGTATGGTTGACTGGAGCAATGCCTGTTTCTTAGCCCAATTTCCTTCAGACATTTGTGCATAATTGTGCACCTTTCCTAAGAGGAAACCTATACTCTGTGTGCTCTAGTGATCCAGGTGAGTGTAGAAAGCCTGGTGGGGAACAGAGAAAGAAAACAGACTTTGAGGTAAGAAAGAACTACTCCATTCAGAGGCAAGGACCTTGAAATAGTCTCAAAATTCATTTGCAGCCAGAGCAATGTCCAGAGCACTGGTGTGATGTGTTCATGATGGTCAGCTCCACTTGGGAGGCAGGCTGCTGCATTCTGTAGCATCTGTCACAGCCTGTTAGGTAAAGCTGATTGCAGTAGTCCAAATGTAGACTCTGTTAGCAGGGCAGTAAGGGGCATAGGCACTGGCTCCGTGGGTTCTCCGGGGCTGAAGCACCCACGGGGAAAAATAAGCGGGTGCTCCACACCCATCGGCAGCCAACCTCCCCTATCCTCGCCTCCTTCTCCCACCGAGCGTGCCGCATCCCCGCTCCTCCCGCTCCCTCCCAGAGCTTCCCGCCCCCCTCCGCTGCCTAACAGCTATTTGGCGGCGCTTAGGACAGGGGTTCTCAAACTGGGAGTCGAGACCCCTCAGGGGATCGCAAGGTTATTACATGGGGAGGTCGCAAGCTGTCAGCCTCCACCCCAAGCCCCTCTTTGCCTCCAGCATTTATAATGGTGTTAAATATATAAAAAAGTATTTTTAATTTTTTAGGGGGGTCGCACTCAGAGGCTTGCTATGTGAAAGGGGTCACCAGTACAAAAGTTTGAGAACTACTGGCTTAGGACTTTCTGGGAGGGAGGGGTAGGCGCGGGGACACGGTGCACTCAGGGGAGGAGGTGGAGAAGAGGCAGGGCAGGGGTGGGGACTTGGGGGAAGGCGGTGGAATGCGAGTGGGAAGGGGGTAAGGCTGGGGTGGGAAAAGGTATATCGAATTATTTTGTATAAGGATGTCAAATAAAATACCATTAAATATCAGTAGAGTGAACTTCGGTAGCTCAATACTTGTTAACAATTTAGGGCCCAGCCCTTCATGAAATCCATGGAGATGGACCCCATGCCTACGCAGAACCTGTTGAAGGCAACAGAGGTCTCCCTGAATGGTTCTCAGTGCAGGACTAAAGCCTTAGATATTAGTGTTCATTGCCCGTGACACAATACTTAGAAAGAAATATTTTTTCTGTTTTGGAATCAGTACATTTCCCCAGGTTATGATCTAGCTACTTTACACATAGGTGTGTTATTACATAGTCATCCTGGATAGGGGGTTTACACGTTTCTCAGAACCAGGACACTGTACTGGATGGGGTTGGTCTGATTTAGTATAGCAATTCCTATGACGTTATGAACCATTAACTAACCACGAAACAATTGTCCTGAGGTATTAAACTTACTTGTTTGAAATTCTTATTTAGTCTTTCCACCTGTCCCATCTGTTTAATCATACATGCTGTTCTTTGATGAGATTTCATTTCATTCACTTTACCCCGATTCTTCTATAGCATACCTCCTTTCACTGGAATCCCCTTATGAAGAAGAGACTCTTCCAATAGAATTCCTGACAAGGGAGATTTGTGACAGGGAATCTACAAATAATACTTTAAAAGAAAAGAAAACCCACTGTATTTTAGAGACATGGGATTCTTCAAGAGAATTCCTCCTTCATAAGGCCCCACCCAGGAGATGTGAAGGCTTTTTGAGAAGTTATAGTAGTTATACACATTTTACAAGTCTTTCCATTTTATGAGGTATTACCCCAAACTCTGATGTACTGAACATAACATCCCAATTTTGTCTCCTTTTTTCAAACAAATGTGATATTCCTTCTTACATAAATTAAAACCATAGGACCCAGTCCTGCAGTCCTTACTCAGCCAAAGATTCATTTCCCAAGAGGACTATAGAATAAGGCCCATTATGGGCAGGTTGTGGCTGGCTCCTTTGCAGATGTTCAAGGAAGAGTGCACTAAAAGCTTTGCCCCTGCCCCCCACCCATGCAAGTCAGCAGAGGTGCCTGACAGAACAGGAGCGTGAACACTGCATCTCCTGAAGGTGTGTAGTGGTGAATTCACTCCCCGTGGTGGTGAATGCATGGGTGGGAGGTGCAATGGTTTCCTAGTGTTCCCACTAAAGTGGTGTCGTCATCCATTTCCCACCCAACTCCACCTTACACACTTACAGGTAAATGCCACACAGCAGGTGTGTGTTTATTGGGTGATATTCATATGCAGAAGAATTCACCTGGTTTCCCAACTCCTATGCACTGAGACTTAAAGTCCCACCTAGGCCCTGGACCTCTGCATAGGGGAGCATATACCCATTGGGAGGAGTTTACAAGACAGACCAGTTAGCTCCAAATAGAAAGGAAATTATACTCAAAACTTGAGACAAATGAACAATAAAGACCTTTCATACTGTATTTGGACTCCTTTGAATTTCTTACACAGCTATTGCAGACATTCACAGAAGTCTAGGGTTTTGGTTTTTTTGTTTTTTTTAAAAAAGGACAATTTTTCAAGTGTACCTAACCAGAATAAAAAGCCCAAGCTTTTTGATTTTAATCGTAGTTCCCTCAGTCCACCACATCCTTTGGCACCATTAGCTGATGGCTCTCTGAGTTAGCTCTGTTTGGTCTCTTACTGTCACATGCTCTATAATGCCATTCTGAACACATTTAAAACTGTACTTCAGAAAAAGAAAGAAGCAAGAGATAAAGGATGTAGATGAACAGCAGTTTCTGATTAGAGCATTCACAGAGATCACTATAGCTTTTGTTTTTATAAAAGCTACTAAGAACATTTTTTTTGCTGTTTATATACAAATACTCCTGTCTTCTGCATCCAGTATTTTCTGTTTCTCGTTTTCCATGGGCATAGCCCAAGGACATTTTAGGGGGGTGTGGGGGGAAATAAAAAAGAAAGACTTTTGAAGTTATTATTCCAGCACTCAGTGGGACTCCTAGAACAGTTTCAGCAAGCCCATCAGCCAGAAACATGCACACACACACCCCTACAGTATGCTGCACAATTGCGCTTTTTCTGCTGGGGCCTCTTCCCTGATGTGTAACTGCCATTCAGGACTGAATAAAGAATATCTTGCTGAAAAACAAGTCAGAACAAATGAATTATATTTCCACATAATAGCTACAGTTTCTCCATGTTTTTCCTCTAGTAAGTCTCTTGCCATTACTGTAAGTACAAGTATTGTTCATTTTCCTTCTCAAAAAGCTTGATCTACGTGCAGGAATATTTTACACTTTTTGTTAAGTAAAATTTTTTTGCAATCTGTCATTGCTCTAGTACACACGCCAATTATGCCTACCAAATTAGATAAGATTACGTCTCTATGTCTAGTATTTATTTCCTTTAGGTTCCCTACCCTTAATATTATCATTAATTTGCACCATCATGATGCTTAGGAACGCCAGTCATGGACTAGGACCCTACTGTGCTAGGCACTGTACAATCATAGAACACAAAGACAGTCCCTGCCCCAAAGAGCTTACTACAGGAAATCTTCAAGATTTTCAAAAATTGGCTCCTAAAATTAGGCTTCTAAATCCTTATTCTAGGCACCAAATTAAGTGGCCTAATTTATTAATATTACTGAGCATAAGGCAGCTTCAACTGAAGTCAATGGGAGCTGCCAAGTGCTCCATTCTTTTGAAAACCAGGCTACCTATTTAGGCACCTAAGTTAGGGTTTAAGAGCAGAAATTTTAATCATCCATTTTTGAAAATTATGCCCAGTACCTTGACTTCTGCAAATACCAAGTTTCCTTACTGGCAAATATTTAGCTATCTAAGACAATTGGCCACCTGCACAGAAAACCAAAGAATATTTTCTATTTGCAAGGCATTAGGCATTCCCATTCCAAAAGCGTAGAGTGATTCTCTAATATGATTTTTAACAAATTAACAGCATGAACCTTCAAGTAAAGGGAAGTTGAAATGACCTTGTTTATGGTGGACACATGGATGATGAGCTCTGGGGATAACAGATCACTTACTGAAATCAGTTTATAGCTAGTAACCAGAGCTAGGGGATTTGCATATAGAACAGTAAGTGAAAACTTAGCACAAAATATGCAAAGAATTGTATATGGCATTACAATTGTGTGGGGTACCTTAACTCTACACTTCTATCCTTTCAGATATTTTTAAAAAGCAACATGTAACAAGAACAGCCCACTCCAGAATGCCCTCTTCCAGCAGGCCATAGCACAAGTGTGTATGCCTCAGTTTCTCCTTTAGGGTCCCCACAAATTATTCAAACAGTCATTCTTAGTGCAAATAGCCCTTGTGGGGTTCATTTATCACAAAAGAGAGCTCCATGCACATAAACGATGACAAGAGTCCTACAACCATAGTCCAGAACTCCCCAGCATAGTTCAAAAACACCCCAGCTCTCCAGCACAGCCCCGGCACCCCTTCCCAATACTCCAGCTCTCCAACACAGTCTTCTCCTGTCATTATATCAGGACAGCCACCCCAGCCCTGCCAGCTGGAGTACAACCCCACTCTTCCCAGTGGCAACCCCACAACATTTCTGCTGGGAGCATTCCTCACTCCCCCAACCCTCTCAAAATTCCTCTGCATCCAGCTCTCCATCTCTAGAAATGTTGATGGATAAACTCCTCCTCTGCTTCCCTGCCTTCAGCCTTCTCCAGCCCTTGGCTCCAGCTTTCCTGCTTAGATTCAGCAGGCAATTCCTTCTGCTCCTGCTGCTGCCTTCAGCCCTCTCCAGCCCTACAGCCCTGGCTCTCTGACTTGGGGACATCAGCCAGCAAAATCATCTTGCTGCTGTCCTTCCTTCAAGGTTCTCCCAAGAAACACTTTCTGCTTCCTTCTGGGATCTTCTGCAGTCTCCTGGCAGCTCTCACCTGCCCTTCCTGAATGAACCAGTCTGTTCTGACTCACTGGGACCCTGTTTCCTTGCTTCCTTCAGGGATTTCCTCTCCCTGGGCCTCTCCCTGGCCCTTTACAGACCCTACGTGCTGCCTGCCTGGTCCTGGGAGCACCTGCTCTGGCACAAGGGCACTGGACTTTCTCAAAAATTACTGATACATATTTACAACCTTAACTGCAGCTTAATGATATTTTGATCTGGGAATTAAAGTACTGTGTATTCAGCACTAGTTTCCAAAGTTCACACACTTACAGTATTGCTATTATTATATTTGTCTTTTGGTAGCATCTAGAGGCCACAGGCAGGGCCCCACTGAGCTACACACCGTACACAGATAACAAAAAAGTTAGACCCCATCCCACCATTTACAATCTTAGCATAAGACAACAGTTGGACACAATAAACAAACAAGAGGGAGAGGAGAGGACAAGGTTACAGTGAAAAGATCATGGTTCTTCTTATAAACAGCAGTCACAACACACCAAGGAGAAAATCCAGCACCTCAAGTGCCTAGTCATCGTGGAATGTTTTGTAGACATCATGGCAGGGGTGAATTAAGGATAAGACACTAAGAATATACTTAGGGCTTCTGGTTTCCAGGTTTTATTAATTTCATTTTTCAGGATTCCTTTTCAGCAATGTTTAGCAATGTCCAAAAATCCAAGGGCAGGGGAAGGGTCTGGGCTGACTCTTTCTCCATACTGTAGTGAGTAATCCCTTTGTAATGCTCACTAGTGTATGTTAGCAGATTACTGTTTCAAACAACAGAACTTAAAGCACACGAGGGAACTGTTACCACACACCAGCAGGGTCCACAAGGACCAATTAATGCACAACACATTAGTGCGCTTTAGAAATCACACCTCCGTCATCTACCTTACTGTTCTGCGTAGACAAGCCCTTAGATACAAGTAACCATTTCCAGTGTTTATTGGAGAAACACCTCTTTTTAAAAAAATCAGGGCTGTTTTATTGGTGTTTATTGGTTAAAACCTAAAATCAGAAGCCCTAAATATACTCTACAAGTACCAGGTGTCTATTAAAACGAACTGTTAGGGCATGTACGTCTTCCAATAGATGTTACTCCTAATGCTATCTTCTTCAACCTTCCCTCTGCTCAGTAAGCAAACTGTATTTGGAGTGTTTCTGTACAGGGACTGTGATTTAATAAGATCATGTGCACACCATAGAACGGGAAACCATTAGCCTCTAGCTCAGAGGCGGGCAAACCATGGCCCGCGGGCCACATCCAGCCCACGGGACCCTCCTGCCTGGCCCCTGATTTCCTGGCCCGGGAGGCTCACCCCGGCCCCTCCCCCGCTGTTCCCCATCCCTCGTAGCCTCAGCTCACAGTGCCGCCGGCGCAATGCTCTGGGCAGCGGGGCTGCAAGCTCCTGGGGCAGCGCAGCTGCAGAGCCTGGCCTGACCCGGTGCTCGGTGCTGCGCAGGGCGTGGCTGGCTCCAGCCGGGCAGTGCGGCTGTAGCGCCACCAGCCACCGGTGCTCCAAGCAGTACGGTAAAAGGGCAGGGAGCGAGGGGAAGGGGGGGTTGGATAGAGGGCAGGGGAGTTCGGAGTGGTGGTCAGGGGGTGGGAGTGTGGATAGGGGTCGGGGCAGTCAGAGGGCGAGGAACAGGGTGGTTGAATGGGGGCAGGGGTCCCGGGGGGGCAGTCAGGAAGGAGGGGGGGTTGGATGGGGCGGCAGGGGGCAATGAGGGGCAGGGGTTCCAGGGGCAGTCAGGGAGAAGGGGTGGTTGGATGGGGCAGGAGTCCTGGGGGGTAGTCAGGAAGGAGGGGGGGTTGGATGGGGCAGCGGGGGGCAGTCAGGGGACAGGGAGAAGTGAGGGTGGATGGGGTAGGGGTCCCAGAGGGGCCATCAGGGAACAGTGGGGGTTGGATGGGGCAGGAGTCCGGGGAGGCCGTCAGGGGGCCAGGCCATGGCCCCCTCCCCTAACTGGCTCTCCATACAATTTCCAAAACCCAATGCGGCCCTCAGGCCAAAAAGTTTGCCTGCCCCTGCTCTAGCTGATATATTAGTGGGGAACACATGCTTTAATACTTCTACGTGGACGTTGAATCTGCAGTCTGAAGGAGAGACTGTGGCCACAGTTCTGCATGGTGTGCAAAGGGGTGGGATGGGAGCAGCACAGGAAACTCTCCCTTTTATGCCCTCCAGGCAGAGGCCAGCCATAAGTGCAGTCACACCACTCACCTGACTACAATGCTTGCTCCCGACTTGTGCCCCCACAGCCGCTGGCCGATTTGAAGGCCAAAATGAAGGAGAGGGAGTTGGCAGGGCTGTAGCCCCACCCCTTCCAAACCGACCAGCAGAGGTGGCTCTCTGTGCACAGTACCCTTTTAAGGGTGCTGAAGTGGGTGTGCTCTCCCTGTGCGGTAGGGAGCTCCAGGAGGTATCATGGGGCAGTGCCTCCCAGAGTTCCCACTCTGCAGCACCCCTACAACATGAAACTACGCCAGCCAGGCACAACTGCACTGTTAGCAGACAAAGATTACAGAGGTAAAGAACGGAGTGGGATGCACTCCCAACATGCTCTTCTAGATGGTTTGTGAGAGTAACTCCAGAAAACAGGCAGCGTTATATTGTGAACACAGGTAGACTCAGTTCTGTTGTAAGCTGCTGATTATTTTAAGAGTCAGTCTACTGAAAAGGCAAACTCACTTCCTCGTCAAATAACCTACGTGAAATTATTAAGATTTGTAAGTCTGAAAGTGGCATAGAATATCTATTGCACTACAGGTCTAAGGTCAGTTTCAGGTGGGCCTTTTGGTTGTTAGTAACAAGGCTCTAGAGAAACCATCTGGGGCACTTCAAAACAGCCAAAATGCATCTAGAGGAAGTCAGAATTACTGTAAGTATTAGGCTTCTATATCTATTACCGCCAGTTCCCCTCCCACACTTTCATTCACATACCTACCAACACAGTTTTCTGTGCTGTTATTCCGGAGAGCAACACCACAGACTCTTGTCAGTTCCTCAATAACATCACAGCTCTGATGAACCTGGGTTTCATGTGCTGTAGCAGAATGGAATAGAACTGTGATAGCATCAGAGGAAATGCTGTCCTTTGATGACATTACAGCGAAATGAGTGACAGGGCATCACTACAGAAGGGAGGCAGTGCCCTCTCTGCTTGTGGGCAGATTCCAGAATCCCCCCAAAATGTAAGGATGGATGTACTTGGAACTTTGTGGGGCTATCGAGGTTATATACAGGAAAAGCATACCAACCTGTTTCCATCCCAGCTAGCTTGATGAAATATAGCTTTTGTAGTGCTAATGAGGCCAATACACCATCAAATTAGGCCTGAATAAAGACTGGGAGTGGATGGGTCACTACAAGAACTAATTTCCCTCTACTGATACTCACACCTTCTTGTCAACTGTTTGAAATGGGCCCCTTTGATTGCATTGGCCTCATTAGCACTACAAAAATGATTTTTCCTCCCTTGGTATTCACCCCTTCTTGTCAACTGTTGAGAATAGGCCACTTCCACCTTAATTGAATTGGCTCATTAGCACTGACCCCCTACTTGGTAAGGCAACTCCCATCTTTTCATGGGCTGCGTATTTATACCTGTCTACTGTATTTTCCACTCCATGCATCTGATGAAGTGGGTTTTAACCCACAAAAGCTTATGCCCAAAAAAATTTGTTAGTCTCTAAGGTGCCACAAGGAGTCCTCGTTGTTTTTGCTGATACAGACTAACACGGCTACCACTCTGAAACCTCTGCACACAAAGGACACTTCACCAGGAATCTAGACTTCCACATTAGTCTTGGATTGGATTCCAATTGTGCCGTATGGATTCATAAAAATAGGACTGGGACAATGGATTGGCATGCAGTGTTGTTGTAGCTGTATTGGTCACAGGATATTAGAGAGCAAGGTGGGTGAGGTAATATCTTTTATAGGACCAACTTCTGTTGGTGAGAGAGACAAGCTTTCAAGCTACATGCAGCTCTTCCTCAGGACTGGAAAAGACTCAGAGTGTCACAGCTACATACAAGATTGAACAGATAATTTAGCATAAGTAGTTAGCACATATTCTAAGGGACTATTCAAGGTGAAGTGGCCCATTAACACTCCTGTTCTCATAGGACAAAAAGGAGGGTTAGTAGGTTGCAGATTGTTGTAATAAGCCATAAATCCAGTGTCTTTATTAAAACCATGATTTTTAGTGTCTGGCAAAGTTATGACTTTAAGCTCCAGGCTCGTCTTTTGAAAATCTTGTGCAGGTTTCCCTTGTGGAGGACTGATGGGTCACATATAGAGTGATCGCTTTGTGAAAAGTTTCAGAGTAGCAGCCGTGTTAGTCTGTATCCGCAAAAAGAAAAGGAGGACTTGTGGCACTTTAGAGACTAACAAATTTCTTTGAGCATAAGCTTTCGTAAACTACAACTCACTTCATCGGATGCATGCAGTGGAAAATACAGTGGGGAGATTTTATGTACACAGAGAACATGAAACAATGGGCATTACCATACACACTGTAACGAGAGTGATCAGGTAAGGTGAGCTATTACCAGCAGGAGAGCGGGGGCTGGGCGGAACCTTTTGTAGTGATAATCAAGGTGGGTCATTTCCAGCAGTTGACAAGAATGTCTGAGGAACAGTGGGGAGGGGGGAGAAAATAAACATGGGGAAATAGTTTTACTTTGTGTAATGACCCATCCATTCCCAGTCTTTATTCAAGCCTAAGTTAATTGTATCCAGTTTGCAAATTAATTCCAATTCAGCAGTCTCTCGTTGGAGTCTGTTTTTGAACAGTTCTTTTTTGTTGAAGAATTGCGACTTTTAGGTCTGTAACTGAGTGACCAAAGAGATTGAAGTGTCCTCCGACTGATTTTTGAATGTTATAATTTTTGATGTCTGATTTGTATCCATTTATTCTTTTACGTAGAGACTATCCAGTTTGGCCAATGTACATGGCAGAGGGGCATTGCTGGCACATGATGGCATATATCACATTGGTAAATGTGTAGCTGAACGAGCCTCTGATGGTGTGGCTGATGTGATTAGGCTCTATGATGGTGTCCCCTGAATAGATATGTGGACACAGTTGGCAATGGGCTTTGTTGCAAGGATAGGTTCCTGGGTTAGTGTTTTTGTTGTGTGGTGTGTGGTTGCTGGTGAGTATTTGCTTCAGGTTGGGGGGCTGTCTGTAAGCGAGGACTGGCCTGTCTCCCAAGATCTGTGAGAGTGATGGGTCGTCTTTCAGGATAGGTTGTAGATCCTTGTACAGAGGAAGTATTTCAATAGATTTAATTTCATTTCAAGAGGATTTCAAGAGCCAGCACTGTGTAGCCTTTTATCAAGGGTTACCTTATCATAAGCATAAAGCTTCTTTTTTTAATATATCTTTTGAGTTTTTTCAAAGCAACCAATTTCCTTTGGAAATGCTTCCATTACAGCATATGCCATGCCCTGTGAGAAAGGGTTTAATCCATGCTGCTGCTGCTGCCTATCGTGTCAAGAAAGAGCAATGCAAATATTCATGCTATTCAGAAACAGGAGCTACAGTGCAGAGAATGGCTTCCTGGTTGCATAGTAACTATCCAAACCTAACTGCATTTGCACGCACACATCCCCAAAACCTTCTAATAATTTTTGGTATCATATTTCAAAGATTGATTAGGCAGTCTTTCATAACTGCCTGAATGGTTCTATTAATTTGTCACTGTTCTCAGTTCCTTTAAGGTACCTTAGGTTTGGGTTTATATTAACCTGAGATCCTTTTTCATACTGCTCCATGTTAATGGAGTTCAGTTTAACATTCAAGGGCTGTTTTGCCCACCTCTTTGCTGCGGCCTTAAAATTTGACCATGAGAATGTTCTCCATTAAAAAGTCAACATTGCCAATGGAAATTACATCGTTCATGCAGAGCCAGACTGTACCCCTACGTGTAGGGAGAAGGAAATCCCATGAGGTCCCCTCACAGAGCACTTTCCTCTTCATCTTTTGGGGTTGTCCCCTGCAGAAAAAAGCAAAGGCCTGGGCCACAAATCTCTGTGCAATGTCACTGTACCTCCACAACTTCAGACCCAGATCCCCACAGCGTAGCTCAGCTGGAGCCATTCAGTCTCAGACATCCTTGACTGCAGCTGCCCAAGACCCCCTTTCAAAAGGGGGACCCCTACCACAGAGGGGAAAGCAAAGCGGACCTTTGACTGTATTACACTTTGAGGGCAATTCTCCGTTGCGAGCATAGAGGGTAAGCCATGCACATCGCCTTGGCTCCATCTCTGACCCACCCCTTCTCTCTTGAGTACCTGCTTCAGTTTCCTACCCCATGTAGATCCGGGGGTCCAGTCGAAGGAGGGGTTTCTGCTTTTTATATGTGGTGGGTGGGACATGCACTGAAAGGACCCTTTGAAGGTGAATCACAAGAGGACTATTTGGAGCACATTTATTTCCAACCTAAACACAGGAGAAGATTGTGGCAATCCCAGATACCTCTGTACAGTGACCATGGGCTAATGCTGCCTTTCTAATTGCAGCTCCTGTACCACTGCAGGGTGGGGACTGATATATTTTTTTCATCTGGAAAGTGCTACTCCTAACGTAGTGCTTCAAGAAAAACGATGCCCTTGTTTTAGCAAGTTCCCTACGCACTACTTGCCAGAGGTAGATTTGAGACAAGCATCAGATCATAGGGCTTTGTGCCAGTATGCATAAGAACACAAGGGCACTCCATCCAGCGGGTCCCTGGTAAACACGTATGCCTTGTGCCATTAGTAAAATTCTTCACTGTACCAGTCTAACACGGCAGTGATATTAAGCACAGACTTCCTGTTTTGTGGCATTTCTCACATTCCTAGCTTTTTTGGGAAAAAGGACCCTACCATATTATGTTTCAAAACATGACGCTAGAAGTCACTGCATGTTCAGTTTGCCGTACTGTAGCTGTGCAGAGTTTAGCTAAGCTCTGCAATGACTTCCTGTAATTGGAGCTAAGTGAAGCAATTTTCAAGAAAAGCGAAACTGATGATGAATTTGGGCTTTTTGCCCAGTGTATAAAAAGGCAACATAAAAAAAAAAACAGGTTCTGTGTAGCTTACTTTCATCAGTGAAACTAAACAAACCAAGCAAAAACAAACCTCTAAATGTTCCTGAAGGACATAGTGCAACGTGTGTTTGCTGCAGTAAATCCTGATGAGCTGGATTAAATAATCACGCCAAGACAGGAACTGTCCAATTTGAAAAGAGGTGCTTGCTTTCACCTGTGAACCAAAAGAAACAGAACAGAAATACAGAGGATATGATGTAAAGAGATGAACAGACTAAAATTAGCTACCATGCTTACTTGTTCTGAAGTGTTTTTAAGTTCTTTTCTTTGTTTTGTTGAGAAGCCAACAGGGCACTGGGTGGTACGGAATTAGCACAGGGTAGAGGTGGGCAGCTATTATAAATCTAGAGATTCTCTCTGCTTCTGGTTTTGGGGACATCTTCCAAAATGCAGTTCTGTAAAAACTGGGAAACCAAGCATCAGCTAAACCTCAGGACTTAAAAGTTTCCTTTGGGTCATTTCTGCTCACCAATGATCTGCGAATGGCATTTGAGGAGCTAACAAGGGGAAAGACTAACAGCCCAGGAAACTCTAACTGAGGTTTCAGAGTGGAGGCTGGCTCAGCTGAGATAATGAAGCCTTCAACAGCTCTTAGGGAGCTTGCACAGGAAGATCCTTATCATCCTGCTGCACAATGAGAGCACATGCCTGACTCTGGAGGGTCACATTTATATGTACTCACTAATAAAATCCGAAGAGCGAATACCCAATCACTGCCCACCCCAGGTTTTTTTCCCCTCAGCCTTCCAACATATTTTTGCTTTGTGAAGACTATGCCGATTCCTCCCTTCTTCCCTGCAGCAGCACTGGATGCCCTCCTCTCCTCCCACTGCTTCACTCCCTTTTCCTTTGAACACTAGGAAGAATGGAAAGGTGATATGTCTCATCACCTACTGTCCATTTTCAGTTGTCTTACAAGTGGGTGCTGCTCAAAATTTGCAAAATGTAAATGAAATGCATGAACCACAAGCAAAGCTTTTGTCAGAGGATGGGAAATTAATTCACTGTCTTTTGAGCCCCCTGGCAAGAAGCACATGAACAGAACAGTATGTAAGAGTTCAACTGAGCTGCAAACACAAAGCTGGATTATTTTCTCTACCGTGCCATTGTTGCTCTCAGCAGAGCTATTTATAGCGTGCACTGCAATTTCCCCATATACTTTGGATATTGCAACAGAAAATGGAAAAAACAAGTTTTATCATCAACATAGTTTAGTGTGATCTTCAATTCAGCATGAACCTTACAATAGAAAGGTTTTTTTCTAGGCAGAGGAATGAAGCAAAGCCAGGCACTTAGGAGGTGCGTCTGAAGGAAGGATTTTGCTGTTTATGGGGAACGGGTGTGTAAAGACCAACCTTCACTGTCCGTCATGATCCCGCTGTCTCCACCTACCCTTCCCACCCTCTAGAGGTCTAACTGAGACATAGACTGTAGATACATAACACGCAACGTGTAGGTTACTATTTCGCAGTACGACAGAGTTTCCCACGCTGTAGGCTGTGGTTCACTGTCCAGAGAGCACTTCCAGTCAGTCTGGAGAGAAAAGAAGGGTCACAGGCTGTTGGCCCTTCTCCTTGTTTCCACATGTCCAACTGAATTTTTTAAAATGCTTAATTACATTAAATAATTTATGAACATTACTTTCCATGCTGGTAATTGTTGTAGTTGCCACAGGGCTGTCATATGAATGTGAACGGGAGGGGGAAAGGGTCCACTTGACAGAAATAAGGGGAGAGAAGGTCCACAAGTCAATCTCACCGTTAATATGTGATCCACCCCAGCAATAAGGGCCAGATTAAGTCAATAGGTGTCTTTCTATTAACTCAAATAGGAATTGTATCAGGCCCTAAGTGATGAGGAACAGTTCAATTAGAGAGTAAAAGAGTTCTTTAGGGCTATGTGTAATAATTGTACGATCAGTTCCAAGGTCACTAAAGAATCTATTGCAATTGACATTAGTCCCAAGTTTACAGGTAGAAACAACAAAATTTAATGTACATTTTCTTCAAATGAATGTAAATTTACTACATGGCTGTGAATTAGTGGTTGGCCTAGAGAGTTTAAAGGATGTTTTCTGATTGTTTTCTTGCCCTTGAGTAAAATTTCAGTTAGTGTGAGATTTAGTAATGAGGTTTAGTGATGAGGTTACAGCCTTATTGCAAGGTAGGACTATTAAGAAAAAAAAAAAACATCCCAGAGTCAAACAGGATGTGGTAGGAGTGAGAAAAAAGAAGAGGCGTTCTAGGTGGAAAAGGGTGGGAAATAAGACAGAAGAGAAGGACTGTGCTAGGAAAGAAGTAGTATTAGTCAAAAGGAAACTTCAAGAATAGGAATCCATTAAAAAACAAATACTTCGCTGCTAAGTAATTCAAAGGAAAATTTAAAATGAAGATTTCAAGACTACTGAAAAACTCTCAATAACTAGGATTGCACAAATCTGATTTACCCTGTGACTAAGGAAAAAAATGCGAGCTTTCTTCATTGTCTGTCGGTTGAGGAATGTGGATGATGTTAGGGGAGATTTTCAAAGGCACTAATAGGAATTAGGCATCCAACTCCTACTGACTTTTCCTGGGAGTTGGGTAGCGAACTATCCTTTAGGTCTTTGAAAATCTCCCTATTGTCTTTATTTGCCAGTATAAGCTCACATAACACAAAGCCAGAATTACAGTATATACGATTATATCATGGACTGTATGAAATCAATAGGTCATGTAAAATTTTCTTTAGATATGCAGAAGATATATAAAAAGGCTAACCTGCTGCAATCTGTCCACTACAAATGATCTGAAACGCACATAACATATTTTCAATAGGACGGCAACCGAGCTAAACCTGCAAGCATAATTTTTCAGATCCAGTTCTTGCAGGCATAAAAGCTCAGATTTGTGCAGGCAAACGGCAAATAATGCACATGCAAATAATGCAGTCAGCCATCAAACTACCCAGTTTCCATACATAAATCTAGTTGCACGTACAATTTACACCTGAAAATTTTTGAAGGTAAAAAACTATGGAAACGTGACTAGTGGGCAGTTAGAGAAGTGTTTTTGGAATTTGCAATATATTACACATGCATATGTAAGAATTTTACATGGGTATATTTAAGAAATTGTATTATCTTCTCAACTATTCATTTCTGAACATGTAAACTCTAAGGGTAAAATTCTGGCCCCACTGATGTCAATGAAAAAACTCTCATTGACTTCAGTGGGGGCAGGATTTCACCCTTAGGGTTTTTAACTAATACTCTCTAACTTGCAGACATAACACAGGCTTTTCCTCTATTAACATTAGTTAACCCATTTTATTATGAGAGAAAATTAAATTCATGCTTTTGCTAAAAGCATCATGGTTGCCAATGCCTGTTTTAAAATTATGCACAAGGTCCCCCTGACATTAACTGCTGATAGAAGCAGCAGAAATTTGCAGCATTCTTATTCAATATGATAGATCTTAACCCATTTGAAGTAGCTCTTTTTTTGTTAGAACAATATTCATGGTGGCCTCGTTGTGGTATAACGAGGCATGCAGGTGTGCACGGCACTTTTCCTTGCTTAGACCTTTTTAAACAACATAACAAAAAGTGCACACGCACACACACAAATTCATCCCAGCTGTCCTCTTTGACACGCCGCTGATTTTAGCGCTTCATCATTGTATCAAGGCTGGTGCTTTGAAGCAGAGCCTGAACAAAGTGTGCCACTTGGTAGTCATGGTAGCTGGTTTTTTTTTTAAAAATAAGCTTTTTCAAAGTGTATAAAAAGGTGATTTTTTTTTTTTAAGATGCATGTGCTCTATATGAGTTTATCCTCCACTCCATCACAGTTGGTTAACAAAAACATAGGACAAAAGCCCGAAAGCACAGTCCCTATCCCCCACCCCCAGCACGTGTAGTCTTTAAAACCCAGCTTCGTACTCACCATAGCTGGGCTCTGTCAGTCGTTCTGTGTTCACTGCTGGACAACCACCCCAGCCTTTCCTGCTGGGGTACAACCCTGCTCGTCCCAGCAGGAACTCTCACGGCCTCTCTGCTGAAAGCATCCTTGCCAGGGGAGCATCCCTCACTTTTCTGGGCCTTCTCATGATTCCTCTGTGACCCACTTCTCGGTAAGGAGACCTCAGCAAATAAGCTGCTCCACTGCTCACCCTTCCATCAGCCCTCTCTGGCCCTGGGCTCTGCCTTGCTGGTTTATTGCCAAAACGTATCTCCTGCCACTGCCACTGCTGCCTTCGGTCCTGGCTCTCTGGCCTGGAGATGTCAGCCAACAAACGTCTCTTGCTGCTCTCTTGCCTTTAGCCCTCTCCCAGGAACCACTTTCTCCCTCTGGGAGCTCTCATCTCCTGTTCTTCCTGACTGAACCAGTCTGCTCTGCCGCTCTGGGTCTCTTTCTCACCATGTCTCCCATACCCCCCCCCCCCCCCCCATGTGCAGTCCACCCTCTTAAATGGTGCAAACAAGGAGCCCCTGGACTGGAACAGGAGCACTGAGCCCAGTGGCATTTAGTGGGTCAGCTGCCCAGAGCACTATAAAAGGATGCTACAGCCCTGCCTTTACTGCTCAGTGAGTTTAAAGGGCAGCTGTACTAAAAGGTTGTCGTTTTCATGTTTGAAAAACTCAGTATGAGTTATAGGCCAAGCCAATTGTTTTTGAAAATAAAATAGTCGTTAGCCATCTGTAGTGTAACGTACACCCCGACCTCCTGGGTGCAGACAGATACTGCTGAACACATCAGCAGTACAGCCTGTGTCTACACTGGAAATGTCTAAGTCAGTGTCTGTTGCTGCTGGTTAACCTGAAGATGAGCAGCAGGGCATTCGCTGCAAGATCTTTTATCCCTCACATTAACTCTTCATAATGGCTGTCTGAGGGTGGGGAAGTGTTAGAATTGGATCCAGGTACCTTCGTTGTCACTAGGGAGAGCCAAGCACACCTGCAGTAAGTCCTGGAGGCCAAGAGAGATGGATGAAAAGGACTCAGGCAGCTACATGGAGAGAGGAGTCTCTTTTTAAATGTAAACTCCCCCTCTGACCACAAATTAACCTCTTAATCCTGACAACAGCTTCTCTTTCTCAGCTCCATTCACAGGACAGAGGCTGGAACCCTCTCTGAGTTGAAATGGGTGACCATGGCTGCTACACATAAAAGTTTCTCATTGAATCTACTCATTAAGTTTTTGTTGTTCTTGTTAAAACATGCTTTATTTTAATGAATTTTCAGTGAAATAGAGTGCACAGAAGCACCCACTCTAAATAGTCTGAATTTGTCATCACCATCAGGTAATCTTTGGAATTTTCAGTGCAGGCAGTTCTGGAGATCACATGTTTGGTAGGCTTTACCCTCAACTGAAGTGTAAAGCCAGGCATTATTGGTCTTCCCACAGAGCTTTACAAAATGTGACCGAGGGTCTATGCAGAAGAATTGCGAATATATTACAATTGTAAGCTCAGAAATTCACACTGTATTAATTGTAAGTTATATGCATTACAGTTTAAATTATAAATTGTAATTATGGGTCAGCCAAAACTTGAATTTCATGAACTATTTGAAATTTGCACATCAAATGAAGACATCTGGAAACAATTATGAACAATGTGACAGAATTTTGTAATTTGTTTGTGGATGGATTTTCAAATGGGAACAATGAAATTTATCAAATACATTATTTATTGTGAAATTTTCAGTCATCACTAAGAGCTAATGCAGTTAGATCACTTTTAAATTCAATGAAAAGTAAGAGAAAACCTGAGAAATGTATTTAAAATCTAGGGTGGGGGGGAGAATCACTGACATTTTTGTTTGAGCCCAGGGCACCATATGGTAATTTAGCCTTGTAGCAGCGGTGTAACATTTCTTACAAGTACACCCAAAATAATTTGCCCAGGATTAACCTTTGATTTAAGAGAGCAACCTGACAACACTCCCTCATCTTGTTTAATTGAAAAAGTAATTCTTTCAAATTTTAAAAACAAATTTCATTTACCCACAGAGACTAACACTGCTCATTTTTACCTTCTGTTTTTCTGTCCAGTAAGAACATTTGGGGCATGACTGGTGGAACAGCGTCCTGTATGAACCTCAAATGTGTATGCGTTTTGTCAAGTTGATTATCGCTTTGTTTTTTTATCTGAACAAGATACAGTCAACTTTAAAAATATGCAGCTATATCTTCTACAAATAGTCTGATGAGTCTTGTCTTGAACAGCTATAACAGGTTGTGATTTCAACAGCTGAGATGGGCTGTCATCTCATGTGGTATCTGGGAGAGGGAAAGTAATATGGGTAGTATGTACTTCCCCAGGTAAGATTCAGTGTGCAGAGCCACTCTACACTATTGCCATGACAAAAGGAAACAACCTCCTTTTCACTCTCCCCAGGCTCCTGCCATTTGGAGCCCAGTGGAAGAGAGAAATAGGACAAGAGGTTTCTCTCTTTCCATTCTCCCTCAAGCATGCAGCCACTTGGAAAAGAGAGCTTCATAGCAACAATAGGCAGTTTTTCATAAGGGCCAGAAAACAGCCTTGCAGCATGCAAGCAGTACAGAGCAGCTGCCCTAGGGAGCTCCAGAGAAGAAAGGGCCTTGGAGCAAGAGCTAGCAGCAGAAATAACCAGCGACATTAATTCAGCTAAATAAACCAACTGAATCACAATGTCGAATGATCCCTAGCCCTTACACAGGTGAATGGAGGGAGCATGGAAGGATTGGTTATTCAAATATCTTTTCAAATACTTTACAGTGCTTGACTGTAAATATTCCAAATTTGAGCTGTGTGGCTTGCTTGTGACTGATGAAACGGGGAACAGAAACAATGGCACATGATCTAAGAAGATTAGCATGCATGCACTATTGGCACTCACAGGTGTGACTATCATTTTGCTTGTTAACTGGAGTCAAACCCAGGACCCCCAAAGTTATGAGCATAAGCCTCTAGCCCGAGCTACAGGGCTGAATCGCCACAGTGGTAACTGTAGCAGACTCAGTTTCTATGGATCAGACACAACCGGGAATGCAGCAAGGCATACACTGAACAGTGGGTTACACATGCTTGCTTAAACTTTAATGTCTGCAATTCTTGTGCCTGGAACTTTGAAATTCATTTTCTGCCAGTAAAACTCAAATTTCCAGGGAACGCAAACACAAAGAGAGGCACGAGCACAGTTCTATTTACTGGCCCAGGTCTACTTTGTTGGCCCTATTATTCTGACATAGTACCCATGGAAACTGCTATTAAAAGAAAACTGCAGTAAATCAAAAACTTTTTTTGTTCCTGATCCCACCAACAAGAGTTTAACAACTCAATTCTCCTTCAGCAGAGGGTTTATTTTAAAATAAGCATCCTAAAACTGTAAGTTTGGAGTGTCATTCCCTTATTTTCAAAGTGCTTTAATCAAGTCATTGTAAGTATTGTGTGACCTAGGGAAGGAGAGAATCTCTAAAACCAGTCAGCGTGGTTTTCCAGATTGTACCCTTTGTTGTTCTTTCACAACAGTAATCTGCCCAAAGTAGGCTGTACTGGTGCAAATTGGATGGGTCTTGTACTGAATGTTGCCACAACAAAACACACAATGAAGAGATAGACGATGGTATATAATTCCCCCTTCACTCCCAGTTATTACAAAGGCACACCAGACCCAAAAATCAGCATGACCAGCCAGTCTCAGGGAATCCAGCAACTTTTACAGGCAGAAAAACGTGCCAAAGACAAACTAGAAGAAGCCAAAAAGAGTAAGTATCTGGCCTGCGTTTATTGTATTTTCCCACTGAATACTCATTAGATAAAAACCACAGTATTTATTTTTAAATGTTGGGTTATTTTTCCTGGCCAGTGCAACTGAGCTGCCCTGAAAGGTATTGCCATTTGCTGCTGGTTTAGCTCAGATGCAAATTACTATCCCCCAGAGCAAATGGGAAGCAGACAGGGTACTGTACCTGTCAACGCCACTATCTAGCCCTAAATGAAGTCAAAGTGAGTTTTGCAAGAGTTAGGGATACAAAGTTAGGCCCTTAGTTATGATAACTTAAAGCTTGTGGCTGCTTACTTTTGATTTGGAGGAACTTTAAAAAAAAATTAGTCAGCCAAAAGGAATATTTCCAAATCAGAAATCTGGATAATTGATAAGCATAATTATATACATGTACTTAAACTGTGCCCATACTTAATCAGGACCTGAGATGCCAGGTGCACTTACTCTGCTGTGCATGAACATACATTCCTACTGTCATCACCTCAACCACTGCCACACCACATGGGATACTCGCAGAGCCTTTTTAGCTTAAAACACCTTCCAAACCCCTTGGAGCCACAAACTGACATCAGAATGCTAAATGCTTCTGACAGTGCTGAGGCACTGGGATGAGAGTTAGAGTCCAGAAATAGAGAAACCCAGCTATTGTTTTGTCAAAGTTACAAAACATATTTATTGATCAAGTACCTGCTCCATCTATATTATTTTTAAGCAAATTATGTTTGTCTCCTCTTTAAGAATTATTGGTGATGAGGAAACAACTAGAACCTGTCCCTGTCATGTACTATTTTATTATTTAGTATCAGAAACAGGGCAAAAGGTAAGACCTTTCTCTAAAAAGGAGAGATTTGAAGTACCAGATTCACTCACAATCTAAAGAACTGGGACAGATTTTTGTCTGTATGCTAAATATTGCAATCTGTGCCTATTAGTGTAAATGACAAAACTCTAAATGACTTAAGAGCAAGTAAGGTCAGGCCTTAGCAAGATTCCCATTTGGGATTTCTAAGATCTAGTTTACAGAAAGTTTGTGTACCGGTATGGTCATTTTGGTTAGGGGGATGCTTTTTTTATTGTAATAATTATAGTGGGACTGGTGCTTAAAACAGGCATATTGTATTCTCCTTGCCTCACAGGAATAGCTATAGTAGTGTAGGTATAGTCTACAGTAGAAAAGGTTGCTCTATGGGTGTAGCAATACCACAAAAACTTCCTAGTATAGACAGTTTTTACCAGCAAAAATATGCTTTTGGCAACATAGTTTAGAGCAGGTCCTCAAACAAAATAAGGTACCCCAGCAATTGGATTTTTATGCCAACATAGCTGCGTCTACACTAGGGCTTTTGTTGGCATAACAGTGGTCTATCGATGGTATTTTCAGAATTCTTCTATGAACCATAATTTAAAGCATTATAGTTTTTTATTCACTGTTTGAATGTCCGTGTTTCACAGCAGTAATTTAACACAGACCAGATATACTAGTTTAAATCCAGAATAATTTCAACAACTTCAAAAGAATCACTCTGGATTTAGACCTATGTAAATGACAGCAGAATTTGACTCACGATTGGAAATAAATAAAATAGAATGTAAACAAAAAAAACAAATATTTCTGAAACAGTCATTTAAAAATACTAATGTATCTGTTATAATTATCACTTAACAGGTAACCTGTGCACATAGTAATTTGTAAAGCAAGTCAAGCATATTCTGTTTCAATTCAGAAAACACCAACTCTGAGCCAATTTGTACCAGTTAACATCAGAAGATCCTGCTCACAGGTTGGCAATCAGCAAATCTCAGTTGCAAAGCAAAACAGTGAACTTGTCCTACCTGTTCTAATGCAACCCTTTCTATGTTAACTGTAAATATGACCTACATTGAAAAACAGCTGTTGTGCAACTTCTCCAGTGGATTTTGCAAAGGGGATAAACAAATGTCCTCTGGAGCCTAGAATGAGACTACCAACTCATTTCATACATTGCAGAAACAACCTTTGAACCCAAATCTCCCTTTAAAATTCTGCCACCTTGCCTCCCCTATTTTCATTAATAATTACCCAGCTCTCAAAAATAAACATGCATTGTCAGAGCAGGGATGTCAGTCCACCAAGGCTCCTTTTGGACAAAACAAGAGAGAAAAGAAACACTAATAGAAATATGTTTTTAAAAACAAATGATGTATCTGGCCTTTTCTTGGTTAATATCTGGTATATAATGTAATATAAAAACTGCATATACCGATCCACTAACCTATATTATATTTGTATAAAGTGCGGCATATCCTCCTCAAAATGAGTATTCCAAATACCTACATAACAGACAATTTAATGTGGTCTTGAAACTAAAATGTTCTAATTTTTTTTAAGAATGCCATTTTAGTGCTTGGCAAATTACCATCATGTCATCCATATGTAGACACTTACCAGAGAATCCTCAATTATGTATTTGAAATTCCAAAGCATATTTGAGCAAGGCAGCTTTAGTTTAATGGAAAGTGATACATACATTTTTTTTTTGACTAAAGTAAAATGTGGCATTTGCAGAAATGACCAATTTACCATGATTTAGTTTTTATGCATGACTTCACAAACCTGCAGCAGTCCTAAAAATCTCACCAATACTTTACTAATCAAGTCTAGTATATTACTATTAAAGAACTACTGCTCCAAGAGTACATTTTATTCCTGGCACCTTAGAGACTAACCAATTTATTTGAGCATAAGCTTTCGTGAGCTACAGCTCACTTCATCGGATGAAGTGAGCTGTAGCTCACGAAAGCTTATGCTCAAATAAATTGGTTAGTCTCTAAGGTGCCACAAGCACTCCTTTTCTTTTTGCGAATACAGACTAACACAGCTGTTACTCTGAAACCTGTCATTTTTATTCCTGGCGCTATTTAACAATACTTTCCAGCTGAATAGAGGAGATGAAGACTAATAAAGGGCTACCGAATCACAAAAGGTGAAACTGCAGCCTGGCCAGCATGATGGCAGTGTAGAGGGGTAAGAGAGCCCTCCCCTCACTCTCCCAGCACCACCTTGCAGGGGTTCGGAGCATCACAGAGATTCAGAGTTCAGCAGAACTGCTGTGTCCTTTCCCGTACAGGTGGGGAGAGGGGATGGGGAGCAGGCAGAGCCAGTGCTGTTCTGCTGCCTGTGCTCCCCTCCCCCAATAAATGGGCCTTTTCAATGAAATTCTCTTGGTGGAAGATCTGATTATTGTTGCTGAAGTTGGTGGCCATGGTTTTTGGTCAAAACTCGAAGTCAGCATAATTATACGTTTACACACACACACACACACACACACACACACACACACACCCTCCATGTCAAATTTATTTATTGATTATTTTTGCCCCTCCCAAAATGAATATAGCAATCTCTCTTTGTCATCAGAATGGCCTTCCTGCCTTCAGATATTTCTAGCAGACGCTTCTCAATAGCCTTGGCTGAATTTCAGTTTTGTGCCACCACCAAACATGTAGTACCAGATCCACTGACTTGAGCAGAGCTATACTGATTTACACAGGCCGAGAATCTGACCCAGAAAGTCATCTGTATCCCTGAACAACAGGCCTAACTTTGAAAAGCAAGACTTGTTGTGCAGATAGGGTAGCAGACAAGAGGTTAGCGTTAGACAAACTGATTCATTAATTTTGGCGTGCCTCTAGTAAAACAGCAGGTTTAGATATATTAATACTTAATTTAATCAGGTGCAGCAGTCTATGCCCTATTACAGACATAGGCAGCAATGTCCACTAGCAGCAATTCACCCGTAGCTCTTCCAAAACAAAGTCACTGGTGTGCCATGACCAATGGTATCATGGAGAAACTAAATGGCTGCCACTGTTAAGTGACAACCAGTGTGTGGCAGCAGATATGGTATATCTTACTTACTAGAACACAGTAAAAAAATTTCTGTTTTTTTTTCTTCATCAGATTAATTACCAAAACCAGAGAAATCCAATTTTGTAATGTGTCTTAGTTTATTTAATATGGGGTCAGGAGGGATTGTTCATGACCAAATGGGTAACAAATGTACGAGAGATGGGACCCAGCTGGAATCCCAAATATGAAACTCCCCCAGACTTAAGCGTAGCTTAGTTAGTTCTCGAGAACCAAACCCAGATTGTGGATGATGTACATCAGCACAGCTCCCATCAAAGTCAATTGGAGCTCCACGGGTTTACATCTGCTGAGAATCTGGCACCCTCATTTAATTATTAAGGGGTAGCGCTGTAAAGCTTTAACTGGAAACCCAGATCTGAAGACCTTCAAATTTAGAGGGGTTGTATTTCAAAATAAAGACCCAACCCCAGCTCCAAATTCTGTTGCTTAGGCCAATCTCAGGTATTTACATGAGTCATTCAATCTATGCTTACTGCTTCTGGATATTTGGAGCAGTAACAGAACCTGATGTAGCAAGGTCTGATTCAAGAAATAGAACCTGTGGAAACGAATATACTTTAATCTTAAATGGGTAAAAAAATGTCCATCCTCTGCCCTTCTCTACAAACTCTTAGCGATCTCCAGTGACATGTGGACTCTGACAAATCTAATTAAGTAAACATAAAAACATTCCACAAGATGGGCTGATGTTCAGTAAATCCACCAGGTTCTACACTGTGTATTGCTCCTTCTGTATAAAGGCTTTATATAATCATACCTGATCCCTCCCTGAATCCCACAATAAGCACATTCAGTGAGTCAAGTAGCCCATAAATCAATACGAGGCTTTTAGGAATTTACTGCTTCTAAATCTATTCACTGAAATGCTGGTAGTGACTTGGGACTGGCCTGCTCACTGAGCAGATAATTTACCCCTGAATCAGTCATTTTTACTTAGAATTTTCTTGAGTTACAGACCCAGTAAAAGCACTTTTTCTGGCAAACTTCAGATTCATTTTTGAGCTATGCCTAGGAGAGTTATATTACTGTATGTTACATCTGATATGGCTTCATATGTACAAAACAACTGAAACCAATCTACAGCAGCATGATGTACTACAGAAGAAATGAACAATTGCCTCAATCTGATGCTGTTGTCTGAACTAAATCATGTACCAAAAGTGGATAGTTAGGGCCTGAAAGTGTTCTTACTTACACCAGTTTTACAACAGGTTTCAGAGTAACAGCCGTGTTAGTCTGTATTAGCAAAAAGAAAAGGAGTACTTGTGGCACCTTAGAGACTAACCAATTTATTTGAGCATAAGCTTTCGTGAGCTACAGTATGCATCCGATGAAGTGAGCTGTAGCTCACGAAAGCTTATTCTCAAATAAATTGGTTAGTCTCTAAGGTGCCACAAGTACTCCTTTTCAGTTTTACAACACTGATTTCAGTAGAGTTATTCCTGATTTACACTGGTGCAACTGACATCAGAATCAGGCCTTCAGTGTCTAGCAGACTCTGAGAAATGGCATTTGAGGACTACATACAGGGGAATTTTAGTAGGATAGATTCAAAATGTGACATCTCTTGGCAAGTTTCACTGTAAGAGCAGATTAAAGCTGATCAAAATGCTTAATAATGTATAAAGGCCTGGCATATTTAAGGATAGTGTGGGAGGGGTTGTGGAATTGGCTGGTTTTATATTAGAAATATAAGGAACATCAACTCTTATTTCTCCGCTTTTGCTGAAGAACTTATCTGGGGGTTTCAGAAAAGGATTTTTTTTTTTAACTCTCACACTTTAAATGAAGGGGGGTGCATGTGATGAGCCTTTTGCTCCAAAGCATTAATAAGTGTAAAGTTGTGAATAGGTGTTAACCAAAAAAGAAGATCTTTTAAATAGACTAAGACTTGCTTTCTTAAATGCCCAACGTTCACTCTCATGGCTCTTGGGTGTGTATGAACAAATGATTTTTTGGATCACTGACTGAAACAAAAATTGAAAATAAATTGGTTCAAGTCAACCCAAAACAAATATTTCTGGCAAACTGAAAAAGTAAAAAAATATCATTTTTGCTCAGCCTGAAACAAAATACTTAATTTGAGTGGCTTTTACCTATTTTAAATAAAGCTGAAGTAAAATTTCAAATAAAAATCTAAACTTTTGTTTTGAAAACATCAGCATGAAATGTTTAAATTTTTAGAATTTTTTTTGACCAAAACAATCCAGCAAATTTTATGCAAATTCACAAAATGTTTTGGTTGACCAGAATCTACAATTTTTGGCCAAAAAAAAAAAAAAATAAGTTTCATCTGAAAAATGTCATTGTTCTCTGCTTGTGATATTATCATTTCATTCATTTATACGTCATCATAGAGTCTTCCAGGCATGAGAAGACCTAACAAAAAAACACAAAAATGACAAACCCATTTCTTTTTCCCCCTTGTGGATCAGTTTTAAATCTAGCATTTTATAGCTCCCTCCAGGAGTGCTGGAACAATTTTTATAGTAGGGGTGCTGAGAACCATTGAACCAAACTGTAAACCTTGTATAAATAGAAACCACTTCAAGCCAGGGGCTACGGCAGCACCACCAGCACCCCTAGTTCCAGCAACTATGGTTCCCTCAGCTGACAAGTGCTGGTTTCCCAGACAGCAGTTTGTGGAGAATTTGTAGGATCCTGTAGGGATTAGGGGAATTTTGACAAAATCCTATGAAACAAATACACATATAGATATCAAATTCCAACAGTTATCACAAATTCACCACTTGTTTCATGTTCCAATTCCATAAGCAACATGTTTCTATTAATTCTTTCTCTCTCCTCCTACACAGAGCATCCTGTCAGATCCAGGAGTTACATATATCATATCCAACACTGCACTGATTTTACACGCTGTGAGTACTCATTGACATCAGTGTGACTGTTCACAGTGTGTAAAGTTAAGCATGTACATAAGTCATTTCAGAATCAGGGCCTTAGACTTTATTACAGCGTAAGGGTCACTTAGCATAATACAGTAAAAGCTGGGTTATCCGACACTTTATCAACCAGAAAGCGCTATTAACTGACATTTCTGATATCTCCCATCTAGTAACCGGGACTAGTATACTGCCCAGGAGGTTATGCAATTGTACATTCTGCACTCTACTTTCACGCAAAAGAGGCAGAAGACAAGTAAGCAAGCTGACATCAGGGATTTATTCAAAACAGCAGCTTCCAGGGTGTGTCATAGGGTCATTACAGATTCAGCCCAATCTCCTACACCTTCTACATCTACAGTGATAATTGATGTTGATAATGATGACCCTGATGCACTGCAAGATCCTGAAGTGTCTTCTGAATCATCAAAGATTAAATTATATTCAGTATAGTTTTAATGTTAAGTGTATTTTTAGTGATCTGGGTGTATGCCATGCGCTTCCCATAGTGATATATAGTTTCATAAGATAACCTACTGTATAGAAAACTTTACCTGTATAAACCTAAGTGCTTCAAGAAACCAACCACTCTGCAGTGCAGTACTGGATTGATGAGTCCCTGTATACTATTTTATTCTTGATTCATTTTATTGTATTCTAATTCTTTGAAAATTGGTATTCCATTGGTAAGTATAACTCTTAGCTAACCGCACACTCCTGTCCCCCCCCCCCCCGCCCCATTCCTAACATGCCGGATAACAAAGATTTTTCTGTAATAAATAAATAAATTAATTAATATTGATTTTGCCATCACTTTCATGTTTCCACACATTAGAAAACAAAAGCTGCTTTGATGTCCTCTGTGTCTTAATCACCCACCTGTGCATTTTACAAGTGTTTGGATGAAAGGGGGGTGGGCAATAAAATGTAAATGTTGCAACTTAGCTTGTTAGTGGCTGAGCTGTATCTTCAGAGTGCCTTGGAAATTTGCCAGCATTAAATAGAATCCAGTTGGTGTGGACTGAAGGGTTCCTGGCAGTGAATCAATACAGCAAATCTTATAGAATAATGTCTCTTCCAATCAGTGACAACTCAAACCTGTTCTCTGATTGCTACTGTTGCCAATTCAGCAAAGATAAGCATTTTATTTGAACATGAAGCAGTGATAAGAAATGGTCATTTATGTTGTGGTAAAGAAAATCAGTTGAAAATGCCATATGCTCTATTGTTGACAACCCTACCCATTTTTTATGATTGTTGTGTACTTGTAGACAAGAAGGGCCTGATACCATAGGTTGGGCGCTTTCGTGACTTAGGACCACAAGTTCTATTGGCTTTCAGTGGAACCTGTGTTCCCTAAATCATTTAGGCACTCCTGAAAATCTTACTAGTAATCTGCACGCAATCAAAACTCTCAAGTACTTTACTGGGGATTCAGCACATGGAATACTATGCTGTGTAGAATAAGTACTGTGTGGAGACAACCATCTCTTCAGGCACAATGCTAATTTCAAAGTAACCCTATGTTTCCTCTCTCTGTCCAGGAAAGGGAAAGAGACTGAAGCAAGCCAAAGAAGAAGCCATAGCAGAGATAGACCACTACAGGTTACAGAGGGAGAGGGAATTCAGGCACAAACAATCTAATGTAAGTAAGAAGCTTACATACATATTTCACATGTCCATGGAAGTCAATAGAGAAGGGGAGGACATGATTCAATAAGCATTGTATTAGGTCCTTACTGTAGATCCTTTATATACGGTACACTATCAGCTGTCCAACAATTCATAATGAATTTACTTATTCACTGAAAATATTAGCAATGGGGCTGGACTTCAAAGTCCGGCTCTTTTCACAAACTTCAGGGACTTTTGGATCTGGGGCTTTGGATCTCAACCTTACTAAAATTCAGGACTGTTCAGATGCTGGGGATCATTCAGGCCCGTCTCTTGGGAAATATATATAATGCACATATTTTTTTAAAAGTACCTTCAGTTTCTCTTTTTTAATGCCAGGCAGATTTTCTGTTAACATCAGAGCAGAAGCTGGAGTAAGGTACAATTCTGGTTGCTAACTAATATACAAAGAGTTGAGCTGCAGTGACTCAAAGCTTATCTATGTCAACGGTTATCTTTCCACTGACTTCAGAAGGCTTTGGGTCAGGCCCTATGAAAAGCTATTGCGTTTATTCATTTATAGTGTCGGACAAAATTTTACAGGCAAAACGTTTTTTCAGTGAAAAATGTAGATTCGGCAACACCACAACGTTTTACAAGTTTGTGTTTATGTCATCAAAGTTTGGTTGCAAAAAAACCAAAACAAGAAACAGAATTCTGATCAGATGTGAACATTTTGTTTTGGAAAATTTTTGGTTTGAAATGACTTTTCATTGCAAAATTTCCTTAATTTGTTTATTTACATAAAAATCCAAAATGATCTTTCTTTCAACTTTTTGATTCACCAAAAAGTTGAAAAATATTCATTTTTGGTCCAAGCCAAACAATTTTTTTTTACTTTTTTAAACTGTCCGTGAAATGCAAAAATCTATTATTTATCTAGTTCTAATCATTTAATGTTAGCTTCCAACTATGCACACAGCAACATCTGTTCAAAACTGATTATTTTTTCCATGACATTTTTCAGAGTAAAATAGTAATCTGGCTGGCATTTTTGCACCTGAATTTCTGAATTTTAGTAAATTTTAGATATTCCATCATTTTTCAATTTTCTTTGCTGTTTTCATGAAGGGGTATCACAAACTATTCTCTTTGCTTTACTGGACTTCCTTTTTGTCTGATTCCGTGTAAAGCTACAACAGCTGAATGGGGTGGGGAGGAGAAGAGGAAGTCAAATTTATCAGCTTGTCACTTCAGCCAGAGTGTCATCTCCAAGAGATAATCTCACAGTAAAGCAGGCAGACTTGTCCTGTACATACTATTTCAGATTTTTACTGACAATTGAAAAAAAGGTAAAATATCTTTCAGATGTGTTCACCTTTACATTCAAGCCAGAAAGAGAGAAACTGTCGTCTGATGTCTGAAACAGCAAAGGAGACAGAAATTTCTCTGTGCCTTACTTTGAGCAAAGGAGAAAGAAATTTCTCTGTGCATTATTTTGAGCACAATCTTCTCATTACACCCACAATTACCACATTCAGCTAACATTGTAGATTGTGGATTGAAGCAGTTTACACAAGACGACAAGAGCACATACAGCTCTTCCAATGCCAGCATGTTGTAAACTATCATTACAACCCTCCTTCACTTTCCCTGACCCCTTTATGTCGGACATTTGTCTGTCCCAGAAGAATGACAACATTATTAACCCAAGCCTGGAGGGCAGTAAGGAGGGCAGTGCCAGAGCACTGGTCCCTAACTAGTTCGTGTGCTGGCTCATGTGTTCCTATGAAAACATTTATAATTCCACAGTTATTACAGCCACATTTAAAGTTCCCCATTGTACTTAGCATCTTGACTGTGGCTCATTAGAGACATGTTGGACTAAATTCTGTGCGGACTCATACCCCAGCCACAACATATCAGACCATAATAAACAATAACAATAAACAACAATTGGTGTTGAATAAGAGTGATAATTGCTAATATCCACTTTAGCATGGTGCAAAATTTGAGCACAGATCTGGATCCAAAATTTGCCAAACGGCCCTATCTTTATAACAGACTAAATCAACTCTCTCCCCAGGATTCTAACTTTGGGGTGTACAAAATCCCTTTCTGAATGTTGAGAGTCTCTCTCATAGTGAAATAACACTATGGCCCTTCCACATGAGGATCTCCAAGAGCTCGATAAACATGAATGAATTAAGCCTAAGAAATGGGGTGTTAATAAGTGCATAATTTACCTGGTTAATTTAAACTACAATGAACGGGTTACACAACATCCTTAAGGTATGGCACCTACCTATGGAGATACAATGCCTGATGCTGATCTCATTCATACCAGATGTAAGATTAGGAGCAGCACTATGGAAGTCATTGGTCTGACACTGCGGTAAAATCCTCAAAGTCAAAACAGATCATAACTTAAATACAACATCAAATGAAGTTCAATAATATGAAGGGTTTGGAACTCAGTAGTAGAAAACAAGAACATGAAAAAATCCAGGCAGAAATTCAATCATTAATTAAATTACAATACTGTATGTTTTTCCTATGGTGTGAATTAAGGGGGAAGGGTCCCTGGTGTGGAGGAGGCTCCACCCAAGTGCATAGTAACACTCTTGAGCATTTTCCATGGGGTTGATTTGGAGACAACATCTAGCTACCCTGAATCTGCATAAAGTTCTCTCTATGGAGATGGCTCGCTATGTGGAAGGAGTCAGATCTTTCCCAAGTAAAGGCCCTCAGGGTTTGGCCCAAAGTTAAGATACATATAATGCTAATTATTATCCTCAGAAAAATAATTATTACAGATAATAATAATCCCTTCCCAGCATTTAAAATTGTTTGTTTCCTTTTGTTTCTCTCAAACTAGCAAAAGTTTTAATTCTATATTATAGACCAATTGTTTAGTAGATGCTACTTAGAAAATGAATATCATTTCAATGGAAATCCTTCTAAAGGATAATCTTTATTCATTCACTTTGTCATCTTTGAAGGCCAAAACTGGGCTACAGTCACAAGGAAAATGAATTTGGTGATATTAGGTGAGCAGCAAGAGACCACTGATTTGGTCGACTTCATGTACCCTCTCTACACACACATAACATGCATCATTTGAAAGCTTATTATGTCTACTTTAAGATGAAGTATGTTGTGGACCTGTCAAGTGGTGCTGTTACCATAGAAATGAGAACAAACAATGACACTATCAACACGTTAAAATGACCACTTTGAAATATTTGCATTAGTTTCTGGTAGTTTAATGACTCTCTGTACTATTTCAAGCCATGAAATCGGATTTTTTTTTGTGACCTCAAATCATCACAATAGCAATCTAAAGGGTAAAACAAAATGTAATAATAAATTTCTTAAGAGCACTCAGAGCCTCAAATGCAAAAAAATCACAAGCCATGTAGAACACAGCTGAATTGCTTACCTGCAGCATTTGATTTGCAGTACAAGCTGCATACACATCAGAATCAACAAGAAGCTCTAGCAATCCTGCATCTCCCCAGAATTTCCCAATACATGCTATAAAACAGCACAGGGTACAAATCATATTGGTACCAAGTTCATTTGAGAGAGTCCATTTCACTTGCTGAGCAACAGCAGACAGCTGCTGATTCTTGGTGTCAACGACATGCTGCTGTCCTACAGTGGCTGACATTTCAGCACTGTGGGACAGACTCTGGCGCTCGCAGCTGTCTTGTATCCACAATAGGTGCATATGCAACTACTGTGTAGGTGCTTTTCTTTGTTGCAAGCTATCAATATCATTTGGTATTGGCAGGACATCACGAGGTAGTAGTCTAAAAGACACCAGGAGAAATCTTGGACAGAGTTCATTGGTAGGATACCAAAGTTTATTTTCTCAAGTACTTTTTCATGGCAAGTCAGTTCTGGACGTGTTCTAGTTTTTCAAATGCTGCATACTGCTTCAGAGACTCTGATTACTCGGGGAGACTAAGTGACTTTTCTTTCCCATGGTTCAGTGAATTTCTCATGATGCTGGACTATCTGCAGTCTGTTCTTGAAATAGCACTCTAGCCACGGAATGGAAGGTATTCTTTCCATCAGTGATCTCTGTGTTGATGTCTATACTATCATCTCCGTCATGAATGAGATTTCCACCAGCACGAAGTGGTTCAATTCCGTCTGGAATGAGCACACCTCACTGGAGTCTTTCTGCTTCGGTTGTTGCCGCATTAGTCATGAATCACCTTAGCTCATCGTAATTGATGCAGAATCCCTGATGATGTTGTATGTCAGTTAAATTGCATCACCCAAACTCAGGTGTAGCTGTGTAGCAAAGCTTATGTGTAATGGTGTGATAATTTTGGATCTGTTAAATACTATGCACTGCACAACTGAGAAGCAACTCCTCTGACTGTCTTCTGAGGTATGACACTCATTGCTGTCTGAGTTATATGCCTCTTTATCTAGCAACCAAAGGACAAACTCCTGCACTAATTAGGGTACAAAAGCAGCTAAGCTCTGTAAGCTGCAATCACCTGGCATTGGATAATATGCGGAGGCTTTCATTTTGGCTATTTCAGACTGAAGGACTGAAGTAGCATTATGCAAAACCACTTGTTCATTTGAAAGCTGTTCATCAGGCTCACTCATCAGAAGAACATCTATAAAACATTTGGATGAGTTAAGTTCCTGCTTCAGATGACTAGCAGCTAATGTCATTGCACTGCAGAGAATGATGGTAGACTTGCCTTGTCCACATTGTGCATGGAATGAATTTGCAAAACCTCATTGTTGTTTCTAATCTTACCTGTAATTTGGGACTGGAATAGCTTGCAGCTTCTACATCCGAGAGAAGTAGAGCTTTATAGCTTTGTAGCAGCTTGGACAGGAGAAGAGCCTTCTTGTTTCACATAAGATCATTGTCTATCTCTTCAATCAGCTGATAAAATGCAGTGTCATAAGTGTAACTAGATGGTTTTGCTTTAAGATTTATTTTACATAAATAGGAAGAAAGGCATGTTGAGTGATACAGTGCATCCTTAGCAATCAAGTCTTCCACACGTAGTCTGTGCAACATGTCATCATCTCCTCTTTCAAGTGCTGTCTCCCTTACATTGGTTGCTCTCTAAAATGTTTCTAATTTACAACATTTCTTATTTTTCTTGTGTGTTTCTCTCAAGTAAACAATGCACCAGGATCAAACACTGGAGGATATGCTTGCTCTGGTGACTATGAAAGCATGTGAACATGATGCTCTGTGCTCAGATTCAGAGTCTGTTTTCTTTCCTGAGTTCAATACATCCCTGACATGTGCCAAATTTGACTTACTTGTGTTTTTCCAAAAGCAGCCCCGGTGATAGAATATTGGTGGCACATCACCTAAACTAGAAAACTCATCCAGTCGCCACCAATACAATTCATCTCTCCTGGCTGCCAGCACCACAGAATTCTGTGCAGCTCTGGTGGCTTCTGACAGTTTTGCGTTCTTTTGATTTTTTTGACAAACAACTCATTTTTCAATGTTTGTGGGGAGTCTTTTTCTCTTTAACGTAAGCTTTACGGGACTTGTATCCTCCACAACTTCATATATTTCCCTGTGAAGGTAAAATTCCCAAGGTATATTGTGAGCATTATCACAACCACTACCACCATTTTTCATTTTGTAGACGTATACAAATTTGTGCTAAATTAGATACAGTTTAGACCTATGGTACTATCAAAATTGCCATTTCCATTTAGTGAGCACTTGATTGAAGCCCAGCATGAAGCTGTGTATTGTCATCTCTAACATGAATCCTGATCTGTGCAAAATTAAATTTAAAAGCTAGATTCTAGAATATTTCAATGGCTTGTACTACATGCATAGGCAATTACAAATTAAAACCTCCTACCAGGCAAACTATTTGCTACATTGTATGTACAAAAGCTTATAAATGGAGGAATATTATATTAGGAATTCACATGCGTTTAAATCTACCCACTGTGCAGTATAAGCCATTGGCACATAATCTGCTACTACTGGTGCCCAACCTTCAGCAAGAGTCTGATCTGGTCAGCAAATTTCAATTGAAAATATAGGAAACTATAATCACTTGTGAGACCCTGACAATTCAGAATATGCAATGCAAAAACATTTCATGTAAGCATATTGCAATATGTTGACATTTGCCCTTTTTATCACATGCTAAACAGCGTCATCATTTCTGAAAAGAAAAACAAACTTGGCCATGCAAAACCAATATATATATTTTTAATACATTGTCATTTGGTAGCTTGGACCAATAAACACCACATTGAGGTGTTGAAATTAATGTAAACAGTATTTGTGGAACTGTGCAAAAAAATGACAATCATTTTGGGTACCATTGTTTCACTTTGCCTTAAGGCTTACAGTACCCCTTGACAGCTCTACATCAGACCTCATCTAAACACACACAAAATAAATTTTCCAATGATACATGATGAGGGTGTGCCAACATTAAACTCCAGAAATATGGCCCTTTTTGGAGAATTGCTGCTCACCTATATGCTCCCTTGTATCTTGTGACCATTGGACCACAACACAATTTGCCTCAACAAGTAGCCTCTGCTCAAGAGAACCACAAGACTGAAATAGTAGTAAGGGTGTGCCTTGGAACCACAAAACCTAAAATTCATACTATGTATTGCTCCTTTATCACACTCACAGGATGTTCTCTTTAGCTATGGGTAGCTACTGTATATTGCACTACTTTTAGAATTATCTGCAGCAACAGCCCAGAGAAAAACTGGAACTCTTATGGAGAAGCCCTATAGAATTTAATATTGATGACTACAACTGGATTCTATAGAGATCTAAGAGGCTATCATTCTCTATTCATGTCTTTTCCCAGGTTTTGTGAGCCATCCTACAGCAGGGTATAATGTTCGATTAAACTCTTTAGGACTTTTCTATAAGGGAAGCACACTCACAGGAAGTTGGGGCAGTGAAGGGATGAAGCCACAGATTTGGAATGTGCGCATCTGTTTACAACATAACCTTGCTAAAATGTTCAGCTAGTCTAGAAAGAAGGGAAGATACAATTACATCCAAAGCGAATGTCCTGATATTTATTGTGCCAGAAGCTGTCTGGTATTTGGCCAGATAAGAAAATGTAATATTAAAAGGCCTCAAATGAGGCCTATTGAGGGTTATACATCAGTAACCATGGAAGATGTTTCAGTGCTTTGGAAACACAAAGGCTTCATTTTTATTTATTTATTTATTAGGAAGCATTCCCATCTTCCACACTTCAAAAGCCATGGTTTGCATTAATTTTATGAGCTCAAACAAACCTATCATTGATAGAATGTAGTGGATTAATCAATAAAATGAAAATATTCAAAAATGTTAAAGAGAAAAAACTCTTCATAAACATTGTACGCAACAGTGACATTGGAAACCTGCACTACGTGGGGACATTTCATCGCTAACAAGTATCCAAAGCATTCCCATTAATCCTGTTTATTATGTTTATGGTTTAATCTACTTTAAACCTTACTTTTACAGAGCACTGTGAAAGGTTTGCATAATGTTTATGTTCAGGGATAGAAAGACATTCTTAGAGGCTGCCCTGGCTACAGTAAACACGACTGTGATGTAAGCCTTTATTTTGCTCATAGGGTTTCTCTTGTTTTGCCTTTGTAGATAATGGGATCCCAAGGTAACCTCTCCACTAAAATAGAAGAGCAAACAACAGAAAAAATCCGAGACATCACCAGTAGCTTCCACAAGTATATGGAAAACATAATGAAACAACTTTTGAACATGGTATATGACATCAAGCCTGAAATCCACCCAAACTACAGAGACACAGTTTAAATCCCATTGATGTGTGCATGTATCAACGGAAGGCACACTGTTTTCCTAGTAACCCAAATCATCATCTCCTTTATGGGATTGTCTGTACGTGAAAGAGAAACACTAAGCCCAAAGCACACAGCCACACACCAAAATTTTTATGTGACAAAATGCTACAAGGTTTCACAAGAATTTGGTGGAATGGATTTGTTTTTCCTATTGATAGCTATTACCGTCATTTAAATAGTAGAAAGTTGACAACAGCAGAACAAGTGATTATTTGACACTGACAGCTTTTTAGTGGGTGTCTTTATTTCTTTTCTTATATAAAGTGTTCTGTACTACTTGGGGTGTTGCATGAAATTGTTTGTCCCAATCCTTAGTACATTTAAAATGATCAGATATGTAATAATGTTTCATTTTACTTAAAATTAAAGAACTTCTTTCTTGTTTTGAGCAAACGGACTGTGTTGGTTATGGCTATTATAGTAGTAGGCTGTTTCAGTTTCCTGCATGCATTTGCAATGACCTGTCTAGAGTAATGACCCTTAAGTCACAGTTCAGACAAGGTGGGTGACCAACACGACTAGAACCATGCTACATGCAGTAACATAGTTCATATTTCCACAGTGGTGGCTCTTCGTAGTTTGTAAAATGTAAATGCACAATATAGTTCTGGCTGATTTTACATATTTACCTGCCCATGCCACTCTCAAAGAATTGTCCTACTGTTAAATTGCACCATATACCCTGCAGGCTTTGCTTTAGGTCTGAAAATCGATATAAATGATTTATACTAATAATGAAATAGCTTTAGCTCAAGATACATAACAGAATATCTGTCATGAAGCAAAAAAAAATTAGGTAGGGCTGTTTTCTGCAATCCTTACATTGAATAGTACCTAAATCCATGAGGAGTTTCACTGAAGTCAAATTACTTAGGGCCAGATCCTGTTACTTTTACATTGGGCCAGATTCTCCCATCTTTACTCACCTTGAGTAGTACGTGAGTCCTCAAATAGCTCCATTGATTTTTGTGGAGTAGAATACTACTCAAGGTGAGAATAGCAGAATCTGGCCCATCCTGATTCAGCCGCTTAGAAGTCATTGGAAAAACTCCCATTAACTTCAATGGGATTTTGATCAGGCCCTATGTCATGAGCCCAGCTGAAGGCTTGTTTTCATTAGAAAATTATGTCAAGTTAGATCATAACCTTAAGGAGTTGCAATAACTAGCAAAACAATTACCATGACTTTTTTTAGTCTATGTAGACTGAAACAAGTTGTGTCCCACTTCATGCCAGTGTGTCATAGGCAAATCCTTGTTCCAGTTAGGTTTACCCAGATGACATGGCGTTAAACACAGCTTGTCTCTGTGCAGAGAGACTGCACTGCCATAGTAAACTGTGTCAGTTAACATGAGTCCTCAAGGTTGTATCCTAATTCTATATAATCATCTAGTGAAAACGAGTGCTGATTATTACATTTTCTGTGGTTGCTTAGACTCTGTGTATACAAGCATACTTCAGACATGAAAATTTGTGTCTGTTCTGAATTCCAGACTAAGAGAATACTGAGTATCAAGGAAAATATTTTTTGGGTGGCTTCTTAGCAGTTGCTAACAGAGCACTTATTCTGATGTTTCAAAATGAAAAGAGACACTGATTTGCTAGTGGAATGAAGATATGGTGTGAGTTAAAGCAATTCAGGGAGAATGGTGTAAGACAATTTCTTGTAACGGTTGCAACTTAAAAGTGTGGAATAATTGTTTTCAGAAAGCTTTAAAGCTTTTCAGACAGAGGATTATCTTCTGATTTCAGTTAATCTGGTGTAATGCCAAAATAAGTACAGTGATTTTAATGGAGGTACTCCAAATGTGCACAGGATTAACTGAACCTGCTGTACAATGTAGAGGATAACTAACTTAATTGTTTCAGAGTAGCAGCCGTGTTAGTCTGTATCCGCAAAAAGAAAAGAAGTACTTGTTGCACCTTAGAGACTAACCTATACCAGAAACCTACTGACCGCTATGCTTACCTACATGCCTCCAGCTTTCATCCAGACCACACCAAACGATCCATTGTCTACAGCCAAGCTCTACGATACAACCTCATTTGCTCCAACCCCTCAGACAAACACCTACAAGATATCTATCGAGCGTTCTTACAACTATAATACCCTCCTGCTCAAGTGAAGAAACAGATTGACAGAGCCAGAAGAGTACCCAGAAGTTACCTACTACAGGACAGGCCCAACAAAGAAAATAACAGAAAGCCACTAGCCATCACCTTCAGCCCCCAACTAAAATCTCTCCAACGCATCATCAAGGATCTACAACCTATCCTGAAGGACGGCCCAACACTTCAATCTCTTTGGTCACTCAATTACAGACCTAAAAGTGGCAATTCTTCAACAAAAAAACTTCAAAAACAGACTCCAACGAGAAACTGCTGAATTGGAATTAATTTGAAAACTGGACACAATTAATTTAGGCTTGAATAAAGACTGGGAGTGGATGTGTCATTACACAAAGTAAAAATATTTCCCCATGTTTATTTCCCCCCCCCCCCCCCACTGTTCCTCACACGTTCTTGTCAACTGCTAGAAATGGCCCACCTTGATTCTCACTACAAAAGGTTTTTTCCCCCCCTCTCCTGCTGGTAATAGCTCACCTTACCTGATCGCTCTTGTTACAGTGTGTATGGTAACACCCATTGTTTCATATTCTTTGTGTGTATAAAATCTCCCCACTGTATTTTCTACTGCACGCATCCAATGAAGTGAGCTGTAGCTCACGAAAGCTTAAGCTCAAATAAATTTGTTAGTCTCTAAGGTGCCACAAGTCCTCCTTTTCTTTTTGCGGATACAGACTAACACAGCTGCTACTCTGAAACCTGACACATTGTTTCTCTGCTTCACCACAGAGCTCCACCTCTTCCTCTTTGGCTTCTAAATAAATGTTTAAAGACAAAGTGCATAGATCTTGTGGAAGTGATATGTGAATCAATGTGTGGACATAGGAGGCAGGCAAGGATTGAATACTACAGAATATATCATGAAACGCTTGATATTAAAAAGTGCAAAAATCCAGCTTTTAATAATTACATTTCTAGAGCTCAGCAGATGAGGTATTTGCCTTGCAGAGAAAGGAGTGGTAAGGAAAAAATATGCACCAATAGGTTTCCCACCTGTTATTGGAAAGTTGGTGTACTAATATGATGCAATTTGGTGTATTGCTGAGCTGCACTGTATTAAAAAAAAAATTTGCCCACTAAATGACAGCAGTATGTGAAGTGATGCAGTGTTGTTTAGCAGAGCAGGGAGTAAGAGTAAATAAACCAGGGCTCTGCTCCAGTTTCTGCCATTGACTCAGTGTGTAGCCTTGGACAAATCATTTGAACTCTGTGTCACAGTTTACCTATCTGTTAAATGGGAATAATACTCCTCCCTCATAGTAAAGCATTCCACGATGCTCTAAAAAAATATTGGGCCCAATACTTCAAGTTGCTAAACCAGAGGATACTCGTGAGGGGTTCATCTCTCACTGGCCCCTCCATTATTATCAATGATGATGACATTATCATCTTCATAATGACATCATTAACAAGAATGTAACGTTGCAAACATTTATCATCTTTCTAATCACTAGATCTTTAGCTGATGTGCACTGGTGTAGCAGCATTTCTGCATTGCCAACTAGCGCAATTTTGTCACAAGTCCGCAATGTAAGATGCTTTTTGAAACATCACAGCTCCTAGATTCATACAATTAGAGGGGTATCTCTGGGTTCATTTTGTTTAAAGTAAGTTTCTAGTCCTCGTGGTTGCAGAGAAAACCCTGAAAATGTGACCTGAAGGGTCAGAAACAAGAAGGGAAATAGAAAGAAACCAACTATGGTTTTGTATGTTTGGTTCGTTGGTTGGTAATCTCGTGCTTTTTAGGGACCTGGCTCATGATTTGTGAACATTTAGGGTGGGCAAACCTGCACTGTCTTTAATAAATCTCTGTCAATTTACACCAACTGAGGATCTGGTCCTTCATGTCTTTCCAAAATATCTCATAGCATAGATAGAATAGTACCAATTAGAATAGCAGTTACAAAGTGATGGCAGTTAGGCACAAGTGATCAGTGAGAATACAAATTGAGCAAAACAAGTACCAAATCAATTAGCATACCAATTACCAGACACCAAGCCAACTAGAATTCCACTTTCAAACCCAATTACCAATTACAATGCCAACTGCCTATTTATAAAATGATAAAATATATAATTTAAATAACATTTTAAAAATATAAAAATAGCATTTAAAAAATAATATAAAATATTGACATAAAAACAAAATGTTTTGATTGACCCCCAAAAAATTAGTTTCATGGGAAATTTTCAAAATTTTGAATTTTTGTTCCTGTTCAGAATGATGTTTTTTATGTCAGAGTTTCTCATAGAACAGCTCTAGTGATATATCTGCTGCACTCATAATGTTCTAGTCTGCTTCATGAGATCCCTTCCCCCTGCCCCAAGCCAATTCCATCGAGAAGGACAGTTACTCTCCCCAACACACTGCACATTTAGTAATATGGCAGAAATTCACAGAAGCATAGAGTTGTAGGATTGGAAGGGACCTCCAGAGGTCATCTAGTCCAGTCCCCTACACTCATGGCAGGAATATGTTTTATCTACACCATCCCAGACAGGTGTTTGTCCAACCTGCTCTTAAAAATCTCCAATGTTGGAGATTCCAGAACCTCCCTAGGCAACTTATTTCCAGTACTTAACCACCATGACAGTTAGGAAGTTTTTTCAAAATGTCCAACCTAAACCTCCCTTGTTGCAATTTAAACCCAGATCTTACAATAACATTGATTATTGTTGTTTAGAATTTGAACACAAATGCAGACCACAGGATGGGCACTTAGGGGGATGTTTGCAAAGGCACAAAGGCAGGAAGGTGTCTAACTCTCCTTGACTTTCTCTGAGAATTGGGTACCTAACTGCCATTGGAACCTATAAAAGTGCCCCCTCTTATAATTATAAATGAAATCAATGGCTAAATAAATCTCAGGCAATTCTCTAGGAAGGTTCCCTTGTGCCAATCTCACATCTCCTCCTGGCACTTTGTGTTACAACAGGTTTCAGAGTAGCAGCCATGTTAGTCTGTATTCGCAAAAAGAAAAGGAGGACTTGTGGCACCTTAGAGACTAACTAATTTATTTGAGCATAAGCTTTCGTGAGCTGTAGCTCATGAAAGCTTATGCTCAAATAAATTGGTTAGTCTCTAAGGTGACACTAGTCCTCCTTTTCTTTTTGTGTTACAACAGGTTTTCAATACATATACAACTGTGTAGGGACCCAAATTTCCATTTCATGGGAAATTTCATGATTTTGAAATTTGTTTTAATTCCAGATCTCGCTTCCACTGAAATCAATCACAAACCACTTGTTGATTTCAGTGGGAGTAGGACTGGGTCCACAGTAGGACAGCTGCCATCATATAGCCTAATGAATTGGTTAAATCCTCCAAAGGCTTGCAATCTAAAGTTATAAAAATGCCTCTGCTGCCTCAAAAGGAAGAGCTGCACTATAAAAGATGACTTAAAACCAAACTCAGTTCCCCAGAAAAAGAGAATTAAGAGAAACAGTCAAAAGCTAGGAAGGAAATGCAACAGCTGGTTTGAGAAACTCCTGACACAAACAATTTCCAAGTCTTGGGATTTTTTAGCTTGTGAAATGATATCCTGCTGCACTTGTGCTGTCAGAATTTCTCTAGATGTCTACACTTAGAGATAAATGTTCATTTATGATCCATAGGGATTTAATGGCATGATTCCTATTCATGGGAGATCTGTGACTCCATCTAAATCCCGTCATGCAGGGTGGATAGTGTATCCATAAGAGTGTCTTTCCCATCTCAGTTTCATTTCACGTTACCTGGAGAATGAATTCAGAGGGGTGTTTTTCTGACTAACCATTAAGCAATTTCCTACAAGAAAGGAAAGCAAGATTTTGAGAGTTGGAATCAGTGTTAACTGGTTAGATTGTGCATATTGTAGACTGAAATTGGCTCCACTCCCCTGATTTAGATTGCAACAGGATTTGTGTCAGTGGGATCTTCCGTAATCCAATATATTCTGAAACCCAGATTATCAGTACAATATCACCTGCTGTTAGAGATAATCATATATATATAGCATGACAAGTGTATGCATGAGGTTCTTTGCAAAACAGAATAAGACATAGTCCCTGCACCAAAGACAATTCAAGGGACCACAACTAAAATCTTTGTATAAAATGGAGTGACCTGACCTGCTAGGGATCTATATCCAATAGAGCTCAGGCACTGCTAGAAGAAACATGGGAACAGGCAGAAACCTGGCACTGGCTGTGAGACCTGGGAGTCCTTAGCTACTATGGATGGGGGTAGAGCAATCAAATGGACCACTGGTGCACAGTAGCTGGTGTACCAGTGGCTTTTGCCAAGGACACTGGGACAAACCCCTCATTTTACAGAAAGTGCCATGGACCTTTCGGGAAAAATTATCAAAGGGTCCTCAGCATGACCAGAGACCCGTGTACATGGTTTTCAAGCTCTGATTTCTGTGTTCTTGAATGTATAAGTGTGAGTGCTTAAAAAGTGAAGGTGCAAATTTACACTTGCACAAACAGGCCTTGCTCAGAAAAACTGGCCTTTATTAAACACACAAAGCAGAAAGAACCTTGGTTTCTAATGACTGATCCAAAAGACCATTGCATAGTGGGACTGCATGGAACTTAACGTCTACCTTGGAAGTTTGAGATTTCAAACTGTGCATCCTGAGATCAGACGTGAATCCAACCCTGAATCTTAGGCCTCTCGGCCATCCTTTCCAACATTTCAGAAATAACTGCCAAAGATACAAAATACGTACATTTCCAGGGCACCAAAAGGTAAACCATAGCAGAAAGGTAACCCCCTGTTTTTTGAGACTTTTTCCTATATAGGCGCCTATTACCCCCATCTCCTAAAGGATGAGGTCTAGTAAATGAAGGAATATTCTGCAAACCTAAGCACAATGCATTTTATACAAAGCTGGCCTGGAGCTCCATTCAACAGCTGTTTAAAAAAAGACATTTCTGTTTTTCTGCTGCTCTTTCAAATTATTTAAAGGGAGAAGCAAAATCATGAGACGGTCAGCAATCAATCTTTTTTTTCTTTTTTTTAACTCTTCAGAGGCACCATTGCTTTTGTTTTTGTGTGTCTGTCCCACCTTTCCATCTAAACAAATGTGACCAAATTCCCACTCACACCCTCAAGCACATCCACCCACCCCTACCTTTCTCTCAGTGAAAAGGAAGACTATTCCTGGAGTGCTGTCTGGAAGAAACCACGCACAGATAGTATTTCTGCATGGGTCAAGCAGAGTCTGCAGACTATCATGCAAGCACTGCCCCACATCCCAAGTGTCTCCACAAACACTGGAGATTACACTTCAGCCATATGTTATAGTTGGGGTCTGGTTATGCACACACCCCTTACAGGCACACACTTTTTGACATAATACTGAGCTGAAAAGCTCATGAGAACAATCTGGGAGATTACTTGATTTTCTACATCCAGACCTGGGTAGAAATATTGTGAGGTGGTACGTGCTACAGTGAGAAAATAAGTGTTTTACTTTCCTTGCTGCCTTATGATCTCATAAATGACAGCTTTGTCTTTTTTCTGCTTCCCAACCCTTTTGGATTTGCATGACAGAGAGAATGGGCTTTATCTAGCAGTAACCCATCTGAAGCTGGAAGACGGAAAAGAGATGAGGGAGGTCTAGACTTAAGAAGATGCCATAGTGGAAATCAGACCACAGATCCTCCCTCCCTACAAGAAGATAAAAAATAGTCAAAAAAGTCAAAAAAATTCTGTCAACACTGTTTGGGGGTTTGAGTAAAATGAAAATGTTTTTTCCAGGGAAAACTTCAGTAATTCATCAAAACCTTGAAAACTGAAATATTTTTATTCAAAATGGTGGGAATTGTAATGCAGATGCCTTTTGCCTCCATCCTCCCCCAAGCTTCAGCATTTCTGGCCAGACTAAAACTCCCATGATTCAGCCAGGGTCTCATATAATGTACCTCCCCCCTTCACCAATAGGGGAGAAAGTGGTGTATCCTGGAAGGTATAGTTTGACAAGAGAGCTAGGCCCTTAGAGATCAATGATAGCATAAGGTACCTGAACTACAATTCCCATGAGGCATGGCAGCATCAGTTTGAACTGAAACACTTCACTTTTTGGACAAAACATTTTGCCCAAAAGTCAAATTTTTCTGTGGGGGAAAAAAATGCTACTTTCCAACCAACTCAAAGAAAGAAAGAGAGGAAGATTTCTGGGACCTGAGTAAGGCTGGGATGGCTCAGGAGTACGCTGCAGGTAACACACACCAGGCTCTCCATTGAAGTTTGGGTTCTGTAAAACCCTCTGTACAAATAATCATTGGAGCAAGGACTTGAATTTGGGTCTCTTACATCCCAGGTGAATGCTCTAACAACCTGCCTAGAGAGTCATTCTCACTCTGGTGCCGTGACTGTTCAAATATTTTATACAAAATGGAAAAGCTTCAGCAGGAGAGACTGAGAGCAACCGACCTCGGAATACCGTATAGCCCACTGGTGAGGGCATTCACCTCAGAGGGAAGAGAGATGCTCCTGAGCAAGGATTCAAACCTACCTCTCCCACATCCCAAATGAGTGTCCTAGCCCATGGGCTAGTGAATATAAGGGATGACAGCAGTGCCACCACAAACCGAACCATTTATTTCCTTTGTTTTTATTTTTTTCTTAAGGGTTACAAAATCCCAGAAACAAAATGTTTCATTTGATCCAAAACAAATTTTTGGTAAGTTTTTAGATTTGCTGAAAATTAAAAAAAAAAATGGTTTGAACCATTTACCCACTCTCCAAACCCAAACTAGCAAACTGAAAAATCAAAGTTATTTGCCCAGCCCAAATGTTCTCCCCAGCCTTCCACACTCAGAAAGGGGGGGAGCCATATCTTGAGCTAACCAGAGCTTTCAAGTGTCATTAGCAGCTAGTCCCAGGTCTAGTCGATTGCAATACCCAAGCACAGTCATGCTCTGGTTAAGTAGCAAATAGGAATATTATGCAAAATTTTATACACTCATATGGTACATACATACACATACACACACAATCCAGTAGTGCTTTTACTAATTCTGTGCATATACAAAAGTCAAGCAACTGCCGCTTATAGAATACGTGAGTGTCATATTTTACTGCCATTTTCATAGTGGTCTGTCCTTTTTACATTGATTATCCCTCATTTTATGGTAGCAAAAGTCACTTCAAACTTTGAATCTTCCCTGAGGAATGTTAACACTTATTATGAGTACATGACCCAACCAGTATTATTATAAAACACCTGGAAAATGGTACATTGGAGTATTATTTAATATACTCTAGGGCACTTACAGGACATGACTGCATGTGGAATTTCATGCTGACTTGCAAGCTTATTATCTCTCTGAAAGTACTAGGTGCTTTTATGAAGGATGTGCTGAGACTAAATTACCTGATCTATGCAGATTTCTGCAAGTCCCTGTTCCCCCAAATATTTGATTTACCCATGGTGCAGACTTCTCCAAGAGGCTACTGTGTTTTCATTTCACTCCTGGAAATATGGAAATTATTGCTTAGTACTCTGCTCCACAAACTGTTAACCTGACTAAAACAAAGCTCTCCAATGAAATGAAAAATCATGTAGATTACAAAAGGGAGATGATTCCACTAATTGGTATTAAATGGACATAGCTTTAACAAGCTATTCAATTCAAATTCACTGGTAAATCTATACAGTTACCATTCAACAATACATGAAAACAAAAGCAAAATATGTATAGCAAATTCAGCAGAACTTAACTTACTACTTATCACGAGTTAAACATTTTTCTATGTACATATAATATATGTATAAATTATAATATATAAATGTATATTATATGCCTCTCGAAAAGCCTAGATATTACAAAGATATTGTATAGGTAGGTAGACAGAAACTAACAAAAGAGAGACAATGTAAATTTTGTTCAACAATGCTGCGCACATGCGTTCGCTGAGTAAACACTTTTCTTTCCTCTGTTGTTTTGCAGTCTCCTGTTTTGCTGTGTCTTTTATTGCATCATGTGTGAAATTAGATTGCAAGTCTTTGAGGAACAGACCATTTTTGCATTACGGACTCAGTTCTCCAAAGTGCTGAGCATTCTGACTGGAACTGGGTGGCAAACAATTGTTATGTTGCATGAGAGTTTAAGATTTCAAACATTTTCCTTTCCAAAATCTGGACAAAAAGTCAAAGTTTCTAAAATTTCTTCAAAAGGATGATCCAAAAAAAAATGGATTGGATCAATTGAAATATGTTATTGTGTTGATTATTTTAAAAGTCGAATAAAATTTTAATTACAAATCAATACAGGGTGAGTTAAAGGCATTTTTACTCTGAGGGCTATGATTTGATGTGTTTAACCCACAGCGTTATTTTAAAGTAGATTTGCATGTGAGGAAATAATGTGCATGTTACCAATGATGCTTTTTATCAGAAGCAACTAGATTTTCACCCTACAGGGAATGTCAGTGTGAAATTGCCAGACCAGCAGCAATAACCATGGCTCAAATCCGACGCTTTAACCCACCCAAAGCTGCTGTTTTGCAAGAACAGACAGAGATCTGTGTGAATGGGGACACGCTTTGTGCAGCTGGGAGGCTCAGAACTGCACCCAAGCTTGTTTCTTATTAGAGAATGGACATATGCTAATGTCCACAAAAGAGCAATTACATGATAATCCTGAGTGTCTGCTTCTGCTAGTGCAACCCACTTCCTCAAGGATTTCCTTTTCGGACAGTTGGCCTGATTCTGATACCCAGTGTAAGGGTAATACGTGGTATCCTGAGTGGTCCCACTGATTCCAATAAGGTGGTGAATCTGTTCCAATGTAAGTTTGCTGTAAGGGAATTCCCTACACAACTCCTATGGGTTTCTTGGGAATAGCCCTTAAATTTTTTTTCTGGTTATGTGGGAGAGTCATTGAGAGACAAAACTTCTTGGGCCAGATTCTAAAATGTTTAAATTAGTGTCTCAACTGAAGTCAATGGAGCTACACCATTTACACCTGCTGAGAATTTGGCCCCTCTTCTGTTCGCATTTTAACCTTGCACCCTACTATCCTTCTGTCAGTCACTATGCTGAGCTAGTTAGTCTGTTGTATCCAGCATCTGGTATCAGATACAATTGACATGGAGGGAGGAGCAGGTAGAGGAATAAGGAACAGGGAACCAGATTACAAAAACTGAGAATAATCACAGTTTGGGGGGGTTTTGGTGGGTTTTTTGGAGATCATGCATGCTGCATGAAAAGCTGTTTGTAAATTTCAAGACTTCCTTGGGCTGCAATCTGTGAACAGTTATATTTTCTCTAACACACAATGCCAGCTATGGAACTGAGTGGGATATTTCAAATTGGAGAATTTCAAAGGGACTTTACTTGACATACCCCAAAAATAAACACGCTACAAACTGAATAATAAATCAGCAAACTGCTCCCTTTTTAGTTACTTGCAAATATTTTCTAAACTTTTGTTTTTAGATGTTTGGCATTGCACCTGAAAAAAGTGTGGTCATGTTTTTTCAGGTTTCAATGAATACATTTTAGATCTCATAATTTAAAACTTGCACTACTCCCACCCCAGCCCATCAGTACCTATGCACTGTGCAGCACATTGCTGCCCTCACAAAATCACAGGGAACTGTCTGGTACTTCCTATGATCAGTAACTCCATTCATTATTAGTAGCATTTATTTGGTGCCCATCACCAAGGTACTTGGAGCCTCAAAAGGCACAAGCTAAGACATTCAAGGTCTCAGTAAGAAAGTGCAGATTGCATGTTCCATATAGATTTTAGCATTAAGATTTGATGCTTTTGCATCTGTTAGAACTAGGAATGATTTTAAAATGTATGGGAGCAACTCCCCAGGGAGATAAAGGTGTGGATATAACAAATAGAGATGGTCTATTGAGAGGTGTTGATATTTGTCACACCTTTAATTAATCTAGCATTTTAATATCACTATAGTACAATGCTTTGCAAAACGTAGTGCACTTGTTTGAGACTGGACTAGTATAACCTTTATCTTTTACTGCATGAGAACAGCATTCATTTGTATCTTTAGACATACTCTTCAGTGGCTAATAAAGGTGTTACATTCACAAGGAAATGTGGTCTTGTATGAAGCCGTGTGAAAAACCCACTGTCAAACACTAAGGTCAGTCACTTTAGAGCACTACATGGTTAGTTTTCTTTATGACCAGAAAATATACTCTTTGTCCTGCTTTAGAAAAGGAGATATATGTTTCTTCATCATTTATCAATCTTGAGGTAGTTTGTCTCACCCAAACATTGAGAGACAACTCAGTATTCCAGGAAATCTTGCAAAATGTCTCTGTTGCATTTAAAATGGCAAAAAGCAAGGTTAGATGCATGCTAGTTACAGTAATGTGTCATTAAAAGTCAAAGCACTGAAAACAAGCAGTAGGTTGGTTTAAATTTGAACATGCAAGTATCAAGTTTAATGAGTCTCTTTGTTCTCTCTGGGCCCTATGACCTGTTCTAGCCCTTTTTCTTTCTGCCTTGTAAACTTCAGGTCCATGGAAGGTGAAGATCAGTTTGATGGTGTGTGCAATATAAACAAGCATGTCTGCGTTTATGTTATATTGCCTCCCTTCCGTTTTGCTGGCATGAGAGTGGAGTCTTGCAGAGTTCTAAGAGCAATAAAGTTCAAAAGTCAACCAATCTGGCACTGGAGTAGGTTGTTATGACGGCTTGTGCAGAGAAGATCTCCGTGTATGCACAAGCATTCATTGACTTTTTTAGACAGCTGCTGAAGTTCAGACCTGAGCCTGAGTTTGGCATACCTGGGAACTGGAAGAGTATTCTGAGTATGCAAAGGAACACAGTGCAAAGGAACACAGTGGGGAAATTTCCTCCAGTGCAGAAGCTCATGCATAGCTCTACACACCATTAGAGAAATGACTTAAGTAAGTAATGCAGGGGACAGTGTGCAGACCTCTGACCTGGAGCTACTTTCAAAAAGCAAGAAAAATGATGTTTAATATCATTAGACACCCAAATACTATTGAAAGCCCATAGAATGTGGGCTTTTGTGAAAAACCTATCAAAGATATGTGTATGACCCTCATTAGTACAGTACCTGAACACCTTGTAATATTCAATGTATTTATTCTCACAACACTTCTGTGAGGCAGGGCAGTGCCATTTTACAGATGGGGAACTGAGGCACTGAGAGGTAAATGACTTGCCCAAGGTCAGACAAGAAGTCTGTGGTAGAGAAGGCACTTATCTCCCAAATCCTGAGCCAAACCACTAGACCATCTCTTCCTCACCAAAATCCCAGCCTATATTTTAAGTGGCAACCATAAAAATGTGGATGCTAGTCAGGTATCTACCATTAATATTAAAAACATAATTCTAATATTTGAACAAGTTCCATTTTGAAAGACTGGAAGCCTTATTTGATTCATTTATAATTCGCTAGTCAGAGGAAGTACGGTAGAACCTCAGAGTACCGGACACCGAGTTACAAACTGACCGGTCAACCATACCACATTTGGAACTGGAAGTGCACAATCAGGCAGCAGCAGAGACACACACAAAAGAAGAGGGGGGTGGGGGCGGGAAGCAAATACAGTAAAGCACAGTGTTAAACATAAACTGCAAAAAAAAAAAAAGGGGGGGGGGGAGTTTAAAAAAGGATTTGACAAGGTCAGGAAACTGTTTCCGTGCTTGTTTCATTTAAATTAAGAGACTTAAAAGCAGCATGTTTCTTCTGCATAGTAAAGTTTCAAAGTTGTATTAAGTCAATGTTCAGTTGTAAACTTTTGAAAGAACAAAGATAACGTTTTGTTCAGCATTACAAACAACCTCCATTCCTGAGGTGTTCGTAACTCTGAGGTTCTACTGAAGAATCCATTTACACAAGGCAGAAAACTTTAGTAAAGATTATCGCTGTCAAGCGTGATTAATCACGTGATTAATCGCACTGTTAAACAATAATAGAATACTATTTATTTAAATATTTTTGGATGTTTTCTACATTTTCAAATATATTGATTTCAGTTACAACACAGAATACAAAGTGTACAGTGCTCACTTTATATTTAGTTTTTATTACAAGTATTTGCATTGTATAAAAACAAAAGAAATAGTATTTTGCAATTCACCTAATACAAGTACTGTAGTGCAATCTCTTTATCATGAAAGTTGAACTTACAAATGTAGAATTATGTACAAAATAAACTGCATTCAAAAATAAAATGATGTAAGATTTTAGAGCCTGCAAGTCCACTCAGTCCTACTTCTTGTTCAACCGGTCGCTCAGACAAACAAGTTGGTTTACATTTGCAGGAGATAATGCTGCCTGCTTCTTGTTTACAATGCACCTGAAAGTGAGAACAGGCATTCTCATGGCACTGTCGTAGCCAGCGTTGCAAGATATTTACATGCCAGATGTGCTAAAGATTCATATGCCCCTTCATGCTCCAAACACCATTCCAGGAGACATGCGTCCATGCTGATGACGGGTTCTACTCGATAACAATCCAAAGCAGTGTGGACCGACGCATGTTCATTTTTATTATCTGAGTCAGATGCCACCAGCAGAAGGTTGATTTTCTTTTTTGGTGGTTCAGGTTCTGTAGTTTCTGCATCAGAGTGTTGCTCTTTTAAGACTTCTGAAAGCATGCTCCAGACCCCGTCCCGATCAGATTTTGGAAAGCACTTCAGATTCTTAAATCTTGGATCGAGTGCTGTAGCTATCTTTAGAAATCTCACATTGGTACCTTCTTTGTGTTTTGTCAAATCTGCAGTGAAAAAGTGTTCTTAAAATGAACAACATGTGCTGGGTCATCATCCGAGACCGCTGTAACTTGAAATATATGGCAGAATGTATATACAGAGCAGGGACATACAATTCTCCCCCACGGAGTAGAGTCACAAATTTAATTAATGCATTATTTTTTTAACAATGATCATCAGCATGGAAGCATGTCCTCTGGAACGATGGCCGAAGAACAAATGGGCAAACAAATGTTTAGCATATCTGGCACGTAAATACCTTGCAATGCAAGCTACAAAAGTAGGAGTATTGCCAGCAGATAGAGGGAAGTGATTATTCCCCTCTATTTGGCACTGGTGAGGCCACATCTGGAGTACTGCATCCAGTTTTGGGCCCCCCACTACAGAAAGGATGTGGACAAATTGGAGCGAGTCCAGCGGAGGGCAACAAAAATGATTAGGGGGCTAGGGCACATGATTTATGAGGAGAGGCTGAAGGAACTGGGATTATTTAGTCTGCGGAAGAGAAGAGTGAGGCGGGATTTGATAGCAGCCTTCAACTACCTGATGGGGGGTTCCAAAGAGGATGGAGCTAGGCTGTTCTCCATGGTTGCAGTCTCAAGTTGCAGTGTGGGAGGTCTAAGTTGGATATTAGGAAAAACTATTTCACTAGGAGGGTGGTGAAGCACTGGAATGAGTTACCTAGGGAGGTGGTGGAATCTCCATCTTTAGAGGTTTTTAAGGCCTAGCTTGACAAAGCTCTGGCCAGGATGATTTAGTTGGGGTTGGTCCTGCTTTGAGCAGGGGGTTGGACTAGATGACCTCCTGAGGTCTCTTCCAACCCTAATCTTCTATGATTCTAAGAAGAGGGCAGCATTATCTCCTGTAAATGTAAACAAACTTGTTTGTTTTAGCAATTGGCTGAACAAGGAGGAGGACTGAGTGGACTTGTAGGCTCTGAAGTTTGACATTGTTTTGTTTTTGTACACTGTTTTATTTCAGTTACAACACAGAATACAATATATATGGAAACATAGAAAAACATCCAAAATATTTAATAAATTTCAATTGGTATTCTATTGTGTAACAGTGGGATTAAAACGACGATTAATCATGATTAATTTTTTTGAGTTAATCGCGTGAGTTAACTGCGATTAATTGACATCTCTACTAAAGATCAATTTGGATGAATGCTTTAAAACTAATAAGTTATTTGATTAAGTTTGGTTTTACTCTTCTATTTCCAAATCTGTCTAAAATAGGTTACAAAAATCTCAGTTTACTCATCATTTGAAATCATTCACAGAATAATTTTGCAAAACTTTCTCAGTCAGTAGCTTCTTTGCCTGTCAGTGTTTTGTTATGTCAAGTATTCACATCTGAAGTTATTATTACATGTGTACTGATATAGCACTTATGTTCCATAGAGGGGTCAGGGCCCTATTCATAGGCTAGAAGGGACAACTGTGCTCACCAAGCCTGATATCCTGCATAACATGCCGTAGAGCTTTCCCCAAAATAATTCCTGGTTGAACTACAGCATATTTTTTACACAAAACATCTAATTTTAAACATTGCCAGTGATGGAGAGTCCAACACAAATCTTGGAAAGTTGTTCTAGTGGTTAATTACTGTCACTGTGAAACATTTACACCTTATTTCCAGTCTGTGTTTGCCTAGCTTCAATTGCCAACAATGGGATTTTGTTGCATCTTTGTCTGCTAGATTGAAGAGCCTATTATGAAATACTTGTTCCTCACGTAGGTACAGTATTTATAACCTGTGATCAAGCCACCCCATTGGATTAGGCACTGTGCAAACATGCAATGGCAAAGTGATCCCTCCACCACTCTGGTTTTCCCATGTAGATCCCATGGTCTGTTTGTAGCTGAGTGTAGCATTTAGAATTAGTTTTCCAGAGCAAATACTCACAATTACAAATCTGAAATTCATTTTCTTCAAATATATTGCAATATTTGCTCAAAATCTGCCACTTCTGTGAACACACTGAAGTAAATTTGTTTGCATATTTGAATAAAACGTTCACTAAACCTGAAGTAAGGTTAAGTCATATTCTGGACTACTCCATCAAGTAAACTTTTTGAATAATCCATTAGTGGACATTTCTTATCTGTTCCTCTTACAGATAAAGCTCCCAGAGGCAACCCTAATGAATTCTAGATACTCCCCTGTGCCTAACTTTTCATCTTATTTTTGCTTCTTCTCCAGTAAGAGCTATACTTTAACCTGTGGTGGGTAGATAAGTATACATGAGTATACACCCTATAATCCATCTTTCTGACAGAAGGCAGGAGTATGTCTTATTAAATAGGAATGCTGCCCCCTACTGAGTTAAAAAGTTGAGAAAAGATCCCATCAGGATTGTGTCTAGATTCATTAACTGAAGAAGTGTCATGTACCTTCCATCTTCAATTAAGACTACTGACCCCAAACTCCTGAACCTTCTCTACATAAACAAGTAATTTCTGGTTGCTAACTCACAGTGCACCTCAAATAAGCTCTCACAGAGTAGCTGGCTTTTAGACAGTTTCTCAGTCACCTCTCATTAAGGGGTTGTACAAAATTGAATGTAACTGGATCATGAGGAGAGGGTACCACAAAGTCATTTCCCAATAAAGCTATAATCTACCTTGCATAATTGTAGCATGTCTATTTCTAAACAAGTCACTTCACTGCTGTTGGGCAGATTCTTTTAGTAGATCTACAGAAAAAGAGGAACCTATTTCCACAGGCTACTGCCATTGCTGGCTAATCCCATTACTATAACAACATCTACAGTAATTAGGCAGTGACAATTATGGCTAAGCCTCTATTTTTGACCTCACATTTCTTTATTGGACCCACTATTTCAAGGACAAATGATCCAACTGACCTCCAGTTGTAACCTTCACCAGATATTCCTGAATTCTGCAGCTCTGCTATTCTAATCTTTCCTTGTCTTTTATTCAGTGGCCACTCTTACAAATTTCCCACTTATCTCCATACTTGCAGTATTCCATAGCATAAATACCAATACATGGAACACTGCAACTATTAAGGTAGCATTATTAATTTAGGGAAAAGTTGATCTGCTATTATGAGCAACCACTTTACTTAAAGAGGGCAAGGAAGAGGCTGTGTTTGAAACATGTCTGCAGAGGTTATTTCAGGTTGCCAATATGGATAGAATAACCAGTTAAATTACATTCTGCATATTCTTTTATGAACTGTTTCTGGTGGAGAGCTAATTCATTCCAGCCGGACCTCTCAACCACTCTGCTTTAGCACACTGAATTTTATTTAAGTTACTCTGCTATCCCCCTCCCCACTCCTGTTTACTCCACATTTTCTGTGGCCTAACATTCATGGGAATGTCTGGTTCCCTCCTCACACAGAGAGTCATTTGGGAGTCAAGATTCAAATGAAAGCCATACCAAAACACATTCTTCTGTCTTCTAGAGGGGCTTCCTGGTTCTCAGACTGGAGCTGCTGCCCATCTGCCAGGGAAGGAGAAGGAGAACAGATATGTTAGAAACAAGGAGGTGTTTTAGAGTATGCCACGATGTTTGGAGGAAGGAGGAGGCCAGGATCTGAAGACCTGAGCAACTATGGTTGGGAAGAGAATAGTAATGCAGGATTCCTTTCTGATAACATTTTCCAGATAGATTAGATAGATGTGTGTGTGTGTGTGTGAGATTCAATATGACTGTTTTTCAAAAGTGAAAATTCACAAAAGCATTTTCTCAAACTTATCCATTTTTTAGACATCATCAATGGAAACTATTTTTGTATCACCATTTAGTCAGAGTAAAAGGCTTCCCCAACACCCAAATTTAGAAATTTTTAAAAAGGATATTGATTTTAAAAAGAAAAGAAAAGATGATTTTTAAAATAATGACTTGCTGTGGTCTGACTTTTACTCTCTGGAGCTCTCTGCTATAAATTTGGGGCCAGGTTTCAAAAGAACTCAGCACTCATTTAGGCACCTAAAGACGTGGCCAGATATTCAAAAGTGCTCAGTGTGAGTGCGGGGTGCTGAGCGGTTTTGAAATCACGGTAATTGGTGTTTAGGAGATTATGAGCTATTATTTAATCACATAATGAGTCCCTGCATTCTCCTCCTGCCTCCTCCCCCAATGCCTTCAGAGAAAGATTTTATTCTAGACCAGGAACAATAATTCTGTTGTTAAACACTAGATGGCACCATGAACTCATCAAATCACATAAATTTACACCACTTGCTGGTTTCTAACTAAAGAAAGAAAAAAGGGAGAATAAAAAAGAAATTATACACTAATTTGGCATATATAAATCAGGAGATGAATTTATATCATGAAACATTCATTTTACACAAAGAAAAAAGTCAACTCTGGAATAAACTGTGTTGCACACTGAAGCACAAAACAGCAGCTATGCTAAAGTGTGCTTGACCTTGCCCCGGCCTCTGCCCCAGGTGACCTGTATTGTCTCCTGACCTGTGAGGTTTCAAATAAAATCCTGTTTCTCTCTGTCTCATTGTTCCAGAATAATAAATTTATTAGAGAAGATTTCATCCCCTTCGACTGGAGTTAGAATATCCGGGGGAGATCCCTCCAGGAGCTCAGCATGCAAAGTTGGCGGGTGGACCAAAACAGGGCTGGAACTGTGGCAGCAGAGTGATGATTAAGTGACAGCGATGTAGCCTGGCATGCCCTCTGACATTTGTTCCACAAATGAACTGAGTCCAATCCTGGTACTTCAGCACTTATGTAACATCAGCAGGGTCTATGCACCCATCCAATTATGGGTACTCAACTTCAGTCTGTTCCTTGGTGGCCACATTTAGGGCTACATCTTGTGCTGCCCGGCCACAATAAGAGGGTATGGAGGGGTTCTTCCCCTGTGCATGCAGCAAAGCAGAATCTCTGCCTTATGTCCAGGAGCACACTAGGAAACTGACCTGTCTTCCTCACTTGCCAGTGCTCCATGTCCCTAAAGGAGCATGTTGTGCCTGCTGGAATAGAAGTTAGTGCTGGTTCGTGCATAGATTGCAATCTGCAGCATGTACTTGCTGTGAGACGTACACTGTTCTTTCTAAGGAGCAGTTCAGCGCATCTGGCTGCTCCTTCATCCCCTGGCCCAACCAGAGCGATGCCAGCCCATGCTGGCAGGATAGCTTTTTTGCTGCACATATAACTGGCACCCACTCTGCTCCTCCTCAACTCACACAAGCCTCAGCAGGATGCTGTCCACTCAGTGCTTAGTGCAAACAGAATTCACGTTCCCATAAATGTGCCAAACAGTAAGCAAGATGTGCTCACCCACAATAAAAAAAAAAGTGCCGCCTTTGAAATGGGATAGTAATGCTTTTACATACGCACAGTAGGTGTGTGAATCTTGTCTGTCCATCTGTTATCTGAAGGTTTCTGCCTCTGCTTACTGCTAGAATTTTTCCTTGAGTCTTCATCAGCGGCACAAATCACATCAGTGACCTTTATAGGCTAACTAAATCCCTTTACTTTTCCAGTATTCTCATATCATATAATTATTATAACATGTTATCTACTTATAGTTTTAACCCTATGGACTTCTAGCTGGATTTAAGTTCCTCTCAGTGGCTTTTAAAACCTACAGTAGCAGTAAGCTCTGAGATAAAATATGGTTCACATTGTAGAATTGCTTATATTTTCCCATGTAACAGAGGCTTCATTAAAGTTTCAATCACTATTAACTGAACGTTTGCTAGCTACAATCACCAAGGCCTCCACGCGTGGTCCAATCTACATGCAGAAATGAGAACTCTGACTTTAAAACGTTTGGCCAGGAAACATAAATGAAACAGGAAACAGACCAGCCAACTGTGCAGCACACAGTGCCATCTAGTCACTGCCGTAAGTCAGGTCCACGTGGCTGGTTGCGACTTTATTCCCTGCCCATTTCCCTCCCAGGTTTCTGAGACTGCACAGTAGACTCAATAGAACCATCACCAAACCCACTGATTGAGGCATGACCACCAGGTAAGTATGAACAATACCGGTTTTGTTTTTTTCCACTCCATCAGGAGTTCCATGGGACTCATTTACAAGGAGGCAGAAGGGACCTCATGCTTGCTTGAGAGAAAAGCATTCTGTATCACTTCTCCACAGAGCAGGACACCAGGGTGCTTCATTAGGATACTATAGCCGTTAGGAGGCAGAACACTTGAGGTAAGTGACAGTGCAGAAGCAAGGAGTCAAATCAGCACTGTGTGATGGCTCATGTACTCCAGACTTCTATGTCACACTTGCTAAAGGAGCCAGAGCCAGGCCCTGGGGAGGCTGCTTCTTTTACAGATAAACAGAGGGCAAACCTGTAAAACCTTGTGGCAAAGCTCTTTTACAGAGCACAAATTACACAGCTTTGTGACAAGGCTGCATGCTCGCTTTCTCTCTTACGGTTTTCTATACTACCCAAGTTTGAGGACCTGCTTCTTTGTGTGGAGAGGAGTTGGACTCGACCTCATGAAGTCTCTTCCAACCCTAATCTTCTATGATGCTATGAATTCCAGCACCAACTATGCATCAAAACATAGGAAAGTATGCAAGGGATGCGCTGAGTGAGCCACCAGGAGGCTACAGCAATGGTGGAAGAGACTAGTGCAACTTTGGCAGCATAGCTGGGCATTGATAGGAGCACAATGAAATCTAGTAAAGACAGCAAAAGTCTGGTGCTGTAAGCATGGCACTACCAGGTACGGGTAGATCAGCTGCCCCTTCCTAGATAAACAAAAAAAAGGCTGAGACAAGGGCACCAGAACCTTTGTAGAAGTGGAGGGGCTAAGGCCAAAGTGCCCTCTCCTTCTCCACAGCTGGCTCTGGCAGTGAGCCCGCTGCCCTCTCTTCTTGTGCCACAGCAGCCCCTGGTGGGTAAAAGGTGTAATTGCAGCACCTCCCTGGCAGAATCTATTATTCTGCAGGGGAAAAAAAAATCTGTGGGGGACATGAATTCTGTGCTTATATTTCTTTTGTTAAAAGGTGGGGGGCATGTCCCTCCCACTTTTAAAAGTGGGGGGCCATAGCTCCCTGGCCCTCCCAGTACTGCTGGCAGCCGCTGAGATGCAATCACAGCCCACATGCACTTTGCTGAAGCCATTCAGCCTTATTCATCAGATCCTCTAGCTTTTGGATCAGAAGCCAGACTCCTGGCTCAGAGAAACTAAGTGACAATTTCAAAACCAAGGTTACACAGAGTCTCTGGCAAAGCTGGGAACTGAACCCAGAGCTTCTTAATATTGTATTAACCACAAGACTTCAGGTTCCTTTCTGTAAAATGGGAGTGGTAATAACAGTTCCCTAACCCTCATAGTTGTTATGAGGGTAAGTGCATTAGTGTATATAAGGTGCATTGTTATGACAGCAATGGGCCCCCATAACTGGAGTCAGAAATGTCTGTAATCAAAGACCATATATTCCTTAAAAAGAAGCCTCCAAAACATAAGTACCTGATGAATCCAAATATTAGCTTATTGGACCTTGCCTTCAAGACCAACAGCCTTAGATGGTAAAAACTTCCAAATGGTCTGGGCTAGATTCAATCCAGTGCCATAGAAGAAGGATGTTTTGATGATTAAGGCATTGAACTAGGACTGTGGACACGTGGGTTCAATTCTCAGCTCTGTCACATTTTCTCATCCTTTTGCTGTCTTCTGTGTCACATGGGGGACAGGCGGACAGGGTTTGTACATACATATACAGAATCTAGGCCAACGTTTGTGCAGTGCCTAACACAATGGGGCCCTGATCCTGGCTGGTGCCTCTAAGGCCGACTGTAATACAAATAAATAATTGATGTGAAAATGTTCATAATCCATTACCCATTCCCTCACCCAGCTAGTCTCCAACCCTTAGCAAACACTGAAGTCTACTACATAAATGAGGAATAGCCACCTGCTTGATAATCAGTCTAAAAATCTAACAGCCTGTTATTCCTGCCCAAGTGAAACAAAAAACAAAACAAAACAAAACATAAAGGCTCACCACTACTCACCACTGTGGAGAGGTGAAAGTGGCAAGCAACAACATCAGTTAGTTTACTTACTTTATTTACATTTGTACCATCTGTTACTGATGTATTTTTTCTACTCCTATTCAGTATGGATTCTTCCTTGCGAGACAAGTTCTCATGTATTTTTCCCATGTACCTGGAGTTAAGTTCTTTTTTTTTTTTTTAAAGACAAAATTATTTGTTAAAGAAGAGAGGGAGAAGCATTCCCCCCCACTCCAACCTTCTCCCCCTCCTATTACTTAGGCACATAGAGGGGAAGAACAGCATATCATCGCCTGTGATGGGATATTAGATGGGGTGGGATCTGAGTTACCCAGGAAAGAATTTTCTGTAGTATCTGGCTGGTGAATCTTGCCCATATGCTCAGGGTTTAGCTGATTGCCATATTGGGGGAAGGAATTTTCCTCCAGGGCAGATTAGAAGAGGCCCTGGAGGTTTCTCGCCTTACTCTGTAGCATGGGGCACGGGTCACTTGCTGGAGGATTCTCTGCTCCTTGAAGTCTTTAAACCACGATTTGAGGACTTCAATAGCTCAGACATAGGTGAGAGGTTTTTCGCAGGAGTGGGTGGGTGAAATTCTGTGGCCTGCGTTGTGCAGGAGGTCGGACTAGATGATCATAATGGTCCCTTCTGACCTTAGTATCTATGAATCTATCTATTAAGGCTGTCCAGCCAGTGAGATGTGGCAAGAGAAGTAAAAGGCCTAGATTCAGCCCTCAATAAGAGAATAAACATATGTGATATTTCTGGTGTTCAGTTGACATACGTCATTAGATATCATTTAGACAGATCCTCTATGATCTGCAGCAACTGATGTAGCTAAGGTTGATATGCTACTTTCACTATAACACACACACACACACACACACACACACACACACAGAGTCCAGTTGTTTATAATTACAGCTGAGTGAGTAATTTGCAAAGAACAATTTTATTTGACATAGTTACTCTTCTGTGTGTGAATTTTTCACAAGCAGCTTATGCCTCTCTCTGATTCATTTGCTTTTCTAAATGATTCTTCAGCAACTAATTTTTGGTCTTTAGATTGTTTCCCAGGAGCTAACTGTGAATATATGTCTCAGTTTCCCACTCTAAAACTGGGATGTTAACACTTTCTCCCTGTCACCAGAAGTTCCTTCCCCAGGGTACCCTCAGGGCTCTAGGTGTGGCCTTCACACTCACCCAGGCCAGTGCTCTGCAATATCCAGGTGGTTTTCCTGTTCCAGACCTAGAAGGCTCAGCCCTCTGGCTGGGCCCCAGAGCATCTACCCTTTCCAGGTTGTCAATTAACAGGAAGAAGGGGAAATAACACAAATAACACAAGGCTGGGTTGAGGCTCTCTTTCTTCTGAGGATGCTCATCAGACTGTGGCCCTAAACTGAGTTCGCAAGTAAATAGAAAGGAACAGACCCATCTCAATGTGTGTCAACATCTGGCTCTCCCTTCCAAATGGGATGGGCCATCAGGCAGCAGCCATTCCAGGAGCTCCTGCCTTTAATCAGCCCTCTCTCCAGGAGAGGAGGACCAAAGGTTAGCTCTCTTGCCTGTTCTGCCTTCAACTGAGCTGTGTTTCTCCCTTCTAAGTGTCTCTCTCCAATTCTGACATCTCTCACAGGTGTATCAGGGCAATCACTCAACCCATATTAGTTCATTAATCCCATGTTACCTAGTGTGGGATTTACATAACCCATCAAACTCCATATAGTACTTCACAGGCTTACTAAACCCATGGTCCTCTTAGCTGAGGACCTAATTTATCGGTACTCATTAGTTGAGTAGGAGATGTGTGTGAAAAAGAATCCGCCTCCAAACAGATATGTGGCACAGCGGCTGGCCTGCTGCCATAAGCGAGTCTAACACTGGGCCTATCCCCCACAAAAGCAAATGAGCCTTTTCACCAGGTGCGTTTTAAAGAGGAAGTGCAAAGTACACCACATTAGCATAAACTAAGGGTATATGATCAACAAGAGTACGACCAGTTTGTTATTCTGTTTAGAAAGCTGTCACAGGACAGGCATCCTGATTAGAACTCCATTTTCACATTCTCCGGAGTTCAGATAAGAAGTCTGCCTAGCTCTGCTGTGAGACCCTTATTCATTCCACAGAGGAAGAAGGCCCTAAAGGAAAACTACCTCCATACAGCTTAGCCCTTCGGTATGAAAGTTCACAATGTACGAAGCAATTCGCACTAAGAATAAACTGTGAAATGCATTTTTTAAAAAGTGTTTTATTACCACTGGAATTTCTCAGTCTGGTACTGGAGGTAGCCATCTTCCTCTGACAGAAAGCTCCTTGTGCCACTAGCAATGTGAGAGCTCGGGGGAAGAGTCTGTGAATTGGTTTCCAAGCCTGCTTTAAGAAAAGTTTAACAATCGGAAAAGAAATTCCAATATTTAAATCAAATAGCTAACATTTAAATATTAAAGGCCAGACTGTATCTGGCCTGCCCTAGTATTGAGAAGAGGATGCAAACTTCCCCCTGCTGGGCTTGGACGCAAGTGCAAGAACCGAGGGCCTGATCCAGTGGATAATGAACTACACCAGGCTTAACTTTAAAGAGCCCAGTCCTCCAGCTGCCCTGCATGGTCAGTGTCCTGCACCTGCATGGAGCCCCACTGAAGTCCATGACTCTGCACAGGCACTGAGGCCTGCACCATGCAGGACAACTTGCAGGATGGGGATCTAATTCAGTTGTTAGCAGCGATCAGGCATCTGCCTGACATGTTCACATCCACTCCATCCCAAAAAGCGTCCTACAACAAAGACAGCATCTGCTGTGCAGGAAATCGTAACTTTTTACTGATTTGTTTGTCAATAATAGAGAAAAGATTCTCAGCATTTCTATTAAACAGAAATTTTTAAAATTTAAAAGCGTTTATTGTTCACTTTGGGGTGGAAGGCAAACTGGATTTTAAGGCTCTTGCCACACCAACAGCAGGTGTCAAACAGCACAGCTACACTGAAGCAAGTGCAGCTATGCTGATTTACCCCAGCTGAGAATCTGGGCCTTAAACAGCTTCTGGTTTCAAATTGAGATTTGCAGACCAGCACATTATGAATCAGACTATTTAGGTATAAGAATATTGGACATCGCAAAGTAGTGAGGTTTAAAAAGCACTTAGTGTGCATTCATAGTAAATATTTTTTATTTTAAAATAGGTCATGCATTTTGTATGATGGATTTAAAAAGCAAAAATACAATACACGTACAATAATGCATGCATAAAGCATAGTCACACATTGTTTTGAATACACATACAGGTACCATGGGTCACTTAATCTCATCAAAAATCCACATTTAAATATTATGGGCAAATGTCTGCTGTCAGATCGTGAGTTCAGTTAGCGATGGGGAAAGCTTTTAGAGTTCAAGGTTCTGAAAACCTCTCCAACTGTTGCTTTTTTAATTGCCCATCTATCTGATTTTGCAAATTTTTCCTTGTAATTTAAATCCATTCCCCCTTGCCTCACACACGTTGATTCAGTGCTTTGAAATACATTTAACCAGTTAAAGGGAAACCTGTGCTAACAACATATGTCTAAAGTGCTCATCTACAAGGGGAAATTTACTGGCATAACTATATGACTGGAGTCACACTGGTGCAACTCCCTGCGTGGATGCTCTTGTTCCAGAATAAGAATGCCTTTTTTGGTTTAATTTATACTGCTTTGCAAGTAGTATAATTATTCCAGTTTAGCTATGCTGACAAATGTCCCTGAAAACAGAGAAACCTCCTTCTCCTGAAAAGAAAAAGGCTAGCACAAGTGAATGGGCTATATATGGTATTTCATTAGCATTTTTCTTTCACCACATCTGTTTCTCTGTTTACATTCTACATGTTTGGGAAGCAGCACTGTCCAGTGGATAGGGCACTTGTCCAAAAGAACTAGCTTCCCTTCCTGTCCATTGCTTTGACTTGCTGTGTGAAATTGAGCAAGTCACTAAACTGCCTTATGCCTCAGTTTCCCCACCCATAAAATGGTGATAATACCCACCTTTGGAAAGCAACTTTTCTTTGAGATCAATAGAAGCAAAGTATTATGGATTTTATCATTAAATACTAGTTTGATAAGTTTCATTAGTTTTTCCTCCACCTCTGATCCATCTTTCACTTTGTTTGAAGTTAGATAAAATAAGTTCACGCATTCCCAACCCCAGTATTCTAGCTCTCCTCCCTTCCCCCACCACCGCCCTAAATGTGTAGAACTCCCACTGCACCATTTATCTGTTGCCAGCAGTTCTACATACATAGGAACAGCAGAATATCAGAGTTGAGATCCATTGTGTGGATCTAATCAATATCATTTCCCATGGACAGATAAAGAAGGAAGAAGAGAAGTGTTTAAATATTAGCATCTGAATCCGAGCACGGAGGAAACAAGAATGCTTCATGGACAATTTAGATACAACTCTTAATTTTGTAGAGGGTGCATAAATTCCATGGTGACTGATACCTTACACATCCCTAAAGTAGAGCTGGGAGCAAAATTACACCCTGATATATTAATGGAATACAACAGGTCAATTTTAAAAGCCCTTAAAGTACATTTACAGACAGATCATTATTGATCTGACCTCAAAGAAAAACAGTGCATGTACTTTTCAGTCTGATGTATTAGATTAAAAATAATCTCTATATTTAACACTGTGATAGGCTAAAAGAAAGTAAGCAACTCAAAAGATCTACTGAAACTATTATAGGGGTTTCATTACAAAAGCAAGACAGTTCCACTGTGAAGTTGAAAATCCAGTCATGCATTCTGCTTGCACTCCTCCACTGTACCTTGAGAGGGTAATGGGCTTCCAAATATGGGGGTTCATGGATTTGACTATTCCTGGACACCAGCCTTAGCGCCAAGCTTCCTTACTTTTGGGGTGATGGTTAAGTCAGACCCACATCATCATCATCACTTTAACATAGGTTTTGTTTGTTTGATTGATTAGCCAACAGGCTGGAGTTGGTTACAATTTTTTTTTAAAGTGCCCATAGCCACATATTGACATCACACGCATCTGCCTGAGGCACCAGAAGGTACTCTGCTGCTGAAAGGAGCAGCAAAATGAATGGCCAAGTATCTCCATGGTAACAGCAGTGCATGCCAGGAAATTGAGCCATGAAGGGACAGAATTGCATTATGCCAGAAATAAGTCTCCATAACAACAATGGAGCAATGATGAGGAAAAGGAAGTATCAAGCCATGACTGCACTGGGCCATACAGGAAAGGTGGTTGCTCAGATAGGATGCTACTTGTCTACTTTGATTTTAAAGGCTATTTGAATTAGATACAATGAGTAATTGGTTACACACAATAAATTTATCACACACACAGAGAACATACTAGGTTCTTTACAATGTACACAGAACATACTAGGTACTATGCCATAAAGAGCATACATACACAGAGAGTCTAAATACACAAGGACAGCTAATTAGGCCAGTGTGGTTTCTAAACAAGGCACCTTAGTACCCGGAGAGCAAACAGAAGAAAAATGAGTCAGTGCCATAAACCATAATCACAGATTCAGGGATTTCATTTCAGAGACAATTTGAGATTATATGCTGGAGTATCAGGCAATATTACTAAATACTGCTTGGGCTATGCTGCCTTTTCTCTTTGCTGATAGCTTGAGACAACAGAAAAGGTAGGCAGTTTAAAAAGAAAACGTAGGTCTCTCTGAAAGTGGGTTTATCCATCTAATGGGCACACACTCGTATCTGTCCACCACCTAATGGTCAGATAACTGAGGTACCCAAAAAACAACTACTGAAACAGGGCCATCTACTATGTGGGTGGGTGTTTAAAGAGAAAGATAAAACACCTTAGTAAGGTGATAACAGGCAATTCTTGAAATGTTCTTTGCTATTCTTGTGGCATAGCATTGCCACTTATTAAGATTTCACCTGCATCATGGTCTTTCAGGTACTTTAGATGACAGGTCACCTTTTTTAATATCTCTATATGCACAATTTGTAAAGATTACTGAAATACACAAAGAAGTGAGCTGGAGCACCTTGAGATGAGTGTAGGCAGCACACTGACCTGGGAAAACTCTCCACATCTCTGACAAGAACTCAGTAACAACCAAAACAGGAAACGTCTCCAGAGAATGCATCCCAGCTTTTAACACTGGACTCAGCATGAGCAGTGACAGGACTTTGGGATGCTAGGCTGCAAATCCTTATTCCTGAACACTGATGTCACTGGGTGAAATCCTAGCCTCATTGGCAAAATTCCCATTTACTTTATTGACTTCAGAAGGAGCCAGAATTTCACCCACTGATAATGTGTGAGCAAGTTAGCACTATGTGCAGGAGTAAGGGCGTATAGATGCTAGTTCTTGGTTTGTACTGGGTAAGATTCCCATGCTATGTAGTGAAGTTACCCTTAGACATGATGATCAAAATACTGCATGTTCACACTTTGAGCTGGAGATGTAAACTCCAGTTCAAGGAGACACACCTGCATTAGCTGTGATTGAGCTAGTACTCTAAAAGGAGAGTGTAGCTGTGGCAAACACAAACAGCAGGAGGGGCTACCTGCCCCGAATACATACCAGTCCCAAACAGTAGGCGCATACTTGGACTGGCTAGCCCCTCTCTCTGCTTGCATTGCTGCAACTACACTGTACTTTTAGAGCACTAGCTCGACTGCAGCTAGAGCAGGTACGTCTTCTCGAGCTGGAATTTGTACCTCCAGTTCAAACGTAGCCATACCCTTAGCGTTTTAACCCAAGAAGCTCTCAGTAACCGGAGACGCTAAGTTAGCGGTTCTCTCTCTCTCTCTTTTACAGTATATTAATAGCTCATTATGGATGGTTAAGAATTGCTGCAGGCATTCAATTTAGCTAACTGAATAACCCTTCCACACTTTTGCAAGTACAAAACTCTTATTACCACTGATTACTTGTGTAATACCTGCAATACAATCAGTGAGCTCAACTATTCCCTACCTGTTCATCTAATATAATTTCATATTAGTAGTCTTTATTTTTACAGCAGGATTTTAAGCATGATTCTGGGATGTATTGTATCTTTGACCCTAAAGATCTTACAATTTAATTGCTGGATCCTGCAAAGGTTTACACACATTTAACTTTACAAATGCAAGTTGTCTCAAAATCAGTAAGACTACTTGCATGTATAAAGTTAAATATGTGTGTAACTCTTTGTGGGACTGGGTATTAATTTGAGACCTGAAACAATGAGTCAAGGTAAAGACTCCTGAGATGACTCAGATGAAAGAACAGACATAGCTAAGAGTATCAAAAGTCATTTGTGACTTGGGTGCTCCAGAAGTGAAGCACCCAACTTGAGACTTCTTTTAAAAGGGACTTGATTTTCAAAAAGTTCTGAGCTCCCACTATGTGAAAATCAGTCCATTTTAAAGTAACTCCAGAAAGGAAGGAATGTCTAGTGGTTAAAGCACTAGCCTGGGCCTTGAAAGTCCCAAGTTCAATTCTAGCTGCACCAGACATCGCATGTGACCGTCAATAAGTTATGTGCCTCAGTTTTCCATCTGTAAGATGGGGATAATAGTACTTCCCTAACTCACAGGGATGTTGTGAAGCTAAATGCATCCAAAAGATTGTGAGAGGCCCAGATAATGGGAGCCAAATGAGTACCTAAGACAGATCATCTGAGAAATTCATGCTCCTTTTTTATTTATTTTACTTTCTTGGCCAAATACAATATATCAAAACACAAGCAGTGATCTAGCAATGGTGGTATGCACTGAGAATCAGGGAGTATATTTTAGGGCCCATTCCTGCAAAGTACTGTCCTGAGTACCATGGAAATGAATAGAAGAGGAGTTCACTGTGCATCTTTGAGGAATAGGCTGTTAGGGAAGTTGCTAAGCGCCAAGCTTTTCGGTGTGGGCACTTGTTTCTAGGATATATTTTGGTAAACAACTTTGAAGTCAACACTAAAAATTTCAGTCTGAGTGCTTTTTTTCTCTTTTATCCAGTGTACCTTCATGACTGTACTAGTCCATTTAAATGGCAAGGCAGGCAAACAGCCTCCTTCTGCAGCCTCTCTCCACAGCTCAATTACCATTGCTTTAGCAGTGCTAATTAGCATTCCTCAGAGCTAGATCTCTTTGAGTGACAGGTAACCATGGAGAGGCACAATCCTGTAGGTGATCACCAAGAGTCTGACTTTTCTTTTTAATTAAAAATTAGAAATGCCTTAAACAAAGATAACCTAATTCACTGATATATGCTATTATCCCAGGGTTGCTAAGCTGGTAAGAATAACATTAGCATTTAAAAAATGAAACAATTTCTAAATGAATAGACTACACTAGGGTGATATGAGGGAGAGCAGGTTTATTGTCTGTAGTGAGAGAAAATATCTATAATGATGGTACAAAAAGACTAAATGGTATATATTTCTCCAGGGCGTTGGTATGGAGACAAAAACAGGGCTTTTTTCTTGATATGTGAATGGACTACTCCAATTTATTTTAGTTTTTTAATAAAGCTTTTTAAAAAAGATTACAAAGGATGTTATTCAACTAGAAATCCACTAGACCAGTCATCGTGCTAGAATAAAAATAATTATATTGGGATATAATATCCCATCTGATTTTAGCTGGTATGTGATTCAAGGACAAGAAATGTAATGGGCCATATCAACATTTGGATCTTAATATTGCTGCTTGAGCCCATCCCTGAAAATGGAGCCACACTATCAACTGGTGTGAATGATGTAGATCAATTGAAGACAATTTACACCATCTGATAATCTGGCTCTGTTTGCAGGGATGGGCTCAGGCAGCAAAATTCAGATCCAAATGTTGAACTCAGGATATGCTAACTAGGGTTTTGGTGCTTGCCCAGCTTGGTATCCATTCCATCAGCACACAAGTGGTGAGCTTGTTCTTGGCAAGAGCTGACCAAAGAAAATTATATATAGTCTTGGAAAATATTTACAAACTCCGGTTGAATCATGTTATGAAGATTGTGTGTCACACAATAATGGCACTGGATCACAAGGCAAGAATTATTCTAATGAGGCAGTGACAGACTACTCCCCTTATATTCACACCCTACACACTATTGTAATAATCTTTGTACAAGGTATGTCTTGTCAGGTATCATTTAAAAACTCGTAATTTGCTGGTCATTATTGTCCTGGTGAAATAAGTGACAACATTGTATGTAAAAAGAAAATGAGTACTTGTGGCACCTTAGAGATTAACAAATTTATTTGAGCATAAGCTTTCATGAGCTACAGCTCACTTCATCGGATGCATTCAGTGGAAAATACAGTGGGGAGATTTATATACATAGAGAACATGAAACAATGGGTGTTACCATACACACTGTAACAACAGTGATCACTTAAGGTGAGCTATTACCAGCAGGAGAGCCGGGGGAAAACCTTTTGTAGTGATGTACATTGGTCAAACTGGACAGTCTCTACGTAAAAGAATAAATGGACACAAATGAGACGTCAAGAATTATAACATTCAAAAACCAGTCGGAGAACACTTCAATCTCTTTGGTCACTCGATTACAGACCTAAAAGTGGCAATTCTTCAACAAAAAAACTTCAAAACCAGACTCCAATGAGAGACTGCTGAATTGGAATTAATTTGCAGACTGGATACAATTAACTTAGGCTTGAATAAAGACTGGGAGTGGATGTGTCATTACACAAAGTAAAACTATTTCCCCATGTTTATTTCCCCCCTAACCCCCACTGTTCCTCAGACATTCTTGTCAACTGCTGGAAATGGCCCACCTTGATTATCACTACAAAAGGTCCCCCCCCCCCCCCGCTCTCCTGCTGGTAATAGCTCACCTTAAGTGATCACTCTGGTTACAGTGTGTATGGTAACACCCATTGTTTCATGTTCTCTATGTATATAAATCTCCCCACTGTATTTTCCACTGAATGCATCCAATGAAGTGAGCTGTAGCTCACGAAAGCTTATGCTCAAATAAATTTGTTAATCTCTCAGGTGCCACAAGTACTCCTTTTCTTTTTGTGAATACAGACTAATACGGCTGCTACTCTGAAACCTGTCATTGTATGTAAAGTTATAAGATATTATTGTTATTATCACATGTTCCAAACCCCACAGCCCTGCCCAAACAGAATTTGCAAGCAGGTTTGTCCTAACAAAGATATGGGTGCTCTGCTTAGTTTGCATCTAAGCAGTAAACAGAGTCACCAGGTGGGAAGGGAAACAAAGAAAGCTGAAACAGGTGAGAAAAAAACAGCAGGGAATATCCTTCCACATAGACACTTTTTCTCCTCATGCTCAGCTGGAAACGTTTTTCCAGAGGGGGACTGAAAGTATAAAAAGGAAGGACAAACACCCCCTAGCACCTCTCTCTCTCCTTCTGCCCATCTCCTTCACTACACCTGATGCAACAAAGGAAGCACTTGTTGGACTCTGGGGGAGAGGTCCTGAACTACAGGGTTTGGTCAATAAGACTGCTGAAAGCATGCGATGAGAAATTTTTCTTGAGTCTGATAGATTGTTAAGTTAGGTAATAGTAAATGTCTTATCTTTATTTTTCTTGCAACCATTTCTGACTTTTATGCCTCATTATTTGTACTCACTAAAAATCTCTCTTTGTAGTTAATAAACTTGTTTTACTGTTTTATCTAATGCCATGTGTTTAAATGGAAGTGTCTGAATAACTATTTGAGATAATAAACTGGCATATTGTTCTCTTTAAGGAATAACAGACTTAAAATATTTTGTATTGTCCAGGAGAGGGGTGGACATACATTTCTGGGGGGAAATGTGGTAGTGAGCATGTGTTGGGGTTAACCCTGCAGCATAACCAGGCTGGTGAGAACCAAAATGTAATGCAGGTGTGGCTGGCAGGCTGCAGTTACACACAGACACTGAGGGTGTAGCTTGCATGCTGGAAGGCTGTGAGCAGTCCAGGTGGGAGCTACTTCAGTGAGGCATTGTAAGGCACCCAAGGTTGCAGGGCAGAGATGATAGCTGCTCATTAGTCTGGATTGTACCCTGGTACGTTGGAGAGGGTCAGGAATTTCCTGTTAATAGGGGACAGCATTGAAAAAAAGTTATTGGCAGGTAAAATTATTAGTGTGCTAAACACCAAAAATTCACTTCTCCAGCATTTTCAAAGAATTCCTATACATAGTGCTTTATACCATAAGAACAATATCAGCATCCTCAAGCAATATAGTCCTCCCTAATGTGAATACAACCATACCAGTATGAAAGTGCTTATCCTGGTATAAATTATTCCCATACAGAAAGGGAAATAAGCTATACTGGTATAAAGTACCTTTAGCACTGGCCTCCACACTAGGGGCTGTACTGGTATATCTATTTCAGTAAAATAGTTGTATCTGTACAAGAACCGTATGGACTTGCTTACGCTGTTGAATATCAGGAATACTGCTCTAACAGGTCAGATAGCAAAGTAACTCGATTTCTTAATGGTGACTATTCCATTTATTAACAGGATTTTGAAGCATTAATAAAGAAATCAAAATGGGTAGCTACAGTTAGTAAGATGAGCAATAGCTAGCCTTGTTTTATCACAAGCGCTTTAATGAAGTGCCATGATCAAAAGACCCAAATTAATGGCAGAATAGTTTTAAGACATGAAGTGACACTGCTTGGTATCCCAAATTACTTTTGTTTTTTCCATGTTAGTTTAAAGGACTAGATCTGAGTTTGTGCTATGGTTACATTGAACAGATCCAAACACAGCAGTTCCCACGCTACGGGCAGACATTTTAAATCCAACTTAATGCCCCAGATCTTTTACCTTCCAAGAGTGAGAAATTTCATAACTTCACAAGAATCAAGAACAGCTCTTGTGTCACTGCAATGTTGTGGCTGAGCTCCTGCTTTCCATTAGCCTCTCTTGCAGCTCAGGATTTACGGAATGCTCAATCCTGCAAGGCCTTTATTGATGTGAGGTGTTTAAAAGTCCCAGTGAAGTTAATGACCCTCATCCTTTAGTGAGGGTTTGCTGGATCAAGTTCTAATTTGACTACATTCAAGGTTCTCGAAAAAACAGGTTTGATTCTTTGTCACTCTCCCACACACAAATGACCCAAATGTCCAAAGTCTTGGCTTTTCCCCCCCTGAATCCATGACTCTGGACAAATATAATCTGTACGAGTATTCACTCATGTACTGCAAATGCTGTGAATTTTTTCTCAAACAGGAAAGCAAATGCTAAGATAAGGGATGTCTGGAATTAAACTCCATGTAGACTGACACAGAACAAACAGGTTTTGAGACCACAGGACACAGTGTACCAGTTTTAAAGCAGACTATAGGTAATAGCTAATGGTTCTTTAAAAATCCCTGCTTTTACTACTCAAACAAAAAATCTCCACTAGCTTTGGCTTGGGCTGTACTGGTGAAACAAGCCACACAGTATGCCACAAATCCTAACTGCACCCCCAGAGGAAGATCTTCTGGGCAATGGAACTGGTGCAGCTGCCCTATACAAGAGGGAATACAATTGGTTTTGGCCACCCCCTAAAGTGTGGGAAGCCCAGTGCCCTGCAGGCTCCCTGGACAGCAATATACAGAATTGTTTTAGAAGCAAGAGATGGCTTAGGAAGGGATGGGTACAGAAGTTCTAGACTGTGCTGATCCTCAAGTCTTTCCCTCCCAACTATGGAGAAAGTATTAAGGCTGTTAACGGGTAACACTCGCCATTAGGCTGGAGTAACCTCTATGGAGCAGCTCCACTCCCACTCCATCTCCTCTGGGAAAGAAATTTCCTTGCCTGTGGATCTCCCCAGCACCCACTCAGATAGAAAATGGCTTTGGACCTAAGAGAACATGGAACCACAAATACTCCTGTCCCTACCTGAATCAAATCAAGTTCATACAAAGGACAATCAAAGACAGAATGTCTGCATAGTCCCATCAGCATCTTCTTGTAAAGACAACAGTCAAATAATTCTTCCAAAGAATGAAACCGCTTAATAATGGATTGCATTTAATTTAATTAATTAAAAACAAAGACATCTACAGCTTTGCCATGCTGTTTACAATTATATCACAGCGGGGGGGCAAATCCTGCTTGCTTTTTCTCACATAAGTAATCCCCTTGACTTCAAGCAGAATTCAGTCCTTGAGCTTTCAGTCTCCTACCTGAAGATCATTCAACATCTTTCTTCAAGAATGCCTCCGTTTAGGATGTTGTTTAAGTGGACGATATCCTGATCTGACAAAGTTTACAATCCATTCAGCCATGTCAAAATCACATTGCATTGTACTCTGGCAGAGCCTTGGAAATGCATTAGTGCATACCCATTTATAAATCAGTAGAATTAAGTAAACCAAGGTTTCTGCTCTCTATAGCATGGATGAAAGAATTGATGCTAGATTTGGGGGAATGCCCATGTCTTGCTGGTTCCTCAGAGAATCAGAATTCTGTTCCTCTGCTACAGAAACAGAGAAACTCCTCTCTCCCTGTACATATGTAATTCCCATGTATGTGAATGTAGTTAATGCACAGTACAAGTGCAAGAACTGCAATGGAGATCCACACTGTGGATTGAAGAAGAGAGCTTTGTCCTGAGCTGGAGAAAGCCAACAGCAAATCATCTTTTCTCTTTCTCTAATGTATTTTTAAAAATATGAGAGTCCTTACTTTATTCTAATTCCAGACAGGAATTGGAATTAGTTTAGAATCCTCTTCTCTGCATGTGAACAGCAAACTACTAATAAGCAGGAAGGCATAGCATGAAGGAACCAGGTAACCCACAGACACAACAAAACATTTGCCCATGTTCTTCTCACTTGCCTTATACAGGCCTTAGACACAGAATCTCTCCTTACTTGAAACTGGTGATATCTGCTGTGAGCTTCTTATGGCCATTCTAAGTTATCAGTTCTAGTGCCTAGAAGGTTTCCCAAACAAATAATTGACTGGAATACAATTACTTCCAAATTGAAGCAGGGCTACTCATGGTTCATGCAGTCCTTTGCCTCCCATGTGCCCCTTACCACAGGCCAATCTGCAGTAGTCGTTTTAAGGGCACAGCAAACTTCCTCCTCTGTGTGTGCAGTATCTATATAAACACATAAAAAATCCAGGATATGCACACACGCACACAAATAAATCATGGGTTGGATCGCAGTTTCACTTGTTCCTAGAACAGTCATCATCTCAGCTACACTTTGATGTGGATTCTGAAAGCTTGACTAGACTTCTCATGGATGCCTTGAAAGCATCTTGTAAAGACATTGCCAAGTTCCTTACAGAAACAGGAACAGACATTGGATCTCTCTCTGTACCAAGTAGTGATCCCTATAAACTCTGATGGTTTACTTCAGTTAAGTACTCCAGGCATTCTGGAAGCTTATGAGAACATCTTGAGTCTACAAAACTGAGCTGAAGCTCCAGAAGAAACAGACTGATAAGATTTCTGATATTTCCTTCTATTCAGCCAGAAATTGTTCTTATAGTTTCTCATGGTATCGTGGCATTTATGTTTCCAGTCCCAATCAGAATCAAGAAGTTCAAAGATGCATGATGACAAAGTTGTAATGGGAAACTACAGTTGTCCCAATTTATCGGAGTCCAGAAAAAAGTTCAGCTCTAGTTAGATGACAGCATTCTGAGAATTTTCAAGATGATTCTTGTATTACAGAACTAACTCACCTACCCTTCTGGAAAAGTCTTTTAGAATGTAATAGATAATACTGCCTTTCTATTTATTCTTTTAACCATTCTCCATAAGTCTTCAACTAGAGTTTGTTGGCCAAATTCTGCCCTCACAGTTGTGCATTCCTAGTGAAACTGACGGAGTTGCATGGTTGCCCCAGAAGGCAAAATCAGGCCCTACTTGTCAGAATGCAAAAACTCAAAGAAAATTCACTACTGTTTTCAATTGTGCTGATTGCCAGTTCATAGTTTTATCACCTCTTGACTCAGATTGGAAGGAGCAAAGTCATTTAGTGTCTAAACAATGAAATCATTATATAATTTGTTACTACACCAGGCTCGGGCTCGACATGATGCATTATTTAGTACTACTTAGACGCAAAGCATGTGCTATCCCTGTTACCTACCGTGCATACCTACAAAGGTGACTTAACATGATGCAGTCACTTGAATTGCCACAAGAATGCTCTGCAAGCAAATTCCAAGAACACCAAGCACATTTGGAACTCCTTGTTTTAACTAGTGGGGAAAGAAAAAAAAATCAGCAAAGTCTTTTCTCCTTATTTTTAATGAGCAGCATAGAGGAGACTATCATAATTAGTCTTTTTTAGCATGAATCATTTAATCTACTTGCAACCTGAGGCACTTTAGTTTCTCCTGTGACCATCTATGTACCACAGACTATAATGTCAGCACCCTACTGACAGTTTCTCCCGGTTTTATTCAGTATGAGAACACACCATTCTGCTGTCATTTTGAAAACGGTGTTCATATATATCACAATGATCCCTTGGCTAAAGTATTAAACATCATCTAATGGATCATGAATAGGGTACCTTAGCCCAGAACCACTAGCTATTTTAATCTCCTCCAAGGCAGTAAACAGGGAACCAAAATGTTAAGATCCTGTCACAACCCGAGTAATGGGTAGGGGATGGGAGCTTTAACAATTTTATATTTGTTTGCATTTACCAGCAAAAGAAAGAAAGAAGCCAGTGCAACTGTGCTTTTTTGCCCACAACAGATACTGCACATAGCGACAAACATGCTGAGAGACTGGTCTGTCATTTACTTCAAGGAAATCCAACATGAAGTAAATGCATGAATGATGCAGACAACTATTTTACAGGAGTGAAATTTGAATTTTTTTTCAATTCTTTTTAACCTTTAGATGATTTTTTCCCCCACAAAAACATTGCCACCATTTTTTGATCAGCCTGGTATTTTCCATTTTTAATTTGGGAACCGCGTCCACCAACAATAGTTAAAGACGAACACTTGGGAAATCCTAGAATAGGGATATGCCCTCTAGATGTAGGCTCTTTTCCACTCTCCAAGCATGACCACATTTCTTTTGAAGGATCTCGTATGGATCACAAGTTGTCAGGAGTGTGTGTACACCAGGTCTACTGTGAAATATACAAAACCACATTTCAGACCCTTTGATTATATTCTGTCTCTCCCTGTCTGGATAACTTTTCAGAAGCTGACAGAGCCTTTACAATTTAATTGGTGTTGATACCTTTTGAAGCAATGCCTTGAGGCACTGAGGGTCATTGTCTACTTTTTTCTGTTTTTCTCCAGCTGCCTCCACTTGGCTACCTTGCAGCCTGTGGTGCTATGTTGGCCCCTGCATTTCTCATTCATGAGAGTACTTGTACTGGGTCCTATTACAAGAGCCCTTGTTAAATGCCCAGCAGGCAGTACTGAAAAGATATTTTGACTATCTGGAATTTGAAGGCCTCTAGCAATAATGGAAAATAAACTCTGAACACAAAAGTATACCAGTAGTAGTGAGTGTTGATGTAACCAAGGATTCATGCCAGGGACCTCAGAACCAAGGTACTTACTGTCTATGCATTGGTTATTATGCCCTGGTAATTAGACTGTGTCTCTCACTTTGCTTTCTTAGAATTTGCCAACTATCATTTTCCATGTCACTTTTCACCCTATGTAGCCTTCATTCCCCTCCTTTTAGACCCTCTAATACTGCTTGATAATCTGTGTTGAATATATAGCCAAAGCCCCACTCCAGGGAAGGAACTTTAGACTGATATTTCCAAAGCCACTGAGGGAACTTGGACAGCCAATTCTGGCTAAGTGTCCAGATGCCTTAGGTGACTTTGGAGGCATCTCAAGGCTGAGAATTTCAGTTTCAGTCCTGAAAACATCCCTTTCTTATGCTTAACTGCCACATTAGTGAACTTAAAGAGTTGTGTTGGCAATGAAATATTTTTCTCCCTACCCGCAGGTCCAATTCCTGAAAAGGTCAGGGTTTTAATGGTAACTTGAACCCCTAAGCTGTCCATGAAGAAGAGCCAATGTAGCTGTAGCAGTGTTGGTCCCAGGATATTAGAGAGATAAGGTGAGTGACCTAATATCTTTCATTGGCCCAACTTCTGTCGGTGAGAGACAAGCTACAATCTATTCCACCTTGCGTTTTGCTGTGACACTCTTCTTCAGGTCTGGGAAGGGTATTCTGAGCTCTGTGTGGCTCAAAAGCTTGTCTCTATCTCACCAACAGAAGTTGGTGCAATAAAAAATACTACTTCACCACCTTATCTCATGAAGATGCAAGAAAGAGAAAACATTTACAGCATAATTTCAGCAGCAGGTAGGGTCATTCAGTCCTGGGCTCTGCCTTGTCCACACAACACTAACTAAAGGTATATATCTAGGAGCAGAGAAATACTACCACCACGTGAACCAACTTTAACTTCAATAGCAGCTTTTAATGAGGATGTCATTGTGCTTGACCAATATTAGCTAATCAAGCCTCACAGAAGTCCTGTAATTTAGGTGAAGGAGGATTGCTTCACCCACTACTAAACTGCAGCTAGCTCTGGAGAGGAACACAGCAGTATTTTAACAACTCAGTATCTTAAACCACAGTAAGGCAGCAAGTCAACAACAGCATACCCAATTAAATTAAGAGGGGAATTTTAGTGAGGCAAACTATCATTTCCAAATTCAAATCTGGCCAGAACCTTAAGGGTGATAATACCCTTTACACTTAAGAGCGGAATAAGATCTCTTATACTGTCACAACATAAGCTTATCTAAAAAACAAAACAAAACATGTACCCTCTACCACAGTACTGGAGCATTGGCTTGATACTGACTCAGAAGAAAGAACGCCTCCCACTGAAACACCCATTCATTATGCAGGAAGTCAAGATACCACATTTATCTTCATGTGATGTTCGCATTTTTCACTTGCTCACTTTTTCTTTTCTTTTATTTAGTATTCTTTTCTTAATTGTGACCACGTGGAGTTCCATGACTTTATCGACATGTGAATTTTTCAAAAGAGACCTTCAAATCAGAGGACTTGATGGAACTTCACAGACATTGAATAGCCCCTGGCACTTTTCATAAGAGTCAGTGTTTGCCCTGCTTTCCTTGACCAAAAACACAGACAAAAATACTACTTCCACCTGCTGGTGGCCAATTGTGGAGATGGGGTTTTTTTGGTTTTGTTTTGCTGGTGACAACAGCCTATTGTTTGTTGCATTAATCAGTGATGCTGATGTACTTGGTTGAAAAGTGCTTTGGGAAGCTTCAGAATGCAAGGCATTATATAAATATATTCTATTATTATTTCATTCCTTTCAACACACACACACACACACACACACACACACAGTTCACTCTCTCTTTCATTCCTATTGCATTTGCTCTATAGATGAGAGCAAATCAAAACCCTGCATCTAAACACTCCTGAACATTACAGAAGTTAGGATCTGGATCCAGTTCAGATCTTTGTCACTCAGGACTCTCTCTAACTTGCACTAGCATCTTTTAGCCACTTGGAAATGTCGCTAATGGACAGGAGGCTGCAACCAGTCTCTCCACCCACCCTCTATCATAGGCTAAAAGGTAGCTGCCTTTCTAACGCGCTTATCTGAACCAATACAACATACTGTATAATTTCACAATGCCAAAATTAATTGCAACAAGAATGCTAAGACTGGAGCAAAAGCAACTTCCTGAACTGTGACATAAAGCTACAGTTTGAGTAATTGTAAGAACCTTATACCGCTTGTCCTCTGGGAAAGCTTTTTACATCCATTACATCCCTCTGACGTGGTAAATAAGCCTTTCTGGAAGCACTTCAAAGCCAAAGTGAAACAAAAATTTTGGCACTCAGCTGGCACTCCTGGAAGTAAGTGGTGTTTCTGGAGATGCCAATTTAGCTTGGTGATGGACAGGCAGAGTGTTTCACGGGGAACCATACCAATGATGACAGGTGGGCTAGTTAGATGAGCTAAATGAAAATTATGCCAAAAGTAAATTCCATCTGAAACAGGCTTAACGCAGCTTCTATGAGCTTAACTAGGGATAGTTTCCCTTTTGGCTGACACAGGAAATCTGCTGTCTATGGAATATAAGGATCCCAGTTATAGTATTAGTTTGAGTAATTTGCTGCACAGACACAAACAGAAAATCCAGTGCAGTCACCAGGGAAGGGGGGCGGGGCGGCTCTGTTAATTGATTAGTATTACATATGCTCAGGTGTCTGCTCACTGCTGGGCCAGTCTCAACAAAAAAAATCCTACAACTGTTCAAATGAAATGTTGGTAAACGTTGGAGCAGAACCTTGCTGTCCTTCCATTCTCAGCCTCTCTAGTTACGCATTGGGTATGTCTACACTGCAAATAAGGTGGGTCCCAAGTCAACCCAGGTTAGCTAACTCAGGTTAAATCAGCAGAGTACATGGTGACTCAGCTATTAACTCAGGTTTGCAGCTCAAGTTCAAACTCACAGGGCAGCCAGTGATGGAACTTGAGCTGCTACCCCAGTTTCTGTGTCTCAACTGCTACTTTAACCCAAGTTAGCTAATGCAGGTTAGCTAACCTGAGTTAAGAACACACTTTTTTGCAGTGTAGACACACCAAAAAAGAATTTGAAGAGACATAGTAGACACAAAAACTAACACCAAAAAATTTTTAAGTACATCTGAAGTAGGAAGCTTGCCAATTAGTCGGGCCAATGGATGATCAAGGTGCTAAAGGAGCACTCATGGAAGACAAGGCCACGGTGGAGAACCTAAGTGAATTCCTTGCATCCACCTTCACTGCAGAGGATATGAGGGAGATTCCACACTTGAGCCATACCTTTTAGGTGACAAATCTGACGAACTATCCGAGACTGAGGTGTCAATAGAGGTAGTTTTGGGAAAAAATGATAAATAAAACTGTAATAAGTCACCAGAACCAGATGCTATTCACCCAAGAGTCCTGAGGGAACTCAAATATCAAACTGCATAACTATTAACTGTAGTATATAACCTACCACTGAAATCAGCCTCTGTATCAGATGACTGGCAGATAGCTAATGTGACACTGATTTTTATAAAAAGCTCCAGAGGTGATCCTGGCAATTACAGGCCAGTATGCCCAAATTCAGTACCAGGCAAACTGGTTGAAAATTTAGGAAAGAACAGAATCATCAGACACATAGATGAACACAATACGCTGGGGAAGATTCAACCTGGCTTTTGTAAAAGAGAGCCACACCTCACCAGTCAACAAGAGTGATCCAGTGAATATATTGTACCTGGACTTTCAGAGAGCCTTTGACAAGGTCCCACACCTTAAGTAAAGTAAACAGTCATGGGATAAGAGGGAAGGTCCTCTCATGGATCAATAACTAATTAAAAGATAGGAAACAAAGGGTAGGAATAAAGGGTCAGTTTTCACAGTGGAGGACCCCCAAGGAGCTGTGCTGGGATCTGTGCTGTTCGACATATTCATAAATGATCTGGAAAAGGGTTAAACAGAGAGGCGGCAAAGTTTGTAGGTGATGCAAGATTACTTAAGATAGGTAAGTCCAAAGTTGACTGTGAAGAGTTACAGAGGGATCTCACAAAACTGGGTGACTAGGCAACAAAATGGTAGATGAATTTCAATGTTAATAAATGCAAAGTAATGCACTTTGGAAAACATGATACCAACTATACATACAAAATTATTGGGTTTATATTAGCTTTTACCACTCAAGAATGTGATCTTGGCATCACTGTGGATAGTTCTCTGAAAACATCTCCTCAATGTGCAGCAGCAGTCAAAAAAGCTAACAGAATCTTAGGAACCATTAGGAAAGGGACAGATAAGACAGAAAATATCATGATGCCACAATATAAATCCATGGTACTCCCACACCTTGAAAACTGTGTGTAGTCACTATATATGAATGAATTGGAAAATGTATGGAGAAGGGCAACAAAAATTAATTAGGTATTTTTGAGTAAGATATTTATTGTGCACAAGGGACTCACAATCTGGCTCCATATTTTTTGTGCATAGAAATAGCAGAATAACCACACATCAAATAGTATGTGTGTGGGATTGGCATGTGAACCACATGATTGTATAAGCGGAAAATATAGATGCCATGTTTCAAACATGTGGTCTCTGTCTCTCTCAGCCTACAGAAATCCACCACATGGATACGTATTATTACAAGCTGATGTCCCAGAAAGAATTACCTCTTTCTAACTGGATATACTGGCAGATAATTTACTTTTTCTGCTAATTCTCATCCCCTCCATGAAGATGGGCATACCTTGTAACCTGGCAAATTATTTTAGCTCTTGCTATCTCAACAAAAAAACCGCTGGCCTGTTAACTTTTTTTAAGTTATTGAGGAAAAGGGGAGTGGGCTCTTGGTGGCGTTCAAAGATGTGAGTTGTTTTCCTGAATCGATTGCCAGCATTGACACTACATCATTCTTCAATGAGCCTCCTTTGATGAATGGTACCTCACCAGTGGTAACTGGAGCAGCATAGGTGGCTGCATGCCCTGCTAACTGGCTGATGAATCAAGAGACCCAAGAGGAACTGAGTGTGTGGGAACCAGACTGGTAAATGTTTTCATCCTTCTTTTTTATGATTTTCCTTTCTCCATTTATAGATGACATTTTAGAGACTGAGCTTTGTTTCAAACTATTAGCCCAAGGCAGTGGGCTGGGGAAGTGAGACTTCACAGAGAGAGCGAACACAAAAGAAGTGTGAGCAATTGGAACTACAAGTGATATTAGCGTTTTGTTGTTGAAGGAATTTCAGTTTGGATTGCAGTTCAGACAGTTGTCTTGATGTAGTAAAATGAAAATCAGCACCCAATATGCCTAGAGACAAACCATAGAACTGTCCAAAAAAAAAATTATTTTTATCTTCCAGAAACTTGTGTTTGAAATGAAAAGTCCCCATCCACCCGCTAAACACGCGCGTGCATGCACACACACACACAAAAGAGCTTTTCAATATGTGCTGTACTGTGCTTTGGTATTTTTCCTCACAGACAAGGCACTGCCAGAAAAGCCCACCAAGGCTAGAGAACTCTGCAACAAATCCAATTGCTTGAATGTGATCTGGCAGACATCATGCACATCACTACATTAGAAAACATGCCTTCAAGCAGGCCCCCCCTCCCGGGGGGGGGGGGGGGGCAAAGGGGGCAATTGCCCAGGGACCCGGGAGATTTAAAAGGGCCCAGGGGCCCCTGGCCACCAACACTACAATGGTGGTGGTGGTGGCAGCCAGGAGCCCCGGGCCTTTTTAAGTCACCCAGGCGGGCCACAGGGCTCCTACAGGTGCACATGACCATTCCGGGCCATGCGCTTTGGGGGGCCCTGCAGGCCGGCGCAGTTGGTCCCAGAAGTAACGGCATCCTGGAAGTGATGAATCGTCACTTCTGCTCTGGGCCCCGCACCCCCCAGGGACAGCCGTGGTGACTGGAATTGCTCTCACTAGACCTGCCTTCAAGCAGTAACTATATTTATGGCAATATCTAGGAATCCCTCCAGCACCACCTAATCACTGGTGTAAATTTTGGAGAGTAACGCCACTGAAATCAAGTTACTCCAGACTTACACCAGTGTAACAGAACAGAATTCAGCATTTAGGATAAAGTGATGTACAAAGCGTGGCTTACCTTTGAGCGATTATGGGATCAGCCAATTTGTTCAGATATTACAAAGCTAGAAGCTCAGCTGCTGTGAACTGATGGATATCTATTGTTTTCAATGCATTGGGCTCCAATGGAGTCATAGCAGCTGAGGATCTGGCCCTCTGATTGCCATTAGAGCTGGACAAAATTTTTTGATACATAATTTACTCACTGAAAATGCAGCTTTGGTTGACTCAAAACTAATAATGAATTTGACAAAAATAATTTCAGCTTTTCATAAGACCAGGGGCGGGGCAGTAGTACATTGATGTGGGAAACCCAAGTTTGAATCCCTACTCTGGAACAAACAAAATTTTTCATTAACCAAAAATTCTGAAATTTTAGATTCGGTTCAACCCAAACTAATCTTTTTTTTTTTAACTGCCACTGAACCAAAAAATCAGTTATTTGCCAAGTTGTAATGGCCAGATCTGCCCTTGTGTATTGGACAGTATTTCCATAAGGTCACTCTCATCCTCAAGAGGAAATATTTCTGAACGCCTCGTATGATCATGCCCAGGCTGAGCTGGGACTGAGACAACTATTTGCCAACTGCTCTTTGCAATTGTTCTCCCATGGAAGGTGTGTTCCCCCTCCTGTTTCAATCTGATTTAGTCACTGGATAAAGGGAAGAAATTTTGCATTGGCTTCCTAGAGACAGAGAAAAACATGCATACTGAGCCTTTCAAAGAGGCCTAAGAGAGAAAGGCAACAAACTGCCATGGAATCTCTATGGGATTGGGGCTCCCAATCCTAGCCACTATGCTTAGGATAAGCTTGATGACTGGCATATTGGAAACATGTTAGCTACAATCAACGGATAAATTAGGGAACAAAATTAACTGGCTGAGTTGTCATGTGGTGGCCCTAAATTTGACCAGAAGTACAAATGTTATCCATAGATTATTAAAAACTCATCTTGGAAATTTAGGCAGAAATTCCTTTCACTTTTGGGAGGAGCCAGGTTGTTTTCCACTGAACAAGATGTTGAGTTTCTTCCACTCCTAGTCAGAGACAAACTGAAGTGTCTAGTAGCAAAACCTTGGAGTGTAAACAGTTGAAATGTAGAATTCCCAGCTGTAATGAAGTCAGGCCCCCAACCGAAAGGAAATGTAGTTCCCCTTATTAAAGTAAATTAATCAGTGAACAGTATGTGAGACGGGAAGGGGAGTTCCTCTTGTTAAATGTTTACCATTAAAGCCCTGAAGGGACTCTGAAGGTAAGTAAAATCCTTGAGGGAATTAGGGAACACATGCGTTACAATCCATTAGTTCCTGCACTTAGGTATATGGAGTGCCTGTAGTATTTGGCAGAAAACTTTGCACTGTAGAGAGATTATTTTATATGGAAGCTTTTTCTTTAGTTAGGTTCCTAACCTGTTCATCTACCCTTCTGTGAAAGACGGATATTTAATAAATACTAGTAAGAAAGCTTAATACATTTACACCAAGATTTTCAAAAATAGGAGCCCACATTTAGGCATCTAAATAAATAGCCTGATTTTCAGAAGTTTTGAGTACCAAATAGCTCCATCTGAAGTCAGTAAGATTTTGGATGCTCAGCATGTCTGAAAATCAGGCCAATTATTAAGATGCCTAAATATGGATTTAGGAACATAACTTTGGGCTTTTATTTTTAAAAATATTTTCTTCTTTACAGCATTTTACAGCTAATTTTTAGAACTGTGTCATGTATATTTTAAGTATATCTTAAAGTCCACCTTTTATTATTAGGCTACAATAAGTGAGAATAACTTTCAAATAGTACAAATACACAAAAAGAAACTCAGCAATTCTATCTACTTAGATATGAAGGAACTTGAAACAAAGTCATGTCACCTTAAAAGAAACAGGGAGGGTACAATAAGTTCCTCAAAAGCTTTGGAGGAGACACTGGCTGGCCTATTTTTGACTGATGTGCTCCTCTCATAGATGAGATCCAGGCTGCATAGTCACTGAACTTGGGATTGTTAGAGAAAATTCACCAGGCCCAGCCATATTAGTAACATATCCCACTGTCCCCCACAGTGATGAAAATCATTAAAACAATGAGTCTGTATGGGTATTTTGCACATAATTAGAGTGTTCTGCCATTTCCCTCCATGCCTAAAGCCTAAGGCAAAGAGCTCATTGATTCTGTTCCCTCAATGGCACTGCACATGTTCTGCTGTTATGGCTCTGGTCTAAGTTCAGCATATGTATTACCCAGTAGAGAAGAATGCACAGCAGAAGTAGTACAGGAGATAGGAGGCACAGTTATTGATCAAGGTAGCAGAGGAGCACTAGCAAACTGCCCAGGTTTACCACTCAGGCCAGAGGCAGCAAGGGAATAACCTACCTGGTGCATGACCCAAGAGAAATGTTAAGCTTTGTTTACTTTTTAAAGGGAATGAATAGAATGAGAGAGAAGGAAAAGGCACATGGGGAAGCAGGATAAAAGGACATAGTAAGAATGAATAATGCAGTTATATTTTAAGTCCTTATGGCAACCATGGAAGATTCCAGAAGCACTTTCACCCCAAATTCTCACAAACTTCAAGGCCACAACTTGTCAGGAAAACATTTGCTTTGTACAGAGGTCAGGCACACCTTATCTGTGCACAGCCAGTGCACCTATTAATAGAAGCACTAGTTCTCAGAACAAGGTCAAGCAAGGATCTCCTAGATACGTCTACACTGCAGCTGGTAGCGTTCTTCCCAGCTCGAGTAGACAGACACATGTTGGCTCTGCTCGAGCTAGAGTGCTAAAAATAGCAGTGTAACCAGGGGTAGCATGGGCAGCAGCTTGCCTGGCACTGGTGAGTAGCTTAAGTCACTGTAGTGCCACCCCCGGGCTACACTGCTATTTTTAGTGCATTAGTTCAAGCAGAGCTAGCATATGAAGCACACTCCCAGCTGCAGTGTAGACACATCCTTAATACGCATAACTTTGGTCAAGAAAATAAGGTGCTCCCTTAATTCCATGGGATTGTCTGCAATCTCCTGGATTTAAGCCATTAGGGTGTCTTTCCAGAAAGCACATTCCAGAGATGGATGGGTTCCATTGTTATAACAGATGAATCAAGACACAGCTGGGGAAAGCAAGACTAGGACTTTCAAATAGTTCCTCGGCCCAGAAAGTCTCTTGGCCGCCCCTTCAGGATGGCTAGCTTGCCAGATTGTCAAATTGTCCTCTTGATATGCTTGGAGAGAATGAATCACGTCCTGAAGAAGTGAGGGTTTTTACCCACAAAAGCTTATGCCCAAATAAATCTTTTAGTCTTTAAGGTGCCACTGGACTCCTCGTTGATCCTGAATTTGTGCACTTGGCCCACACAATACCAAGAAACTCTGCTAAGAAGGGCTTGCTGGTGACCCGGGGTTTTTAGGAGCTAAAGAGGAAGAAGAGTATATTCTGTTAGCATGTCTTCAATTTTTGCTTATTTTAGAGGTACCTTACAGAATATCTGTAGCACACCCTACTGTCCCATGCAGTCACTGGGCAAGTCAGACTCAAGTCATTCTGGCAGCAACAATAAACTGGATGTATTTGAAATTCAGGAATAAAGCACTGGGCCTAATTCCATTGTGACGACATTTTTTTCCAACTTAACGCTGATTTCCATGAGTGAGTTTGGGAGATCAGGCTGGATTTGCGTCTCCATTAGCTGCCTGGTCATTTGTGCTGGAAGCCACTGTTTAGGGCTCAGGCTTTATTTGGCCTTGCTGACAGAATGGATGGCTCAAGTAATGGGCTGGAAATGAGGACTGGCATTTCACCTCTAGCTCATCATTTCAAGTTCCGCCCGGATCAGTAGTGACCAAACGTTGTCGCTATCTGAGGGCTGTTTGTTGGGCCGTATGAAATGAGTTAAATGGAGCTAATCCAGTGCTCAGTGCATTCATAGCACACAAACCTTGGACACTACATGTCATAGTTGTTGGCACTCTCAGCCTAGAGGCCAAACACTGGAGAATCGACTAATCTTACTCTCTTAGAGTTCATGTGTCAAGGGCAGGGTTGAAGCACAGCAGAAAAGAAACACAAGGAATCTAGCATTGCTGCTGCGTGTGCTGTACCTATTCTGTAAACAAACAGAAAACTTCAGATGTCAGTGCTGTCAATCTGGTGTAGTTTTACAAGCACTCAAGGCCTGATGTTCAGAGGTGCTAAGCACGCACAGCTCCCATTGACTTGAATCAATGTACCTCTAAAATCAGGCCCTAAACGTGACTGAAGATGAAACACACATTTTACATAGATGTGTGTGCATATAATTATTTATACACATGCAAGTTTTATCTGTGTAACTTTGCAAAGTTAAGGCAACAAAATGGAACATTAGTCATCGTTGATGAAAGGAAACGAGAGGGGCAGAATTAAAAGGACTCCACCTGCTTCTAATTTGAACCCCCAACACAAGGGAAATGTTAAAACTCGGAAAGGTATATATGTTTCTTTGAAAGAATAGCCCTGTGTCTGGGAGGGGAAAAAGGAGGCTTTTACTTACCTCCTGTGGTATCAAAGAAGCCATTAAAAACCAATAAAATATTATGAAGCTTTTTCGCTTTGTGAAAAAGTGCAATTAATATCCTTCAACGGATGATTATTGATTTTTATAAAGCAATGTACAGGCTCCTAAAGTCATGATTATTCAACCCTCTGTGTGCCAAAAAGGAAGAGAGTTTTCAGGAGTGAGAGCTGCATGCTCATTCACCCATCAGCACAGTCAGAATTTACAGACTTCTACTGATTGCTTGTTTTCCAGGATATTTTTTGGTGTTAGTAGTGTTCCAGCACAGGATTAACCCTTTAGCTCTCATCCGAGACAGAATTTTTTGTGGCCTGTTCCTGAAGTATTTCATCTGTCAGATATTCATCCACTGCTCACTGTTAGCAGGTTGGATACTCAGCAGAGTAGACTTCATGTCAGAAAATCAGCAGCTGCTCGTATATCACATTGGTCATTAGTGGAGGATCATTCTGGACCTTTGCCCACAGCACCTTGCTATGGCAGAAGAAGGGCTATAAAACCCTAGGCCCTGTCAGCCGTTGTCATTTAGGTGAGAATTTATCAGGTCTCAGAGTGCCCTCTGACTGGATTATTATGAATAATGAATGAAACTGTATGCCACACTGAGGCATTAATAAGACTGGGATGACTGGGAGAAATTCAGTACAACCTGATAGCTGGAACTTTCTGGATTAGCAAATACACAGCTGGTGGGCTCACTAGATTCAGTGCTAGACACGGTGACTAAAATGAGGTCCTCATTTAATTATTAAGTAAGGCTGTAGTGTTTTTAGTTCAGCCTATGGGTGGTATTACTGAACTACTGATGCAAGGGCTTTCAGCTAAAGGATTTATACCCTTAAACCAAATTAATTCAACTGAAAACTCTTATTCTTTTTTTTTTTACTTTTAAAGAGCTGAATAAGGAGCAAAAAATATAAAATGCTTGTAAATGTTAAGCTTCTTGTTTGTTTTTTAATCTCACTTTAAAAAAGAAAAGGAACTAGCTTGCAGTTCAACCTTCAAAATATAAATCAAGAAAACTATGTCTAATCAGCTGTTGACATGGTAGATAGATTAGTTAGGGTTGCTGGTTTTCTTCCTTAGTTTTTGAACCTCATTCAGTATGTATCCCAGTGGAGTGCAAGCTGAAAAAGGGAGAAGGATGGGGTAACAAAGTAGGGCACCATTGACCCAAGTACGGAGACAATGTAGATGCATAACAGAAAAAGTTTCCAGAAAACCCTGGTGTACAGGTTACAGCTCTCTCTCCCAAGGGCCTAAGTTGCATGTAGGGTGACCAGATGACCCAAAAATTGGGACTGTCCCTATAAAATCAGGACTTTTTCTTATATATGCTCCTATTACCCCCCACCTCCTGTCCCGATTTTTCACATTTGCTGTCTGGTCACCCTGGTTGCATGACTGACAGATACTCAAAGCTCTCACTCACCTTGGTACCAGCATTACTAAGAGAGTGTTTTTGGAGGAATGGCCCCATTTTTCTAGTCTCCCCCACATCTTTGGTACAAGTATAACTGCCTTTTTCAACCTTCCATATAGAAATAGATTTATTAGGCCCCATGCAGAAACAAACCAAAAAATGCTTTGTTCTCTCCACTTTTGATTGATTTCCCTTCTATCTCGGGCTTCTTCCTCCAAATCATTTTTCTTCTTTTTATTTAATTTACAGTGAAGGGGTCTAAATTAGCTGTTACTACTCAAGAAAGAGATCTTGGAGTCATCGTGGATAGTTCTCTGAAATCATCCACTCAATGTGCAGCGGCAGTCAAAAAAGCGAATAGGATGTTAGGAATCATTTAAAAAGGGATAGACAATAAGACGGAGAATATCTTATTGCCCTTATATAAATCCATGGTATGCCCACACCTTGAATACTGCGTGCAGATGTGGTCGCCCCATCTCCAAAAGGATATATTGGAATTGGAAAAGGTTCAGAAAAGGGCAATAAAAATGATTAGGGGTATGGAACAGCTTCCGTATGAGGAGAGATTAATAAGACTGGGACTTTTCAGATTGGAAAAGAGGCGACTAAGAGGGGATATGACAGAGGTCTATAAAATCATGAGTGGTATAGAGAAAGTAAACAAGGAAGAGTTATTTACTCCTTCTCATAATACTATAACAAGGGGCCACCAAATGAAATTAATAGGTAGCAGGTTTATAACAAACACAAGAAAGTATTTTTTCATGCAATGCACTGTCAACCTCTGGAACTCCTTGCCAGAGGGTTTTATGAAAACCAATACTATAAAGAGGTTCAAAAGGGAGCTAGATAGATTCATGGAAGATAGGTCCATCAATGGCTATTAGCCAGGATGGGCAGGAATGGTGTCCCTAGACTCTCTTTGCCAGAAGCTGAGATTGGGTGACAGGACATGGATCACTTGATGATAACCTGTCTGTTCCTTCCCTTTGGGGCACCTACCATTGGCCACTGTCAGAGGACAGGATGCTGGGCTTGATGGACTTTTGGTCTGACCCAGTATGGCTGTTCTTATCTTATGTTAATTTGACACAATCCTTGCAATACTTCCTTGCTAGAGAGCTAATGTAGGGCTCGATCATAGTATCTGCTATGGCCCATAGTAAGGGATGGTGCACAGACAACCGGAACCACTGGGAGGAAGTGGAGGCATTGTGTCTCAGAAACAGTTCGTCCTGGGGTTCCCCAGTTGCTCTGAGGGGAAGGGAGTAATTCATGAGACCCCTTTGCATGGTACATAATACTCCAGCCCATCCCCACTGGGTGGAGCATGGTAGGGTGGAAGAACAGTTTTACCTACACTCATGCCCACTCCCCCATTCAGCTGCACTTACGGTAAAGCAGTTGCTGCACAACGCCTTTGCCTCCCTAAGGACTGGAGCAGCAACTTGGGTAGTCCTCCAATGGGGGCGGGAGGGCAGCGGGAGGAAGGGAAGATTCTTACTCTCTCCTATTCCCCTTTACAGCCCTGCAAGGACTTACCACAATGTAGCCCATAATATTTACTCAGCACCTTTGTGGACTGAAACTGGATTTCCTGTTCTTAGCATGTGAAGATCCAAGAGCTGTGATATTGGAGGTGGGTCTCTCCAAGACATCACCTGAGCACATGCAGCCTTTTTTTTTTTTTTTTAACCTGAGGACATCACCACAACCCCTCTGTCTGGACTGAACACACCTGTGTTCTTCTTTGACGGCGTTACCACAAGCCCTCAGTAGATCTGACCTAAGCCACACATTGGCTTATCCTGGGGCAACAACACATTTCCAAGCCCCGCGTACACATACAGCTAACCTTACATGGGGCAATCAATTCCCCAACACCATTCTGCGTCTGATCTTGTTGCATAAGCAAAAGTTTGCATGGCGTGAGCCCAGAGGGACAGACGGACCCACAGTCAGTCCTCCTCCGATACCCCAATAGAGATTTCAAAAGGTCTCTTACCTCTGAGTTGGCGCCTAGGGTTCGAAGGGGAACGGTCCGTAGTAGCTGTTGCTGCCTCAGCCGGGCATAGCCATCTGTGTCACGGCACCAAATACTGTGGAAGAAAATGAACTCCACTCTCAGGTTGGAAGCAACAAAATCAGAAACAGCTTTATGCAAGGGAAGCTTTATGCATCTCTGCCTCAGTTTCTCCAAAGTACAAGCAAGATCACACAAGCATTTATACCTCTTTGTGACGTGCATTAATTAAAAACATCTACATTTTATTTAGGCTATTTACTATCTATTCCAGCATTTTCTCACTTGCTCTTCTCAAAACATCGTTATCTCAAGGCTAGGTCACACTGACTATTCTGCTGTTTCCCACTCGCTTCCGACGTGAGCTCTGCTTCTACAGGTCTTGCGATATTAGGCTAAGACTTAGCTCAACAGTTGTTCTGTCTCTGACACTTAAATGGCTGCACTTAAACCCTCTCTTTCTTTCCCTGCTTCCACAGCGCTGACCATTTTATAACTTGTCTATGGTGCAGAAGCAGGGAGATTTTCACCGTCTTTGTGTCTACTCAGAAAGGAGACCAGAGATGTGCTTCCAGCCAGCACCCAGAACAACCAAAGAATGGCTTGCAAAATGTCTGCATGTCTCCCATTGGTCAGATGGTGGGGAATATAAAGGCAGCTACTGGACTGGTTGGAATGTTCTTGGTAGACTTGAAAATATGTGCCACTCTAATCTGTTTTGTGCCTGATCCAAATGCTGTTGAAGACTATGGAGAGAATCCCGTTTACTTCAAAGGGAGCCGTTGGTACACACAATCCAGATTTCCAGCACTTCAATTATTAGTCACAAATATTAATTAACATTATCAAAACTAATAGGATAAGGAAAAAGTAAGGCTGTGTGTCTGTCACAGAGGTCACGGATTCTGTGACTTTCTGTGACTTCTGCAGCGGCCGGTGCTGGCTCAGGGACTGCCTGGCTGGGTTCCCGGCAAATGGGAGCTGCAGAGCCGGCGCTTGTGGCAGGAGCCGTACGTGGAGCCCCCCTGGCCATCCCTCCCCTAGGAGCTGCAGGGACATGCAGAGCTGAGTAGGGAGCCTGCGCGCCCCGTCAATCCTCCCCCACGAGCACCAGTGGGGGTCCCATGCTGCTGCACGGCTTCCTCTCTCCCCAGCATCAGTGGGGGTCCCAGGCCACCACCCCCAGCAACTGTGGCACCCCTGAACCGCCCCCACCCCAGAGTACCCATGGACCCCCGGCCCAAGTTTTAGTTAGGGGTATATAGTAAAAATCATGAACAGGTCATGAGCCGTGAATTTTTGTTTACTGCCCATGACCTGTCTATGACTTTTACTAAAAATACCTGTGACTAAAACTTAGTCTTAGTAATAACTAATATACAATGTATGTTAAAGTTTTATTGTAACTTTGCCTTAATAATAAGTTCCAAAACAACAACAACAAAACTAATAGGATACCACTTGATTAAACTGGAGAAAAAATTAAATTTAGTCATGATATATAAGAGCATTGGATATAAGAGTCAGGGAAATCGGGAGCCGCTGATCTATTCCTATTTACGGATTAATGTGTTCCTAAAATTCACAGTATATCTCCTTCCTTACATTTACATCATGCTGACTTTCCACTCACTTCACTGCCTCCCTACTGACTTTTTACTCAAATTTAAGATTTCAGTCCATATTTCACATAGATAAGAGAGTTGGACCTAACCTACCGAAGAGACCACCTCATTCTCAAGGATTCTGAATCTCCTTTAAGAGCTCCCTTTTTGTTTACTATGGATCTGTTGACCCACGAGTAAACCTTGCATGTGAGAGAGAGAACTTTCTAGTTGGAAAGCAGCATGACCCCAGATTCACCACACCTTCAGGACAAAGTGTAACACTCACTTGTTCAACTCAGTTTTCCCATGTAGCCGGGGGGGGTGGGGGTGGGGGGGAAGAGAATCAACTACAAAGTCTCTGACATCTTTCAGTATTCTATAAGTTTTCGCAGTGTTCAGAAACTACTGTAGATTAGCATAATATAAACAGCTAGACTAGCTAAGGTAGATAGACAATATAAAACACTACAATGGAGCATGCATCCCTGATTGCTATTGTAATACAAAAAAAAATAATAATGGATTAGTGAGTAAGACAAGATGCAATATTAGGTATGTGAGCAACCCTTTGTACTGCATGTAGAAAAAAATGCAGTATCCCAGTGCTAAACTGGTCTGATAGCAAAGGAAGCTACTGTCTCCCAATACAAAAATGAAATTTCAGTGGAGGTCCTTGAAGAAGCTATCATGTCCTTATCTTAATATGGGGTGGTAGTAGAGGTCTAGGACCAAGCATTAAACTTATCTTTCAGATGTAAGAAACCAAAAACATACAATGAGGGCAGTGAGGAAAGAAGTTGCTGCACTTAAACAGCAGGCATGAAGGTTCAGTGAGCAAAGGCCAAAACACTTGGTTTGGCTAGAGGGTGGGCCAAACAGTGGAAGCAGAGCAGAAAGGCGATAGAACTAAGAAGAAAAGGAATCTGAACTCTGCTGGATGCTAGGGCCAGCCCATGAGAGCTGAGGCAAAACACAATTGAAAGATACATAGCACTGTTATAATAATAAAAAGTAAAACTTTCCATAACTGTAGGGGACACAATAGCTTTTCAAAAAGAAACTTTGAAACCCACACTACCCTATGGAGCCCTATGTATTGGCTCCCTCTTCCACCTATGACATCTCACTCAACCATACAGCCATGAGTTTTCATTATAAGCAAAAAGATTTGCACCTTGTGAACTGTAGTGAAAATTTATTTAGTGTAGTATGCAGCCTACCCATTGGAGCCTCTGACCTCCCTGCAACTTCCACGTGCATCCCGCTGGCTCTGTAAGAGAGAACACGCAGTTCCTTCTGGGCAGCCATGAGCTAGGCAGGGGGTCTCCTCACCTGAGCACCACACCTTTCCTGTTGTCATCTGACTATGGATCTGTTGTGTGTCTGTTTCCCTGCTGCCACAGCATGAATGTGTGAAATTTGCAAAGGGGTTACGAAATTTCTTAAAGAATTTGCTTCAAAGTGCGGGCCAGCTCAAAAGATGTGACAAGAGGAGATGAAATTCTGTAGTACAAAAATGATCACATCACGTTACACAAATCCTATTGTAAAATGCTTTCGTTACAAGTGCTATTTAAAGATGATTCACCATCATACCTGGCAGTAGCGTGTCTCAATATCTTGATAGTTAAATAAGGTTGGTCGGGCAAAGAAAAATATTTGTCAGAAGAAAAGGGAATAGAATGGGAGTAGACCAGGGCTAATAATACTTCCTTTCTCCCACCCTTTGTCTGTCTGGTCTATTTAGATTGTAAGTTCTTCAGGGCAGGGACTACTCCGTTTATAAAGTGCCTAGCAAAATGGGGCCCCATTCTTGGTTGGCCTTAGGCACCTCCATAATAAACATATTAAATTTAAAACTAAAGACATAAAAAGGGGATTGCAGGGGATTGTACTCTGACTTGCCATTATTTCTTATATTCCAGCTCCTAGAACCCACCTTTCCAGATTCCTGTCAGAACCCCTTACGATATGAAGGACTTCACTTGGCTTCTTCTGAAATCTCAATCCTTCATTACCTTGGGGATCGTGCCTCAACAATCCTCCGATAGAACAGTCATCTCCCAGTCCTCCTTTGGTCTCTTTCACATGTTCCACCAGAACTGAACACACTGCCTGCACCAGTGTGCTCCACTTTCAGCGTCCCTGGAGGGCAAACACCAGGAGAATTATTATTTTTCTGTATATAGGTATTTTAAACCCCTTGAGCTATCAAAACTCATCCTTAACTAAAGAGCTTTCTCCTTGGTTTTCCATGCAATGTTTATGTCTGCATAGAACTATGTGAATGCCCAGTTGGCCTCTGGCAGCTAAATTGTAAGATTATCAGTAAACAAAAGGTCCTACAGGTAGCAGAGACAGTATAGAGGTGACTACATCTGTATTGTCTGTTCAAAAACAAAACAGATGTCGTCCAAAGGTTGGTGCATCTATAGATTTATTATAAGCTACATTTCATATTGTTGTCCTCATTGTTATTAATTTTCTTCATGTTCCTTCCATCCTAACCTTGCTTGGTTTAAATTGTTTGATCAAAGGAAAGTTATGCACGAGGGACCATTCAGCACTGAATTAGAGGGTCTGTCATGCATATCACTATTCCTGTGATTTATAATATATGATCTCTGCATGAAAGGCTGTAAATAAATAAGTGCAATATGAAAAAAGGCAAAACAGGTTGTCATGAGTACATACAGTATACAAAAATAAATATAAGCATGGTATATTTTGACCTAACAATAATTATAACAGTAAAGTATGGAGAATGAATGCATGAGACTGAGTAATTACATAAATTAGGTCCTGCCTATAGACCAAACAGACCTAATGTGCTTACACTTTTCTCAAAGTTTTCTAAAAAGTAAAATAAATATCTATATTGTTTATCTGGTAAATCAATACGTTATTTGGTGCCTCCACATTATAGCGATAGACATCTTAGAAACACTTTAGTTATGTCCTTATATTCAAAGTGCTCAATGGCCTAGGATCGCAATATCTGAAAGATCATCTAAAGCACTAAGATGAGGACTGCAGCTGAGAACTCCGCTCCTCAGGTACAATAGAACTTTCTAGCATAAAGCTCATCTTCACAGGAGACAGAGCTTTTGTAGGGAGCTAATCTGAGATGATGCAACTGACTCCCACAGGACTATCACAAACCACACCTCCTTCTGCTTCAAGTGCAAGGCGCAATTCCTTGACCTTGCCTTCTCTAACAAACAAACAGCAGCATGTACATAAAAACACAAAACACTACACTGCACATACACTGCTACTCCTGAGGAGAGGATGAGAGAAATAATGAGCCATGTGCAGCAGGTGTTAGTCACTATAGTGTCTGAGCTTCCAATCATGAATTAAGTACACTGATGAAGCAGTATAAGAACACATACAGATAAGACAGAATGATACTTTAGCTTTTAAAAGAAATGGGTGTATACACAGGGCATATTATGAATTGCACTTTCTTTACATGTATGCTATAGGAACTCCTGTTAAATCTTTGAATATGTCAAGCAAGCAAGCAAACACATGCAATCCCTGGTCTCATCGTAACATGTAAATATTAAAAACACTAATGATGGCTATGATTATCAAATTACAGAGTCCATTGGATACATACATAGTATGACCATGCAAAGCTCAAAGCTACTGTCTGCTATATTAAAACATCTCTTTGCAAAAGAGACCAAGATTAACCTGGTTCCAGGGACAGTTTAGTCAAAATCACCAAAATAGACCACAGAAAGACATCAAGGCTTGCACTCAGGCTCAGTAACTACTCTCAAACTGTGGAGAGCAGGTTTTACTGTAGGTGAAGGAAGAAAATACAATCTCCTTTTAGCTGTAGAACAGGCATAGCTCTGGTTTCCATTTTGTTTTCCTTTTCTTGTCATCATCTTTGTCACTTTGTTGCTTCCTTCTTTCAAATTTCTTTAGTACCCTTTTAGTAATAAAAAAATGTTTTCTGCTTCTTTCATTTGCGCAATGTTGACTGAGGTCCTGTAACCATGGTGGCACTCTGTGGAATCTGAGGCACTATCAGCTCTATCCAGCTCCTGCTGAAATCACTGGAAGTCTTTCCATAGACCTTAACAGAATTGGGACAAGGTGTAAAATGTGGATCTCCTCTGTAATTTATCTGAGATATTTAAACCTTTGTATTTCTACCCTTTGACTGAGAATTCCTCACATTTTGCATCCTATTTTGTTTGTTTGGTAATACTTGTATTAGCAATGATGAGAAGTTTTAGAGAAAAAAGGCTGCTCAGCTAAACATGGCCCAAGATTTCCCTCTGTTTGTAACAATGATACAGCTCCATCAGAAATAGCAGCAGGGAGGATACTAGAATAGACAGGGCTCCAGGCGGCCAACGGCGATTTAAGTCTGATGTCTGGGATTTTCAAAGGACCCTAAGGGAGTATGAATTTCAACAGGAATTGGGTAACTAATTATTTTAGGCTCCTTTGAAAATCGCAGACCAGGTCATCCAGCTCTGCTCTGAGCAGGCCTGCCCAAAGCAGTGTTTAAAACACTGAGTAGCGCTCCCACCGTTGCTATCCCTGACAGAGCTTGCCCCTGTGCACCCCAGAGCTCTGGGAGCCATGGGACCTATTTCAGTCACAATGAGCTCTGGAGATTCTTCCACTGGGATAACGCACTACCACAGTGCCCCAACATAGGGATGGCCCTGATAGGCACAATATCAGCCTCCTGCTGCAAAGAGTCAAACAGATGGCAGCTATGGCATATTAACTCATACTATCCAAATAACTTGAGCAAGTCTAGAACAGAGCTCTTCATACAAACCCACACATGCTAGACTTCTTTTCTTCCTCCTTCTCTCACTTCTAATCTGTGATTAATCTGATTAGGGTACAATTGGTCCCACTACAACATACTTTCTAAGGGCTCATTCCTGCAAACTGTTGAGCATGCTGAACATCTTTTCAAGCCAATAGGAGTTGAAGGCAGGCACAGGACTGCGCCCTTTATTCCCTAAAAAATAAACTACTGTACTCAGCAATAGCTCCCACACAGGGTTAGATGTTAACCTGCTTCATTGTGAGGAAATGTGTTGGCTAGGGCACCAAGGTCATTCTCTGTATTTCTGAGCTTGTTAAAAGACAAGAATAAAAGTGGCACTTTGGATGCCAAGGTTCTGCCTACAGCATATTTATATGACCAAGTCACACATTCCTGAAAAACATCATTCTTTACACAGTGACAAAAGAAATCTGAGAGAAATCTACCCAGTACTGGCAAGCTGAAGGCTCACAATGTAATAAGTAATGCTGACTATGAGCAAACTTATATGGATCAGGAAAAAAAGTGGTTATTATTTTTTCTAACATCTGACATTTCAGATCCACCTTCTGGAGGCATCCATCTTGCTGGAAAGGAACATCATTTTTGACATTTACAGTGTGAGAAGCCAGTGAAAAATGTTTAAAAGCATCCATCCTGTTTTAATATAGCTGAACTGCATTCTGCTTTATTTTGAATCACTGCTTTGTAATCTGTGAGGATTTGACCATGCAATGATTCTGCACACATTGCTTTGTGAAATAGAAACCAACATTACAATCCATCAGAAAATTGTATAAAATATTAACATCTTGTGGGCGCACAATTTCTACACTGTCAGTGTCAGCTAAGAAATGTCCACTGTGGTTTAAAATTTTTTCAATGGCAATGAATGAACCAGAAAGTGTTCCATTTGGCTACAAATACAGGGTAAAATTCACTCTTGTGCAGAGTGCCAACCCAAGTCCCACTTAAGTCTTGTTTTGAAGGCTCAAGTAGCAGAAAGACATTGGGCAGATTCTCTGCACACGCTGAATTTCTCCCATAGTGAACAGTCTTAACCTCTTTGGCGTGACACTCTTGTGGGATCAGCACCTTTGAAAAAACTCACATTGTGATGGAAACACCTCAAAACGAGCAGAGTTTAAGTTCACAACAAACCGGGCATTTCAAAAGTAGATGTTCATCCAAAAATTATCAGAACCACTCTGACCTTTGGAATGGCAATGTGGGAGGATGATGGGTGAAATTGGCCGTATGTCCCACCACCCCGTTCCAAAAAAGAAGAAAATGGTTTCCATGATAGACTCTGTGACACACCCAATAGAGTCTTTTCCCCCAGCTTCCAACAATAGTACCCAGTGACAGGTCTTTCTGGAAGGGAGAACAGGCAGTTTACTACTTCCTCCAGCAATGCATTCTCCTTTTCAGTGAGAGACTAAGCAGCTTCTTCCCCCAGAGGTGAGCTTTTCTGATCTACTTCTCTGGCTTGGGGCAAAAGGAGTCATAAGCACTTGGCCCAACTGAACTTCCCATTTAAAATGTATTTGAAACTTCTGCTGCAGAATGTATAATGAGGAGCAATCTGATCCTAAAGGAAAGAGGCCATTTCAGCACATTTTGGCTCCAGTTCTAGGGAAGGCTGAAAATTTGGAATGGTTCTATTTTTGACCAGCTGGAGCCTATTCAGTATTTTTCCCCCAGTTCTATTCTTAATTTCTAGTATTTCTAAGTTTTGATTAGGCTGGAAACAGCATCTCATCCTGGTATTTTTGGGTTCTGTTTCTGCCAATACTTAAGGACGAGCAGAATTGTGCTAATTCTATCATTGGGCTCAGTTCAGTTAGAACTTTGGGTGAAGGCTCCAGCTGGTCATACGCCATCCCTCATTTCAAAATACGTTTCACAGTTCATTCAGGGGGACAATACTTAACTTTTGAACTTTCAGGCTGTGTATCTGAGCAACATTGGGTGAATGTACTTTTAACTATAGCTGGGCTAATGAACACAGCTAAGTATACAAATCCAGCTAGCAATGGGGAGGAAGATGGTAGCCTTGATGCAGTTCTGTTAAGTGAGAAATCATGACTAATGCCATCAACCCAGCGACCAAACATTGATCAACATCTCCCAGTCTTCAGAGCAACAACTCAAGTCATCATAATGGCCCTCTTTAGGGCCAAGTAACACATCTGGAACAAGGATCCTCCAGCTTAACATTGAGGAACTTTCCCTGGTGAAGTGCAAGTATCGCAATGCATAACATTGGCATCCTTATGCTCTAAGAAACCCACGTCTCCAATGACCATTAGGCTAGCCACTACCCTATCCATAGTTACAGCCTTACGGCTAGCCATTACCATCCGAAATATGGTCTGACCATATACTTGAACATCATCATCACTGATTTTGATGTTTTCTCCCCAGCTAAAAAAGAAGCCACCTACACCACTACCATCAGGATAGGGGAGCTGCACGTTACCAACATATATAGCGCCCCTAATTCAAAATGGCCAAAGCCAGTGCTTCCAAGTGCATCAATCCCAGCCCTATTCATTGGTGATCTTAACAGCCATCACACTATGTGGGGCTATGAAGTAAATGAAGTCAGTGGTGAATACCTCACAGACCGGACATCCGCAGAAGATCTGTAACTGGTCTTTGATCCCACATAGCGAGCAATTTTCCACTCTGCTCCCTGGCAACATGATTAAAACTCAGACCTCACCATTGTTTCCAAAGATCAAAGCAGGAGTACGCTTCATGCATTCTGTAAAATACTTCCCAACTGCCAACACTGGTCCATAAAAGTCCCCGTGATTCTGTCAAAACAAATCCCACAGTGTAACCTGACCAGAGCTGACAGGTTGCTATAGGGAAGCTGTCAAAAAAGTGATAATCTGAAACCCCACAACATCAGAATGTTATCATCATCATTGTTGGCTTCCTTACTGCTGCCGCCAAGAAAAGTATACCCCGGGGCTTCCAGGAAGAATACACTCACTACTGGACAAAAGAGATCCAGGACCCTGCTCCAGCAGTACAACCAGTTGGGAAGTCCACAGGTTGCAAAGGCCCTGTTAGAGTCTCTAGACTCAGTTTCTAGTTGCAGTGCCTTACTACGATGTCTCGGAGTCGCTAATCGGATGGAATACCGGACCTCAAAAGTCCGTCCCAACTCCATAACTTCCAAATAGATGGAGAGCACAAAAGGACTGCTAGACAAAAACACCAAGCAAGAGACCCATTGTCAACTACATCAGAAAATGATCTCAATCCCTCCAAAAGACGCCACTGCCATCAGTACAGATGAAGTGAAAGAGGGTTTAGCCGCAACAAAGAAAGGGAAAGCAGCTGGCAGAGATGGTATCCCCCCAGAATTTCTTCATCAACAAGACCCCAGGGGATTCCAATCGCTGGCGAAACTGTACACCAAAACCATGGAATCCTAAAAGCCTGGAGGGCCAGGAAAGCCGACATCATTCCCGTGCACTACCTACAAACTCCTGGAACATATCATTCTCCAGAGAATCAGCCCTCTCATCGAGCCAGTGATCCCCAAAGAACACATGGGATTCAGGCCTAAAAACAGTTGTTGCAACCAAGTTTGGGCCCTTGTAACATACATCGAGTCCAGAATCCAAAGGAAATTTAAGACTGGTGCAGCATTTGTGGACCTGTCATCAACCTACAATATAGTCTGGATTAAAGGCCTGATGCTGAATCTTGCAAGAATCATCCCCTGCTGCAAAACACTACGCCTGCGATGGATGATGCTGAGCAATAGGAGGCTATGTTCCTCAACAGTGGACTTCTACAAGGCTCAGTTCTCACGCCGAAGCATTTCAATGTTTACATGAGCAACATTCCTCCAACAAAGTCATGCAAATTTGCATATGGGGATGATCTAACCCCGGCAACACAAGCAGCCACCTTCAGTGACAATAATTCCACCTTGAACAGGGACCTAAACAACATGGAGGAATATTTCTGGAAATAGAGGCTCAAGCCAAATCCTCACAGAACTACAGTCGCTGCATTCCATCTTGATAACAGGAATGCTTAGCGCACCCTGAAAGTGACCTTCTGGCACAACACTGTGCAACATGACCCCACTCTGACCTATCTTGGAGTGAAGCTCAATTGCATGCTAACCTTCCATGACCAGCTGAAGAAGGTAGCTGCCAAGATAAAGACAAGGGTCAATCTGGTCTCCAGAAACTGGCAGGCACAAGCTAAGGAGTATCAACACAGCGCACATCAGTGATGGCCTTCATGAACTCCATAGCAGAGTACTGTGCACCTTTATGGACCAGAAGTAGCCATACTCGACCTGTCGATGTCCAGTTGAACACTGCAATGCGGTGTCTCTCTGGAACTCTCAAGTCAACCACAACACCTTGGCTGACAGTGCTGTGGCACATTTCTCCCCCATCCATTCATTGTGATGTTGCAACCCTCTGGGAATTCCAGAGAATCATGTAAAATAAATGTCTTCCCATCCACCAGGACTTTAACAATGTCCCTCACCACCGCTTGAAGTCACGTAAGCCAATTTGGACCCACGCGTTAACTGTCAACAATGCAACTTCAATCTTGATGAAGCTTGGAAAGCCAAACTGAGTTCACAAGAAGTCACAAATAAACATACTCGTGAAAGACCTGACACAGAAGATCCCTGGCTTCCATCGCCCAAAAAGCTCATGGGCAACTCTAAACTATATCCGCACAAACCATGGCAGATGCAGATACTTGCTTTACAAATGGAAAATTAAAAACTCTCCAGTGGGCAACTGTGGTCACTCAGAATGGACCACAGAACATATAACTCAATAGCCAATTCACAAATATGAAGGAGACATCACAGCAATACACTCTGCTACATCAGACACAATTATCTGGCTTAACCATCTAAACATAAAATTATAGTAGTAGTTCTATATTTACAGAAGCCATAAGAAGATGACAACTGAAGAAGAAGCAATAATGGATTAATGATCCATTTATTTTAAGAGTCAACGCATGCAATGTAAAGTTAACTGGGATCCCATAGTCAATTAAAATAATAATCATAACTGAAAGACATTTTGTGGATGTTTCAACTTTCTCCAAAGCCTTTTATCTGTGGTAATTTAGCTGAAGATTTCATGCTAAATGCTGGTCTTGCAACTTGTAAGTAAGATGATTGTTTCCATTTAAAACCTTTATTCACTTTATTATAATCCAGTGCAACATGCTATTTTAACAGTCTCTGGATTGTTAACATATATATCTAATCCTCCCTTTAAATTATATTTTTTCAAAGTTTATAACCATTTAAATAGTTTTAAATTTCCTAAAACATGGCATGGGGTGGCTGAGATAGATAGAGGAGAAAACGTCCTAACCAGCCAATATTTCATATGTACTAATTCAGGGTTGTGTTCTAGATAACTTTTTTTTTAACTCTAAATTTATTTCCAGCTACTTTTATTTTTCTTGAGAGACCTTTGAAACACTATATTGCTACTTTTCATGTTTTTTATTTGCCCTCTGGAACAATAAAAGCTCAAAGGTTCATAAATATGCATTCTGTAAATGTATTATGCTGACAAAGTGTTGCTCAGATAGCTGCTTTTGCCTTTAGGGAATGAATAAGTTTACAGCATGCTTAAACAACAATGTAAGGGGAAAGAGAGAGAGGGAGAGAGCTGTGTCAGCGTGTGGGCTGAAAATGGAACAAAAGAGTTACGTTGAACGCACAGAGAAAATAGAAAAAGCTAGATACAACACCAGAGCCAATGTTGGGTGGTGGTGGTGATTCACTAATTAGGCTTTTCTTGCGGGAAAGGTTTACAAATTATTCCTGAAAAAGACTGCAGTCAAGTCATCATAAAATATAGAACTTTATTTTCCAATTTCAGCAGGCATTCAGGAGAAGTCTTTTGTTCCAACCAGGGCACAAGGTTCCCGGCAGGGTTCTGTCCTCATTAATTCTAATCCCTCTGGACAGTGATCTACTTCTGCTTCACTCATCTCTAGCAAGTTGGAAATGTAGGGTGCTGATTAGCAATATGTGAGCTTTTGGTAGGAAGAAAGCACTTCGGAAGTTTAAAAAAAAATAAAGAAAACATTTAAACACAAGTCTCTGACATGCTGCGTTAACAAATGTCGATGCGACAGTACATTTTAACATCCAGCCCCCTGATAAACTTTGCTATGCACTGCAACAGAAAGACTGAAAACTCAAGGCTAGCCAAAGCAATAGAGGTGGAGAGTAAATATATAGCTGAAGAAAAGCTGCTGAATAAGCCTTCTTCTAGATTTTTAGATATCAAGTGTTTCTTAAATGGCAGAAATTCAGATTCAGCTTTTATGCATAAAGAAAAAATCCATACCACAAATGAAAATGTGACATTCTATATCTACATATTAGCCCAGAGAAGTGAACATTTTTTGATGATGCTTCTCAATTTCTCAGCTGTCAAGACAAAAAATACAGCTAAGACACCCTCCCATCCCCAGCTGACTGAATCCACACAGATGGACAAAGAAAACTGACATTTCCATTCTCTGAAGGATGAAGGCACCAATAAGAAGTTACTATCCTTGTCTTCATCTAAACATGATTGGTTAAGGATTGCAAAGGCTGGTGTAGTTGGCAGCTTGTGTAGCCTCTACAATCCATAGGTCTCTATTCTCTTGTAAGCACAAATTATAAGTAATAAACAAGATCTGCAGGAGATCTATGGAGAACCAAATTTAGTAAAATCCCTCCAAAATATAGCAAATTTAGTAAAATCCCAATGACTTCAGTGAGCAGTGCATGTAGTTAGGATGATGGAAGGTAGATCAGCTAAGCAGGTCTAAGAAGGACAGCCTTATGGTGGCCAACTAGGACAAGATGGAGGGATACTACTGAGCAAGACCTAAGAGCTCTTAACATTAATTACCATCAATGGGAAAAATATTCCCTTGTGAGAAAAAGGTGAGCAGCAAAGACTTTCAGGGTTTATGGAGCCAAGGAAGAAGTAAGAGTTACGAAGTAGCCAGCCAGTTGTTACTTTATTTTCTTCATGGTCTTCAAGCTATTGGCTTCATGTCTCCCAAGTCTCTCCCAAACCCTCTCTCATCTTGGATGCCAAACCTTCAATTTTTGTTCCATCTTCTCGGCAGGTGTCCATGTTTTGAAATCATATGCCACTGGTGTCAATACACTGGTGCCAAAACCCTTCTCCGTAGCCTGAGAAGCTTATTGTTCCATAATACAAGTTGGTCTTTCAAAGGCACTGCGTCTAGCCTGAATTTTCTTCACTTCATTCCCACAGTTCATGATACCACATATTTTTACCCTAGGAACAGTGTCTGAAGCTTCCACATGCTGATTTCTTTCTAATTTTTCCAATTTTACTTTGATTTTTTTCCCTTTTCTTTTTTACTCTCTGAAGGGAGTCAATTCCCCTCTGAAGACATAGAAGAAACTCTAAATAACACTGAAAGCCACAACAAATACTTCAAAACCAAAATTATCAATAGACTAAGGAAACCCCTTCTCGACATTTCTGTTTGTACTGTATTATATTGTATCATTCCTCTTTATAAAACAGATCACAGAGTGAAATCTGCACTAAGAATCATTTTCTTTAAGTGGCTACCATGAAATAATGCCATGTAGTTTCCAGTGCAATTTTGCTGATCTTTAAATTTAAAGGATCCTTTCACTAGGTGACCTATATTTTGCTCTTTTCTGGATAATAATGTAAGGCAGGTCTTTGCAAAGTATACCACCAAAAATATATGGACAAGGGAGGTGTCTCTCAGAATATACTTCATGTTAGGAGATTACAATAACTCACTTTCCAAATTCAGGGCCAGATCCTCACCCTGTGTAAATCTGTCTTGCTGCATGGTATTCAGTGTCTGAGCTGAGTATGTTTGAAAGTAAACTTCAGTATTTGTGGAGTGGACCAGATTGACAGTACAGGGGACTAAAGCCTTCTGGTTACTCACAGAACCTGTAGAGAAGACATAGTATCAGTACACGCTTTCCACACACCACCAATATACCCCCCTGCTGCTCTAGAGGTCCAGTTCGAGAGGAAGGAGGATATAAATCTCCCATTTAAGCCCTGGCCTCTTTGCTAAAACAGATAAATATGGTGTCAACAAGCATCAAATATATTCTTAGTTGCTGTAACACTGGCACATGTCAACTAGAAATCAGCCTGTGGCATCACACAGAGCTGGCTGTTGCTGCTACTAGGCATTCTGATGTATGCTCATTTGCAGAACAAGCTGCTGTAGTGCAGTAGACCAGCCTCCTCCCTGATGAGGGAGCTATTGCATCAGTCAAAGTTCTAGTGAAAAATTTACCTCCTCGAGCTCTTTAAGTCAAGGGGCCCAGAGAGGACTCAGGGCAATGTTCTGTTTCCACAGAAAATCACACACCGCTTCCCACTGCTCACTCTGTTCCACTCTGCCCTGCACTATGACCTGTGCTGCCCCATCAGTAGGCTGGACCATAATCCTTAACTCACACTCTTTGTGATGCAGGCCCAGAGCACAGAGACCACAGCCTTCAGGGAGCTCATCTGAATGAACGTCCACAGAAGAGAGGCTGACTGAACCACTGAAGGAGCCAAGAGCTACTCAGCTACCTAGCAAGATAAAAGATTAATCAGGAAGTAAATAGAGGCCAATGACCCACAGTGCAGAGAGGAGGGAGGAAAATGGGAACTACTAACAGAGAGAGGAGAGATAAGCCCCACAAACTCCAAAACTGTTGTTGGTTACACCTTGGTTAGGAACAAAATCTGCCAAGCCGCCATTCATAGAGTTGGTCAAAACATTTCAATCAAACATTTGTTGATGAGAAATGGCTTTTCAAATTAAATGTACATTTTCTCACCAAATTCACTTGAAATGTTTTGGTTTGTCAATGAAAACTAAAAGCTGATTTTTTTAAGTGATCCACCCTCTTATTCCTCTTGCTTTCCCCTCCCCTCCAGTCTGCTCCCCCTTTTTTTGAGTAGTAAAAAATGGGGGGAAAGAGTGTACAGGAAGAAAAGGGGGAGAAAACAACAATAAAAATTAAAACTTTTTTTTTCCCCATGGAAATATTGAAAAAAAATTGAAAAACCCGACCTAGTTAACAACATTCAGTTACTCCAATCAGGCCTGGATTCAAGTTGATGATCTAGTGATGAAAGATGCCATGCCCCGTTCTCAGTTCCATGCTCACACAGAAATGTCTAACACCTTAGAGATAAGGTTGCTTGGGTGTTTTCCACCCAACAACAAAAGACTATACAGAATGAAAAAACATAAGCGAAGGCAACATAATACCATCTGAAAAGAACAGCCCACCAGTATCACGACACTCACTATCACGCTCAGATCTTTTCTCATAAGCCCACCTTCTGCTCAACAATGCACACATCAGAGAACGGAAAAATCATGTAACTTCAATGCTGACCTTCCATGCTACAGTTTACCTTTTAACAACAGCTATAATCACCACAGCTATACACCAAAGAATACAAAGTTGCCTGTGTGCTCAAAATACTTTACACATCAAAAACACATTGACACAATACAGAAAAAAAATTAAGATAAAGTTAAGATCATATATCAATATTTTAAGGAAAAAATCCTACAAGAATGTTTTGATTATGAATAAAACAAGCATAAAAACCTCCAGGAAATTCTAGGTTAAGATTAAATTTAAAAGCAACCCAAACATCTGAAAGTTCCCCTCTCCAGACCCTTCCTTCTCAGCTCTCTCCCTGGGGTTTGCCCTCCCAGCCCTCATCCTTCCCCTCCTCTCCCACTAGTTTCCATCCTGCTGCTGAGGACCATTCAGACTGAAATAGTATAAGGCACTGTAAGGAAATTCAAATTACTTGGAATTTTTTTTTTTCTACGTGGGAGGTAAAACATCGTTAATCCAAATTCTCAGAAAAAAAAATTCTTTGCACTCCCTGTTTCAAGAATTGCAGTTTTCAAACAAATTGATCCAATCAACAATCCCTGATCGGGTTGGGAATGTAAGCCTAGACCCAGACTACACTACGGAGAGGCTGCTGCCTCCACCATTTAGAGTACATGGTGACTGCTGGCCAGAGTGTTCAACCTGAAAATACTTAATGGAAGAGAAAGATACAGGAGCTCCTGGAAGGGAGGGGAGAAAAGAACAAAGTATAGAAGTCAAGGGTAAATGTACGGTGTAAGTTTCTGATACACAGACAGATAAAGATTGGAGATATAGACACACGCACACAGAGCATCTCTCCTATAGATCTAGTTTAATAAAGCACAATTGGCTATCATTTTTTTGCTTTTTTATCTATTGTTAGGTTTTTCAACTATTTAAGTGTTCCTTAATCAAAAGAACAATTCTATACAGCCCTTGACATCAAAGGAGAGCTTTTCTAAAGCTATTACAGTATCAAAGTAATATTCTGTGCAGAATCTAAGGTGAACCACTGGAACAATCCTTCTGGGATAGAGATGAAAAACGTTGCATGTATGTTGCCCAATCCAATCAATCAAAAGGGCCATAAAAATATTGGGCCAGACTTACTTGATACATGTATTCACTACTACTATTCTTCTCTTCCATTTTCTGTTTGTCTGCTGAGCTACTAATCTTATTAATGTCTGAAAGTTCTTGGTATGTGTAAAAGCAACAGAGCTGATTAGAGTCACAGGAGGAAATGACCACTGATGGGCTTCAAATCCATAAACCTTTTATATAATGGAGTTGTGCCAGAGCTGACAAGTGTCACAGCAAAATAACAGAACTGTAATAGCACTGACCAAGGGAAGACTGCCTGATAAGGGCACATGGAAAGGTTCACTATTAACAGAATTTCATTGTCAACAGTCAGTTAATGGAGTTTTCACTTCTGAGTATTGTACATGTATTTAACAGCAAAATATAGATAAGTAAAGGCTTTTTTGGTGAAGCATTTTTGTGAACCCACCAGACATTTGTTTAGTTAACATCAGGGCTTAAATTCCGCCAGAGCTGTTCAGAGCAGAGCTCCAGTAAATATTTTCAACCCCCCTGGAGTTTTTATAGCATGTGGCGGGAGGGGTGTGGGGGGGGGGGAGGGAGAGTATGGGGGGTTCTGGGAAATGCTCTATAAGAATTTAAGCTCTGGTAGGCATGAACTATGAACAAAATCCTAACCTGGAAGACTCATACTACCAAATCCACAGAATCTGAGAGCACTACAGCATTCATTACTGAGCTGAATCTTTTTGTTTGGGTAGTAGAGCTGAGGGCTGGGGGAGGGGGGGGGGGCGAGAAATGCCAAATAGTGGGAACCTACCTATCTGAAAACAGTAGCTGTTAACTGATTTCTTTAATTTAACATCTGGTAACATTTTCATTTTTTGCTAACTTGTAAAAGGTTATTGTGTTTTTGACAGTGGGAAATTTTATCAGTAGGAAGAGACTACAAAATCAGCTTCTTACTGGGCCAAAGGATTTTCTGCTCCTTACATTGTAGCATGACACAGTTTGCGGGGAGTGCGCTACCTGCCAACAACTTTTTAAAGAAACAGTATATTTGGGCATTAACTTTCAGCAGGCGTAATGACTAAGGCTACGTTTTTGTCAGGGATATTTTTAGTAAAAGTCAGGAACAGGTCACAGGAAATAAACAAAAATTCATTGCAGCCTGCGACCTGTCCCTGACTTTCACTAAAAATATCCCTGACAAAAATGGTAGGTGGGTTCAGCACCCGCTGCTGCTGGGGCTCCTGTGTCCCCCACCAATGCAGTGCGTGGGAGCTCCAGAGTGCCCCTGGGCTGCTGAGGGGCCCCCAGCTTCTGGCCATGGCCGCAGCTATGGCTAGGCAGCTGCACAGGGTCCGCCTGCCCACCTTGGCTGGGAAGCTGCAGGATCTGCCAGCCATCTGCCATGGCTGGGCAGCTACAGGGTCCCGCCCACCAGGTTGGGGGTTGGGAACTGTGAGGGCAGGGCTGGCTGGGAGCTCCAGCCCCAGGGCAGAAAATGTCACGGAGGTCAATGGAAGTCACGGATTCCATGACTTCCATGACCTTGTGCCATAATCATAGCCTTATTAATGACAGATAAATACACATATAAAGGGGAGAGGGGGTGTGTATGTGTATTACACACACTTATTAAAGTCTCAATTCTGGCCATCTCCTGCAGACTTAGGAGGTACACAGAAGAGGAACTACTCAATTGCCCAGCTGATACGATAAGCAGAGGCTGAGAGAAGAGCTCCTTTGGAGCCAAACCAGCCAACTTAGCTGCGCTACTTTGTGTGAGGGTGTCTACCTGTAGTGGCTGGCCCATGTATGGGGGGGAGCATGTTGCATATTCAAAGTTGGATGATTTTTTAGCTTCAGTGGTAAAATGTTGTGCTTTTAGTGCTCAAATTCACATGTTCTATCCCCACTGGTATCATGTGGTGGGTTTACTACAAAGCGGTAAGTCCTGTGGGGCCTTAGGACAGATAGTTTGAAATAAATAATATGGTAAGTGCAGCGAGTGTTGATTTAGCAGGTCTGGTGAAGACACGCTAAATCGATGGGAGAGTACTCTCCCATCGATTTGTGTACTCCACCTCCCTGTGAACCATAAGGGAAATGGATGGGAGAGGCTGTCACGTCAACACAGCACAGTGTAGCCACGGCGGTAAGTAGCTCCAACTACGTTGACTTCAGTTACGTTATTCACATAGCTGAAGTTGAGTAACTTAGATCGATTTACCACAGCAGTGTAGACCAGCCCTTATTCACAAATAGCTCGGTTAGGTCAGTGATAGACATTCTGTTTTGAGCCCCATTTCAGCAAGACACTGAAGCATGGGCTTAACTTTAAACACAAGTAGTCCTGTTGTGGTCAAATATGAGACTTCTATATGGAGTCTTGGAGTCCTATATGAAGTCCAGGGGTCTAAACAGGTGCTTAAAGACAGGCACAAGCTGAAGTGCTTTGCTGAATTGTAGGCTTGATGAAGAAGATCCTGGTTTCATGGTCACAGACTACCTGTAACAGGTTGCTACGTGTAGTAAAGGGAACCAGTAAAGGAAGATGAGTAGAGGAGGAACAACAAAAGCAATGATATGTCAAAAGATATAGTACAACACAATAACTAACATGCATAAAAAGCAATATATTTAATAGCTCAAAAACTCTGTAGTTGGAGAGGGAATTTAAATGAACAAAAGCCTGCCCTGAGAAAAAGTAATTTTGGCTCAGTTTTTCAGTAACTCATGTATTCTCTCATTTTCTAGGCTTTACATGGATTTAGGATGACAAGCCATGCCCAGTTACTTTGGCGTGTCCCATTACATCAAGTAAGTCTGCCTGCCAGTGCCTATGGCCCATCCAGTTTGAGAAATCAAAAAGCTGTGGTTTACTATAAACCATAGCTAAAGAAACAAGGGTTGTAGCAGAAAGTCAAACAGCTTATTTTGTGTCAGAAAAATGTCCAAGAGACATTAGTCCATAGAGGTACGTGAACATGGATTATGCAGGTACGTAGCATGCTACCTGTGGGTAGATTCAAAATGCAAACATTTTAATGCTTGCATGATATTATCAACCACAGCTACCTGAAAAGACAGGGATATCTATTTCAAAACAAACATGAATCTATTTAAAGCTGTTCTTCTGAATACCTTCCTTTATAGGTCAGTGAGCTTGGGATGAAAGAGAAGCAGAAGAGGAGACTGGAAGTTTTAATACAAAAAAATGTCACTGGAGAATACCTAAACATGCAATTATCTTTGTTGGCAACAGTATAAAGAAATGCCATGAAAAAATTCACTACTTGGATCAGCATGTGTTCTTTAAGTTTAAGTGGCATATCAAAGAGAATTGTATAGGTTAAAGGATTACATAGTCATACAATCCTTTGCTTTTATACAATCCATAACTCTCAATCAGCCAAACTGTCTCTTTAAATTGGTGATTGCAGTATGTCTGCTTTGCTTTACTCATCTTTGATATAAACAGTACAAGGAGAGTAAATATTGTTACCCCTTTTTAGACCCAAGTGGCTAGCCAAAATTCAGGGTCCTGTGGCTTGGTTGATTCTATCTGGAGGAGAAATTGATGACAGAATCAGTTACTTCTTTGATGCAATCCTGTTTGTTTACAAAGAATGTACAAAATCCTGTTTCCTTGACCACAGGAGGACTCAAACAACATGAGACAGTTTCGTTGTTCACAGTATCAAGCCTTTTTCAGCCCACCCTGTACCCAAAAGCGCTATCAGGTTTTTTTTCCAGTCATGCCACCAGTGCTTCTGGGTCTGTCTGGTACTACCTTGCTTCCAGGGCTGGCTCTAGGTTTTTTGCTGGCCCAAGCTCAGGTGGGGCTGGGGCTTGGGCTCGCAGGCGGCGCTGGAAGGGGAGGGAGTGATGTCACCTTCTCCCAGCGCCTGCAGGGGCTTTACCCCCTCCCCCACCCAGCCACGCAGAGAAGCCCCGAGAGAAGGGGTGGCACAAGGCAGCGCAGCAGCCAGTGCGCAGATGAGGCGGCACAGCCCCGGCTCCCCGGCAGGACTAGCCCTCTCCTCCCCAGGTAGCAGTTGGGCCCTGGCAGCTCAGCATCCCGGGGCTGGGGCTTCCCCTTCCTGCTGCGGCCAGGGGCACGGCACCCTCGCCCCGTCTAAGTGGTGCAGTTCCAAGAGCGCAACTGCCCCCAAAAAAGGATGGCCGGAATGCCGCCCTGGAAATGTGCTGCTCCAAGCATATGCTTGCTTTGCGGGTGCCTAGAGCCGGTCCTGCTTGCTTCTTTCTCTGTCCCCTTCTCATACACACACCCCTTTTATGCCCACTAGTATGAACATACAACTGGGCCAAATGAAAGTTGTACAGGTAACCTTAATTCTGGTATTTCGTAACTTTTGAGTGCTTGACCTTGTGATCTTAATGTTCTTTTAACAGAGTTTTGTGTATGTAGTTTCCTAGGTTTTTATAAAAAGCAAACTGACAACACAGAATCAGGTGGCATCATATTGACACTCCGTGGATAATCAGCAGGCTTCGAACTTTTAGAACCACTGCACAGCCCTCTGCCACTTGGACTAATGGAGTAACCCATAGTAATGGTAGATTGTCATCCTCTGTGTAGACCAGCACTACCAGGGGATGGAGGACACTGTCAGTGGGTTTGAAAGATATGTGCTGACAGCAGAGGAACAGTGATACTCAGGAATCTTAGGCTCCATTACAGGCTCTGGAGTTAAGTGGACACAAACTCATCTACTACCATTCCCACCAAGCACAACTTCTCCTGCCCCATCCCCTTCAACCTGTCTCTGGCCCAGTCCAGTCTCTTCCGCACCCCTGGATCCCTGTCCCTGTCCTGTTCTCACATAGCCAGTCCCAGTCACCGCTCACCTAGATCTCTTCCAAGTCCCAGTTCCCCCTATTGGTTTCTCATCTGATCCATTTTTCCTCCACCATGGCTTCCAGCCACCTGACATTGCCCATCTCCCCTGGCCTCCCAATTACAATCTCCCTTCCAGGCTCCTCATCAAACCTGAGTATACACCCTAGCTCAGGGGTGGCCAACCTGTGGCTCCGGAGCTACATGTGGCTCTTCAGAAGTTAATACGCGGCTCCCTGTATAGGGACCGACTCCGGGGCTGGAGCTACAGGTGTCAACTTTCCAATGGGCCAGGGGGTGCTCACTGCTCAACCCCTGGCTCTGTCACAGGCCCTGCCCCCTCCCCTGAGCCTGCCATGCCCTCACTCCTCCCCCCTCCCCTCAGAGCCTGCTGCACGCCATGAAACAGCTGATTAGGAGGTGTGGGGAGGGAGGGGAAGGCGCTGATCAGAGGGGCTGCTGGTGGGCAGGAGGCACTGGGAGCTGGGGGAGGAGCTAATGGGGGGCTGCTAATGTATTACTGTGTCTCTTTGGCAATGTACATTGGTAAATTCTGGCTCCTTCTCAGGCTCAGGTTGGCCGCCCCTGCCCTAGCTTGTTGTCCCAATTTCTTCGCCCAGCCAAGTCTCCTGCCTTAGTTTCCAACCCACACCCAGTCTCCACCCCTGGCTTCCAGACCAAGTCTCCCTCCCGCACCCCCCCAGTTGCAGTCTCCTTGCCCAGCCAGTCCCAGTCTCCCACAACCCAACTCCTATTCCCAGTGTCCCTCCCCTGGCTCCATGTCCCAATCTACTCCTGCCACCTTCCTCACAGGTGCCACTCTTGTTTCTTCTGCATTTGAACCAGGTAGCTTTCTCCTCCAAGCTGCCTGGGCCCAGAAGCAGGCTCACTGAGAACACAAGAGACAGAGTTTTTCTGCTGCCATTTAGACGTTTAGACCCAGCCTGGCCCACAACAGCCCAGAACTGAAATATCAGGGAAAGTCCTGTTCAGCCCTAGGCTGGAGCAGACTTAGTGCAGATGGAATCATCAGGAAATGTAACTGCTAAAATCTAGGATGTTGTTACTGAACATGTGCAAACTGCCATTTTCCCCCAAAGGTTTATAACTTGGCTAAAATTGGGCAGATTTTCATGGGGATGGCAAAAGGCACATCCCTGACACAAAGGCCATGTCCCCCACCTCTGAAATTTCAAGTCCCTACTCCAAAGTTTTAGGGCTCTAGAGGTTTTCAAAGAAAATGTAATCAGACTATTTTTTTTAATAATGGGTAAAATAATGTAATTTTCCCTACACTTGTTTTTGGAAACATCTGAATGGTTTGGGCTGCTATCTTTCAAAATAATTCAGCCTGAGGCAGAGCCTTGGTATGGAAAATTTCAGCCCGCACTGTTCAATTATGGCAAAGTTATGAGCAATAGGCCCTTATAACAGGAAGTGCCAGGCAACCTTGCTGCCAGGCCTGCCTATAAAGTTTGCTCATCATTGTACTGCTGTTTGGAAGTCTAGAAGTAGGCTCTGCATGCAGCTGTGAAGGTGCTTAGCTTCATGGAATTCTGTACATTCATAGTTTCTGCAATCAAATGTCTTGACTGAGAAGAATGTCTGCTATGAAATTCCTGACATGCTCACAATAGTATATGGGAAACTGAGATGGGATTTGACACTTTAGGGCTAGACTATGGCCACTGCAATGAGGATGTACATGGGGGAGAAGGGTTGAAGGTTTCCTCCTTCCCTCCGCCACCCTACTTTCCTACTCAAACTGAGCACAAAGATTGTGATTCTAGACCGGGCTTTCCAAAAGTGATTTGCGATTTCTGGACGTTCAAATTGAGACACCTTAAATGAGCTTGATTTTCAGAGGGGAGATGCACAGCACTCCTGAACAATCAGGATCCTTTGAGGTGTCTGAACTTGGGCATCCAAAATAAGGAGTCACTTCTGAAAATCTTGGCCCTGGTGTCCACAGTAGCACTGTCCTCTTCAAAGGAGGTGGGCAGGGATGGATCCATGGCCCCTAGGTATGGGGATAGTGCATGTCATACCCTGCATACAAGGGTAGAGAAGAAGCTGTACCTCTTGGAACTGTGTGCCTGCCTGAAGCAGAATGCCTCTCAGATCTTCCGCAGGGCAGTGAAACTCCACACTGCCCTTAATGCAGACCTGGGGCTGAAACTGTGGGGCAATGATTACGTTTGGTGGTGGTGCGTGTGGCAGAGTAGGGAAACAACTTCCTCTCCACAGAAGACAAAGATCCACTCCAAAATATTTCAGATATTGGGAGGATGGGGAGGGAGACAGGGGGAGGAGAGACTTTTGTCGCATTTAATTTTGAAGAACTTTTAATGTGATTTACACTTAAGAACCTCCTGTCTAGACCCTACACAGTCAAAGAAAAAATTAAATCATTCTGAAGAAGTCATGCAGAAATTACATCACAAAAAGGAAATGGGATTCAGTCACGGGAAACTATGATATATGCCTTCAAGGCTAGTTACTGTAAGTAGTTACAAAATCCCCAATCTATCAACTAATGCTCTGTCTACTCTCCATCTTAACTCATTGTAGCAACAACCATGTTGGAAACCTAAGTAACCTATAGAACTCTTTTAAAACTCATTTTGGAATCCACGGTAGACATGTGCTTTGTTTTCCCCACATAGAAACAGCAGAATATATTTTTCAGTCCAAATGCTTTATTTCAGATGAAGGAAAACATATGACTAAAGCACAAAAATAAAGTCTCTGAGAGGGGGAGCACCATGGTGCATGTGGAATATGACTTCAATGGCTGCAGCTGTCCCTTAGCAGGCATGGAGTCTCCTCTGTATTTGAATAGACCACTTTCAGAAAACAGAAGGATGCCATCTCTTCTCAGTTAAATAATGACATTACAGCGCTGAACTATGGTACAGCTTGGTTGTGCACTCTCTTATTCACACCAGGAGCCCTTAGTGAAAACACTATACACCGATATGTGTCTCATCACAGCAGTATCTGAGCCTTCCCCAAATATTTAAACAGAGAAGCGAACAATAGATTCACCCAATGTCATCACTGCTATCTCTATGCTCTGTATTCCAACTTTAAAATGGGGAAAGTAAACCTTTTCCCCTTCCTTTGTCTGCCCTGTAGGTTTAGACTGTGAGCACTTTGGGATAGGAGCTGTCTTTTCGTATGTGTTTGTACAGCACCTAGCAGAACAGAGTTCTGGTCTATGGCTGGTGTCGTAGTTGTCGTCAACTTGCTATTGTAAAGTAAGAAAAGATATTGGAGACTTTTTAAGTTACAGGAACCACTTTACTAGTTGCTGAGGACAGTACAGATCAGTGTTGCTGGCTTGCTTGCCTGGCTCCAAGTAACAAATCAACGTGCTTCTGCTAAGGCTCACTACATAATAATTTCCCCTATATAACACTGTGGGTAACTTTGGTTCCTACTATTATAACTGAGGCTCCTAGGTACTACCACAATATAAATATTAATAAGGCACTGCCATTATATGAATAACAACTCTCTCTCCTTTTTTCCTTCCCAGCCATTAGGGGAAATAGCTTGATTGCTTCATAGGGTATTTTAATGTTTACATATGTAAGTAAATGGATGTGGGGGGAACAGAAGAAAACACTGAGGAAAAGCTCAGTCAAAGACATGACTGTTGCAGTTAGTTCTGAATGCAGTGAACTCCATGGCCATTCTTAGCTCGTGCAGAGGTTAGTTCCACAGTCAAGAGCCAGCTCCTGTGAAAGTTCTCTCTCTCATCCAAAGAAGCCTCTCACTATTGGTCAATAACATCATTGTTACAGTGGAATGCAGCTGTCATGGGAGCTTACAGTTGAAGAACAAGAGGCAATCTCACGGATACCTAAGGCCAGTCCTATGGAGGACTTGGAATACCAGGACAAAAGACACTGAGCTGGAGACAGTGCAGGGAACAGACCAACAGAATGATGTCTGGTGATGACGTGGGCTACTAAGCAGATGGATTGCTCCATTTTGTACCAAATGGACCTTTTCCAGAGGGTGTCTTCATGGCTAGACATCCTTACACAGTAAGACAGACGCCTTAGCCGTACATAGTTACAAGCCATAATGCGGACAGATCTAGATGCCAATGGCCTGCAGATCCTGTAGCACAACCACCACCCTAGAATACAAGAAGGTAAGTAGCATTGTGCTCAGAGGTACTTGCATTTACAAACTGGGTATGCCATCTCTAAGTAATATACATGAAACAGAATAACCTGAGATAAGAGCAGTGACATGTCAGGGATTACCTTTATAAACGCCCATAATCTGATACTATGCCCTATATATTTTTTAAATAAAATACAATACCACAGAGACCATTAATATGCTGTTTCTTATAAAATAATGATTTTAAATGTGTTTTCAAATGACACACACGTGTGATTCTGATATGCCTTTTGCAGGTGCAATCATTCTAAAGTACACACAAATTATTTTAAAGGAATAATTCATCTCCAAGGACACTTTCATGGATTAAATGTCAAGAATGAAATATTGAATTTCAACCTTGGTTAGACCTGAAAGAGTGAATGTAAAGACAATAACTAAGAATTCTGAAAAATGCAATTAATTTTACTGCAGTCCCACAGCCTAGACATTTTACACTGACTGTTTAATAAAAAGAAGTGTTGTTACATCATAATCATCTAAAATATTATGCAAAGTTGTAACAATATGCTATCACTTAAAATTTATGGGACCACTAATTGAATTACAAATTCTGAGTTTAAAGGAGGCTGTTCAGTGCATTTTAGGACTATCGTATGGAGACTTCTTGTATTTAACATTAGACTGCAGTGGGAATAAGATCAACAATCATTTGTGGTTATTAATGTCTAGTTCTTACTCTGGTAAGAGTCTTCTTTCAGCCCCAAGAAGATAGATAAAAATAAGGGAGAAAATGAAGGGCCAAATTCTGACTTTAACTGGGTTATATAGAATGTGGATTTTACACCTGTAAGGTGCTTTCCTGAAGGCAAGTCACTGTCAGGGCGTTCCATGTACACTGATGGCTGTGGGTATCAAGAGGCAAAAAGACCTAGTCCAACGTGTAAAACAATACAGCGAAGTTTGTTTACTAGATTATGAATGCGACTGGGTAGAGAACTTACCTTCATGTGTGTTTGTACAGCACCTAGCACAATGGGGCCTCAATTCAGAGTGGGGCCTTTGGGTACTGTAATATAATTAATTATATCATGTCTCCTCTAAAAACACATACAAAAGAGCAACATTACTGATAGTGGCAGAAAATCTGCCAAGTCCCTACTGTAGCTGATAGCATTAGAAATACTCTGAGATGCTCCTCAACACAGAAGATTATTATTATTATTTGTGCACTCCTGGGGCAGCTCTGAGGCAGATGTTGTCAGTGCTGGAACTAAAGATGGGTTCATTCATCTAGGGCTGAAGACAGTAAAAAGACGAGAAGACTGTGGTCTGTATGAAGAGTGGTACATTAGGTACCAAAGAGCCCTCAAGGAGATGAAGCTAATGTTGCATGTTTCTATCCGTATGGGCCTGTGATTGGCAAGAAAATGAAATCACAGTTTATAATAAAATATTTAGGATCTTAAAGGATATTGTTTAAAAATCTTTGCAGTTTTTTTTTAACCTTTCAATAGGGACTTAATGTTATAGCTCAAACTAATCTTTTTGTAGCACAATCCAGTTTTAAAAGACAAATGCCTTTCAAATAACACATTCTTGTGCTGCCACATGTTCTTGAGGTTTATTGTATCATACTGAAGGACCAAATATTGTAGCAGATGAATGCCATAACAAAGAGATGGACTAGTTACATGATCTTTTTGCCCTCATCAGGTTGGAATTTGATTTACAGTGATAGTGGCTGAGCTGACAATTGTAATCAAACTGTACACTGCTTCTCAAAACTCCAGGCAAATGGGTCATTTCTTCTGATTGGTTATCCTCAGGGAGAAGTAAATGGTAGTGGGAGGAAATATAGTGGCCAAGTACACCTGTGTTAGCTGTTGGATCAATGGCCAGTATCAGCAGGGCTCTGTTAATGAAGCTTACATCAGTTTCACAGACTTGCTAACAGCCATAGTTATTACTGATGCCGATATAATCTATTGGCAAGGCCAAATAATTGCTTCACTTTGTGGCACAAGAGATTTATAAAGATATGAACCTAACGTTTTATGTACATAAGGCCAGTCTTTAGGTTTATAACATGGAAGAGATGTTCACATTCATAAAACACACGAGCACATGAGATAGTGAGATACAGTGATAGACAGTAACAAATATATCTGGATAACTGCAGATCAATTTATAGATGTAGCTTTCTCTGTATAAACAAGCAGTATTTTGTAAGCTTAGTGCTACAATACGTATATGAAATACATTTTTGTTTATTATTTTTCTAAAGGTAAAACAGCTTTGTCAAACTGACAGGAGAGAAAAAAATCACTGTTAAAGTTCTAATTTAATTCATCTAGATGTCTAGGCATGAGTTAAGAAGTGACAGAATTAACTGCATTTCTTTACTTTTATTGGACTGAGATTCAATGCTATTTTTTAAATTATCTATCTGCAAAAATTTATTTTTTTTTCTTTCTATTCATGTAATTTCTTGTACACAGATATAATAAGGGGGCAGTCAAGCTCTCCAAGAAAATAAGGGCAAGATGCTCAATTGGTGAGATTCAGCATAGTTCTACTGAGCCCAACGAACTCCCTGATGTCAGCTGATTAACACCAACCAAGGATCCAGCCAGCAGCGTTTCCATCTCAGACTAAAGATCCTCTATAAAGGTAGGAGAACACAAAGCTAAGATTACTCCATCACTATTTCTGAAACCATCTGTTTTTTTATGCCATCTCAGTCTGCATATCCGTTTAACCATTAGCGTGAAAACACTTACTTACGCTTTTGTTTCAGATTTCCTGGAGGGCAGAAGTAGCTTTTTCAGCTAAATTAAAGTTAGCAAAACAAGATTACTGTATCTATTGAAATTATTACTTTTTTGCTTCACTTCAGAACACCTTGGCCAAGGTTTTTAAAACTAGGGATGAAATTCTGTGCGGCATCTCTTAAAGGGGAAGCAAAAAAAATCGTAGTCCGGGGCAGGGGAAGCTTCAGTGACACTAAACCACCTTTGCATCCTCCAAATTTTAAGCTGTTCCATAGCCGCCATTGAAATTTGTACGGCCAAAAGGCCTTTCTATGCTATGGAGGTATGTCTTACAGTCTGCAGCAGTGCTCTCTCTACAGTGCTGCATTCTGTGGCCATGCCCTGCACAAGCCCACTACTTGAGGACTTGCAAGGGAATCTCATAAGTTTGCTTTAAGGCTGTCTATCACAGTTTCTGCACCGCGGGAACTGTCCCCTGGACAGATTCAGGGCCATTAGAGCCCCTTCATGCTGCTCCAGCTGGAGCAAGGATGAGAAATCCATAGTCAGGCACCTAAATAAGTGCCAATTTATCAACCTCTTCCCATAGTTCTGAAAACACACCTTGAAGTTTCCTCCTTCCTGGTGAGGAAGAGTGTCAAAAGGAGCAGTTTCAGCTGTTGTGTCCGGCCATGGCAGGGAGGAATTACAATGTTGAAATAGATAACACGGTTGTGTTAAAAACAAAAGTAAACAAAGCGCTATTGCTAAGAATAAATAATGAATACTTTTGATGTTAAAATTACCTTAAAAGGATCAGGCAGATTGATATAGAACAGGAGACAGCTGCTCTGTGGAATACCCCCAGACTTCCTCTGCATCAGCTTCACCAGGTCATAGCTACACTGGTCATGAGTTGGAGCTTGGAAGCAACAGCCATGTGCAGCATGCTCCTTTCCACACCAGGCTGATACCTGTGTGGGAGCTAATGCTGCTCCAAGTATCGACTCTCTCACGGCTGCACAGACGTGGGGTGAGGCTGCTAAGAAGAGCCATGCTGCCGCAATGGGGTGCCTGTAGACCCCTCTGGAAAAGACGTATAAACCCAGTGGAGTCTCTAGTATAGAGCTGGTCAAAAAATGCCATTTATTTTTTGTAGGAATTTTTTTTTCCCATTAAGCTGAGGTTTTTTTTAACGAAAAAACAACACTAATATTTTCAGGTTTTCAGGTTCTTTTTAAAAAGTTTTAAGTGAAAATTTTAGGGTTATCATTGAAAAAGCAAAATTTCACCAAAAGTGAAGTTTTTCTATGACATTTTTCCTCATCAACATAAAAGCCATTTTTTTAAAAAAAGTAAAATGTTGATGAAAACATTTCAGCCAGCTCTGCTGTCGTATCCATGGGTTTGAAAGTAGAGCTCCTTGAGGGCTTTAGAAGGCAACTATGTAAGGTGAACTTCAGTTTGCTAGGTTCCCAGGTCTCACTGGCAGGTTTTTCCATTCAAACCATGTAGATTCAGCAAGTAATGATAGGCCATAGCATGTGTTCACAGCTGTAACATCAGAGGACTGTCATTTTTACCTTTTTGGTAAATTTATTGGTAACATTCAATTTTACACTCAGGTGGTACATGAACACACTCTACATGGCATATGTAAAACGCATACAGTTTACAATTAGGTTCGACCAACAATTGTTTCAGAAAATAATAAAATATCTGGGACACTTCATTAATATTGGTGCTTGTCTCACATCTTTTTACAATATTAGGAACATATAAATAAATCAGAAGTCAAAATAAGCAGCAACAAAACAAAAACCACCTCCCTAAAACAGGGAAATGCAGTGCTGTTGCCAATATCGTTTTTATGATACTTGTAGTTCCAATGGACCAAAAGTACAACTGCAATGTTAGATTATCAGTGAAAACATGTACAGAAGAGTGTCCATACAGTTTATTTCAGGCAAATAGAGATTTTTCCCATTGTTTTACAATTCCCACCTGCAAAATAATCACTGATTTTTGATAGATTAGCTATACCAAGACCTTATATCATCATTTTAATCAGCCAATAATTAAACTGAGATTAGATCCCAGTGGTGTCTTGCCACAACACAAGTAGGAAAAGCATTTAATACAATAACCTCAAGATTCAACTAATTTTGGGCTTTGCTAGTAGCTCTAAAAATGCTGAGGAACAGGTTCTGTGCTGTGCTCACCGGATATGCAGCGCAGAAGACACAGGCCATGAGATCACTGTCCTCTGGCAACCTCCCCTGGGATGCTCCTACAGTGGTTCCCAAACTGTGGGTTGCAACCCCAAATGGGATCATGCCATCAGTAGATGGGATTGCACCAATCCCTAGCGTGCATTTTAGCAGCATGACTTTGTGGAGGACACCATTTTGTAGAGCAAAATGGAGTGCTCCATGTGGTGTGACCTCATACATACTGTGCATGCAAGTCATGCTGGCAGAGGACACCATTTTTCCCTACAAAGTCGCATCCTCCATGCAGTGACATGAGGTCATGCGGTGAGGATGCCATTTTGCTCTTCAAAATGGCAGCCTTGATGCTGTCTGGGGTCCCAGAAGGAAGTAATTCATAAAAATGGGGTTGTGCCAGCAGAAAGTTTGGGAACAGCTGCCCTACACTGTTGCGGGGTGGGGGGGAGGAGGGCGGGGGGCGTGAGAGAGAATGCTGCAGGGACACTGATGCCACTGGACTTGGGCCATTATCTGGGGGGTGTTTCTGTTCTCTCTGAGGCCCCTTTATGCCTCCAGAGTGGCAGACAGAATTTGCCTCAGCCTTTCATTTCCTGATTTGAAACAGGATTGCTAATAGGCATATAAATGGAAGGCCTCTACAAACCAGTTAGACAGTTTTAGAAAAACTAATTCAGTATTGGCAGGTAATCTTATAAAAGCTCTTCTTGGTTGCAGACAAGTAAAAAACTGAAGGTATATGAAAACATTGTCTGGTCTAATAGTTAACTGATCTGCTGTAAGTAAATTTTCTGCTACAAATGGATACTTTGAGGGAAGGGGGAAATTTATTCATTGTATATACACGTACCAAAATAAACAAAATCTGAAACTCAGCTCCATATTATGCCCTCAAAAAACAACCTCTCGGTTTTGGTGAAGAGCAATAACACATTCTGTGCCCATTGCTCTCAGGCACTGCAGAATGCAGGAAAAGATGTGACTACTATTGAATAGTCAAAAGACAGATATTATAATTATTAGAAGTGACATACAGCACCATAAGTTTACAGAGTGTTTTACACTCTCTGCCCTGAAGAGCTTTCACTCTAAGTTAGACATGATAAATACAAGAGAAAAGAAGGGACAACAGTTCAGTTAAGTGAGAGGGCAGTGAATACTCAGGGAAACAGAAGAGGAAAGGGCAGGCTTTAAAAAGGAACTTGAAGGAAAGAGATCATTGGAGAAATGATTCTAGGCACAGGGAATTGCATAGTAGAAGGAGCAGGGATAACAGTGGGAGAAAGAAAACTGAAGCACTAACATCCTGCAAGATGCTGAAAATTCTGCCCTGATCGAACAAAGCACAGATGCACATTCTCATTTTAAGCACATGGGTAGTCCCACTGAAATCAAGACCCTAAAACAAGAATAATATAGCAAGCAAGAGGGTGTGTAGGAGAAAATAAGGTGGAACAAAATCATAAGGCTACATAGGGTAAAGATATTTAGAACAAAAAGCCTGAATTGGAAGCAGAAAGAACAATAAGACAAAAAGATGCAAGGAGATTTGGGGAGTTCTAGCCTTGTACTCTTAAAATGCCACCAATCCTGCAGAAAGGGAGGTTTTTACAGGAACCCAGTGGAATTCCCCCTTCAGAGCTGGAGAAAACGTGATGGTTCCAGGACTGTACTTCAGCTATGGCATTTTGGATAGATTGGCGGTAGGAGAAAGGAACCAAATCACATATAAAGACATTACAATAATCCAGACAAGAGATGATGAAGGCCTGGACAGGGTCTTCAAGTTTGGAAAGCGAGGGGAGAGTGGAGCATTATGTTACTGAAGAGGACAAGGTAATAGACTATTGGGCAGTGGGACAAGAGAAGAATCAAAGATGATAGCAAGGTTGTGGCCCTTGGAGACAGAAAGGGTAGTGCAGTTCTCAATAATGTTATGTAATATGTCACGGTTAGGAGGAAAGAAATTCAATTTTGGAATGAACAAGTTTGAGATAGTGGATGGACACCACAGAGATGTCAGGGAGTCTGCTTGAGATGCAGAACTGGAGAGAGATCAGGGGAGAGTGGTAGATTTTTCGGTCTCCCACATTGAAATGGTAAGTCAAAATCATGAAAATGGATAAACGGGGGGTGGGGAGGGAGAGCTAGAGACAAATATAAGATGCCCCCCCCCCCAAAAGATTTAAGGAAGAAACTGAATATAGAAAAGACTGGGAGAGCATTGGTGGTATAAGTCTCTAAGGGAGGAGAAATAAAGGTGTCCAGAAAACAATAAGGTAGAGCTAAGTGAAGAATGAATGAACTTGCAGTGGACAAAGTTAGTAAAGTCCTGACACGTTCTCCACAGGTGCTCAGAAGTGCAGAACCAGGAATGGAGGTAGTGAATGTGGGGAAGAGAAAGTCTGGGGAGTATATGGGCAGACAGAGTGGTGCAAGAAAGCACGCAAGTAGCCACATTTAGAAGAGAAGTTACAGATGAAAATAGACCACTAAGTCGACAGGAGGGAAGTCAAGGAGCGAAGGAGGTGGCTGAGAGCAGTAGAGCTGTCAGAAAGGTTAATAGACTTGTGATTACAAAAGGGGTCAGTGACAAAGTAGAGGAGACACAAAGACAGAGATGCTGAAAGAGAGCAGGTAGTGATCAGAGAGAAGGAATTCAGAAATGAGATCATAAAGAGAACAGAATTTAGTAAAGACAAGGTCACAGGAGTGATTGAGACAGTGAGAAAGTCTGTCCAAAGCTAAAAATCAAAGAAAGTGGTTAGACAAAGGAAGTAACACAGTGGAGTGAGACTGGTTATCAATATGAAAACAGAAATTTCCCAGGATGAGAGTAGAGACTGAGGAGTCAGGAAGGAAGAGAGCTTAGCAAAATCATGGAGAAACCAGGATTAGCCAGGGATGCAATAGATATTGGCCACTTGGAAGGATATAGGAGAGAAGAACTAGATGTAGTAGACTTCAAAACAAGCAGGGGTTAGAAGAGACAACAGGATGAAAGATGGAGTCTGGGGCCAACCTTCTGTGTTTGGAGAAGGGTGAGAGGAGAAGCAAAGTTGTCAGCAGAAAGCCATGTCTCACTGAGACCAAGGAGATGGAAAGAGTGGCAGATAATGATCACAGTGATATTTTCGGAGATTGTGCCAGACTTCAAGAGGAAGCAGGAGATATGAAGCCAAGGGGAATGCAGGGAGTGGTGGGGGGGGGGGAGTAGAATAATACTTGCAATAGTACCTCAGGGGTGAGCAGAAAAGTAAGGGAACAGGCAAAAGGAAAGGACATGGCTCAGGGAATGGCTCAGATTGAGGCTTGGGAGATCCATACTTATTGCATGTTCAAAAGCTATAATAAATAAAAAGTAAACCACTGTGAACAGCCAGTGTACCGTTATGTTCCCCACCCCCACATTTTTTGTTTTGTTTTGTTGTTTTTTAAATACAGGATCTCAGCTTTGCAGGGTGATTCTGGAAGCAAGGTTTGGGCAGCCACACATTTGGGCTCATTGACAAAGGAGTTTAGGAATATGAAACTTCCTTACTGATTAGATACAGGGATTACAAGTGGTTGGATTGGCCTAGGATACTGATTGTTATACGAAATTTACAACTAATGGAGAGATCAGTGATCTAAAATCCACCACCCAGAAGCCTATCTCCCAAACTAGCACCAGTCCCCACATTTCAAGAACGTACAGTCCCCTCACTCTCAAGGAGTTCCATCTATTTAATTTATCACAGAGAACATTAAGGGGCCATTTAATCACAGTGCATAAGTACCTATGTGGGGAACAGAATCTGATGATAGAGGGCTCTTTAATCTAGCAGACAAAGGTTTAACAAAATCCAGTGAGTGGAAGTTGAAACTAGACAAATTCAGACTAGAAATAAGGTGTGAAGTTTTAATTGAGAGAGTAATTAACCATTTGAACAATTTACCAAGGATCCTGGTGGATACTCCATCACTGGCCATTTTTAAATCAAGATTGGATGCTTTTCTGACAGATACACTCTAGTTCAACTAGTAAATTATGAGCCTTCCTGAATTCACTTCCAGAGCCTGCTAACCCAGTTCTGTAAATCACAGCGCTTTCCACTCAGCACCAAACTCAGTCCCCTTGCTTTTTTTCGCCTTGTCCGTAATCCAACAATACTTTGTAGCAACTAAAGTGGAGATTGGGGGAGTGGAGGGTTGCTGCAGAAAACCACACTGGGTACAGGCGGTACCACGACCTCCCCCACTTTCAAGCAGCTACCAAGACTTTTACCTTTTAGGGCTATCTGTATTATGTACATTAATGAAACACAAGCCTTCTCAGACACTTACTTTTTTTTAATACATCTGCCATATTTTGTAAAATTCCTATCCATTAAAAAGAAACACTTAAATGATCAGACTACCAATCTTATTAATATCTGAACAACTGAACTGTACAGAAAAGAAATAAAGCACACTAATTTGCAATACAGAACAGTGAAATATAAAGGTCTAATTGGTGTGTTGAATAAAGAGATGTTATTTGCATACACTGTACAGCAGTTACCATTTATTCAACCTGTGTGCACAAGCAGCCCATTGAAATCAATAGAACTCCATGAAGGCAGAAGGATCCACCCACATGCAGTAGCTTGCAGGATAGGGGCTTTAATGCCTTTTTATGATACATGTACTTATTTTTATGATTTTCAGATACACCCTCATTTAAAAATACTCTTTAAAAAGTATTAGCTAAAAGCATTACATTTGTGCAATCATGAACATGCCTGCTGTAATATTTTCTGCACTTCTGATATATGTTATAAAGATTTTTAAAACTTTCTCTTGCACCACTCAATAACTCTCATCTATAATCAATTACTGGCAGTAATAGATTATTCACAAGATATGTATATTACTAGATGTTACCTATCCACAACAGGAAAGGCTCCGAAAACTATCATGGAAGTGCTATGATTTTTACATTATATTTAATTTTTGTATGTTTTATTTATATTAGAATATTGTACAGCAAAGTAGTTTAAAAACCAAGAGCAGACTTCTCAGCAAGGGTGTTCAAAGAACAACTAAATACCGTATTTCACAAAGGAAGACAATATTACAGTATTATTGAAATATAAGGCAGAGAATAATTACACATTTTTGGTTATAATGTAATACTCATTTAAAAGGAAAAGCATTTAATGCAACCGGTAAAATAAATATCATGGTAAATGTTAACAATACCTACAGTATGTGGCAACTAGAATGGTGTTTTGTAATAGAAGCTATTTAAATGGTAAGGCATTCAAGAAATGGTTGTAATAATTTTACTATATTTATAATTCTCATACGCTGTCAGGCACTTTATTAAGGGATAGATTCTACAGTCTTTACTTACATGGTAGTTCTATGTATATACATTAAGTACTATTTAAGGTGAGTAAGTTGTTGAACCTGACCCTTAAACAGAGGTAAGCTTCATTTACCCTTTGTAAACTTTAATATATGCACTAGGCTGTCCAGCATTTTCATCTTCATTGGGTAATTGTTTGCAACACCTAAGATTTAACTGCATCATCTCTATCCCATTATTTTAATGCTTTTAAAATAAGAATTACTTATTTTACTCAACGTAAAGTTAAATCATCAATTTTTTTTTTAAAAAAAGCCTTAGCATTTTTTAGGTGTATTTTCTAACTCAACTATTCCCATAATTTTCTTACCATACAGCCTTCCAGAAATATTTTTTGCCTAAAATATTAGTTTCTTTAGGAAAAGTGATGTGCATATTTGACCTAAGTAGAGGTTAAAATAAACAGACTCTCTTATAGAAATAACTTTGCTGTGTACAATTTTTTCAATCTTTGTAAATGTTGTTTATCAGAAACGGAACAGATTAAAATAATGACTTGAATAATTTTGCATAGTAACAGCTATTGCTGATGGTCGAGCAAATACTACTCTGTTCCCTGTTTTAGTACAAACTATTTCATTTAATTTCAAATCTTATGGAACATAATAGTCACCAAGAACTAGTAAATTAATTGATATATTCAATGGAAGATCAGCGTAAAGGTTGCCAGACAGAGATAGGCAAGACGTGGGCCCAATCCTGCCAACATTTACAGATGGCTATTTTTACTCATCATAGTAGTCTCAATGCAGCCCCAAAAGATTACATTCAATACACACACAACAGCTAGATGAAAAACCAAGGATTCATCCTACAATAAAGCAGTTTTGTCACTAAATCAGAGCCCAGATTCTCAGCTGATTTAAATCAATGCAGCTACACCAGTTTCAAGCAGCTAAGGATCTGACCCAGATACATAAAAAAATACTACATTTTTAAAAACAAATAGGTTTCAATAGAATGTCATTTCTTAACATTTAAAAACTTTTCTATGTGTTGAAACTTGTCTATAAATCTATAGCTGGGTTCTTATTGTTTATGAATTATGTCAAATGAAATGAAGTGTCCGACCAAAGAAACAGAACTATTGCTGCACAGTGTTCATTTCACTGTCTATGCAAACTTGTTTAATAAAGGAAATGTGGAAAAACAACAGATATAAATGTTGAATGCATAGTGAACTTAATGTATACAGATCCAATATTTACATGTAAGTACTGAATTTTTACTTTTTCCTGACTTTTTCTATCAAAAAAGATTTAAACTAACTACATCTCAACAATAAAGCTGGTATCAATACAATTATCATTGTCAACCTCGCAGCAATGAAACACTTTGACAGCTTTATGTGTTTGTTTAAAAATATGGTCTTGAAATTCTGAGAAATTAGACCTCAATTTTTATCAGCATTTATAGGTACAATGTATTGGTGTGTACTTACTTTCACTTCCGAATAAAATAAATCCTTCATGCATACACAGTGACCAATATAAAGTGTAACCAACATATTTTGAACTTACTTTTGAACTCAGATAAAATATTGGTGAAATGATACCATTTTAAACGTATAATCAACAAATATACTGACTGCACAAATAAAGCAGCACTGATTTTTTTTTCTTTAAATACAAAAGTTAAAGTTATTTTTATAGCATATAAAACCATGTTTTTAGGGCCAATAAAATAAAAGATAGGGTAGATAACAAAATCAGGTATTTTATGAAACATATGTTTGTATAACAGTGCACAACTGTATTTTGTGCAATAGGCATTGGATTAAAAAAGTATTTTTAAAAGGAATTAAAAATATAGTAGTATAAGGTCATCCAAAGGATTTAAAAACAAAATCTAGAAACACCACCACAAACAGAAATCCCTAGGGAGTTGTAACTTAAGGCCCTCATCCTTCAAACAGGCCTGTTCAGACAGTCATGTGCCTGTGCAGAAAAACCCGATTTACCACAACAGGAAGCTGCAAGGGTTTTAGGATCTGACTGTGCACAGACCCACTGAAGTCAACGAAGTGCTGCACAGCTATGTTGGTCAAGCCATACAAATCAAATTGCAGGTATGGGGTTTAACCTGGCCAAACCAAACCCTTAAAGCCAATTTTCAGGGTTCATTTAAGCCACAACAACACAAAGAAAAGGGACAAGTTACAGAGATTTTTCAGTGTCTGACAATTTTGCCAAAAAACTTTTTTTCACATTTAACAGTTGCCATTTCAGCAAAACACCTAATCAGATGGTTTCCATCTTCATTTATCTTGAGAAGATAAACTGCGAACTACGAACAACTCAGTACAAAATACAAAAAATTCTCTTACAATTATTTCCCTAGTAGAACAAAAATTAAAATAAACTCATTAATTGTGTTGATTCATAACTTCCATAAGTTATAAAAAGTGAGAAAGATTCAAACATTTTGTTTCATGGTAATAAGCCTAATATCCATATTGTGCAAAACTGCAGTGCTATGATGTTTTAGAATTGAACTCCCAATTGAATGCAATTTTGTTATTAACAGGAAAATACATTTGAAATCACTATTTTTAAAGCTGTCAGGACCCACTATTTTCCATAGTATACTTTACATTTTAAATCTGTTTTTTTATTTACCATTAAACCTATATTTTTAACTACAAATTGGTAAAAAAAACACCTCAGGAAGCTTGTGTGTAAACTTGTTCACAATTTAAAGCACATCAGTCTGTTCTGAATAACTACATTTATGTAACAGATGAAAAAGGGGTGGGAAGATTTGCACAAAAATACTTGAAAATTTCTGGTTCTTTTCTTCATGATCTTTTGTCTATTTAGCTGCTTGCAGTGTGCGCATGCATACGTTTCGCTACGTCATAGACATAGGCTATGTCTGGTCGCCTCTCTGGATCCGGGTTGATGCATATGTTAACTAATTGTCGCAGCTAGAAAAAAAGGAAAACAATAATGTATAAGAAAGCCAATAAATAATACCAGTTGACAAGTGTTAGTAGTGCATTCTCAAGTTCCTAAATTAAGTAAGAGTGGCTGAAACTGTGGAAGTGTGGCAGGACTGCATTCAGATTTACTATATAAACCAGGTAATCATTTCACTTTTATGACATTTTATTGTACTTCCTCAGGGAAAGTGAATACCAGATTTAGGCCCCTATCCTGTGCACACATGAGTAACTTTATACATACATGTAGTCCTATTTTGAACTACTTGTATGAATTAAATAGTATGACGTGTGTGTGTTGTCTGAGGCCTTATATTCTAAAATGCTGAAATTGAATCACGGTATTGACTAGATCTATACAGAAAGTTTGTCATGAAATGAACACTTCAAAGGTCTCTACATTAGGCTCTATTCTTTTTTCTTATTGAATTAAGTGCACAACTTCCAGACAGAAACATACACAAGAATGCCTCTATCCGGGAGCACATACATCTCTATTATTAGACTACACATTATGTTCATGACAAGCCCCAGAGTCCATTGAGCCCCTCAGAGTCCATAAATTTAGAAACAGATGGCCTGGGATACAAGAGAAAGGCTACTGGAACTTCAAGGTACTCCCTGTTGCTATTTGGAAGGTGGAAAATGGTTAGGATTCTTCTCCCCTCCACAATTCCTTTCAGTGACATTAGATGGTATCCAGTCAGTCTAGTGACCTTTCAGATGGAGCAAATTTGTCATCTATTTCAAATTTTGCATATTCTCCAAGGCAGTGTGCACTCTGGAACCTGTTTCCCTAGAGACTGATAATTAGAATACTAGCCCTTACCAGCAATTACCAGATACAAAATTCCTGCTATACTTTTCTCCTAACAACTGTGTCAAACCCTTCTGAATCTCCTTACCACAGTCACAAATTTTTGATCCTCCCTGACATTTTGTCAAATCCTCCAAGGCATCCTTACCATCAAAAGTACTTCTATATAATATATGCAGGTACAATTACTGTAAAACTATAGTTGTGATTACTGCACCAAATACAGCCTTCTGGAACCTCTGCCAGGCACCAAGAACAGTGGCTCCTTTACCCTCATGATTATTCAAAGGAATAATAAACTGCATATTCAAATATGCTTTCATACAGCAATGGCACAATAAATGCACTGGCCACAAATCTCTTTAAAAAACCCAAAAAGGATGTTAAATTATATGAACTAAATGCACAGGAGTCAGAAAATTCAAGCAATAACTTAACAATATTGTACTTAATGTTTATATTTTCTGAGTTCTGGACACTTAAATTTTCAAACTTAACGTCACATCTATGTACGGTAATTTTTTTTTTCATTTGATGACACCTATACAGTATACAGAAAGTTAATTTCACTGACAAGAATTTCAATATTTTGTTAAATGCAAAATACTTTGGGGTGATACATTTAAGTTAGTGTTGAAAATGTAGTGGTCCATTTAAAGATTAGAGAGGATTTTTTTTTTTTTTTTAACAAAAATGTATTGCAGTAAATTTGGTAATAGACTCTTATAAATACACAGACACTTCAACTATACTAATCATGGGAACTTAAAAGAAATTGTACCGCTTCTCACAGCCAATATTCAGAGCTCTGTTCCATGAACAATTGGGCTAAATCATCAGGAATGCTGAGGTTCATAAAATATAAATCTATTTTTTAATCATAAAAAATTGCCTTTCTGCAATGCAAAAGATATAAGAAGAGAGTCTAAAATCCCACATGGAATAAATAGGAGGGACAGATCATGAGCAACAGGGCAGGGAGATCAGCAAATTAGCCAGGCCAAATGCAGAGCAGCTCAGCCAGCATACAAGACCAACCGGAAGAAAACTGCAAAGGAATTGAGCCCCGGGCCCTGCAAAAAGAACCCTGTAAGTAAACCCCATTTGTAAGAAAAATATAAGGATATCAAATGTAATCTCTTACAAAATATGGCCCTGATCCTGCAAAAATTTACAAATATGCTTAATTCACCCTGTGAGACATCAGTAGGACTTCTCATAGTGCATCAAGTCATGCCTAAGTCCTTGAAGGATTGGGGCATATATAGCTATGAGTAGGGGAATGAAAAACATCATGTTCTTTTATTCTTTTTCATTTAATATATGTCAAGTAGACTCACTATAGGAAACATAACAGAAGTTTGTCTTTAAGGGAGATTTAAATATGAAAGTGTAGGGAGCCTTGCTCAGGAAGGTCACTCTATCCTTCTTTCAAACTGCTCACTATGCATGGAGGTGTTTATCTCAGAAGCTGACGAAAGGATGGTAAATTTTGCCCCCTCAGATTCACAACCCCTGCCTGACTACGTGATATTTTTATTAATTTCTTAAGCAAGCTAAACTTCTATCTACCTGAAAGTGCATATTTCGGCCCCAGAATTTTGGTACAGTTATAATGACATCTTCCTGTGAAATTACTACTGTTAACACACCACATATTATATAATAGTACAAAGCTTCAGAAGTGGACATGGAGATTCACTCCTCAGGAGGACCAATATGGCACCACTGATCAGCTATGTTTTTAGCCCTAACCATCCTTTATAGCCTCAATTGTTTATAAGTATTTTCAAATATATGTGGAATGTGGTGTCCTGACTGTCCACCTTTTGCAATTTCATATCTCTGGATATATATACATTCATACATATATATTCATATATACATTTTTAAGTGTATAAAAGAATTGCCTTATTTCTAGAAAATGTTTGTAAGGAAGCTTCCTGAAAAGACCATGTCCCTTTTGTGCAAAGCTCCTTTGTATGTATTCCCCACATCCGAGTCAGAATACACCTGTGGCTACTGCAGTTTGGTTCGGAGAAATGCGAACCTTCAGAAATGGGATGGTAGCCCTGGGCCACCAACAAGTCAGTACATGTAGGAGTTATCTGTCCATTCAATATAGTCCACGTGTCCAGGCGCCTTGAGATCAATGATAAACTGTGGGCCCACTGAGATTGCTTTAATATGAAGCCATATTATGGATACCACAAAAAAAAACATACTTTGGGTCAAGAATCTGTATTTACAGCTTGATCCTTGCTCATAATTGCTGGATCTGACAAATCTTTTCTGACAGATCAAGAACCTGTCCTGGGCCAGAAAAGCTCAGAGTTGAGCTGTGTCTACTAGGGTTCATCTGTACTTTAAGAACAAACTGGGACTGTGGAGTCACCAGGGTTCATGACAAGTGCCCAACATCATGATGGTGGCACACACTGATTCTTGGAGTTCTTGCTCAGTGTCATCCTTGAATAACCAATCATGTGGAAAAAGTAAAATATTCATTCTCATCCTGCACAGGAAAAATGCTATGACCATGAAGCATTTTGTAAACACAGGAACATAAGAATTGTTATACCAACTTTTTGTGAAAGGAAAGGAGACAGAGTTGTCGCTAGACTGCCTGACACAGGATTCTGGCTTCTTTTCCCACCGCCAGGAGTATCTATTTCAATAATTAAGGGAAGCCTCTGTCAAGCCCTCTGGTTCTCATAAAACTAAGGATGAACAGCAGAGATTGACTAAACCCTAGGATTTTAATGTCAGAAGGCTATACTGAAGGGATAGCAATGTTGTCCTGTCAGGCACTGGATGGCCATCAGGCTCTGTGCTGAAGGCAGTTCATGGTTGTGACTGAGCTGAAGGGACCTCCTGTTGCATCTCCCCGCTGCATCCTTCTTTGGCTGATTATGCTGCTTAGCTTCCTCTGTGCACTTAGCACAGTGACTGCCTTTAGCCTGGAGCTTAGCCTGACAGGGAGCAGTAGCACATATTTTCTTAAGCTTTAACAGGTTTGTCAGCCACCAAATAAATAAATGTCCCTCAAGCCAGAAAAAAAAAAAAAAAAAAAAAAAAAAAGACTAAAACCTATGACAGGGAAGACCTTTGCACTGAAAACCTGAAATTTTGGTAAAGACTCCAGTTTTAAATTTGAAAAAATTGTTCTCGTTCAGAGCAGGAGCAATTCTTGCTGCCTACTCTGTCAGTGCAGGTAGGCAAACTAGCAGAGAATACTGCAACTCTGGATCTGCTGGCTTTTTTTCAGCTTAAATACTGCTTGGGCATCACTGAGGAGTGTATGGAATCCCTATCAGTTAGGATTGCTGGTCATGTACTCTTGACAAATCACAAAGGGACCTAAACCAGGATATAAAGTTCTTTGCCACTCCCCAACACACAAAGCAAGGCTTTGTGCTAGATGCTGTGGCCATGATTTTAACAATGGTTAGTGATTCTGGTTGTCCAACTGGAGGCACCATGAAGGATACTCACTTTCACAACAGACCCCACTGCCTGAAAAAATCAGACATCTTTAAGGTATTCCAACAGTTGGAAACCCCAAAATTGTGATACCCAAAGTTACTAGCCACCTGAAAATCTTGGTTTGTGATTCTACTTCTGGGGAACTATGTCACAACTTCTACTGCAATTTTATTGGTCAGCACTTTACAGCTATGAGAAATGTGGACAAAGATACAAAATTGAAAATCTACCAACATGTGTATCTTTGGATAACTTTCTATGAAGCTATGGTCTCAGAATACAGATGCTGTTCATTAAAATAAAAATCAGCCCTGCAATAAATTACTTAAATTTTAAATGTGAGTTTTATCACAGAACTAATTAAAATTAGTGTACAGGAAATGTATTTTAACATTCCTTACATTTTGTAACTAGTGTTTATACTCCTGTTTGAGAGTATGCACAAACAGGGGCATAAAGAATGTATTCCTTTATCAAATTAATTTTTACAGAACATCAGGCATTCAAGTGGGCTTCAGCAGTTCAGTAATCTCTAAACTTTACTGCTCAACTGAGTGCACTTCCAACCTGGATAAAGGTCTGAGGTCTAAATTTTCTAGTGCAGAAGAAAAGGACATCACTATAATCTGACATATAATACTTAGTCCGTTTGTTTCTTCTTCAGCAGTTCCAAGTCTGCACAGTATTTTCATTCATGATAAAAGCTACATTTTTAAGAAAAAAATAATTTACTAACATGGCAATTTTTCAAAGATTTTTATACTAGGCAAGATTCTTTATGTCACAATAGATCAAAGTAACATTATTACAGTCTCTTAATACTTTATATGTATTTCACTCCTTTTGTTAAGTAATTCTTTCCTATATTTATAAAGGGTATTGTAGCTCTTGCTCTTTTAGTTTGTCACAAAACAGTAGTACTCCAAATGATTTTAAAAACAACTGATTTATCCCGTGTGCGTGAGCACATCTATTTTGTAATGAGGAAAATATAACATGTTTTGCTTTGTATCGCTTTTCAAACTGGAAATTATACAGAGTAAGTAAAAGGTGGAATCTATTTCCCTTTCCCACTCTAAGACCTTCTATCTGGGCCAGACTTTGATATTTGCCCCTTGGCTGAGAATCCGCATATCCAACTTCACACTTAGCTGCAGTGAAGTAGCCCTGCAGGCAGGCCAACTTCAACGAACCACTAGTGGTATCATCATTAAAATCCTGCTGAAGGTCACCATGGTAACCGCCTGCTGAGGCTTCACTGCTGCACTCGGCATCTCCTAATCAGCTACCATGTGAAATGCAAATTCAGACAGTCTGAAAATTAGTCAAGAAGAATAGAGGATGAGGATGCCGATATGTGAAATATTCATGCGCTTCATAGAAAAAGGAAGACAGCATGAATGACACAACAAAGAACGGCCCCTGACATTTTTGCTATCATTTTGCATTACTGTTCACACCCTACTGTATTTCTAGATCTCCAGTTCTGAAGTTGGTTATATGAACTGCCATATTTGTGTCCTAAAAAAAATAATAATTAAAAATAGCCAATGTAAAACAATTAATTGGAAAGCCAGAGACGTACTGCATAAACTACATAACAGATAGATCACCATTACATCCTTCATAAAGGCATTCTAATTATCTTTTTTAAGTCCAATTTTATTCACAGAGGAAAAAAATTGTCCCCATAAATAAGACAAAACAAAAAGAAACCGGACAGCAATCTTTTATTAATAGTCCCTGTCTTTGAAAACAATAGATTCAAGGTGCAGAATTACAACTTCCATTCCTTAAGCAAAGTAGCACAAAGCTTTATGTTTATTAAAAATATTTCAGATGAAGTGTTTATATGCATTTTCAACACAATTTTAATTCATGGAGACTGAATAAAATTAGAACAAGTTGCTAATACCTCTTCTCTGGTTTGCAGCTTTTATCACTTTGCTCCATTTGTTTCAAAGTGGGAAAGTATTTCAATACTGAATTTCAGTACATTAACAAATACACATTTTTCTCATGTGAGATCATGATGGTTTAGAAAAAATATGTGAATTTATTTTGCCCTCTCCTTTTGCTTTCCTTTTATTTTACGACCTTTTAAAAACAAAACAAAACAAAACAAAACAAAATCTGGTGCACTGATGCTAGTGAAAAACTATTAGCATTGGTTTGAGCCAGCCATTGTGGGGGAATATTCTTGGTATGCTTCTCCAACCCTAACTTGAAAATCCCCGGTTACTATAGGCATTGGTCACTCTCTTTTGAAGAGTGTCAAATTGTGCGGTAAAATTTGTAATAGGGATAATTTGGGATCAGGTGGGGACCTAAACTCATTTTTACTAGCAACTTAATCCATGTTTATTGTCATCTAAATCTGCTAGTTCACCAATGTATTGTGCCACATAACCCCTATAACTGTGCTTTTAGAAACACATAATATAGATATAAGGTTCAATCCCATTACAGCATGCAGCACGTATCATGTATTCTGGAAAAGTCAACTGTCTCGATGGTACTTGTGAGTAATTTTTTTTTTTAATTCATTACATAATATAGAGAATGACTGACCCTTTGTGAACAGGTCAAAGAAATTAAGGAGGAAATAACATGCTCCTTTGAACCATTAAACCCAATCATTTTTAAAAGAATGCCAGAAACGTCATCATAGATGTTAACATTTAGGCAGGTCTAACACGGGTAAATACATGGGACAGATCCTTAGATGGGATAAACCAGCAAATCTCCATTGATTCCACTAGAATTATGACAGTTTGCATAAGCTGAAGATCTGGCTCATGGAAAGGAAAATTACTTACTTCTTCTGAATAGTGATCTGAAGGAAGAGGTGGATAGTCGCACTGTTCTATCTTCTTGCACAGAGAGTACAAGTTCATTTTGTCACCATAAAAGGGACTCTGCAGTGCAGCCATCTGTATAAAAAAAGTACATAGTTAAATGTATACTGATTTTTTTTAAAAGGAACATTTTGCTCGAAAATCTATTTTAATGGTAAGATTTCATACCAACTTTTGATTGACTGCTCTGCTTATAGCACTAATGCAATACTTCTAAAACTGTTAATATAAACCGGTGTGCTTACTTAACGGACCAATTTATGGTGCAATACTGTAATAATTGGTTTATACTCCATAATCTAGTGTAAGTAATATTGAGTTATTTGCCACAGTTTATGCTGTTAAGATATAAGGTCTCCCATGTCCCCAATGTAAAAGACAAAAACAAAACAAATACATTTCTTTCACAAGACCCGTTGAAAACAAACAATTACACATCCTATTTAATTGGAAAAAGTATATGGGCTAAAGCAACAATTAAATACTGGATAGCAGTAGCAGCTTTGGAACACCACTTAGATACCTTATTACAGTTAAAAATTAAGAAAATGCTATAGAATGTTATTTCATATACAACACATTGAAAAAAGACAGCAATCTTGAAAAAAAAAAGTAGTCTAAATTCTATGCGGAATGCCATATTCTAGTCAAAAAGCAGCTTGCAATGTATTAGAGATATATCCTGTAGCAGTAGCTCAAAGATTTTAAAAATCCTCAAGCTCCGGGCATCAGTGCAATTTTCATGTGCAACCAAGGAACATAAGCACCTTTTGGGGCGAACACTGTTAAAGAAATGAGCAACTTAAAAATGTCATTAGTGAACCTAACATTTATTTTAAGACAGTACTGTAACTTGACATTTAAAGCGCAGACAAATACTGTGGTTTGCGGGTTTACTAACTTAAAAATTCATTTAAAATCTTTGCATTCTGTTCAAAATCTTCTAAATCTTTGAACCGTAGCAGCACGAATGCTGTTCTGAGCACAATGCTGCCCCAAAGTCAGTCACCCTTTTCTACATGTGCTAATAAGTTTGATTTTGGAAGGACAATGTGTACATTCCCCAGACGTGCAGAGTGTGTGTGAAACACGCTAGTCCATGCTGTGCTACTCAGTGAGCTTCAGCAGGGACAGGACAAGCTGAAAATGGCTCTCATCTGTCTTATGGTCCTCCAGATATAACTTTAACTCTTTCATGGCCTAAGCACTGTTGATTACTGATATTATGGGGAACGAACATGAAAAGAAACATCAGAAAAAATTGATCTGATATACTTTCATTATATTTTATACAAAAGCTAATCTAGTTTTGTATATTAATTTCATATAAACCTGAAATAAAAATACTGTTTTTTAACACTTCCAAGACAAATGTAAGACTGCACCCAAGAAAAATAATTCTAGAAATGTACTACTCTTATAATGGTAATTTCTGGATTTACATGACAACATATTTTATCTTTAAAATAATGTTAAAAATGCAGGCTTAAAGAACAAAAATCAACCATAGAATCCATACACATACAGAAATTCTAAATAAATGCACAGATACTCATTTTTGTATACTAGGTGTTCATTAAAAAGTACTTTTGTTTGAATGCTGCAGTGTTAAAAAAAAATCCAAATGTCCCCTAAGGAGTTAAAACAGGAATACTATATTTTCATGCATCTCCTGCTTTGACAGATGAAAAATGTCAACTGTCCTGTTTTTATTTTCAAGCTTTTGCACTATTCATCTGGTTCATTAGTGCATCTCGCTGCTGCCCCTGACAGCTGCTCGCCCTCTCCTCCCAGCAGCTGAATTTTTCAGGCTAATTTGATCCTCCACACTGAGACGATCGCTAGAATGATTGACTTGCTCCCTGACCTCCAGGGTCTGACTTTCCTGATTAGTATTCTGGGGGTGGCTGAGGGACGAAAGCCCACTGTCTGTCTTCAGGGCTGGTGGCAGCTCTCTTTTTTTTTTGAACTGTAAGCCACCAACCTACAACCCTGTAAGGATGCAATTGCTGCGCTGAACAATAAAAGGAAATGTGTAAAACCTACTTTTCCATGTAAAGGTCCATGTAGCAAAAGCACAGCATCTTGATTTTAATTAGTAAAGTCTACTTTGTTGCATATCAATTAAAACTGCAGTGGTAGTGTTTTTGAGGTTTCAGGAATATTTGAAAGTCTAATTTTCAGAGTCTAAAAAACCTTAGTAGCTATGCAGTGTTAATATTTATAATAACAGTAAACCTATTAGTAGGATAGGATACAAAATAATATAATGCAATATTAACTAGAATCTAACTAATTTCCTACAATTTAAATATTAAAATCAAATCAAAACATAACTGAAAGGAGGTTTAACAGAATGTCAATTAGACCTTTATTGAGAGGTCATGAATGCCAGAATTTTCACCCAACTAAATTGGAGAAATTTCAAAAACTGTGTTAGCATTAACCATGAAATTAATACAATAAACACTTTAAAATGCAAATGATACACAAAACATCTATCACAGAGACAGAGGGAACGAGATTTAGTTACCTTTAAGACTGTATGGCTTTATTTTGATGAGTGATTTAATTAGCACATGCAACAAGCCTAAAAGTGGGTCAACACCCCTTATAAAAGAAGGAAAACTGCAGAACTTAAAAGATAGCATGCAACAGTTATTAAACTCTTTTTAGGTCTCTGAGTCTCCTGTTTTATCTTGTAGAACCAACAACTAAATGGATTTGATTTGGGGAAATCTGCTTAGAGGGAAAACTGCATTGATACTCAAATTCGAGAAAGCCAATTATTAGTCCATAACTTGAAAGAATCTCAAGACCTTCCGCCATTCTCCTCCCCTCCCCACACCATACACACCCCTTCGAAAACAATGAACAAAAATAAGAATTATTTACATGTACTAACATGCATTTACAATGCTTAATATTTCAATGATACATGCAAAGGATCAGCAAAAAAGCAATATCTATCATGTTGCAGAATTAACAATAAAGTAAATAAAGCCTCAAAAGCCTAACAATTAGAAATATATTTTGAAGATTTTTTGATTTAGTGCAATTATATAATACATTTGAATATAGGAAATAATATAACTGTTCTGTTCTCTAAAGGTCATATTTAAGTACCATCCAGGTAAAACTTTTCAAGCTACTGAAAATAATTTATTGCCATATGGAAATTCTAAAAATCATCTGAGGAAAAATATTCAAGTAGGTATTTATTTGGTCATAAAAGATGGCGATACAGATGCTGTTTCTGTAAGACATGCCCTGCTGTCTATTCTATTAAGTTCTTCTAAAATTACTTCGAAGTAATTACTTCAAAGTAGCCCCCCCAAAAAATAAATACTCCAAATTCACACACTGTATTTAATATACTGTACACAATACCAAAATGACAAGCTCAGAAAATAATTCTTGTGAACTGCAAGTCATGCTTCTTCCTATCTGATAATTTTAGATTTTTTTCTAGATTATAAATTAACTGTAAAAACACATGAAATATTTTATGCACTAACTGCTTACTGAATGTTTCATTTATTGTTTCCATGTAAACACAGTCCCAAGTTTAAAAAAAAACAAACCAACAATTAATGACATCAAAATCAAGACATTCTCCTCAAGGCCCTCATTCTGAAATGAGATTAATGTTTCTATTTGTTCTTGTGTGAATCCCATCCATTTCAAAAATGGAACAATGTAAGAGCACAGATATCGGTGCTAGGGGATCCCCGTGCAGAATCAAGTCCCAAATTAGGGCCAATCCTACAAACATTTGCTACCAGATGTAGTACTTACTACTGTGAATAGTCCCCATCACTGACAGTAACAACTGCGTGCAGAATTGCAAGTTCTTTGGGGCAGAAATATAATTTGCATATATAAAGATATCCACATTTATGGCACTGTTTTAATGAGAGAGAGAGAGAGTGTGTGTGTGAGTGTGTGTAAGATACTTAATATAAAAAACTGAAGGCAATTCACCCTTATGTGGTATAGGCTGTTAGGGCTGCCTGAAACCACCCACCTTATTAGCTGGTGCTGATCTTCCTGGAAAATGTTAAGTGAATTTTGCTGACTCAGGGTATGCGTACACAATAGTTAGACATCCGCAGGTGCCTCATGCCAGCTGACTCAAGAGGGGCTGCTTAACTGCAGTTTAGATGTTCCGGCTGAGGTAGCAGCCTGAACTCTGGGACCCTCCCACCTCACAGGGTCATAAAGCCCAGGCTCCAGCTCAAGCCCAAACATCAACTCTGCAAATAAACAGTGTGCAGCCCAAGCCCTGCAAACCCGAGTCAGCTGGCATGGGCCAGCCGCGGGTTTTTAATTGAAGTGCAGACATACCCTCAATGGAGCAGATGACTTATTACCTCACTTGGATATATATAGAGAGAATTTAAGTGTGGGTAAAGGAATCCAAAGGGAGAAACCCTAGATGCCACTATGCCTAGAAAGAAGTATTTAGCTGAACTTTGTTCTTTTATTGTTCATTTCTTTATCAATAAAGCTGAACTCCAAGAAGGGGGTGACTTCGGACTTCAAACAGATATCACTGTGTTACATAGCGGGAAAGGTACCTGTTCAAAATATTATTTAACACAAGTTTATATTCTGTAGATCTGTAAAAAGATAGCTACATCCTCATATTTTGTAGTGTAATTTAGGGGCCAATCTTGCATGCCTTTCTTAAGGCAAAACTCATTAATTTTGTAGGAAGTTTGCCATACGTCTACTTTTTCATTGCTTAATGTTAGATACAGGTATGTATACATAATCTCTACAATATAGACATAGATTAGGTTAACAAAATGTATCAGAGTTCCGTAATTGCAAGCAAAGAAAACTGAAGATAAGCCAATCTTTTTTTAACTGCTGCTTCAAAAGCTATGCTCATAAAAATTAAACCAAGAAGTGATGAATATGTGTGCACTGTAGTCTCATTTTTTTATTGTTAGTCAGATTTCAGATAACCGCAAACAAATGAAACTTGAGTTAAAAAATATACTTCAATTGTTTTTAATTAACCACATACTCTCAATCAGTTCTATTACATATGCTGAATGCATATATGCATTGTTTTCATAGTTATATTTTGTTAAAGCCAGTTAAAACATTTAGAGAAATTTAGAAAAAAAAATATGCTTTACATTAGACATTCAAGACTATGATCCTTACCGAACTAAGCCTAAAATCTTCAACAAATTACTATCAATGTCTTTTTAGAAAGTTCACTGAAAGGCAAGTCTTGATCAGGTCAATCATAACATTTTGAAATTACTGAAAAGCTCACATAGCTAAATATAAAAATAATGCCATCTACACTTATATTTGGCTTAAAAGCAGCTTCTCACTAAATGGCTATCTCGTTAAGAAGCAAAATATAGAGATGAATCCTAGAACAGATACTGATACATCTAATAATCCAAAAGCACATCAATGTATTAAGCTTACTGGATTTATCAATGTTACCTCATATAGCAGACAGCCTAGAGACCAGATGTCAGATTTGAAGTTGTATCCATTTTCATGTATTCTCTCTGGAGACATGTAATAAGGCGTACCCACTGCAATAAACGCAGAAGTATTTTTAAATGAAAAATATTGCTATCCTGAAATCTATACCATTGTAAATACTGTAATATTTAGGGTGCAAAAGTATTCTTATCCTATATATAGATCATGCATGATAATAAATATAAAGTCATGCATAACAATAAAATACAATTTTTTTAATGTGAAGATGCATATGTAGCAGTTGAAATCACACATACAAACATACATGTATAAACATATTAGCTCTGAAAATGTTACTATTTTAAAGAAGATGTTTTATTTTGAATTATCACTAATTTTTCTGTAATCGAAAAAAAACAGTAAAACACTTTTAAAGTGGTTTTTGTTTTTTGTTTGAAGCAATGAAAAAAATTCCAAACTGAACTCTCTGAAAAGAGATTTAGAAGAATTCTCTAAAACTTTAAATCTTCAATAAATTATTTCTTCTTTTTAAAAATATTTTAAAGCTCAATGTTGACCGATGGGTATTAACCAAAAACAAAGTTGCAAAAAAATAAAGCCAGTGGAAATTTCTGGTTTATCAACTTATTCCTAACTTTATTCTCAACTCCGCTGCAATTTTTTTTTTTTTTTGGAACAACAGTAAATTAATAAATTCAAACTTTGACAACTGAAGACAAAGACATTCACTCATTTTTTATTTGAATTTTGTTGGGAATGGCCAAGTAGTTATTCTTGGTAAGCAATGTGTACTGAATAGGAATGAGCTGAATCTAATAAATACTGAATTTACTTTAAGCTAAATATCTTATAAATTAGAAGAATACTTAGATCAGTACATTAACTAACAAATGGCAACATTAGTTTTTTAAAAACTAAAAGATTACAATCCCATTCCGTTTTATTGAGTCTAAATCCTTAAAAAAAATAATTCTCATTTACTTTTGCCTTTCAGAACTAGAGGTTGAGATAAATTCTCTGTATGAATTTTGGCAGCAGAGCAGATATCACAAGTTTGGATAACCAAGATTTGCCTTTATATTTAAAAGGCAAGATGTTTTGCTTCTATAGAAAAAGCCATTTGATCCATATTTTTGTTTAATTATTCCCAGAAGTGTGCTTTTTTGTTTTGTTGTTCTCATCATAATGTACTACGTATTTGGTAAGGGCTGAGGATTCACCAATGTATTATCACACTTTTTCAGTAACAGAGTAAGATATTTCTAGGATTTCCAAGGGTGAAAATTCTAATTCTCAAAATTAGAGATATTGGTACCATATCATCACAGTCAGCCCATGCCTGCTGGTAATTTATAGTTTTGTCTAGGATGGAAATTTAACTTTGGGAACAGCACTGATAACTACACTCTAGATCAATGGAGGCTCAGAACAAAATCTTTTCTTGGATATGCAGAGACATGTGGGTCCTATATTGTATCACAAGGAGGATTTGGTCCTGCAATTGTTTAAAAAGAGACATCCTCACTTTCCGGAAAAGGAGGGCATCAGCTCAAACTCCACAAATTATCTCTCAGCATTGGCCTGAGTGCAGAATCATCACAATTGTGAATCAAGAGTTTAAAGAAAGGTGGGTTGGGGTAGAAAAGAGCATCTCAAAATGACAGATTACTGAGAGAAAACCGTCCATCCTCTCAGGACGTTTATATTTACTCACAACCAAGGACGGTCAAGAAGGGATGGTCTCTTTCATATGAATGGGAGGGCTGATGGTGGGGGGGAAGTTTTACAAACACCAAATTCAATAACACAGCCAGAAGAATAAGTAGAAGGAAAAAGAATGGTTTATTTAAACTGTTAGACTGTTATTCCACCCTAACTTCCCAAGAACAATATTTTTACAGTATGTAAGTTTAATGATGGTATTCTGACAACCTAAGTACTGCATATGACATAATGCCATCTATACTTACAGATGGCTTATGCGTTTGACATTGTTTTTTATTCCAACATACCATGTAAATTTGCCAATTTAAAAGAAGCGGTGAGAAAAGGAAACTAAAAATTATAATTACACAACAATTTGGCTTGATATACCACAGCACATTTCATACTTTTATTATCCTTTTTGTACAACTGTTAAATTGTATCTGAACTCAAGATTTCCAGAGAAAACAATGCCTTCAAAACTTTCACTCTTTGCACCTATTAATAAATATCATGATTTAGTGTTCTGATGCACTTTCTGTTGGCACAACTCATTTAACAATGAAAAACAAGTTTAATAGTAATCTGGCTCTTAACAGGTTACAGATCTACAGCTTTTGTTGCTCTAACACATAAAACAAGTAACTGGCAGTGAGAAATGTGCCAGAAAGAGGCTTCACAGAATCCGCAGGGGGCAGCTGAAAACACTGAGGTTTGAAGGTTCATAGTTTACCAAAAGCAAAGGTAATTTTAACCAGTAGCTCTGGGAAATCTGCTGATACATTAGAGGTTTGATATGAGTGTGAAAGATTGATGATAGGGAAAAAGAAGAACAAATGCTAGCATTTTACAGAGTTTAGCCTAGTATAACACTTTAACTGCAATACAAACTGAAGCCTCCAATGACCGAGAAGTGAAACAAAGCCAAGATATTATTATAGTATAAATTCTTCCTCACTGAATTCTCAGAAACCACCTAAAGATGTCGAAAATAGTTATATCCCTTTAAAATCAGCTTGTAGCATGACACAAACAGAAAACAGATACATTATTTTGATACTTTAAACACTAAAGGCATTAGCATATTCTAAAACATAAGAATACTGAGATTCTTCTAGTGTAATGCTAGTAAACAAATAATAGATTTAATTAAAACATGTTATTTTCCTAAATCATTGTTTTTGTATTTAAAAGATGTTTTCATCAAGAATAACACTACGAAGAAACATTACTTTCTTCACCAACAGAAAGAGGGAGTGGGATGCTAGAAAAGAAAGATCTAATACATAAAGTAGATCAATATTTGAAAAATTATAAAATCCGTAAGTTTACTGCTCTATTTAGTTAACGCAGCTTTAAAATTGGGAAATTCTTTTTAGTAAGGTCTATTGCTATTAAATAATAATGGAATGGCTGATATTGGACTCAATTAATGAAGAATTAAGAGGGTAATATAATGCCCATGAACATGGATTTCTGGGAAACAGATTTGTCAAACTAATTCGATATTTATTTTTGATAAGATCGTCAGTTTGGCTGATAAAGGTAATAGATTTCTATAAGGAATTTGACTTCATTCCATACTACATTTTGACACACACAAAAAAGATTAAAAACTCGATAACTGAAAGGTCTCAAAGCATAACTGTAAACAGAGAATCATCATTAAGTGGATGTGTTTCTTCTGGCATCCCACAATATCAGATCTTGACCCTACGCTATTTAACATTTTTGTCAATGAACTAGAAGCTAACAAAAGTATTACTGATAATGTTTGTAGAGGACATAAAGACTGGGGTAGTGGTAAATAGTGACGATGATAGGTGACTGGCGCAGAGCAATCTGGATCACTTGCAAAGCTGGGCTCAACTAAACAATATAGATTTAAACACAGCCAAATGTAAACTCATACATCTAGGAACAAAGACTGTAGGTCATGCTTACAGGATGAGGGATTCTATCCTGGGAAGCAGTACCTGAAAACAATTTGAGGGTTATGGTGGCTAATCAGCTGAGCTTGAGCTCCAAACCCTGATGCTCTGTCCAAAAGGGCTAAAGAAATTCTTGGATGCATAAATGGGAATTTTGAGTAGGAGTAGACAGGTTATTTTACCTCTGTATTTGATTCTGGTGCAATCGCTACTGAATAGTGTGTCCAGTTCTGCTGTGCACAACTCATAAAGGATGTTGTAAAACCGAAAAGGCTTCAGAGAAGAGCCATGAGAATAATTAGAGGATTGGAAAACATGTATTATAACAACAGACTCAGGGAACTCAATCTATTTAGCTTATTAAAAGAGAAGATTAAGGAGTGACAATTAAAGTCCGTAAATACATACGTGGGGAACAGAAATCTGGTAATAGAGGGCACTTCAATTTAGCAGACAGAAGTATAACACGATCTAATGACTGGAAGTTGAAGCTAGACAAATTCAGACTGGGAAAAAGGCACCATTTTTAAAAAATGAGGGAAATTAACAAATGGAACAATTTCTATATACTCTATTCAGCTGGCTGAACCTGAACCTGAGTAAGACAGAGATAATGCTGGAGGGAAGAGGATAGCATTTTAAAATTTTGCAACCATGGTTCCGTCTCCTTTGGTTGAAGAGACACACCCACAACTGGTCAATTCAGACCATGGTTTAGGACTTTTTTTTTTTTTTTTTTGATTCCTCACGGACACTGAGCTCTCACACAGCAGCATCTGTAATTAACACTTTCCATCATCTCTAGTTGGCTGTAAGACTCCATCCCACCAGATGATGACTTGGCCTCAGTTATTCACTCCATCTCTCAATTGGACTACAGCAACATGATATGCCTGTGCAACTTACAAAACTAACTAGAACAGAAAGCAGCAGTGCTTCTCCTCAGCAACAAAGGCAACCATACGCACATCAAATGAGTCCTTCACTCCATACAATGGCTTCCCAAAGTATTTCAAATCAAGTTCAAGGTTGCAGTTATTATTATCTGTATATTATCACAGCACTTATGAGCCCTAGCCATGGACCAGTACCCCACTGTGCTAAGCGCTGTACAAACAGAACAAAAAGATGGTCCCTCCCACAAGGAGCTGACAATCTAAGTATAAGACAAGAGGCAGCAGATGGCTAGAGACAGACAGATGGAGGAGTACCAGGAAACAATGATATAATGTTAGTCACCATGATAGACAGAGCTCTCAGCACACCAGAGGCTTAATCATTATCAAGACTTTTGTAGGCATCATGGCAAAGGAGCACTTAAGGAAGGATTTGTAGGAGGATAACAAGGTAGCTTTGAGGATGTTAACTAGGAGATCCTCCCAAGTATCAGAGCAGTAAGGGAGAAAGCACAATGAATCTTGTTTGAAAATTTAACAAGATAGTGATGGAGGCTGGCATCATGGGCCAGTTGGAGGCAGGAGTTGATATCTCAGTAACAAGTAAGAGATGGTAGGTCAGGTGAGGACAAGCCACGAGGGCTCTGAAAGAGATAATTAGCTTATGTTTCATGTGATACAGAAGGTGGAGCTAATGAAGGAATGCAAAAAGAGGGGTGACAAAGTGACAGGTTAGAAAAAGGATCTTTGCAGTTGTATTCTGTATGGATATAAGCAGGGCAAGATTGTTTTGTCAAGGCCAAAGAGAAGGATACTGCAGTAATCAAGATGCAAGATAATGAGATCCTGGATGAAAGAATTTTAGCTGCGTGGATGGTAGGAAAGGCTGTTTATCTTAGATATTCAGACAAAATCTGTAAGTTTAGACATAGCCTGGATGTGACGATATACAGAGAGGTGTTGAAGGTGACACCTAAGTTATTGGCCTGAGTGACAGGTGGGAAGGTGGTACTGTCCAAAGTGATCAAGAAAAGAGGTAGTAGGGAGGGTTGGTTGGGAGGTAGGCGAGATTAAAAGCTTTCTTTTAGTCATATATAGCTTGAGCTGACAGCTAGACTGCCACAAGATGTGAGAGACAGGCTGAGATTTTAGTTTGGTAAGAAGGAGAGAGGTCTGGGTAGAGACGGTAGTTGAATTTGTATTTGCAGATGAGATTACCCAGAGATAAGATGTAGAGGGAGAAGAGAAGACCAAGAATAGAGCCCTGTAGAGCCCTGACAGAAAGTTGGGGGAGAGGAGAAGGAGAAGGATCCTGCAAAGGATATGCTGAAGGAGCAATTAGAGAGGTAGGAGAACCACCAGGAAAGGACAGAGTCAGAGAAGCCAAGAGAGGCCAATATTTCAAGAGAAGAGCACAAGTGAAAGAGTCAAAGGTGGCTGACAGGTCAAGGAAAATAAGGATGGAGTGGTGGTTTTAAGATTTGGCTACAAAGAGGATGAGAGAACAAAACATGTGACAGGTGTTAGTCACTTTCCTTAATAAATACACTACTAGAAGATGGTCAGATACTACAGTGATGAGTGTGGTATAAGAATCTACGGAGAACAAAATGGCATAGACTAGGTATACTAGAACCCCATGATCCCTCCTGGACTTTATGAATCTATTGGATTGGTTGGCATTTGTGCTCTCAAAATAGCACTGAGTCTTTTGCCTGAGTTGAACGTGTGTACTCTGTACATCAAAGATTAGCATCACATTTTTTATTTTATTTTGCTAAACATTTAAAGTAGTTCAAAATTGCTCCTCCTCAGAATGAGGTGAATTCAAAGCACTGCCAGTCACTAGCCTCATCCATAAACTGAGATAGTTAGTTCTGCCAAATTATGGGCTAGTTTGAAGTATCATATGCATGCATGCCATCTGGCCCTGCCCACATCAGAAAGGGATGTGTGCATGCCTTCACTGCAGCATTGTCTTCCCAACTCCTGGACTCACAGAGGATCCATCATAGAGCCAGAGAGCAATATGTAAGGAGGAGGAGCAGGGTCAAGGGTAGCTGCATTATCTTGTCTATGGCCCATGTTCATTTTGCATAACCATCCAGATGTAGGTTGGAACCCTGACAGCATAGCTCCATTGGCACTATGATGCCATGGAGATGAAAGTCAGGGGGTGCTTGAGCCAATGTGGCATCACTAGAAAATGCAGATGGCCCTGTGCTTTCAGTGCATCTAGGGCGCTTTGCAGGGTTTGGGGGCCTTTCTGACCTTCCTCCCTGCCCCCAGAAAGCACTCTCTGGCCATGTATGTGGAGGTTGTGAGATACTCCGCTGCCTAGCAGGAACAAAGCAGCAACCTAGCAAAGTTTCACTGAAGAAGTGAAGTGCTCTATTGCTTTTCTATTGAATTCTAATCTACATTCCTGAACTCTACAGCTACCACTAACACCATTAGTAGATTTAACTTAGAAGTGTAGGCAAAGGGAATAGTCACATATATAAATCTGATTTGGAACTACAACATAACTACAGGCTGGCGCCCGTAGAGCCATGTACTGGCATGCTGAGAACGAAAACTCAGGCTGATCCTTGCTTCTAATAAAGGCCATATGGTGTGCTATGGAGGAAAGGCATTCAGCCCTGAAAAGGTTGGTGGAAAGAAAAAAATGAGGGAAGTCTATCCTATATTGTTCTGAAATACCCTTCTAACCAACCCAGGTGCAGTGCATTCTAACTTCAGTGGGTATTATGACCAGCCTTCTACCAAAAGGGAGATTGACTCAGTGGTTTTGTTTGTTTTAAAAAGGAAGAATCTCAAAAGTTAAATACACACACAACAGAAACCCCTACTTGTTTGATAAGGCTATACAATTAATAATGCCATTATCTAAGCCTAGCCAGACCACTTTAACTATTGAAATTTGCTTTAAAATCCTTACATTTATTTTGAAGTTTGAATAGGTTTTTTTTTAAGTTGCAATTAAAAGCAATACCATTTAAATTTAGAAGTCATATATAGTTAAGGAGAATTTTAGTATATTTCTTTATATATGTGAAAACCTGAATATACTCTGCTGGTGTAGGTAAAAAAAAACATTTCTAGATGAAGACATAGATTGGTGATTGGACAAAGTTTTTAGTTCACTAATTTTTTTGTGTGTAGGAGGGTTGGAGCGGGAAATAGCCACAAGAAAGGCCACTTTCAAGAAAGGATAGTTTGGGGAAACTAGTAACAGAAGTACCAAGAGAAATGAAATTCAGAAATAACAAAAGAGGATTGTATTAAGGATATTAGGAAAGTGATTATGATAAATCAGTGCTTAGTAGACATTATAAAGTTGATATCAGTGTTTACAATGTACGGTCTTACTTTTATGAGTTTATAAATCAGCCACAAAATTTTCTCCCCCAGGCTGAGTTTAAATTATGGAAAGAAAAAAGAAGCAACTCCCTACCCTCCAACAAAACCCAGCACCCCAGTTGAAAAAACACCTTTTTTGCTCTCTTCTCCCTTTCCTGCTGATTCTTAGGTTTGTAAAAGAGGACTTGAAGATTTTTTTTTTTTTTTACCACCTAGCTCAGTTTCCAAGCACCTTGCAACCACTCCCCCATGGTGAACCTAAAAAAAAAAAAGGAGTTGAAACAACTGTTTGTCTTTCCTACCTTTTTGATTTATAACTCAAAGGAATAGGCCAGCTCTTCTCCCTCCATCACTGACTTTTGCCTCCTCTGCATGCTCCCTTTTTACTGAACATTGTAGATCAGGACTTTTTGGCTCCCACAAAAAGAGGACAAGAATGTTGGTTCCCACTACAGCCTGTTCACATTGCTGTTTTATGTACTGTATTTTATTTACAGACGTTAGCAGGGCCTAAGCCAGGACAAGTAACATGAAAGAATGCTGCAATATTGCCTCAACTGGCCACTGGCATATTATAGCAGAGGGGAAGCCTGGTAAAAAGAAGATGCCCCACTATTTTTGTTTTTTATATGGGGTTACATGGACTCACTTAATCTCAGTTTCTCCATTGAGACCGCTGTAATTATTGTTGGTGTTAATATGTGGCAATTTCTGCTTATAGCAGGAATCTATAATAAAAAGGAAAAATTGGAATGTGTAGATGAGTGTCCCAAAGGTTTCCTGGATGACAGGGACTTGGCTGATTATACTGCCAAAATTATAGAGTGTAAAATCTGCTTTCTGAAATGAGAGTTTATAATACACTTGTTTTGGCTCTTTAAAATCCAGCAATTACCTAAAGCTCCCTGAGCTCTTGGATACTATTAATCTGAATAAAATTTTTGTCATGGGTCTTATAGCCTTGGCCGTTCTCTTGAGCGGTTTTAAGGCTGATGCAATGCCCTTTGAAGTCAATGGCAAGGGGTCTATTGAATTCAGTGAATAGTGCATTAGGCCATTAATGAGATAAACACAAGTTCTTTTTCTGATTTGCTCCAGAACATGAACTACAACTAGATATCCTACTAAGCAATCCTGCAAAATTCCATTGGGTATCCTAGAACAACCTCTACCTATACAGTCAATCTGCTTTCTTGGGATTAGGCAGTCATGAGCAGACAGATATTTTTACAGTATAGGTTTAAAAAGTTTTAAAGCAATTCTCAGTTTAGATGGCCAACAACATCTAAGTGGAGATTCCCATTCATTTTGTATGATGTTGTTTAAGATTTGATTAACTGAGATTCTGAAGGATTTTGAACCCCTAATTTATTTAAGATTTTGGATTTGTAACATGCACCCCTCCACACACAGCTTCAAGCACATATATATAATTTAACCAATATATTTAACTTCCTTTTTCCCCCCAGAGTAAACAGAACCATCCCCTAATACAATCTATCAATTAGTTATCTGTTCCCACAACAACTTCTCTTTCTAAATATAGATTACCTACTGAGAACTATTCCTCTTTACGGTACTTATATTTAGATTTAACCATTGTTAGACTATCCCTCAACACTTTAAAAACAGAGAATCTCTGTGTCTCCCTTTTCTCAAGAAGTCTATTCCATTTCTTTAGATTTTAAATAATCTCCTCAAATGATACCCAAAAGATGTGAATTTTCTGCAAATGCTTTTGGTATGGTGAATATAATGCTACTCTTTATGACTGATCCAATTCCCATACAAAAAAGAATTGGGTGTTTTTAGATGTTCTTTTGTACTCTTAGAACTCAAAAAATATTCTCCCACATTCTTTTTTTTTTTTTAAAAGAATGTTTGCTATTCAAAATTCTAAATCCTGATCTGCCCATCCCATTCTCCCTGGACACTACAAATTGGAGGCTGGGGTGCAGGTCATCATGTTAAATAAAAATCCTATTATGTCTTCACAGAGAATAAGTATCAAAACATGATATACTTTAATTTGTAAATTATATATTTAAGAAAGGTAATTCTTTTTTGCTATTTTACATTGTGTTTACAGGAACCAGATTAGGTAACAGAATATCTGTGCTCCATATGCAACTCTCCCAAACTGGCGAAATACTATGTAACCATATTTTGTCAAGTGACAATGTATCAGTCTAATTTTGGTATCTAATCTTTTTAAACAGGAAGATGTACTTATTTGGCTTTAAAATGTCATGATATTTGTTTTTGTTCTGTTAGAATATGAGCAAAATCTAATTTAGCAATATCAAACCTTTTACATTTCATACCTCCTCAAAGTGCATGTCACCAACAAATGTTCCACATTCCATTTATAAATTCATTTTGCATACCCGATTACAGTATTTTTTCCTCAGCTGATTAAAGGGTCAGCGCAGTCTTTAACCCTGTTGAAATTCATTCTTTAGTCTTACTTTTTATTACACCTCGATAAAATGCTCTGTTTATAATAGGTACCGATTTGTTCTAAACAGACATCTTTTATTAAGTAGTCCGAGGGCAAAGTACAGGAAACTGAGTGTGAAACAGGTATCATTACAGCTTAATACGGTTTGACCAGGGGACTAACAACTTTATTAAAAAAACCCAACAAAACAAAACCAGTTGGGTTAACACAATATAAAGAAATTAAGTTTACATGAATAAAATTTTATCTTATCTTGCAACAAAATCATTTTGCATGATATTCTTACCTAAAGAATGTGCAGCTGTAGTTTTGGAGCTGAAAAATCGTCCAAGTCCAAGGTCTCCAAGCTTTACTACTCCTGTAGCTGTAATGAACACATTAGCTGGCTTTATATCTATGAAGAGAAAAACATTTTGCAGTGTTATCAATAAACCCTACTGCATCATCAATAATACATGTAATGAGTCTTGTAATTTTGTATAATGTTAATCAAATCAAATGACAGTACTGTTTAAAAATCTTTTAAGCATTTAATAAAATGTGAATTCGGGATTTTAAAAATCCTAATTAACTTTTGTGGCTATAACTTGAGTTACTTTTACTGGTTGGGCTGATTTACTATAGAAACAAAAACTGAGCAATGAAAAACAACAAATAAAAAAAGCAACACATAAAACAGTTTTAGCTCTAAAACTACAAAATATGCACATGCTGATAATACCTATTGTTATATAAACTATTTAGGTCTTAACCCTGCCCTTTGGAGACAACAGCAGCATTTTAAAAAAGTACCTGACACTAGTCTCCTAAATAAGTTTGACCTGCCTTTTTTTTTAATTGTCAAGTACCCTCAGCTGTCACTGAGATCAAGAATAACAGCTCAACACTTCAAAAGCAGAACTTTTGAAAATCACGTCAAGTTTATGTATGAACATAAAAATAGGCACCCTTCTTTAAAAAAATCCTGATCTGCATGATTTTAACTTTTGTTGGAAACATGGAAAATGCTAGTATTCAATACACTACCATTTAACTTACTTAAGGCTCCCTATAAGGCATGCTTACCATGTGAGAGCTTTCACCTCCTCCTTTCCACACACTTACTTTCTCAGACTTTTGGCCTTTCATCCATGCATGTGTGTTTAATAGGATCACAAGAACAGCAATTTGCAGGGGTGGCTGGTAACTAGGGACTGATGGGTCCAAGTGTGGTTTATCTATTGAAGGGTGCATGGGAGGACTTAGACAGAGGTGAAGTTCAGAAGGTCTAGTGGTGGGAGGACAGACTGGGGTGGGAGCTAGTGGTGTGACGGCATTGAGCCAGGGGCTGAATAGGAGGGGGATGCAGGGCCACATGTGGACAAGGGGAGGTGGGTGAGTGGGGGTGCAGGGCCACATGGATTCAGGGGGGAGTAGGGTGCAGGGACAGGGAAGGAGGGGTGGCTGAGTGGGGGTGCAGGACATGGAAAGGAAGGGAGTGCAGGGACACATGGAGACAGGTACAGATGTTCCTGACTGAATGGGAGAGGCTAGGGGTCAGCATGGGGAAGGCTCCCCAGCTCCCTAACAATTCCTCCCCCAACCAAAAAAAACCCCTGTTCCATACTTCTTCCACCCACACCCAACAGCCCTCCAGGTCCACTCCCAGGCTCCTTCCCATCAATTACTTCCCTCTCAGCTCCTCTGTTACCCCTGACTCCCCAAAGACTTTGCACTGCTTCTGAGGGGTGTGTGAAATACATTTCTGGATTGTAGTTTAAACGAATTATTACTCAAAGTTCGGTATTAGTATGCCTAGTAAGGAATCTATTTGTCAAAAAACATTTCCTGAATCTTTTTTGTTGTCTCTATTGCTATAGACATACTTGCCCACAGGTATTTTGAAATAAATTACCAAAATAATTGAAACTGGAGTGATTATATTGTGTTGTTTTGACAAATAAAATATGCAGAATTTTAAAATATTGTGGGCAGAATTTTTAATTTTCTGGTGCAGAATTCCCCCGGAGTATCATATATCTTTTAAAAAGAAATCATTTCTATTTTTAAAGTTACTTATAAAATACTGCAATAACATACACATTGTGTTAGCTACTTGTTGAAATTGACTCTTTTAATATGTTATTTGGTATCATTTGCATTGAATCTCCCAAGTTCTCTCATATATTTAATACTTGTTAAAGATGCAATATCTATGATCCTATGTTACCTCTATGCATGACACGACGAGAATGCATATGTTCCAATGCACTGCACAGCTGAACAAAGTACTTCCAAACTGTCCTTTCAGGAATCAACCTCTTCTGTTTCTTAAAATGCTTTACAAAAGAAAACAGAGAAGTATTGAAAACCTCTTACACAATTAACTGAGAAAACAGGAAAACTCTTAATTAAAAGCTATTAAGATAGAGCTCACTTAGTTTGAGCAAAAGTTTCTAGGACTATTTCCAGATATGGAAGTTCAACTTCTCCCTGAAATAGTAACATATAATACACCAGCACAGGATGTGCTGACATTAATCAACAAATACAACACTATACTGAACGTTAAGCTGTTTAAAATAAATCCACAGTGCTAAGAAAAGTTCATATAATGTTTATTTAACAAAGTTACACTTTTCAGAGGGGAAAAAGCCTCAGTGGAGGGAAATGGGGGTGGAATGTTGTAGTACAGAATCAATCTGCCATACAATGGATAAAAGCCAGCAGTAAGGAAAAGTTACTAAAGGAATTCTCAAAATAAAGAAGTTTTCACCACCAAAATTAATTTCTATAAGCTTTTATTCTCATGCGCCTAGAACGAAGAAAACAAATACCAACGATACACACTCATAAGCTGTCAAAATTATGTAACTCAATTTTAGAAGCCGTGGAGTATGTAAAATTGGGAACACAGGAATTGTGTATGTCTAAGGATTTAAAATACTTCAGTCAGTCAATTTGCCTCTCCTGTTCAACTTTTTTCCAGTTAAACGGCTACACCAGGTAAAATTTAACAATGTTCATTTCTTTCAAATACTGTATTCAAGGATGGCAAATAGCTGCCGAGTTCTCTATAACTGCATACTGAGAACCCATAATAGCCAATTCTAGAACTTGAAAGTTTGACAATTTTAAAAACTTTGCTGCCAGAGGTGGGTAGGCTTAAATGAAAACTTCCCCAGAAGTCTGCTGTTTGTCTATCTATACTTGAGACATATATTACATACTTAGTTTGATAAGACGGGCACGCAAATTAGAAAAATCTTTTAAGGGATGCTAACAATCATACAGTAATCAGATCCTCTACTGTTAAAAACAAAACCTTACAAATTATGTCAATAAAATACATATAGTATCAGCATTACACTTGACAGCAAGGTCATGTACAGATCAGTTATCAGTGCTGTAAGGAAGCAGGGATATTTTGTTCAGTGTCTTTAAAAAAAAGGCAGAAAAACTGACTCTGTAGATAGGCTGCATCCTAAGGCAACAACGTAATGTCAGAGAGACCGGTATTATTAAAATAGCAATAGCAAAATATACTGGAAATAAAGGAAATCATAAAATTTCACCAAAAATAGTAAGTTTAGTTCAAGACTGTGTCAATATAAGTTTTTATTCAAATGAGCCAATGCTTTAAAATCAGTTCTTTAACTATAACTTTCATTCAGATTTGGATTCAATCCAAACAAACACTGTATCTGTTCTCCCCAGAGCTGAATTTGCATATCAGAGGATTGTTTGATGTCAACGGGAAGATGGAGACCAGGTTTCTTTTCATTTATAAACAAATACACAATACTATGTAAGTATACGTACATGAAAGCATACTTCCTTGATTCAAAATGAATTCTGAAAATTATCATAATTATAACTATGTACAATAAAAAAAATCTTCAAAATGTTCTTAAATAAACTGAACTTTAAGTACAAGCAAGGATGAAAAATTCACAAAACAAAGTATGCAGTTTTTTTGCATCTTATCCATAAAAAAAACCCTTTAAAAGTATAATGCACATTTGTAAAAAAATAATTTTCTTTTAACATTTCATTCATTTGCCAGCTACACCGTTGTAGCACACTGTACACAAAATTCTAACGAAATAGCTTAAGAATTCCAGTGATTCAAGCATTCCACATTCATATAAATATGTGAAAGTGAATTGCTTTTGGGGTATTCTGACCTAACTAAAGTATGTTACTTTTGCATGACATTAACATAGTCCTTTCTGAGGTCATCACTAATATTAAGTTGTTATAAATGTGAACTTTGATTTATTACTCATGTGAAAAGGATGGCATAAACAAATCTATCCGTTCTTTAAGCAAGCATTTTATTCAATAAAGGAACAAAATGTTATTTTCACTTGCTTACACTTAAAAATACTTCAAGTCTTTTAAAATAAATCTTCATAATATTATTTTGAGGGGTTATCACCTTGTTTTTTTAATTTCTGGCATATTTTTAATGTTTCCTTGGTGTGCTATGAACCAAGAAACAAACAATGAATGAAAGTTTGCGATATTAAAGCAAACTGATTTCGCAAAGACACCAATTTCCAAAAAATAGCCTGCTTTTAGGGAACAGTTTTATTAAGAGCTTTGGTTTCTGCGGAGAGGAACAAAACAAAACAAAAATGAAAAACTTTTGCTCACAGCTTTACCTTTTCACACGTCTATTCTGTGTTGATGAAACACGATCCAGTTTCTTATGTGTATCTTACACTGTATGGCATCTTTTTAAGCATATTTAAGGAAAAAGAAGAGGCACAATAGCCCTGTTTTAATGTTTGGTGTTCCTTCTAGCCCTTCTTCCTTTTTTTTTTTTTTTGAACACTCTATAATGTGAAAATGCAATTGTTCTGATGGTGGCACTGTTGGCCATCTCCTAAGGAAATGCCAAGGTACAAAGGACATGGACAAGAAAAATACCTCAGAATTGATTTCAGCTTGTGTCCGCACCCACTGCCCCTTTGGGAAAGCAGTATTTTAAAAGTTATTCTGTGTAGAAGTTGGACCCCAGTGTGGATTGATTGAGGCAGAAAAAATAATTTTTGCTTTTACTGCAGGACTGGACTTTGTTGCCAACCACAGAGTTTTCAGATAGCCTGATATCAGAGTAACTGGGTAGCTCAAAGTGACATGTTGTATAGCCATTGAATCCAAGCAGCACTTATTAGGGGCATGGAGGCCACATGGAGGGCACAACTGGTAGCCAAGTGGCAGTAATGTGTTCTTAGGATGTCTTCTTGTGCCCACCTCCAGTTTTTTTTTCCAATCATTCCATACCACCACCACTTCCTCCTCAAAAATCAAAGGGAATTTACTGCCCCAAAACATCAACAAATAAGAGTTGAGGTTGACTGGGAATGCCTTGTACCCCTACAGAATGTTAGCTTGAAAAAACAAAACAAACAAACAAATAAATGCACTTATACTTAAATCTCCAAAAGGCATGAAATATCTAGTCAAGGTACAAAACCAGCCCTGCTTCACAACCTTAATTCTGCCCTTTTCAACCCATCCCTGACCGACATTGTAGCACTGTCTCCTTCCAGATGATATGGAACAATAGTACAACAGGAGAAACTGTCAGAGCATGTCCTCATTAAGGCAAATTTGAACACCAGGTTGCTATGCCTGGCCTATCCTCAACCACTGCACCTATTCTGCACAAATCACTCCAAGGTTGTTAGATGTTACCATCCCTTGACCTCTGTCCTAAGGATTTCCTCTGGAATATTACCTGTACCCTGTAATGTACGGTCATACATGCTATTGGACTGTTGCTACCTTTTGGGGAATCTGCCTGTATAATTTATGAATTCTGTACGAGATTATGAACTCTCTGTATGTATCTTTACCAAGGTGAAAAATCCATTTTGCACGTGAGGCTAGTTGTCCTTCCAACTCCAGGCTGGAATTAAATTCTAACAGGGGTAGGGACAAAGCAAAGTCTAACACCAGCGAGTAATTTAACTTAAATGCAAGACTACTATAATGTAATAGCAGCTAACAATAGATTGGCTCCCAACCAGAACTGACTGATCACAGGAGAAGTTGCCCGGGCTACAAAGTCTCGTGCTAGTAGTCTGTGATGATCTGACTGAGGGACTGGAAGGTTATAAAAATGGCAAAAGCTACTTTATTGGCTCTGTTCTTTGGGATCATTTTTCTTCAGGTCAAGAAGAGGGCAAAGCAACCCAGCATGTAGGGGGCCTGATGAGGCAGGGTACCCTGCCTACCTTCCTGAACACAGATGGTTCCCCAAGGGAATGGTGAGATAGTGAGGGGCTAAAGCATTGTGTTCAGGATGTTTGTGGTATTCTAAATGACCTCTACTCTCTCGTGTGGCATGTGAGTAAGTAAGAGCAATGATGTCAGTGCAAAGTATGTATGTGTGTTATATGCTTCACAACTTGCTACAGGTCTCCCGAGAGAGTTAGAACAGTAAACCATAAGGCTCACAACTGGAGTTCTCGGTGAGGGCATGTTTAAGCAAACAGGGAAGTTTGAGAGGTCAACGCTGAACACAGGCTAGGTCTCAGGAGGGGATGCCAGACAGAGGGTCTGTGCCCAGTGACTGTGTTGCAGGCCCTAAAAACTGGGATAATGGCTGTGCTCCACCCAGGAGACTTAAGCATCTGGGGACCCATGGGCTGGGTTCCCTCAAAGCGTCTAGGCAAGTGAGGGCCCAAGACGGAACACTCGATTGGGACATCCGACGACGGTTTCAAATCCCCACAGCAATAATAGATCATGCTCTTCTACTTGTACAAATGACATAACTCAGCACAGAAATGGGGAATTCATGACCCCTTTGGCTGCAAACGTAACTCTCTTCATATCACAGCATGAGTTATGGCAATCGGCTGCAAGTAATCCTTGTATCAGGCACAGTTGGAGTATAAGCAGATGAATGAGAATACTGTGGGACAAAACACCACATGAAGTGGCATCATTTAGTCATTCCTCATGTCTGCTTATTAAAGGATAGCCTAGCTGAAACACACTTACAGTATAGCTCCTGTGGATCTAGCCACCCCCAGGTGCAGAGTTAAGGTTGTTGTGCAGACCTGATGCGTACCCTAACAATCTCCTGGTTTTCAGATGTTTAAGTAAGTGCATTTGATATTCTGTAAGGGCTGGAGACATCACTGGTCATCCCAACTTGGTGTTAATTAAGTTCTAGGGTAGTGAATAATATTGACTGGTGGGGTTTGAAGTGGCTTACAAAGCCCTTCAGATCAAGTGATAAGTGGCATTCAGCCATTCCAGTCTGACAGCAATTCCATGAATGCTGGAAATAAACACGCCCACCTCACAGAAACCCTGACTGCCATCAGTTGTGTCATCTGCAAGCTTTAATAATGGATTTCTATTTCTTTTAAGGCCATTGATAAAAATATTAAATATCACTAGACCAAGAACTGACCCTTGCAAGGTTCCATTAGAAACCTTGCACTCACTGAAGATTCCCATTAACAATCAAGTTTTGTGACGTTAGTTAGCCAGTTGTTAAGTTTTAAGGAATGTGGCAGACTATGCATTACCGGAAGTCTTTAAAATGAGACGGATTTCTTTCTGAACAAAACGTGACTTAGTTTAACCACAATTTATTGGGTTGAGTGAAGGAGTCACTGGATGAAATTCTCTGACCTGTCTTATGTAAGACTGTCACTTCTAGTCTTAATATTTATGAATCTATAAAAAAGGAAAATGAGATTTGTGACATTGTGTTCCTGCTGCCTCCCTACCTCCCACCCCACCCCCCATTATCTCTAGAGTCCCTGCAATAAGGTTTCCACTGAAACTGCACTTAGCTTGGCCTTCTCCTGGCTAAGTCTAAGGATCTATTCTCTATACTCACCTTTCTTGATCTACCTACCACTTTTGACATTGTCATTCCCAGCTTCTAGCTCCCCTCCTGTTCCATTATCTCCTCCTTGGGTTTTCTTGACCCTTAGTCCCCCCCTAGTTCACCTCGACCTGTTCCCACTTTGGGAGAGCGCCTCTGGGCTCTGCCCTTGAACCTCTTATCTCCCTAGACTTTATTCCTGAAGGGACAGAGTTGACTTTTTGCAGGACTGAAAGATGCAAATTGCTCTAGGCAAAAACTCCTGGTCAGAACACAAACTTCTGAGTAACTGACTTCATGATCCAACTTCCTTTTTCCTGTAGCCCCAACCCCAGTTTCACAAATTTCTGAAACAGTCATAGGGCCCTCTGCAGCACCAAAAAACTAGCTGTGGCAGCAGGCTCCCCCTGCTGAAGAGTTGCCAGACTTGACTGTTCCCCCTTGCTACTGGAAAAACACCAGGCAGAGCTACAGGTGATTCTGGGATAAGGACCCTGGTACCACCATTCTCCATTTTCCTACAGAGAGTGGGAGGGAGCAGACCTAGGGAGAACCAAAGGAAGGATTTTAAAAAAAAAGAGTGGGATGAAATACTGATGAGCTAAGGAAATCTTAGCAACATGTGTTTTCTAAAAAAGAGAGTAAACATGATGTGGGCAACAGGGAGGAAAAGAAGAGATTGCAGTAGTCAAGACAGGAGATAGAGGGCTGTGTGGCCAAAAAGGAAAAATAAGATTTTAGAAGTGTTTTGGAAGAAGAACTGGCACGATTTGGGCACTATTTTTAGTGTGCAGGGCATGGGAGAGGGAGTGATCAGAAATTAATCCTTGTATTATAGACCTGGATGTTAAGATCAGAGTCCCACGTTGTCTGCAGATGCTCCACTGTAGGTTTTCTGTATTTTTAAAAATTATATTATTGTATTACCATGTACCACATTCTAATTTTGATATTTTATGAGAGAGATGGCATTCTAACAGATTTGCCTGGGTCTCATCAGTTCTGGAATTCAAATTGCCTACCATTGGCATTGGAATCACAGTTTTTCCGACCAACATCCCTGGATTTCCTATCCAAAACAAAAACCAGAATTTTCATCCAAACCTAAAGTCACTTCTCCTAGCAGCATGGATCTCAGCAGTATTTGCTAAACAAAACAAAAAAACAAACAAAACAAACAAAGGTTGCTCATACTGTAGTTCAACATTTAAAGAGTCTCAACTGACCTAGTACTACAACTAACACAACAAAAGAGACTCTTCTGCATATACTGGACACCTGAGAATATCTGCTGTTGCTATCTAGCTAATAAACCGAACATATACAACAGAAACAGCTACTTTATTATACATGATTTGACAAAGTATCTATTAATTTTCTTTCAATTACTTATATTTTAGTCATTTTTCCAGCATCTAAAACTAACTTTTATAGAGGTATTTCCATAACAAAAAAAATCAATAATATTACATTATATATTTCTTTGTACTTTATGAAACATCAGTAAAAGTTGTTTGTATACTCAGTTACTGAAATACAGTACGTTTGTCCCCCAGGTCAGGAGAGAGTGCCTCTGATATGAAATACTTCGGTCCTACAAGAAAAGGAGTACTTGTGGCACCTTAGAGACTAACCAATTTATCTGAGCATAAGCTTTCGTGAGCTACAGCTTCCTTTTCTTTTTGCGAATACAGACTAACACGGCTGTTACTCTGAAACCTGAATTCGGTCCTACAGGAACTTAATACATACCAAGAAAACTTACAGCAATATATTATTTAACTATAACAAAAAAAGTAAGTGGAACTGTCAACTGCTGAATGGAAATTACAAAAAACAGAATTTCTTAGTATCACTGAAAATAATAGGTTAGATTAATACAATGCATGCAATAGCATCTCTGGAAAGAGCACTGTTTAATGCAGATGAGATGGTAAACTGCAATCAAATATGATCTCCTTTCATAGATACATATCCCAAATGAAACATATTAGGCCACCCTTAATGTTCATAAAAATCCTTATAAGAGAGAAAAGGAGTACTTGTGGCACCTTAGAGACTAACAAATTTATTTGAGCATAAGCTTTCGTGAGCATCCGATGAAGTGAGCTGTAGCTCACAAAAGCTTACGCTCAAATAAATTTGTTAGTCTCTAATGTGCCACAAGTACTCCTTTTCTTTTTGTGAATACAGACTAACACGGCTGCTACTCTGAAACCTGCCATTATAAGAGAGAATTATTTAAAATGCTTTAATGTTTTCCACTTTTTAACATATACAGATTCTTCTATATGCATACTGTATAAAAATACTTCAATAAAAGGAAAAAGTTTATGACCCTTTTTTTCTTCTATTTGGCACTAACTCTTCTCTCACTACTTCTCTTGCTAATGACTCATGGTTCTTCATTACTTTCAAAAGTCTATATAATCTATGAGGGCCACTCCATTTTCTTCTTCTCAAAGCCTTGAGACAGCCACACTTTAGTTTTCTGAATTTAACTAGGATTCCTGGAAAAGTTTCTGACTGAACCTCATTTTAGTTACCGTAGATTTTCCAACAGGACTAATCACTTTTCCAGTATCAGTCTCATTTACTATTTTGCCCTGCAGATCAGTCCGTCCATAATCACTCAGCTCCACTGATGCTTTAAATCACTCTTGAAAGCAAAAACTTTTTATGTTAGAGATGGATATCATCCATTGAAAATAGAAAGTTTCATCTTAGAGCCAAGGAGGTGAAATTTCAAAGCATTGCATCATTTTAGTTCTCTCTGCAGAAAGACTCAGCTGAGCCAAGGCTCCTTAAAATATATAGCAGTATGTCCAAGTTCAACAGTTCTTGTTTACATACAACTTTTCTTTCCAATAAACTCCCTTGAGGAAATTGGTACATCATCAAGTGGAGGGAAAGTTTTGTTATAAATTATAGATGATTCTTAATAAAACCAGTGGCAAAGTACAGTAAATACAGCAGGCTCCCATCCTAACCCTATCATATTTAGCTTAATAAAAAATCCAAGAAACCTTCCTTCCCCGTTCTCAAAGTGTTTAGTTATACAGCACAGAATTACTACTGAAAATGAAGTTTTTTCACTTCACTAAGTGATAAACATTATAGAAGAGCAAGCAATAATTCTCTGCTCAAATTATTTTGCATAGAGCATTTTGAACATGGAAAGCATTAAGAACTATTTTTCTACTCCTTAAAGGTGATATTCAGGAAGCAAATTAAAGTTCTAGGATCCGGGGGCAGCGATGGGGACAGATGCCCCCAACAGGTTTGGACAAAATTAAGTTTCATTCCAAACAGTTTCTAACATTTCTAGATATAAAGATGACCTTCTAAAGAGGACTGAAGCAGCTGGCCTTTTTGAGTCTAAAAGCAAGCAAGTTTAAACAATAATTTTAAGAGTTATGCTTTGCCACACCCACATATCTGGGCTATTGACACTAAACTATTTAAATACTGATTATTTTAGCAAAGTGCTAGTATGATGATTCATGGTTACTGGATGCAGTGGTGGACATAGATGATGGCAGATTCCATCTCTCCCTCACAAAGACACAGCCAAGGCTGCAGGGAAAATCTACTCCCTTCTCCTCAGCACGCATACACACCTTTAACAGGTTTCAGAGTAGCAGCCGTGTTAGTCTGTATTTGCAAAAAGAAAAGGAGTACTTGTGGCACCTTAGAGACTAACCAATTTATTTGAGCATAAGCTTTCGTGAGCTTACAGTTACAGCTGTAGCTCACGAAAGCTTATGCTCAAATAAATTGGTTAGTCTCTAAGGTGCCACAAGTACTCCTTTTCTTTTTACCTTTAACAGGGTAAGCTGATACTCCTGACCTTGCTCTAGTTAACAGCCCCGAGACTGGAGAAGCATTCAGAAGCCTGTCATGCTTCCAGTAACACAAGGGTGGGAGGTGGAGGGCTAACTAGAACACAGCCTGCTGCAGCTGCATTATCCAGCTACAGTTGGCCCATGGCCTCCCACTTACTACCCCCCATTTTCACTGCCTGATAGCTATCCACTGCAACGCAAGACCAGCATTAGTAGAACTCAAGTTAGCAGACCCCAAGTTTATTAACCTAGGGCTGGAGCGTGCGAGCACATTCATTTATAACCCCAGTTTAGGAATTGTTGAACCCTGGGTTTCAACCTGGGACTCCAGAGTCTACAGTGCATTATGCGGGCCCAAGTCCAACCACCCATATCCTGACTTTCTAGCACTGTAGTAAGGTGCTGACTCACCTGCCCGGTGCCTCCTGCTGGTAATCTGGGAATTAGTTCTCTCAGCCCTGGAATGCCCTCTTCTGGCCAGTTTCTCCCTGCCCTTACCTGCCCCCCTGCAGTCCCTCCCAGACCACAGTGCCCTTTACCTTGGGGGGCTGCCCCTCACCCAGGGAACCCCACTCCCCTGAGCCCACCTCACCTCAGTGACCCACTGCCAGTCCTCATCTAGGCCCTTTACTCAGGGGCAAACTGCAGTCTGCAAAGGCCACTCATCATTGGCTAGAGGATTGGACCTGCTGCCTTTGCCTGCAGCCCCAGTACCTCCTTAGGCCTTCCTGTCAGGCCTCAGCCTGGTAGGTCACCAGGCTTGAGCTCCCCAGCTCAGCCTGCCCCTTCCCCAGCACTGCTCTGTTGAAGGTACCTTGTGTTCCCAGGAAGCCCAGTCCTTCCCACCCCAAGACTAGACTGAGACTACCTACCCCCTAGCTCACAGCCCTCTTTATACCAGCCCTACTGGGCTTGGATTGGCTGCTACCTGCCTTCCCCTGATTGGCTCCTCGGGGCAGCCCTTTCCCAGAGCTGGTTTTAACCCCTTTCTCTCCAGAGCATGGTGCTTGCCCCACTACAAGAACCCTCTCAAAATGTGACCTATCTAGCCCTTTGTGGTGTAGTGTGGGAAAACTTGACTGTCCACCAAACTTAACTGTCCAGAGGACAAAGGAAGTTGGCTTGTGGGACTGTGGAATACTTTTGGTGGACTCCCAGTGCACAAGTCCAGTGGGAATGCATCTACACTGCAATGCAACAGGACTTGAACTGTGGGTAGGGTTACCACCTGGCTGGTATTTGACTGGCCTCGCCAGGTTTTTTTTTATGGATCTGCCATTTGCCAGAAAAATAATTTAATATGCGGGGGGGGGGGGGGGGGGGGTTAACAGAGATCTAAAGATCTGCTTTATCATTGCAAGAAATAGACTCAATCGATTTTCTCTATGATAAAATTCCAAAATGTTCACATTCAAGTGTATAGTTAAAATACAGAATCACTGCAATTTGGGGGAAAATAATCTCAATGAAGACAGACATAAAAAAAGCAGCTTGGAGAAACACGACCAAAGAAAGAAAATTATGTAACCAATCTTATCTATATGTATTACCTCTCTAGGTACTATAAGTTGCTGTTGAATGTTGTGGGCTGTGGAATTGCCTTGAGGTTGGGGGGTTGCAGCAGGTGTGGGTGTGGGTGTGTGGAGCAGGGCTTGCATTTCAAAGGTGGTAACCCTAACCATAGGTCCTGGTTTGATTCAGGCACAGACCCTCCACTCTGTGGGATCCTGCATCCAAGCACCGGGTTGGCGTGATTTGTGTATAGATAGAAGGGTGGTTAGGCTTGAGTCTGAGTTTGAACCCTGGGCTGCAGTATAGACATACCCTGGGACTCACTCAAACTAAGAGGGTAAAACAATATGAGCTTGTCTCATCGGGCAGTTTTACTAGTTTTGGCCTACAGTACCTCCTCACTTAAAGTCATCCCGGTTAACGTTGTTTTGTTGTTATACTGCCGATCAATTAGAGAACATGCTCGTTTAAAGTTGCGCAATGCTACCTTATAACATTGTTTGACAGCCACCTGCTTTGTCCACTGCTTGCAAAAAGAGGAGCCTGTTGGAGCTAGCTGGTGGGGGCTTGGAACCAGGGTGGACTGGCAGCCCCCCCATCAGCTTCCCACTCCCCTAAGTTTCCTGTGAGGCAGCCACCCAGCAGGCTATCACCTGCCTGCAGTTCAGCTGTCCCTCCCCCCACTGCCATGTGCTGCTCCTGCCCTCTGCCTTGGAGCTGCTCCCGGGAGCCTCCTGCTTCCTGTGCTGGGTGGAGGGGGAAGAGGGGGGGCTAATGTCAGGGTGTCCCCCTCCCCCCTGCTCCTCCTGCCCCTCGCTTACCCCATCTCCATAGAGTAGGGGGGGATACGACAGGGCTCAGGACAGAGGGAGCTTGATGGCAGCAGCTGCTGTCTCAACATATTGATCTACTTAAAAAGGCAATGTACTTAGAGTGCGGTCAGCGTGCTTAAAGGGGCAATATGCATCTCTCTCACACACACAGGGTGTGTCTCGCTGTCTCCTCTTCCTCTATTTGTGCTGCCTTGTACAGAATAGGGCTACATTAACAACGTGTTAACCCTTGAGGGCTCAGCCAAGTGCTAGTTCATCATTTAGCAGTAAGGCATTCCCTGGGAAATATCCCATCCTCTTCCACCCTCTGACTTCACCACCTCACCCGAGCTTCACAATCATCATTGCTGTGTACGGTATTAAACTGTTTGTTTAAAACTTATACTCTGTGTGTGTGTGTGTGTGTGTGTGTGTGTGTGTGTGTGTGTGTGTGTGTGTGTGTGTGTGTGTGTGTGTGTGTGTGTATATATATATCACCATCTGAATAAGGGGACACGCAGCATGTGGGCATGCAAGGGGCATAGTTCAAATGTGATTCTATAGGCAGAGGATATATGGAGTGAAGGACTGATAGGGGAATAGGAGAGAGGAGCAAGAAATTGAGGTGAAGACGAATGAGAGAACACTGGAGGAGACAGAGATACTATGGAGAATTAATAAGGAGGGAAAGTGACAGAATATAGGAAAGGAAGGACAAACATTAAAAACCAATAGGGGATAAAGAGGGAACTAATAAATAGTATAGGAAAAACTACACTAAGAGAAGATGATGTAAAAGATGGAGGGAAAAAAGTGAGTTATACTGTAAAAGGAAACAAATGCTGCGTGAAGAACTGAAGCAAGGTAAACATAGCAAGTTAAGGTTTGCAGTTTTGATGTACATGTGTGGGTCTCAGGATTTTAGAGTGACAAGGTACATGAGGTAATATATTTTGCTGGACCAACTTTACTGGCAAGAGAGACAAGGTTTTGAATTTATGCGGTGCTCTTCTTCAGGTGCAGGCAAAGTACTCAGGGAGTCACAGCTAAATACAAGGTGGAACACAACGTAAAGCACTGTTAGCATTGGAGAGTTAAAAAAAATTGTCCATGCCATGAGACAAAACATCACAAATCTGGCTGGTGAGTCTTGCCCACATGCTCAGGGTTCAGCTGATCACCACATTTGGGGTCAGGAAGGAATTTTAAACCACGATTTGAGGACTTCAATAGCTCAGACATAGGTTAGAGGTTTGTTACAGGAGTGGTTGGGTGAGATTCTGTGGCCTGCGTTGTGCAGGAGGTCAGACTAGACGATCATAATGGTCCCTTCTGACCTTCAAGTCTATGATTCTATCTTAAAAACCAAACACACAATGAACTGAAAATAAATGCATAGAACCAAGTCAAAGTAACCATATTCCAGAGTCCCTAGTGCCCCATCCACCAAAATGTGGCCACTCTAGCCCATGGTGCACTGTGGGAAAAAATTACGGCCCACCCTGCACATTATCAGGAAGCAGCTCGCTTTGCAAAAGGCTTGCTCAGTTCACTCTTCATTGCAAACCCAGGAGGCTTTCTGATAGTGTGCTTACAGATCAGTGATCAGAACAGAATGGGTTAACGCTGACCGGAGCTGGTGCTGTTTGCCAAGGGAGGGGCAGCTTTTGTTTTCAATAGAGTGGATTGCAGATTGTTGGGATACAGAGAACTAAAGAAGATGCCCAACAAAACTGTGCAATACTTCTGGGTGACTCCCATGACCTGAGTCAAGTGGGACTGTGGCTACAATGCAAAGCAATAGGTGCTGGACTCGAGCTTGGACCCTACAATCCTGCAGTGTTCTGGGACCCTGGGTTTGAGCTCTGAGTTAGCCCAATTATATTGTAGACACAAAGAAGATTAGCCTTGAACCTGAGTTTGAATCCTGGACTTACTGGGTTACAGGTTTACATGCACTGCAGTATAGACATACTGGGTAAGCCTAGAGTTTGAACTCAGGCTCAAGCCTAACTCCCCTTCCATCCACACACAAACCGTGCCAACCCAGGATCCCAGAAACCACAAGTGCAGGTCTGAGCCTGAGTCAAGCCGGGACCCACGGTTCAATCCCTATTGCTTTGCAGTGTAGATGCAGCCCCACTGGACTTATGCTCTTAAGAGTTGATCGAAAGTATTCCACAAACCCATTGGACAACTTCTTTTGTCCTCTGGACAGTCAAGTTTTCCCACACTGCACCACAAAGGGCTAGAGTGGGAAAATTACATTTTGGGAAGGCACTAGGAAGTCTGGGATATGGGTGGTTGGACTTGGGCCCACATAATGCAGTGTAGACTCTGGAGTCCCAAGATGGGATCCAGGGTTCAACAGTTCTTAACCTGGGGTTATAAAGGAGTGTAGACGCTCAAGCCCTAGGTTAACAAACCCAGGGTCTTGCTAACTTGAGTTATACTGACCCTGGGCTTATATTGCAGTGGAAAGACACCCAGAAAGAGTGGTAGCAGCAAAGAGGAGTGAACTGCCACTAGATTTCTCCGTCCAATAATGGTGCATGAGGGCAAGGGGATAAATGGCCAGCACATTAAGACCTCTTTCCTAAGACAAAGGTTTACTTCCTTGGGCTGCAATGGTAGCGGGTGTCCCAGCCAGTCACCTTCCCCAATCCGACAGAAACTTCCAAACTAGTACAAGCACAAGGCAGCCTAGGTTTTGCAGAGACACTTCTTTAATGCTTCTATAAGAGTGTGCAAAGAAAGTCAGCAGAACATAAGGAACTCAAAAGCCAGCTGGGACCCAAGAGAACTTGGAAACAAGCCAACTCAGTACAAGCAGAAATATGAAAAATATCTATTTTAGAAAAATACTTTCTATGAAAATTAAAGATAGAGAGCATTATTTTTCTATTACAAAAGGAAAAAGTAACACATAAAAGGATATTACCAGTAGCTTAAAGAATCTTTATGTCAAAAATTGGCTTGTGTGGTTCATAGCCCCATGTTTTCCATTAATAAAAAAACTTAATAAAAATATATTAAGCTTTGTTCTATAATTAATATATCCTATGGTACAGTCTCCTAATAATATTTTCAAGAGGCAAATACTGTTTAAAAAAATAACTAGACACAAGAAGCTCAGAGTAGAAGGGGACATACGTTATACATAAAAAAACCCTCCCTATATTAAGACAGACTGTACAAAAGCATGCTACTTTTTGAAGTCTTTGACATTTCTCCGAGACATCATTTGAGGTTGGTACCCAATCACTTTGAACTAGAAAACATGGGCAGCATAGTATACCATAATCCAAAGACTCACAACTCTTAGGACTGTTGGCATGGCTTCTAAGTTTATTGTTTTATCAGGTCAGGTAGAGACCAGCAAAATTCACAGTAATTTTCAAGGCTTTTATTTACAGTAAAAATTTAAAAATGGAGAAAATCTGAAGTCTTGGAGAAAATTATAAATTGAGAATATTCTAAGGATCTTTGACGTCTAATGATGCTAAACAAAGAAATGTAAATATTATGACTAAAGGAAATTATTCATGCCCTACTCTCTTACAAATTTATTCAAGAATACTTCTACAGAAAAATAAATATCCTTAATTAGCTACTATAATTAAGATTTAAAACCCCAATATTATACTGATTATTTTGAACTGGGAAAAAAGGCCAGAATAGGATTACAACTGGGACTCTGGAAAGAATACCAAATGTCCAGATGATAACTTGGACTTGGGCACATTTTCTGAGAGGAAGCATATGTCACTAGAATTATTTCAGTTATTCAGCAGAAAATTTCAATTTTCAAGGGCAAAGAATTCATTTCTTTCCAAATGCAGAAAGCCCACTGAGAGAGACTTCCAAGTTCACCTGGAACCTAATTTTGTTCATCTTATATAAGCTTTTAAAACATTTGCCTCATTTTACATGGATGATATACTGGATTTCAATAGTATCTATAAAACTGATATTGCATTTTAAAATTGGAAAAACATACACACAAGTCTTTTTTTAAAGTAAGAAAGTGCATATGTGATATTTTTATATAGTCAGGATTATTTTTCCTATTTTAAGAGATTTGCTAACATATCTGTGCTTTATACTGAGAATGGATGCTTTGATGTTTATTTATGATGTATGGTGATTTACTTTTTTATGGCCTGTTTGACACATGTATTTGAAGTTTGCATTTTTAATGTGTTACAACAATTTAAATGAAATAGTTTTAAAGTGAGTATTGGCTTAGTAAGTATCTTAATGATTTTCTAATTATTTTAATTTTTTTCTTACAGCAATTTTTTCACAACAGATATTTAATTTATCTTGCACAGTAGAACTATAGCTGTCTTACTTAGAACAACGCTTCCTCAGCTCTCGTCCCCTAATGCCCTTACTCTACTTGCACTACATTGATGACATCTTCATCATCTGGACCCTTGGTAAAGAAGCCCTTGAGGAATTCCACAATGATTTCAACAATTTCCATTCCACCATCAACCTCAGCCTGGACCAGTCCACACAAGAGATCCACTTCCTGGACACTACGGTGCTAATAAGCGACGGTCACAAAAACACCACCCTACACCGGAAACCTACTGACCGCTATTCCTACCTACATGCCTCCAGCTTTCACCCAGATCACACCACACAATCCATTGTCTAGAGCCAAGCTCTACGATACAACCGCATTTGCTCCAACCCCTCAGACAGAGACAAACACCTACAAGATCTCTATCAAGCATCCTTACAACTATAATACCCACCTGCTGAAGTGAAGAAACAGACTGACAGAGCCAGAAGAGTACCCAGAAGTCACCTACTACAGGACAGGTCCAACAAAGAAAATAACAGAATGCCACTAGCCGTCACCTTCAGCCCCCAACTAAAACCTCTCCAACGCATCATCAAGGATCTACAACCTATCCTGAAGGACGACCCATCACTCTCACAGATCTTGGGAGACAGGCCAGTCTTTGCTTACAGACAGCCCCCCCAACCTGAAGCAAATACTCACCAGCAACCACACAACAGAACCACTAACCCAGGAACCTATCCTTGCAACAAAGCCCGTTGCCAACTCTGTCCACATATCTATTCAGGGGATACCATCATAGGGCCTAATCACATCAGCCACACTATCAGAGGCTCGTTCACCTGCACATCTGCCAATGTGATATATGCCATCATATGCCAGCAATGCCCCTCTGCCATGTACACTGGTCAAACTGGACAGTCTCTACGTAAAAGAATAAATGGACACAAATCAGACATCAAGAATTATAACATTCAAAAACCAGTTGGAAAACACTTCAATCTCTTTGGTCACTCGATTACAGACTTAAAAGTGGCAATTCTTCAACAACAAAAACTTCAAAAACAGACTCCAACGAGAGAGTGCTGAATTGGAATTAATTTGCAAACTGGATACAATTAACTTAGGCTTGAATAGAGACTGGGAGTGAATGGGTCATTACACAATGTAAAACTATTTCCCCATGTTTATTCTCCCCCTCTACCCCCCACTGTTCCTCAGATGTTCTTGTCAACTGCTGAAACTGCCCCACTTTGGAACAAAAAGTCCCCCCGCGTGCCCCTCCCCCTCCTGCTGGTAATAGCTCACCTTAAGTGATCACTCTGGTTACAGTGTGTATGGTAACACCCATTGTTTCATGTTCTCTATGTACATAAATCTCCCCACTGTATTTTCCACTGAATGCATCCGATGAAGTGAGCTGTAGCTCACGAAAGCTTATGCTCAAATAAATTGGTTAGTCTCTAAGGTGCTACAAGTACTCCTTTTCTTTTTGCGAATACAGAATAACTCGGCTGCTACTCTGAAACCTGTCTTATTTTAGACACTTGAAATCATATCCTTTCAACACAATATTAAAAGCCTTACTTGTTTTCAACAATTCTTTTGCTGTCCTATTTAAATAGTGACTTTCTTGCTTCAATGCAGTTAGAAGATGTGCTATTTTTCTATATCAAATATCTCCAGTTACAGATTTAAAAGGTAAGCAGTAAGCAACTGGACTGTCACATAACATCATGGTTAGCAGAAAAAGGAAGAAGGGGAAAGTATGGCTATTAAGAAAAGGGAAAGGTACTCTGCAGTTTTGCTTTGAAGGTCATCAAGTCTAAAACCTGTCTTACACCTTTAAGGCGAAAGACAGAGAATTAGAGAGCCCAACAAACAACTACATCCAGCATTTTACATTCAAACTGAGCAAAAAATATGTTTAAAAAATAAACTATGAAATTGTGTACCAGATTATGAGATACTCACAGATTCTCTCTCAGATAGGTCTCTCTGGTAAAAGGAAACAAGTTCCACAAACATTAAAATGGAGACTGAGCAAAGGAAGCGGGAAAGCATAATATAGCTTTGTTACCAATTTAATTTGAGATACACCAAGAACTCATATCTAACAATTAAAAAAGCAAATGAACGCCAATTCAATTAAACTGATACTTATTATAGATAAAATCAGATTGGATTTCAAATTCTATCGAGCACCACTTTGGATTTTTTTACCCTATGTTTGGGGAGCACTTTATCATACTGCAGCCTTAGGTGTTCAATTATCACTAATTGGGAAATATTGAATATCTAGACAATTAATTATATTTGTCAGAATGCTCTGAAGCAATTTATTATTTACTTGTAAAAATGTTTGATACAATGGTATCCAGAAGTCTAATTCAGGAATACAGAATAGCAAGATTCTTTTTTTTCCTTTCTTCCCTCACCCCAATTCAACAGTGGATTTGCAATTGTGTGGTATATTCTTATCTTGATGCATGATGATTTATATTTATCTGTTCCTACATTAATTGTAACTCATTCATGCACATCTGTACAACATTTGAGCATTTGTGCATTTCAATACTGCTAACACCAAGTGATTAAAAATCATGTCATGCCACCGAAAAGTACGGATTGGCTTAAAAATTATGACTTTTTAATTTTACACACAATTTGAGATGCTTTTTATTTATCTTCTGGGTTTGGGGCCTTTACAGCACTGTCATGGGGTTTACTCCATTCACCGCTCTGGCACCTCCTTGTGGCTGGCTCATCTGGAGATTAGCTCACCCCTGGTTTCACGCCTCCTCTTGTAGTTTCTCTGCCCCTTGTCCCAATCTCTCACTTAGCAGCCTCTCTCATACTCCACACATTGCAGTGCTTTCTCTTCGTGGCTTGTCCCTCTGGCCAGGTCATTAGTTTCCCTGTCTGAGGTATCAAAGCCTCTCTAACCAAAGTGCCTCAGGCTCTTTTCAGAGTCCATCACTCCCCATGGCTAGTAGATGAACCCACGCTTGCCCTCTACACTGGTTTCCAGCCTAGGAACCCTACAATCAGCAGCTAAGGTCCATGCAGTCTCACCCGTGCTGCTGTTTCGGTATGGTTCTTCCTATTCCTTTCTCTCAACCCTGAGAGTGACTGCTGCCTCTCTTCCACGCAACCTCCTTCTGCAAGCCCAACCTCTTCCTATCAGCTGGGCTTCAGGTTCATCTAGCGGTGTATATCCAGCCTACACCTGACCCAGAGGCAGCCCATCCTGTCGAGTAGCCCCTTCTGAGCCATTTTAACCCCTTTGGGGCGGTGTCGGGTGAACATATCATCACAAGTATACTTGGGTCTCTTTGTTTTCAAGGTTCTTCCTATATTCATGCAGGTTAAAAACTTTCATTTAAAAAAAGAGTAAACTGAAATTCTCATGTAATCACTGCAGCTTTAAGAAAACTACAAAATATCACGAGACTTGTGATAAAATCATGAAAGTTGCCAACACTAGTGTTTGCACTACAGCTTGTCTAGTGAAACACAGCAGTGAGAGCTTCCCTGGTCAATACAGATGAATCCTACCATATCAGGTGACTTTCCTCAGTTGCCTATTCATTGAGGGCTTAAAGTGAATAGCACTCACATGGGAAAATATTTTCAATTGAGGACCTCAATGGTAGTGAAATTGGACAACAAGAACTTAGTCTTTTACAAAAGGAAAGTTAATAAAAGCTCACCCCAATGACTCCTGGAAGAAGAGAAGAACAGAGAGTCAGCACTGGGTTGTGCTGTGAGCTGTGGTGCTAAGACTCTGTGCCAGCATCCTGTGAGGTGGCAGTGGTGTCAATTAACACACAAGTTAATTTTGGCAAAAACTGTATAGTGCTGTTTTTCTTAGTGGTTAATTGTTGGCTGTGTGTTGTTCAAACTGTGGTCATTTAAATTTTCAGAAACATACTTCTGTCCCCTCATTGTGGCAAGGTACTTAGCAACATAGATTCATAGATATTTAGGTCAGAAGGGACCGTTATGATCATCTAGTCTGACCTCCTGCACAACGCAGGCCACAGAATTTCACCCACCACTCCTGCAAAAAACCTCACACTTATATCTGTGCTACTGAAGTCCTCAAAATGATAGTTTAAAGACTTCAAGGAGCAGAGAATCCTCCAGCAAGTGACCCGTGCCCCATGCTACAGAGGAAGGCGAAAAACCTCCAGGGCCTCTTCCAATCTGCCCTGAAGGAAAATTCCTTCCTGACCCCAAATATGGCGATCAGCTAAACCCTGAGCATACGGGCAAGATTCATCAGCCAGATACTACAGAAAATTCTTTCCTAGGTAACTCGGATCTCACCCCATCTAATATCCCATCACAGGCCATTGGGCCTATTTACCATGAATATTTAATTACCAAAACCATGTTATCCCATCATACCATCTCCTCCATAAACTTATCGAGTTTAATCTTAAAGCCAGATAGATCTTTTGCCCCCACTGCTTCCCTTGGAAGACTATTCCAAAACCTCACTCCTCTGATGGTTAGAAACCTTCGTCTAATTTCTAGTCTAAATTTCCTGATGGCCAGTTTATATCCATTTGTTCTTGTGTCCACATTGGTACTGAGCTTAAATAATTCCTCTCCCTCTCTGGTATTTACTCCTCTGATATATTTATAGAGAGCAATCATATCTCCCCTCAACCTTCTTTTAGTTAGGCTAAACAAGCCAAGCTCCTTGAGTCTCCTTTCATAAGACAAGTTTTCCATTCCTCGGATCATCCTAGTAGCCCTTCTCTGTACCTGTTCCAGTTTGAATTCATCCTTCTTAAACATGGGAGACCAGAACTGCACACAGTATTCCAGGTGAGGTCTCACCAGTGCCTTGTATAACGGTACTAAAACCTCCTTATCCCTACTGGAAATACCTCTCCTGATGCATCCCAAGACCGCATTAGCTTTTTTCACAGCCATATCACATTGGTGGCTCATAGTCATCCTATGATCAACCAACACTCCAAGGTCCTTTTCCTCCTCCGTTACTTCTAATTGATGCGTCCCTAGCTTATAACTAAAATTCTTGTTATTAATCCCTAAATGCATGACCTTACACTTCTCACTATTAAATTTTATCCTATTACTATTACTCCAGTTTACAAGGTCATCCAGATCCTCCTGTAGGATATCCCGGTCCTTCTCTAAATTGGCAATACCTCCCAGCTTTGTATCATCCGCAAACTTTATTAGCACACTCCCACTTTTTGTGCCAAGCTCAGTAATAAAAAGATTAAATAAGACTGGTCCCAAAACCGATCCTTGAGGAACTCGACTGGTAACCTCCCTCCAGCCTGACAGTTCACCTTTCAGTAGGACCCGCTGTAGTCTCCCCTTTCACCAATTCCTTATCCACCTTTCAATTTTCATATTGATCCCCATCTTATCCAATTTAACTAATAATTCCCCATGTGGCACGGTATCAAATGCCTTACTAAAATCTAGGTAAATTAGATCCACTGCGTTTCCTTTGTCTAAAAAATCTGTTACTTTCTCAAAGAAGGAGATCAGGCTGGTTTGGCACAATCTACCTTTTGTAAAACCATGTTGTATTTTGTCCCATTTACCATTGACTTCAATGTCCTTAACTACTTTCTCCTTCAAAATTTTTTCCAAGACCTTGCATACAACAGATGTCAAACTAACAGGCCTATAATTACCCGGATCACTTTTTTTTCCCTTTCTTAAAAATAGGAACTATGTTAGCAATTCTCCAATCATACGGTACAACCCCTGAGTTTACAGATTCATTAAAAATTCTTGCTAATGGGCTTGCAATTTCATGTGCCAATTCCTTTAATATTCTTGGATGAAGATTATCTGGGCCCCCCGATTTAGTCCCATTAAGCTGTTTGAGTTTTGCTTCTACCTCAAATATGGTAATGTCTACCTCCATATCCTCATTCCCATTTGTCATGCTACCATTATCCCTAAGATCCTCTTTAGTCTTATTAAAGACTGAGGCAAAGTATTTGTTTAGATATTGGGCCATGCCTAGATTATCCTTGACCTCCACTCCATCCTCAGTGTTTAGCGGTCCCACTTCTTCTTTCTTTGTTTTCTTCTTATTTATATGACTATAGAACCTTTTACTATTGGTTTTAACTCCCTTTGAAAGGTCCAACTCTACTTGACTTTTAGCCTCTCTCACTTTATCCCTACATGTTCTGACCTCAATAAGGTAGCTTTCCTTGCTGATCCCTCCCTTCTTCCACTCCCTGTATGCTTTCTGCTTTTTCTTAATCACCTCTCTGTGAGGCTTGCTCATCCAGCTTGGTCTAAAACTCCTGCCTATGAATTTTTTCCCCTTTCTTGGGATGCAGGCTTCCGATAGCTTCTGCAGCTTTGATTTAAAATAATCCTAGGCCTCCTCTACCTTTAGATCTATAAATTCTTCAGTCCAATCCACTTCCCTAACTAATTTCCTTAATTTTTGAAAGTCAGCCCTTTTAAAATCAAAAACCCTAGTTGCAGATTTATTTTTTGTTAATCCTTCCGTTCAGTTTGAACTGAATTAGCTCATGATCACTTGAGCCAAGACAATCCCCTACAACCATTTCTTTTATGAGGTCCTCACTACTCACCAAAACCAAATCTAAAATGGCATCCCCTATTATGGTGCCCTATTAAGGGCTCCTCTTTGCCTTTGAATAAAACTGACAATAGCATGATACCATTCATATTGGAGGCCACAGTATGATTTCTCCTTCCCAGAACTCATTACTACATTCCCTCCTCCCCACCCCCACCCCCAAAAGTGAGACGATAAACACACTCACACAGAAGCTTTGTCAGTTTTTCCCTTCTGTTACATATCACTTATTTTTCAGACTATTTTAGAAGTATTTCCTTCAAAATACTACAGAACTCACCCCAAAACACATCCCTGAAAACAAACTAATACCAGCTGAACAGCAGACTATCAAGTAATTTCTCCCACAAGCAGTACGAAGTCTGAGTGAATCGTGACACCTCATAAATATTTAATGATTGCCTGATAGGCTGTCATTAACATCAAACAGCAATCTAGGTTTGCTACATTAAACATGATTCCTGTGTTAAGAGGACATCACAAACTGCCTCCAAGATCTAGATACTAAGAAATGCCCACCAACTTGGACAAGGTGTAATGAGGCCAATTGCACTGAGGGAGACAGACACATATTGGGTTAAAAAAAAGCTTCAATGGGTCATAAGACCAGACATGCCATAAGGCAATCTGTCATAGAATACTCATATTAAGAAGTGTGTCAAATCGGAACATTCAAAAGAAAAGACAAACGTTCCTTTATGTTGTATGAAGTGTAAACGTACAGAATTAATAATTCATGGGACAGAAAAAAATATATCAGATTTGGATATAAATATTAACAGGACACTGTCAACTTGTTTAGACTACAATTTTGACTGTCCAATCTTAAAAATGTCAGTCTAGTAAGGAACAGTCTTCAAAGCATAGAAGTCAATTAAAAAATACATTAATGTGAAAAAATTAGAATTCTCTGTTCTTGTAGGACCTACACAAAACAATGCTTTTCTGCTTTGTGTTCTGCTGGAGCAGAGCGAGCGCTAATTAACTAGCATATTTGGTTCCCAGAGTTGTGCTGCGTTGACAGCAATCATATTGGAGTACACATAAGAAAGCAAACCAAAATGACACGTTAAATCCAAGATCCAGAGGTGGGGGTAACAGGATAGGAATGTAAGAATAATCAACATTTGACAAATTGAAAGGTAAAAATGTCACGTTGCCATGGAGTGATCTGTGTAAATTGCAGAATTACTCTTGGGGGAAAAAATCTAGACTAGGGCTAGCTGCAGAACTATAAAACACAATTTATAAAATAAAGTATTGAACAAATACTATACAACTAGGTATATAACTGGTCAAATATTGCACAAAAAAGGTACATTACATATTTTTTCAACCCATAAACCATAAAATTCATCAAGTACTACATTTGTTTAATACAATTTGACTAGTTTAAATCAAATCATTTTGAGTATCTAAAGCAGTGTTTAACCATCTTTGGCAAATGATAGCAATTATTTTAAATAAGCAGTTGGAGACCCAACGGTTATAAAAATATACTTTTCTGACTCGTGTCCAGCTTCTCTGCTTCTTATCTTATTAAATAAAATATTTGAAGACAACTTGCAACAGTCATTGTGCCAAACCACCAAGAAAATGGTCAAAATATGCACAATTTTAATTTAAAGCATGTATTTACAGATGAACTGGAAATATGAAATGCGTGAAAACAGAATTTTACAGAGAAAACAATGAACATCTATTATGTTGGCAAATAGTAGACAGGCAGTGCAATGGCAATACCTTGCTCTCACCCTCCATTCATTTTGGTATTCAAAGTCATCCAATAGCCTCACTTCTTTTTGAGCCCCAGTTCAGCAAAACTCTTAAGCGCCTATTCACCTGCTTAGGTGCTTTGCTGAATTGGTTGAGATAGGTGTTTCTTTCCCTAACCACTAACTTTTTCTAAATGATTTTGATGAAATGTATGCAGAAGACTTGAAAATAGTGTTGGAATAAAATGACACTTTCTTTCACTGATTATCCGCTGATACAACATCATGATAATCAAAAATGGCCGAAACTTAAATAAAAGTGACCTCATTTTCAGATGTGCGCACTCCCATTTACTTCAACAAAATGTGTTGGTACTTGGTATTTGCTGGTACATGACACTTCTGAAAATTACACATTTTAGATCATGTATACAATACAAACTGTAGTCAATGTAAATTACATGGGCATGCAGCCACCAACATTTGTGTATCACTTGGGCATGTGCATACTGCTTGTGTCAGCGCTGTGTGTACACAGTGGGAGTGCTTATGTTGATGCAAAGTGTGGTACACCATGGGTAGGTATCCCAGTGAACCACCCTCCGATGCAATGTCTTTTGGGAAATTTCAGTATGTTGTGGAACCAAAATGATTTGCCCAGGGATGTCTGGGTGCTAGGAGTCAAGTTCCAGCATGCAACTTTCCCCATCCCATAATATCATCCATATCCTATAATTTTCATGCTTTTAAAAAAAAAATTAAATGACACAAACCTGCACACCACTTTTCTGTATCTGCCATCTTGGACAGAAGCATGGAGCCTGCAGAGGTCTTCACTATTCTCCTGAATGTTGCAAATATGGAACACATGATTCTCCTTATATTTGCAAATCTGCAGCAAGCAGCGCACCAATGGGGGACATGAGGATTTCTTTGAGGACCATTTGCAAAGGAACACAGCAAAAAACAATTCTAGGTTGTTGGTGGCATTCATGGTGCAACTACAGATGGTGGAATGTTGCTCCTGGACCTTAGAAATGAGCACTGACTGGTGGGATTATATTGTAATGCAGGTCTGGGATGACAAGCTGCAGAATTTTTAGACTGAAAAAGCCACATTCCTGGACCAGCTTGTCAAGCTCACCCAGCCCTCCAGAACACGAACAAAAAAATGAGCACCAAACTGAACATGGAGAAGCTACTAGCGACTGCATGTTGGAAGCTTGCAACACTGGATTCCTACCGGTCAGTAGGAAATAATTTTGAAGTTGGAAAATCCACAATCGGAGCAGTTGCCATCCAAGTGTGTAAGGCAATTAATCGTCTGCTGCTACACAGGACTTTGACTTTAGGCCCCGTGCAGGACACAGCGGATGGTTTTGCAGCAGTGCCAACTGCTATGGGATGATAGACGGCATGCATATCTCTATTTTGACACCAGTGCACCTTGCCATAGAGGACATCCACAGAAAAGATTACTTTTCTATGGTGCATCACAAGGAAGACTTCACCAGTAATGATTTCGAGGACCCAGCCTACCCTTTGCTTGCCTGGCTCACGTAGTCATACACTGGCCACTTCGACAACACCAAGGAAAGATTCAACTACTGCCTCAGCAGGTGCAGAATGACTGTTGAATATGCTTTTGGGGAAACGGAAGGGATGCTTGCAGTGTTTACTCATTAAATTGGATCTCCATGAGAAAAATATCCCAATGGTTGTAGCTACCTATTATGCCCTGCATAATATCTTTGAGGCAAAAGAGGAGAAGCTGCCACCAGGGCGGAAGGCAGAGGTGCAGCTGACTTTGAACAGCCAAACACAAAGGCTATTACAAGATCCCAGTGTGGAGCTACATGGTTGAGGGAAGCTTTGAAAGAGCATTTTAATATTTAGCCACAGCAGTGGTCTGTGCTGTAGTGTTGTTTGGGAGAAAGACTGCAGAGTATCTCCAGGAAAGTTTAATCAAGACCTCTCAGGAGAATAAAAGGGACATCCCTATGCACATATAGTATTCCCCATGTCCCCCCTTCCCCTGCCTCACCTAATGGGGGAATGAAAAGCAGGTGACAATTCTACCAGTTCATTATACCTCTACCACTTCTTGTACGAGTGAAACAATGAAAAGTCAATACCTTTGTCTTGTTAACTTGGGGTGAGATGGGCACCATCTTTAAATTTAAAGATTGTAAGGAAAAATGCATGCACAGATACATCCAAGCCTTCACCAGGTTCCTCTTCGCTCAGCTCGTAGGACTGGCTACACTGTGACAGTTCTCTACCGCATTTCTCTCACACTCCTTCCTCTTCCTTCTTGCTGTTCACAGCAAGGGTCTCTGTCTCCGGCTTCTCCAAGGTATCCACAGTGGTCTGCAAGTACTAGTGGATTCTCCGACAAATATAGCACACAATTCCTTGTAAAAGCAGCAGATCTGTGGTGAAGCACCAGATCTACTGTTGCACTCCCTAGCCTTGTGGTATCTCTGGGTGAAGTTTCCTTCCTTTGATACAGCACTGCTGCAGATCCCTCTTCTATCCCTTTGCCTGCATGCCCAGTGCAATCTGCTCATAGAGGTCAACATTTCTACAGCTGGTCTGTAGCCTCTTCTCCACACAGGCCCAGGAGATCCAGTACTTCCTGTCTAGTCCAGGCAGGAGCACAGCTAGTACGCGGATTCAGCATAGCCGCCTGGGGAGCTGAACACAACAAGGATGAGCTGAGCTGATAGGTGTGCTCGCGAATGTGGGCAATCAGAAAAAGGCACGCTAAAAACATGCAGAGGATTTTAAAGGAGGGAGTGACTTCCGGTCTCTCTGACCCCTCAGCAGTGGATTTTAAAATTGAGAGAGAGAATGGGGCATTATGAGACATGTGCCAGAGGACTGTTATGATTGACACAGGTCATGCAGCATCTACACCCACACTGTGTCAAGCTCAGTAGGTCAACCACGTCTCTATGTTGTTCGGGGAGGTGGAAGAGAATGGAACTGGATCGAGTAACCTGTAGATATCACTTCCAGGATCCATTTGTGCAAGGTGATGAGCTCTCATGAAGATAGAAAATAGGACAGATGTCCCCATAGGGGTTATGGGGGGATACGTGCATCATAGCATCAGGAGCAGGAGAGATATCATGACTCTCGTCCAGAGGGTCAAAATGGTCATTTCCAGGGTGTCACTTACTAGGAGGTTTCAGTAGAAGATGGTCCTTTCCTTGTGAACCTAGGTTTCTTCCTGGGGGTTCAGTTGTTTCTGTGGGCTGATATTGTACCAGGCAAGATTGCTGAGCCATCTGTGATATACTGTACTTTCTCTTTGCCATAGGTGTATAGATGGCAAGAGATGGTAGCGTTGCCTTGTAGTCCTTAAGAGAGTAAAAGGACTTGTCCATGGCACTCCTGAATAACTTGGGTCCCTCAAAAAGAAGGTCTTCTATGGTGTTTTATACCTCCGGAAGCAGACCAGAGGATTGTAGCCAAGAAGCCTGGCTGTCATAGGCATGGAGACAGCAGCTGTGTCAGCAGCATCTAGTGAGGCCTGGAGAGATGCCTTTGTGATTATCTGGCTTTGCCTGCCTTAGCAGAGCTTGAAATTGTTCCCTCTTTGGGAAAAGTTCTTTGGATGGGATGCAGTACTTTTAATCCACCCATTCATTTGTAGGTGGTATAGAAACAGGGGTTTGCCAGAACATACAGGGGCCATCAGATCACCACTGATAGGCAAGGTGATTTGCCCTGAAAAAATATGTGAACAATGTTCACCAAGGAGCGCTGGGGCTCCTGTATCTCTTCCAACAGAATATGCAGGGTTTCAACTATGTATGTTTCATAAGATCCTGAAAGGCCTTGAAATCATCGTAAGATGGTGGGGGAGACATGACAGCCTTGTCCGGTGAGGAGGCGACTATGGGAAAGTGATGTTTCTTCTTCTGCAGGTGGCTCTTGCTGCTGTGTAAGATACTGCTGTGTGGAAGGACCCAAGGCCATCAGTTGTTCTCACAAGCTGGGACCCTGTATAACTGGACACCATAAGGGACTTGGGTTTCCAATAAGCCCACTGTTGTGGCGCATAAGGGAAGGGGGCAAGACTCCACATTTGTCCTTACCAGGGATGTCAAATACATCTCCTACTAGGAGTTTCATCACCAGGGTGTAACCTCTAGTAATGGAGGTCAAAAGGGCAACCCTGTAGAGACACTTCCAAACCAGATGCAGTGTCATCTGTGTCTACTGGAGTGGCAAACGGTGTCAATACTGGTGGTCAAGTTAGCACTGGGATCTGGAACGGGTCCTGTAATTGCAGAAGTACAAGAGGTCAAAAAGGATGGTGAATCGGTAGCATCTAGAAATGCGTCTATGTACCCTCAGAGTTTGTGAGGGACTGGAGGCTGTGGCAGTAATGGATGGTGAGACACCCTTCGCTATCATTTTCAACAGGAAGCAGGCACCTGGAGGTGAGACAGTACCAGTGAGTAATGTGTCTTGGTACCTCTCTGCTACAGTGATTCAGGCTTCTCCAAGATCCAAAGATCTTCATGAGTTAAAAGACTGCACAGTACCAGCGAATCTGGGTAGGAAACATCAGGAGTCAGAATGCCCAGTGACACTGGAGAGAACACTGAAGTAGGATCAATGCATCTTATGTCTGTTTGCTGGAGGCAGTACTGATGACTATTTCAGTTTGACTCTCGAGTTCTTGTGTCTCAGAGGAACAGAGCCCAGTGTCAATGCAGGTCTGCTTTAGATAGCTTGCCAGACAGTGTCTTGGTACACAGCATGGATTTCTTAGCTGCTGCTGTCTTGGTATTGCAAGGGATGGGACTGCAGGTTTAGATGGTTCCAAAGGGCCCCCAGGGTCTTTTCTTACTGTCGCTGTAGAGATGGTTGCTGGAGCGCTCTGTGGATCATACGTATGGTGGGCGGGGGGCGACTCCGATACTGTGGATCTCAGCTAGCGCTCCATTGATAAGAGTTTGAGCCTGTCCTCCTCAATTTCTCAGATATGCTCTTAAAATCTAAGTAATCTTACATTTGGAGGGAATGTGAGACCCCCTGAGGCACCAAAGGCAGTTTGAAAGTTCTTTGCTGCATGAGAAAGACCTATGGCAGGTTTGGCAGGGTTTGAAGCCTGGAGTCTTCGATATACCCAAGACCTGCAATTGAGGCTGTGAATCATGGACTGTGAAAAACAAAGGTCCAAACAGTGCAGAAAAACAGAAGGGAAAGGGAGCTCCTTCTCCCCTTTTAAAAGCACAGACTGTGCTAAAAACAAAATATAAATAAAAATACTAAGAAAATAAAGAAAATTTTGACTAAGAAATGTAGCAAGCCATGAGGCTAGCTACCAGACACTGGAAAACTCCATCTCAAGCTGCAGGAGGTTCAGAAGGTACTGGAGTGTGGGCCGGTCCCTCCCTAAATGCCCTTGTATCAGAACACAAGAGTGCCTAATGCGCAAGCTTGTACCCACAGACACTGCTGATAAAAAAAAGTGCATGGTGGCATACACATTCTGACATGGAGCATCCACAGGACCACTATTTGAAGAAATGTCATACATGCTACTCACTTAGCCAATTTGAAGGAACTGCTAAACTAAAATCTGTCCCCAGATTATTTGAACAGCATCCTCTCAAATGACACAAGCAGTTTTAGCTTTACTGCTTCACTGGAAAAACCTAGTTATAGACTGGAAAGCCATAATATGCAGACAGAGACAGATACAGGCAGACAGATATATAGACACTTTTTCTGAAGACAAAATCATTGATTATAAAAATTGCAGAACTGACAAATAAGGCTCTGTGTGTGTCATGGAGGTCACAGATTCCACAACTTTCCGTGATCTCCATGACTTCTGCAGCAGCCTCGTACGGCTCGCCCAGGAGCTGCCTGAGCAGCTCGGGCAGCCCCTGGATCAGTCACAATGGCGGCTGCTGGGGCAGTCTTGGGGGCCCCCACTCCCCCCAGCAGCAGGTATTTGGGTGGGGGGAGCTCAGGGCTTGGGGTTGGGGCCGCTGCTTACCTGCTGGGGGGGGGGGGGGGGAGAGGGGGCTCCTGTCCCTCACCTCCCCTACCTCCACATGCTGCCTCTGCTAGCAGCCAGGCACCACCCCCAAAGCTCCCACTGGCTGCAGTTCCCAGCCAATGGGAGTTGCAGAACTGGGGCTGGGGTGGAACAAAGTCAGCATGTGGAGCTAGGTTGCTGGGGCCACCACTTCCCAGGAGCTAGGTAAGGAGCCTGGCCCAGCCCCACTAAACCCACCACTCACCCAGCACCCATGCTCCCCCCAGGCCACCGCTCCCCACGCCCAGCACCTGCACCCCCCTCCCCAGTACCCGCGGTGCTGCCCCGGGGCCACGACTCGCCCCCCTCCCCAGCCTCAGTTTTAGTCAGGGATATTTTTAGTAAAAGTCATGGACAGGTCATGGGCCCGTGAATTTTTGTTTACTACCCTGTGATCTGTCCATGACTTTTACTAAAAATACCCATGACTAAAATGTAGCCTTACTGATAAATGTTCCAGTCCCAAGAGCCAATCATAAAATCAGCAACTATAAGCAGATTTCTAAAATCTCACAGACTCTTCTATGGGCCCTAATTACTTGTTTAACACAATGTACAGAAGAAGAGCTGAAGCAACTGACCTAATCTCAAATATACCACAGTTAGCTACTGCAGCATAATAAAAGCATTTCCAAACAGATTTGCTTCATTAAGTGGAGGGGCGGTGGGGGAGAACGACTTTGCAAGTTTCTTGTTTGAGTCTCTGAGCACCTGCTCTTAAACAATTAAGGCTTGCATTTCAAATAAAGCAAACACAATATTTGTAATTTAAGAACCAAAGACCCAGTTTATGAAACAAAAGCTGAGCCATTAGAATGAAAAGCGAATAAAAACATAGTACATTGCTCCAAATAGATTATTAGAGGCTATTAAAATAAAATTCATACCTTTATCATTCTAGAGAGGTCTCCAGCATCTGCTAATTCCAACACTATGTTTAGCTCATTGTCTTCAATGAAGGAGGCATAGTATTTAATTACATTTGGATGATTCAGTTGCTAAGAAAAGATAAATAGATGTTTCATTCTATAGCATGTCCTCATCTTAAATCACTGACAAATGAAGTATCCTTTCTTAACAAGGAAAAACTAATACGCTACAGAATACTTTAGCATGTTATGAAAAGTATGTGCTAACATTAATTATGTACATAATGTAAACGTTTCCAGTTTAAGAATTTCCGAACCCATTTAAAATCCATCAAGTCTCAAACTATTATAATTTTGAAGTAATAAAAGAAATGTAAATAAATATAAGTTTATTTAGATTAATATAAAACCCCATAATAATTCTGGAGGCTGTTAAGCATCAAATTGAATTCAAGTGATAACTAATAAGATAAACTACCATAAAATGACTAAAAAGGTCTCCAAGAATTAGGTACGATTTATTTTTTAAAGTTAGTCTTCTATAAGTAAATAAATGTACATGTTAAACTGTAAGTTAATAAATACATGAATTGACAACAGAGTGCATGTTTATGTTTTGCAACAAACATTTGCTCACTCGCTCTCTTTTTTTTAAAGTCAGAGCTAACTTAACAACCTTAAAGCTAATTGCATCTTTCAGGAAACGATACTTATTTAAATATCAAAATGAAGCAAAAAATATCAGCAGGCTTCAGGTGCCTGCAGAAGCAAGTAGGTAAGTGTGAGAAATGTGTTGAAGTAGGTTAATAGCTGAGTAGAACAGACAGTTTAACTTGTTGATTTTCAACTAGGATAATTCAGATCTGTATATAAGTTAAAAATATATGGTATTTATAGATGCCTATATATGATTTCCTATCTTGCAAGAACATGCCGGTCATGGCCAAACTCAATGTATTCCAAAAACTAAAATTAATCCAAACTGTTGTGTTTCTTGGAAGTCATTAGCCCAGCTGTCACTGTCACATGGTTAGTTTGCACTTCTGACCCTGTTAGGTCTATCTCAAGTGCATCCTTTCAAATGACAGGCCCTGCGCCTTCCCGCCTCTCAGAGTAGAATCCCAAGATTTTCTCACTCACAGACCCAGTTCTAGACTGAAAAATCCCCTTTTTACCAATAGCATTTCCACAGGAGATCCAACTGGATTTGGCACTTGCAATAGGTGTCCCTTCATGAGCTGTTACCAGCAGATAAATGCAGTGACTAAAAACAGCTTCGTCAAAATCTTTATTTATTCATAGGAACACAGCATCCAGAGAAAAGGGTTAAAATAACAAAGGGCCTACACATGTATCTCACCTAAAGTTTAGACATCCCTGCTTCTTGGGCCCAGAGTCCCATCTGCCTCCCGGCAGACGCTGCCTCCCCCTTCAGCTCAAAGAATTTATCTACTCAAGAGTATTTTATTCCATGTTCCCCATCTGAAAGCCACCTTCCTTCCCCTCAGAATAAGTCTGGGGTGGTGCGTTCATCTTGGTCAGAGACTGGATTCAAAGGCATTGACACATGTATTGCCAGTGATTGGGTTATCTAAAGCCATTGTCTGCCTTTCTATGAATGGTCAAGGAACTTTGGCAGGAATTAACACTAAGGGTATGTCTTCACTACCAACAAAGCAACACTTTAACATGGCTGCGTAGTCATGGCACCACCGCTGAGAGAGAGCTCTCCCAGTGCTATTTAAAAAAAAACAAAAACAAAAAACCCCACCCCCACAAGGGGAGTAGCTCCCAGTGCTGGTGCACGGTCTACAATGCCACTTTACAGTGCTGAAACTTGCATTGCTCAGGAGTGTGTTTTTTCATATCCCTGAGGGAAAAATTTTCAGCGCTGTAAAGTGGTAGTGTAGACAAGGCCTTAGAACTCACATAATAAACAGCAAAACAAGAAGTATGTAAACAGAGATACACACTATATTCATAAAAAATAGAGATATCTCCCACATTCTTCACACAAACTTAGTCAATTCTGGTTTTGTAATGACTGAAAATTGCATGTCCTTGTTGCTAGTGTGCTGAAGTATAAGGTTAGGTTTGTTTGTTTTTAAAGTAGGTATGTTCTTTAAGGGCACAGAACTAGGTGTTTGTCTCATGCACCCTTAATTCTATCCCCTTGTGTATAAGCATTACAATAGTCTTGCCCAACATCACAGAAGTCTGTGGCAGAGCTAGGAACAGAACCCAGCTTCTCCAGGTCTAAGTCTAGTACCTTGAACATAAGAATGGCCATGCTGGGTCAAAACAAAATTTTCACATCTTACATTCCTATGCCTCATTCACTGTCCACCCTCTTTACTAAATGAAGGAGACTTGGAGAACAAAGAGTTTGTGATTGTGTAGTTAATAACTATCAAAACACACAGTCACAAGGGGCAACATTCTGGGAACCTCAATTCTGACATTTTCTGATTTTTAAGTGCTTGGACTTTGCAAACTTAGTTCTTATATGTTCCTACAGTCTAATGTTATTTTAATAGTGTTTTGTAAGTAATTTCCTTTTATTTTTTGAAAGCAAACTAAAATAAAAACATCCATTATGGATTATCAGTAGGGCTGGAATCCAGGACCTCTTCTGTACAGCCCAAACCACTACATAACTAGGAACAGTAGTAAGCTCTTCTCTCCTATGTGGATCATCTCTAGAATTCCTTCTAGAGATGAAGGATGGTTCAATGGTTAGATGGATCTGGGTTCCATTTCCTGCTCTGCCACAGATTTCCTGTCTGACCTTGGTAAATCCACCTCTTTATGCCTCCGCTCCCTATCTGTACGATGGGGATGTTAACACTCCTTTGAGACATGGAAGTCCTGTGAGGATAAAAACACTGAAGACTGTGAGGCACTCAGATATTACACTGATCGGAATAATACACATAGACAGATAGCCTAGTGGTTGAAGACGACACAGTCACATATATAAAATTGCCCCACTACTTTCAGAATGAATGTGCCAAAGTGAATGAGAATTTACTTTGGCCCCAAAAGGAGTCCACATTCTGGAAGCTGAAAAATTAATATTTGCTCCCCCTACTCCATCCTGATCTGTGACCTTCAGGAGGTGCAGTGCAGAATCTGACTCAAATTCCATTGCCAGCTCTGACAGAAGAAACCTTATGCATCTTTCAGTTACTTCAACTATAAAAACAATGAAAAAATATACTTTCCTGCCTACTAAGATAGGAGTATTAGGCTTTGATCAATAACAAAGCATGTGAAGTGCACAGAATGCAGTGAAACAGCAGTGACCAGAATTCACGGCACCCAGAACTCCTTCCTGGACCTGACATTGCTACTGCATCAACCCCACCATCTAGGGCTCTAACTCTGTTCCTGGTAGTACATTTGGTGCAGTTGTCATGTTTGAGATCTTAGTAGGGATGAAGCATGCTCAGTACAGATGGAATGTTTTTAGATTTTAGGCAGATAACCTCTAAACAAGCACTACTGAGCATGTGCACATGACTATTTGCAGAAGCTTACAACTTGCCCAAATATGTGTAAATTTTAATGAGGACAGCAAATAGTCCTAGGGACAGAGAAGTGCTATCTCCTTTCCAAATTTCAAGTCCCTCCACCAAAGTATGGATACATTAGAGATCTTCAAAGAAGCAACTGAAAAAAAAAATTAACATAGGCAAAGCATACGTATTTCCCCCAACTTCATTCTTGGAAACAGCTGAAGCCTTTTTGCTGAAACCCTTGGACTGCGCAGGAAGAAGGGAAGGAGAGACAGGATACTGAAGAAAATCAGAGGCAGAGAGCAAATTTCAACCTGTATGGTTGAAGTCTGGCCAATTTATGGGAAACTGAAAGTAAGGACTTGTACTGGAAAGTGTACAAACTTAACCAGGCATTGCTACTAGCTCCATCTATATTATGGGGAAGTGGCTGCTCAGCTGGAGCAAATTAGACACTCTACAAAATGTACAATTTGAGGTAATTTACCAAGCATACCTTTAACTCCAATGTTCTTTTGATGACCAGAAAGTTCTCCATTAACCTGTGTGAATTCTGCTACTGCCCAGAACGCAGAATACAGAACCTCATTTCAAGGCAGGGACATCAAGATGTAGACTGTGGCATGTGAGTTTTTTCCTAGCCCATCTGTCACTTTTCCCCCTCCATCACACTTTCATCTGGTGGCTACTCTCAATCATTCTACCTCTGAATGGAAGGGTACAACTGGCTTTAAACCTACATCAGTGCCCCTCTATGAGCTGGATGGCAAAACACGCTGTAGGGACAACTCATCTCCTTGCAAGGAACTAAGGCCTACACTAAAAAATTAGGTTGACCCTGTTATGTCGCTCAGTGTTGTGAAAAATCCACATCCCTAAGCAACTGAGTTAAGATGATCTAACCCCCAGTGTAGACAGCACTAGACTGGCAGAAGAATTCTTCAATCAATCTAGCTACTGCCTCGCCTCTCAGGTAGGTGGATTACCTATGCTGAGGGGAGAACCCCTCCCATCAGCATATATAATGTCTACATCTGAAGCACTTACTTCTGAGGAAATTCCGCGCCAAAAAATTATGCATACAATATTTTAAAATTCTGCAAATTTTATTTGTCAATAAATAAATGTGGCTCCAGCATGGCAGTGGGGAGCACAGGCCAGTGGCAGCATTGAGGTGGGAGATCACCCTGAAGCCCCCACCTCCCCCAGTACAGAGACTTGGCAATTAGGTTGCATCTGACCCTGACACAGTGCAAGGGCTGGGCCTGCCCCAGAAACACCCCGGGGCCCTGCCCCTCTTTGCCAGGTGTCCGTGGGCAGGATCAGCCCAGCAGGATCCAAGTGTGGGGGGACCAGGTGTGGGGTGAGAGGTGGATGCGGGCAGCTCAGTGGGAGATCTGGATGCACAGGGGCTTGTTGTGGGGTTCCAGGTGCAGGAGCAATGAGACTCTACAAAGGATCCAGGTTAAGGAGGTTGGGGCTCAGGAGGCGGGGTCTAGGTGTGAGGAGATAGGGCTCAGCAGGGGGATCTGGGTGTGTGGGGCTCAGTGGGGGGATCCAGGTGCAGCTGGTTGGGGATCAGTGGGGTGGGGGGGGTCGTCGGAGGTGTGCAGATGTAGTTGGGTAGGGCTTTTCAGGATGAGGGTTTAATAGGCCTGCTTAACAGGGGAGCTCCAGCTACATGCCAGGCTCCCGCTTTCCCCTGCGATTCCCATATCCCCTTTTCTTCTCCATCCCCCTCTCCAGACTCCCACATTCCCCTCCCCCTTCCTTCCCCACTGCCTCTTCCTCCCACCCCTTCGCCCCCCCCTTACCCAGCCCCACTGCGGGCACTCACTGTTGCACAGAGTAGAAAACAGGAAGGCTTCCAGCACAGAGAAGGGGAGCACAACTGGCACTAGGACCCAGGAGGCAATGTCCAGCTGCAGAGTCAGCTGAGCAGAGATACAGCCTCCTTTGGCCATTGTTTGGAGAGGGCAACCCCCCCCCCAAAAATGTGCCCATGGTCCTGTGCATTTCCCCCTCCATGCGGCTTCCCTGCTGTTTTCTGCGCCGGGGCGGGCAGCATTTTCTGTGGATGTGCAGTCCTGCAGAATCCCCCCAGGAGTAAAGCACTGCAGCGGTGCCACTGTAGTGTTTCAAATGTAGACGAGCCCTAAACAAATCTATTTCACAACATGATCAGCCTCCAGTAACCCTGGAAGTAATAGTGATAAATTTATTCTAGTGAATCTCCCTTATATGACAATGTGCTAAACGTCTGCCATCATGCCAGATTAGAAAGTTACTCACTTTGTGCAATACAATGGTTCTTCAAGATGTGTGTCCCTGTGGGTGCTTCACTGTACGTACCTTTGCATCCCTGCACTGCTGACCAGAGAACTTTGGAAGCAGTATCCATTGGGCCCGCACATGCGCTGTTCCCCCCTCCTCATCTGGCTCAAGGCTAACTAGCCTTGCACAGGGAAACCCCCCTCAGTTCCTTCTCTACTGCAGAGCCCTTTATGGAGAACTCAGAAGTAGAGGGGAGGGAGCACCCATAGGGGGACACATCTCGAAGAACCATTGTTACTGAACAAGGCGAGTCACTTTCTCTTCTTCTTCTTCTTCTTCTTCGAGTAGTGTCCCTGCGGGTGCTCCACTGTAGGTGACTCCTGAGCAGGTGACCCAATGGGAAGCTGGGATTTCAGAGTCGATTCTGTCATGGATGACAAGACTAAGGAGCCAAATCGAGCATCGGAAGCAAAATCTCCAGTGATGGCATAGTGTTCTGCAAAGGAATGCACAGACGCCCAGGTAGTTGGCTCTACAGTTTTCCGGGTTAGGGAAATCCTTGAAGAAGGAGACCGAGGAGGAAACCGATCTCATGGAGTGTGTGTGGATTCCAGATGGAGGTACTATATTGTGAACATGATAGTGTTTGATGGAGTTTGAGACCCACTTAGTGTCTGGGCCGATAGTGCTGCACCTTTAGACCTATCCACAATGGAAAGGAAAAGCCTAGATTTCCTAAAAGTCAAATAGCAGGCCGAGGCTCTCATAGCGTCCAGTGCATGTAGAATAGCTTCCCTATCATCACAGAGAGGCTTTGGCTAAAAGTTGGGAGGTGAATGAGGTGGTTCTTGTGAAAGGCTGAAGTCACCTTGGGGATGAACTTTCGGTGTGTCCTGAGCATGATCTTGTCAGGAAAAAATACTGTAAAAGGGGGTTGTGCCATAAGAGCCACTATCTCCCCTATCCTCCTCACGGAGGTAATGGCGACCAGAAACGCTGTCTTCGTTGACAGGTGTGTAAGTGAACAAGTGCCCATAGGTTGGAAGCGCAGTCTGGTCAGGCCCTTTAATATTAAATTCAGGTCTCACGGTGGGTTAGGATGTCTGGGTTTGGAAAAAGGGTTTGCTACACTCTTGACGAACCTCTTTGTAGCTGGGTGCGAGAAAACTGAGTACCCCCCTGTTCGTTGATGAAAAGTTACTATGGCCAGCAAGCATACCTTGAGCGAACTATGGGACAGTCCAGACTTCAGTAGGTAGTCTAAGACTACTGGTAGAGTAGCAGATGTCGCAGTAATTTGTCTGGAATGACACCAAACCTGAAACCTGGTTCGCGTTCAAACCTGATAAGTTCAATGGGTAGCCAATTTCCTACTGTGTAGTAACACTTCCTGTACCTCCTGAGAGCAGGATCTCTCTATATGTTGGAACCATGAAGGAACCAGGCCTTGAGCTGAAGAATCCACAAGTTGGGATGGAGAGCACGTCCTTTGTTCTGTGAGAGGAGGTAAGGAGTGAGTTGAAGAGGGATTGGCAGATACGTCACCAGCTGTGGCAGGTAAGGGTACCACATCTGTTTTAGCCAGGTGGGAGCAGTCAGTATGATATTTCCGCTCTCTTTTTATTTTTAACAGGACTTTCACCAACAGAGGAAATGGAGGAAAAGCATATAGAAGGCCCTTGTCCCATGAAAGGAGGAGAGCATCCCCTCAGGAGTTCTGTTCAAGGCCTGCTCTGGAGCCGTAGCACAGGCATTTTTTGTCCAGATAAGTGGCAAACAAGTCTATAGTCAGTGTCCCCAACTGTCTGAATATGTCCTGGAGTATTACTGAGTTCATCTCCTATTCGTGGTTGTGTGGGAACTTGCAGCTGAGACTGTCCACTGTCGTGTTTTGCACTCCTGGTAGGTAGGCCGCTGATACTGTAACATTGTGGGAAATGCACCAGTTCCATAGCTTAAGTGCTTCTGCACAAAGGGAGGGCGTTCTGGCGCCCCCCTCCCCGAGGATTTATGTAGTACATGCATGCTATGCTGCTTGTCATGACCCTTGTGTGTGTACCTCTGATCAGTGGAAGGAAGTTAGCACATTCATTCCTGAGCGCTCTTAGTTTGAGGAGATTGATATGAAGACACACCTCTGTGGGTGACCACTTGCCTTGTGTCGTGAGGTTGTTGAGATGTGCTCCCCACCCTATGAGGGATGCATGGGTGGTGAGGAGTAGTGATGGGAGAAGGGGAGAAGATGTGTGAACGGGATCCCCGTGCAAGCATTTGCTGGTTCCTTCCACCAGTTCAAGGATTGTTTGACCTTGGTGGGTAATGACAGGGGTTTGTCTAGGTTGTTTCTCTTCAGCCTGTGAACAGAGCTGAACCATGACTAGAGACATGGCATGCAAAGTCTATCAGCTTATATACATAGCATGCATGCATACCCTGCATCAGGGTAGTCCCCAGATAAAGTGAAAGTAGTAACTAAAGTTGTTGGGTTTTGGGCGGTTCATTATTTTTGTTGGTTTTTTTAAGAGAAGAAAAACCAAAGGAAACTCTAAACTAACAGATAAAAGAAAAAAGAAAAGGAGTACTTGTGGCACCTTAGAGACTAACCAGTTTATTTGAGCATGAGCTTTCGTGAGCTACAGCTCACTTCATCGGATGCATCCGATGAAGTGAGCTGTAGCTCACGAAAGCTCATGCTCAAATAAACTGGTTAGTCTCTAAGGTGCCACAAGTACTCCTTTTCTTTTTACGAATACAGACTAACACGGCTGTTACTCTGAAACCAGATAAAAGAAAGATTAGTAACTACTTAAGTTCAAACAACAGGTTAACGATCCGATGAAGGGACAGCTAATAGCACGGTCTCTACCCAGGGGCAGTTGACAAGGAACGGAGGGAGGTTCGCCTGCGCAACACTAGTTAGTCTCGAGCCAGACCACGAGGCGGGGACAGCACATGTGTGGGCTAAACAAACACTGCTACCAAAGTTCTCTGACCAGCAGTGCAGGGACACAAGTGCACCTATGGTGGAGCACCCATAGGGACCCTACTCGAAGAAGAACTATATTTTAGTTACTTGAAAGAGTAATTTAAACTCAACCCACTTTAAAAAAAAAATCAGTGCATTATTGAACATGATATAAAATGTTTATTCAGTATCATAGTACGGTGTTTCCTTCAAATGTTTGAACATAAAAGCTTGCAGTTTAAGGCCTTCTGCCTCTGAATACTTGCCTTCTTGTAAGGAAAGGGGTCAACAAACATGTGGATAAGGGGGATACAGTGGACATAGTGTACTTAGATTTCCAGAAAGCCTTTGACAAGGTCCCTCACCAAAGGCTCTTATGTAAATGAAGTTGTCATGGGATAAGAGGGAAGATCCTTTCATGGATTGAGAACTGGTTAAAAGACAGGGAACAAAGGGTAGGAATAAATGCTAAATTTTCAGAATGGAGAGAGGTGTTCCCCAAAGGTCAATCCTAGGCCAAACCTATTCAACTTATACATAAATGATCTGGAGAAAGGGGTAAACAGTGAGGTGGCAAAGTTTGCAGATGATACTAAACTGCTCAAGATAGTTAAGACCAAAGCAGACTGTGAAGAACTTCAAAAAGATCTCACAAAACTAAGTGATTGGGCAACAAAATGGCAAATGAAATTTAATGTGGATAAACGTAAAGTAATGCACATTGGAAAGAATAACCCCAATTATACATACAATATGATGGGGGCTAATTTAGCAACAACTAATCAGGAAAGAGATCTTGGAGTCATCGTGGATAGTTCTCTGAAGACGTCCACGCAGTGTGCAGCGGCAGTCAAAAAAGCAAAGAGGATGTTCGGAATCATTAAAAAGGGGATAGAGAATAAGACGGACAATATCTTATTGCCCTTATATAAATCCATGGTACGCCCACATCTTGAATACTGCGTACAGATGTGGTCCCCACATCTCAAAAAAGATGTACTGGCATTAGAAAAGGTTCAGAGAAGGGCAACTAAAATGATTAGGGGTTTGGAACGGTTTCCATATGAGGAGAGATTAAAGAGGCTAGGACTTTTCAGCTTGGAAAAGAGGAGACTAAGGGGGGATATGATAGAGGTATATAAAATCATGAGTGGTGTGGAGAAAGCGAATAAGAAAAAGTTATTTACTTGTTCCCATAATATAAGAACTAGGGGCCACCAAATGAAGTTAATGGGCAGCAGGTTTAAAACAAATAAAAGGAAGTTCTTCTTCACACAGCGCACAGTCAGACTGTGGAACTCCTTGCCTGAGGAGGTTGTGAAGGCTAAGACTATTATAGGGTTTAAAAGAGAACGGGATAAATTCATGGAGGTTAAGTCTTCTAATGGCTATTAGCCAGGATGAGTAAGGAATGGTGTCCCTAGCCTCTGTTTGTCAGAGGGTGGAGATGGATGGCAGGAGAGAGATCACTTGATCGTTACCTGTTAGGTTCACTCCCTCTGGGGCACCTGGCATTGACCACTGTCAGTAGACAGGATATTGGTCTGGATGGACTTTTGGTTTGACCCATTATGGCCATTCTTATGTTCTTAAAGTTTATTTTTTCAAGAAATCAAAAATGAAATTAAGTGGAAATCTTTAAGTATTACATTTAAAAGCCTCACGTACAAGACAGAGGACACTTCATCACCATCTACTGTCAGAGTGAAAGAAAAATCAATAAATTATAACTAAACCTATGAAATTCTTTAACAAGTCTTTACCTTAAGAAGATCTATTTCTTTGATGCAGTCAGCCCGGGCTTTGGCATCCATTAAATCAAATATCTGCACAAAAAACCACAAAACATTTTTTCTAACAACAGCAAACACTGTCATAATCATCAATTATTATTTTATAGTGTCACCAAAAGCATGCTAAGCACTTGATGGGAAAACATTGCATTGCAATAAGAACTAACTATTATCCTTAGTACAAGTTTTAGTACTAAAACAGATATACTATTCTTTCAGATACTACTTCTTACAAAACAAAAGCAACTATCATTAGTATATTTTTTCAGTATTTTTCAAGCTTTTTTAAAAAAAAATACAAACTGAGTATTCTATACTGAGTCATGTTCTTCTGGTAGCAAATATGAAATAGTATTTGAAATATTTATTAATAATATTTTCAAAAGCACATTTCTACAGTCCCGAATTAGTATTTAAGAGCATAAAACAACCCAACTGCCAAACAGCACATGACCTAAACAAATGAGAGCCCACTGAATGATAGTCCACCACAAAAAGCTTCAGTGTAATTAGCTCCTAAATACTTTATGCCCTCTCAATCAACTCTCCTTTCTATCTTAACTCTGCTCTCTTCATTTTCCCTGTAGATTGCTGACCTTTAGCATCACCTAATGGCTCCTCAACCTCCCACACTCTTCTGTTGGTATCTCTTCAGGTTCCAAATTTGGTACCTTTCTCTCTCCCATCTGTACTCTTACACTTGACAGCAGCATCACTCCCAAGGATTTCATTACCACTTCTATTTATTTATTGACATCTGCACATCTATCCCCAACCTCTTCACTTGAAGGCCACTCTGACACTCCAGCTTCCTCTTATTGTCCTGCCATTTCAAGCTTATTGTCTCAGGTACTGAACTAAGCCTCCCTTCTTGATCCTAACTGACAACTACCCGACTTTTAGAGCCCTGCAAATCCACGGGTATCTGCTTTATATCTGTGGACCATTTCTGCGGATAGCAGCGTAGATGCGGATACAAATTTTGTATCCACGCAGGGCTCTGACCATAAGGGGCGGGCAGGCAGCTGTGAGGAACCGCGGCATGGATTCTCCATCTGCCCTGGGCAGGAGGCCTGGGGGGCAGGGTCACTGGGCGGGGGGCTGCTTGGGCTCCCCACCCAGGGCAGGTGGAGAGTCCTCCTGGCTCTTACTGTGGCTCGGCTGTGGCTCCGAGCCGCCCCCCACTGGAGCCAGATTGGGGAGAGACATGCTGGCAGCTGTGGGGAGCCTGGGTCCCTCCACCTGCCCTGGGGACAGGGACACTGGGTGGGGGCTGCTCGGGCCCCCTGCCCCAAGCAGGTGGAGGATCCGCTGCGAATCCCCGTGACCTGGCTCCGGCCAGGGAGGGGATCGGCTCGGAGCCACAGTCCTGCCACGGTAAGAGCAGGGGGGGAACTGTGGGGAGCCAAGGCGGACCCTCCACCAGCCCTGGGCGGGGGGCCCGAGCAGCCCCTGGGCAACTCCACAGGTCTCCCCACAGCCAGGCCAGCATCGAGCCCAGCCAGGGAGCAGTGAGGAGCCATGCCGGACCCTCCTCCTGCCTGCAGTGAGGCGAGGACTGAGAGCATCCCCAGCCATGTCCCTGCCCCCAAGGCTCCCCACCAGGCCGAGAGCATGTAGAGGGTCCACGACTCCACGCACGCTCCCCACAGCTACCCGTGACTCTCCCCGACTGGGCTCTGGGCTTGTAACCTCAGTCCACCCAACGTAGAACCCTGAAAATCCGCGGATATCCACAGATAATTTTTGAGGATAGCAGATCGGATGCAGACACACATTTGTGTATCCGCACAAGGCTCTACATATTTTTCTTGTCTCACGATCATAATTTCACTATCATGACTCTTCTTTCACCCTCACCCACCAGCCACACTCCCACATTTTCCTCATTAATATAAACAAAATCTGCCCTTTCCTCACTAACCTCACTGCTAAGACACTTGTTTCTGGTCTCTAATCTCTCACCTTGACCTTTATAGCCTCTTACCCTGACAGCCCTGCTTTTCACCTCTTTTCCACTCTCCCATCTGCTCAAAATACCACTGTAAAGTCTTGTCCTGGCCTCCTCCCATGCCAGCCACATCATTCCTTTTACTGGCTTGCTGACTCTTATGATTTAGGTTCTTTGTCCTCATCTTACAACGTCTATCCTTTTGCTCTCATTTCCTCCAAATATCACTCTCTGTGTTTGACCCTACTGCTTCCTTTGATTTTCTCTTACCCTGCTTTGCATGGTGTAGATGTTCAACTGGAACAGTCTTCTTCGTTTGTTTGCCAAACACGCACTCTCCCTCCTGAGATATCCAGCCTCAAACTAACTAAATCCCAACACTATATTTCTTCCAGGAATCCTTCCTACCTCCTAGTCACCACTAACTCCACACACCAGCCCTTTTCTGAAAAATTGTCCTGTTAAGATTGTAAGCTATTCAGGACAAGGAACATGATTCACAATAGCCTTGTGTATGCATTATGTTTGTTTATGTAAGAACAAAAGAATGGCCATACTGGCTCAGACCAAAGGTCCGTCCAGCCCAGTATCCTGTCTACCGACGGTGGCCAATGCCAGGTGCCCCAGAGGGAGTGAACCTAACAGGTAATGATCAAGAGATCTCTCTCCTGCCATCCATCTCCACCCTCTGACAAACAGAGGCTAGGGACACCATTCTTTACTCATCCTGGCTAACAGCCATTAGAGGACTTAACCTCCATGAATTTATCCAGTTCTCTTTTAAACCCTGTAATAGTCCTAGCCTTCACAACCTCCTCAGGCAAGGAGTTCCACAGTCTGACTGTGCGTTGTGTGAAGAAGAACTTCCTTTTATTCGTTTTAAACCTGCTGCCCATCAACTTCATTTGGTGGCCCCTAGTTCTTATATTATGGGAACAAGTAAGTAACTTTTCCTTATTCACTTTCTCCACACCACTCATGATTTTTATATACCTCTATCATATCCCCCCTTAGTCTCCTCTTTTCCAAGCTGAAAAGTCCTAGCCTCTTTAATCTCTCCTCATATGGAAACCGTTCCAAACCCCTAATCATTTTAGTTGCCCTTCTCTGAACCTTTTCTAATGCCAGTATATCTTTTTTGAGATGTGAGGACCACATCTGTATGCAGTATTCAAGATGTGGGCGTACCATGGATTTATATAAGGGCAATAAGATATTGTCCGTCTTATTCTCTATCCCCTTTTTAATGATTCCGAACATCCTATTTGCTGTTTTGACTGCCGCTGCACGCTGCGTGGACGTCTTCGGAGAACTATCCACGATGACTCCAAGATCTCTTTCCTGATTAGTTGTTGCTAAATTAGCCCCCATCATATTGTGTGTATAATTGGGGTTATTCTTTCCAATGTGCATTACTTTACGTTTATCCACATTAAATTTCATTTGCCATTTTGTTGCCCAATCACTTAGCTTTGTGAGATCTTTTTGAAGTTCTTCACAGTCTGCTTTGGTCTTAACTATCTTGAGCAGTTTAGTATCATCTGCAAACTTTGCCACCTCACTGTTTACCCCTTTCTCCAGATCATTTATGTATAAGTTGAATAGGATTAGCCTAGGACTGACCCTTGGGGAACACCCCTCTCCATTCCGAAAATTTAGCATTTATTCCTACCCTTTGTTCCCTGTCTTTTAACCAGTTCTCAATCCATGAAAGGATCTTCCCTCTTATCCCATGACAACTTAATTTACGTAAGAGCCTTTGGTGAGGGATCTTGTCAAAGGCTTTCTGGAAATCTAAGTACACTCTGTCCACTGGATCCCCCTTGTCCACATGTTTGACCACCCCCTCAAAGAACTCTAACAGATTAGTAAGACATGATCTCCCTTTACAGAAACCACGTTGACTTTTGCGCCACAATTTATGTTCTTCTATGTGCCTGACAATTTTATTCTTTACTATTGTTTCACTATGTAGCACTATAAATTATCTTTTATCAGACTTTTTTCTGTTTATACTGAATGCTTATCTCTCACAGATGCTCCTCAGGAAAAAGCTGAGTTATGTTCCCTTACATTGATCAAAAGCAGGCTCTATTGAAGAAAAGTGATCAATGAGTCAAGAGCCAACAGCTTTTTCCGGAGAACACCCTGCCACCAGCCCCCAGATATAAGAAAATGTAAGGACTGTCAGCACCTCGAGTGATTGCAACTGCTGAGTAAAAGTACTAGGAGAGAGGCAGTCTGCCCCAAGCCAAAAAAATCAAGTAAATAATCTTGTCAATAATAAAAGCCAGTGCATTCTCTTTGGAGCACTGATGTAATCCTACAGCCAACATCATATGAGCTTCTAAGCCACAGTGTGTTCCGTCATTTGAGATGCCACTATCTAATGCCAATCTTTAAACTAAACAGAAGGAATCCTGAGAATCCTTAAGATTTTTTCATTTATGGAGCTCTGATCCTCATAAGATAGGGTACAGCGTGTACTGACTAGCCTCCACTTGAGCATTTGGAGTCTTCTGATCTCAAGGCTGCCAAAAAATAAAAAAATTAAAAAAAATTTCAATTAGGGTGGATCTGGGGTTCGCCTTATGAAAAAAGATATTACCTGGTTCATTATTAAAAAGTCAAACCATAAAGAAAAAAACTACTTAACAGGAAATAAGAAAAAATCCCTGAACTCTTTGTATCTTAATACTACAATAATAAGAAATAGACTGAGCTAGAAGTAATGAATCAGGAAGGAGACAGTCAAAAAATAGAAACACGGCAAGATAAGTCATATGAATGGAATGTTAACACTAAGAAATAAAGTCATATCAGATGTAACAGAGAAAGGGGGGGGTTAGTATCATACATGAAATTATTGATATAAAGTCAAACCAATACTAATGGAAAAAACAGAAGTGAAAGTTTACGAGTTAAGGTTAGGGACATGACTAGAAAAGGAGAAGTCGTATTCAGCATCTGCTATAGATCTCCAAACCAAAATGAAGAAACCATTGTTACTTAATCACCTTGTGTGATAGGGTGTTCTGGGGCTGGGCAGCCTAGTGACTAGATCACTTATCTTTTTAGTCTGTATGACTGGGGTGGGAGGAGAAGAGGTGGTAGGGGGACCCTCTCTACTGGGTCCCAGCCTGGGACCCTGTGCAGATCAACACCTAAACAGGGGAGATGGATCTCCTTCTCAGCAGGGAGTCAAGATCTACTTCCCTGGGCTACTCCCAACAAGTCTCTTCAGTTTGGGTCATGGCCCTGCTAGTCCAGTTGCCCTGAGTGCTGGGGCTTATCTACAGCCCCCTCTTGGCAGGGGAGCCCTTACTTGCCTAAAGGGCTACGCTGGCTGACAGGTCGGTGATCCATCCCTTTGGGCAGACAGAGAGCTCCTGCCTCCCCACCAGTCAGCCCCTTACTGAGCCAGGCTCCCTTCTTTTCTCTCCACTCCAGTACTGGCATTGGCTGCAGGTAGAGCGGGGCAGGGCTAGCTGAATCCAAACATTTTCTTTAACCCCCGCTGTGCTGGACGGCCATATTTCTACTCCCTCACACCTTGACACTGGTCTAAAGTCTTAAGCCTCAGTGATAAGTCCTGGGGGACTTCAATTATTCAGATATCACAATCTTCTGGGAAACATAAAATGTTAAATTCAGAAAGGGAATTACTGAAATTTGTTAAAGTGTAGTTTATAAAAATGAGAGAGCTTTGGAGCAGGCAGGATACTACTGGGGAAAGAGTGACAAACCTGGAGATGGGTAAATGGGAAAAACTTTGATAAAGGGAACAAAAAATGATCAGAGAAAAATTTAGTGGTAGTGGAGAAAAATAAGCAGGTAAAATTGTGGCAGCGAAGGAGACCAGAGGTCATAAATCTTCATAATGCACCCAGAATTAATGGCAAATCACTTTAGTTTCCCAGTTACAGCCCATTTGTTGTGCTATGGCTCAGTCAGCAATTCTCAAATATCCTTTGTTACACAAACTACTTTTATTCCATAAGGGCTACCCCCCCCACACACACACACCCCTAGATTGTATAAAAGCCAACCAGGATTTACTCAACTTGATATTTACTTTTTTCCCCGCTCTGGCTACCTAGATTTCGTTGTTTTTATGTGCTATGCATTGCTGACTGACGAATTTTAAAATGTTCAGCTAAGTTTCCACGTCATGATTAAAATACAATTCAAAAACGCCTTCAAAACTCTTCCATGCAAAACCTATAAATCCATTAACAGTCGTTTATATACACCACCGAACTCATTTTGAAAATTTCAATCAAATCTGCACCCAAATCTACAGATGTAAAAACTGGAATTTAAAAACTGGAATTATCTTCTCATTGGACACCCACTAATGAAACAGGAATTCTTGAGAAATCATCCATAGAACCCTCTGTGCTTTAAATGACTGACAGCAGTTTGATTAAGAAGCAGGATAATTTACCAAATTCATCAAAATGTTTCTTTTACTATCATGTCACTTGGCTCCCCTGGTTGATGGGGCTGATTGCAGTATGTCACTAATACAATCTGTACAGACTCCCCACCACTTCCCCAACATACACACACAGCTGATGTGGGTTCAGCATTAACTATCACCAGATGGAGCTATATACAACCACTTTCTTGATACCAAACGAGAACAACTCTCTTAATGGAGAACAGCAATTTATTTTCACAAAATGATGATAGAGTTATTTAAGTTATATAAAGGATTTGTACAGCTTGTATTTTTATTCTGTGATATGGGAAAAGACTACAAAATTTGATCTCAGCCAAAAAATGTACAGCAAACTGATCCATGTTGTATATGAGCTACACCAACCAGCCAGGCAAATTACATTTTGCTGTTGCTTTTTGTGCCGCAAACATGTTAAATATTTGAAGACTATTGATTAAAATCCATAGCCAATTGACTCACTACACGTGACTCTTTATGAAGAGCATTCAAGAGACCAAATAACCAATTAGCCAATTTATTGCTAAAAGTCAGTAATAGTACAGTATAGAAAAGAGTTACTTCGTCACTGAGCCTTCTAGGAAACTGTTTCTCACAGTATGTCAGGTCACTTTACACAGAAGATGCACTCCCAAAATATACCCCCAAAACTAGCTATATTTATAGCAGACTTGCTTACAAATTAAAGCACTCTATACATCACCCAAGCCTGGAATCCACCAATCAGCTTTTTACCTTGTTTTTCTGGTACCACTGCCTACCCCTTATCTCTTGCTTTTGAATACAGCATTCCAAACCAGCTGGGCCATGAAGGCACTTCCTACCTTGTACCATAGCAGAACACTCATTTATCTTTATTTTGACAGGGTTTATATTCACTGAGGCCAAACACTACATTTAGCTTTGCATGGTATTGTGGGATATATACCCTCTTCACATAAGTGGGCAGGAGTGAACCTAATACAATTTACCATAATTTTGTGCTAATAGTCAGAAAAAAATATAATGTTAAAGAGATGTGCAATACAGAATATGGCATGCTATATGTATAACATATACATTCGCTTATAAGACACTGGTAACGTTTTACAAAAATATTCAAAAGACAAAACTGATCACTGTACACTAAGGAGGAAATTGCAGCATTGGTAACTGTATTTGGCATAGTCCTTGTTCTTCTCCCATACAAAGCAAGATTCAGAAAGTCTTCTCCGACTTCCAAAAGCCAGAGGAAAAAAGACTGTCAGTCACAAATGGTACACGTAGCCAGGTTCCATCTCCTTTCTCTCAATCATTTGACAGGCTAAAAACATAACAGAACTAAAGAAGCTATCAAAAGATGCAGAAAAACCAAGGACGTATATAGGAAGAGAGGAACATGAAACAGAAGACAAAACAGCAGCATACACAGTCGGTTAATTGAAGCAGAGCAATTTATTGCAGATTACAAAAATTCTTTGATTCACACAATAAAAAGAAAACTTCCTTAAAAAAAGGTTTTATACTTTCAGACAAGTACAAACTGTTGCTTATGGTATGACAGGCAGCGGTTTAGGGCGGAGTAGGGTTTCTACCCAGAATACTGGGGAGTTTGAGAGGGTCCCTACCTGATCATCTTTTGGGGCCCCAGAAGCAAATGCCCAGGAGAGTGAAGGTTCCTTATTTCAGCCGTCACAACATTCAATTCATGTAGCACCCTCCCAAATGTTCATTCTCCTCCACAATATACAATTAATACAGACCACGCAGTTTAGAATCATATAGGATCATGCTTAGATTCAATAACCTCAAGAATTGTTCCAACACCTTCTCCCTGTTGACAATAAAGGGTCAGTCACTACAACTGTATTCTATCAATACAAGATAGAATTCTTCAAAGCATCTGGGCAGACATTTCAAAACGTCCCGACGAGACCATAGCTCAGGCCAGGTCTACACTAGAAACATCTGCCAGTACAGTAATATTGGTTAGGGGTGTAATTTCTTCTATTTATTATGACATTTCTGTATGGCAAAAGCCCTAGTGCAGATGCAGTTGTTATGACAATGGAGCTGCTCTATAACTATTTATTAATAGTCTATATTGAACTGGTTACTGAGATCGTTACTGTAATACCATATTGGTATAGCTTAATAGAGGGGCTTTAAGGATGGTTAAGATACAATATGATTAAAGAAAGAAAAGGATTGGGAAACAAAAGTTCAAAGGCACTATAAGCAGTTTTAAAAGATTCCCTGGGGAGGGGATGGGAGAGGAGGGGAGAGAAAAAGAAGAGCTGTACATGAGTAGTTGTTCAGGGAGAGCAGACAGATACCCAGCACCTGCTGTGGTATCTGAAGATGTTAAGGCCTACCTAGCTCACCATCAGGGGATCACATGCCTTTAGGTAAGACAGGCATGCATGTAGATTTATGCAAATCTTTCTCTAAATGCTTTGCTTCTACTGTTAAAATAAACAATACTTGGGTTTTTAAGAAGGCTGTCAGGTCACAAATTCCTGAAGGGTCACTGCATCAGACCTGCTGGATGAAAATGATTGATACTCAGGGCATTGTAGCAGACATAGCTACCGCTGCTCCTTGGGGGTGGTTTTATTATGTCGACAGGAGAGCTCTCTCCCATCAGCATAGATCGGCTACACGAGAGATCTTACAACAGCACAGCTGCCTCAGTACAGCTGTACCACTGTAAGGTCTCTAGTGTAGACATAGCCTGAGGTTATATTATTTTTCAAATTAGACAGATCTCAGGACTATACCTAATCAGTTTCCTTTCTTAAGAAGGTGCAAGTAACAGCTCAGCAATCTGGGATTTTTGGTATAGCAAAACAAACATTCGAAAATATGAGGTTTGCAAGCCATCTCGAGATTTGAAGTCACTCTAGGGATTTTGTCCGATCAGATTCAAAACTGGTTGGTTAGATTCTGTTTTAGAATCAGTAAATGAGATTTCTCATCTGACACTGAACAGTCACCTCATACTGTAATAAGCCTCTTCAGAAAGTCCAGAGCCTGCTCAAGAAAAGTTTGTATTCTTTTTGTCAGATCTGAAGGAGACTATTAGTATTACAAACCTGAACAAAAAAGAAATTATTTCACCAATGGAAGAAGATACAGCACTATAGGACAGCCTACACAGAAAAAAGCAAACTACACAAAGGGAGATTTTAAACCCTTAAGAACATCCTTTCGGGTGGCTGTCCAAACTGCATATACCACTTTGTAATTATTAATGATTGCCTTACTATAAAATGCCCATTAATACACCACTATGAATAAGGTTGTGTCACTATTTTGATTATAATTATAAATATTACAGCTTAGTAGCTTTATGACAAATCAATCAACTCCATCTTCAGCTAATATTAATCAGCAAACAAGTCTGAAAGGTTAGATCACACTGCACATATATGAAATACTTTAATCATGTTGTTCCCAGTTGCTGATTTCGTGGTCTATGATATTCACAAGATTTACACAGAGTCATTATGTCTGCTGTGGAAAACACAAGTGGAATTGATATTAAACAGTTTTAAGCTTGCATGACAGGTTGCCTAATATCTATTATTTTCACAAAGAGGATCATAACTAAAAGTCTCCTTAAAATGAACTCTCACTCTACAATTAGTCAATACGAAGAGAGTCAAGAAGGCCTTTAAAAAAAAGTTTTAACAGAAGCACTTGCCACGACACTAAGTAAACGCATATAAATGCATTAAATTAGCTTTCTGTTCCTCATAACCTTTATGGGGTAGATAGATCATAACTACAATTATTTCAAAATTCTGAAAAGCTTAAACAGAAAGACGTTTCAAGTGATATCAATAAGGACTAATTGATGAGACTGGAGATCATTAGAATGGGTTATAAGTTACTGTAAAGTAAAGATCAAGAATTGCCCACTGTATAGTTGCATAATTTGAATATACACTAAAGAAAACACAAAACCACCATTCTGCTTAAATCCCTTGTACGTAGGCTTGTGTTCACAGAGTCTTTAGAAACTCTCATACAAATACATCAGAAGACTTTTACATACATTTAACAACCAGATGGTATACACAAAACCATTGTTTCCAAAGCCAGAACTTATTTAATCAGTTGCCAACTAATTACCATTCTAAATTCAACTTTTGAGGTAAAAGGAACGAGTGTGTTAGGTTTGAACGATAGTACTTTCAGGACACACCAAGCAGGAGTTACTCGGTGCTTCTTTCTCAACAGTCCATTATTTTTCCCAGATCTCTTCTGATGTTAGAAAGATAAAAGGTGACGTTTAAATAAGTATGCGACCCATAAACAAATACATTTTTATTTTTTAATAAAAAGGTTTAAAATAAAAATGGCTTGATAAGGATATTTCATTATACAATGGACCACCAATATAACTATGGCAAGATAAACCTATGATAACCACATACAGTAAAAAAATAATGAGTTAAATGAAAAGTTATTATAAAAGATATGACAAACAACGGTGAAAACGGGCAACACAGTGTTTTTGTAACCAGACCACTGCAATGCTGTGGTAACAATGTTCTATAAAATGTGAAACTACAAGATTAATTAGCTCTAATTCAAGCCTCAAGTGGCAATCCACTGACAATGCACAGTGAATAATTAATATGAGTACTAGATAAAAGGATTTCTTTTTTGATCCTCTAACACAGGGTCTCAAGTGTTGGAATGAAAGGGGGAAAGCACAGAACAATGAAAGGCACAACTGTGATGCATTCTCTAGAAGGAATTTTGAGGAAGTATGCAACCCAATATACTGTACTGACTCCTGAGCAGCCTTGAGTTGACTATAAATACCATACTGTATGAGCAACTCATAGATCCTTAAATAAGAAGTTACTGTTGCTAGGCAGTTATGAATCCTTCATGTTACATTCTTAAGATAAAAACAGCCAAGAAAAAAAAGATGGGCTTTATTTAGTAAGAACCAGTTTGACATTTCGTACTGTCACAATAACATAATGCAAAAGAAATGTATTTCTTATTAGGAAATATCTTCCCGAGTTTTTTTTAGTCGAAGTTGATAGCCAATTGATTCAAGGTAGTAACACATTTGTAAAGACTATTCTAGAAATTCCTCAAACATTTGTTTCAAGCTACAAAGTTTGTAGTTTATCCCAAGCTGATCTGTAGGGTTATGTCTTCATGCCCCCGCCCCCAAAAAGGGGTGTGTTTTTATCAAATGCGCCAATGCATGTTTAGTTATCTTGCTGTAAAACCCCAGAGGAAACTAGGTTGGGTAAGTTTTACCATGATGTAAGTAGGAAAAGTCAACTATGGGCGTGGAATACATAGTGTTGACCTCTAACTACACTGGGATAAAATCTATCTATTACCTGTCTCCACTAAAACTTTATAGCAATATTACTAATGTGTATTAGTTATCTCTCTGAAAAAATACACCTTTTGGGGCAGTGATGACATAGCTGTTTTTGTACTCCAAGCTAACGTTTGTGTCCTGAAACAAGCATTTGAGGACTGTCCAAACTAGACTTTACAAATGTACTATCTCAATGGCAATCAATTAACCTAAAGTACATCTTTAGTGTAGACATTCCCCTAGCATGGCTGAACAATATCCTCCCCCAATTAAAAGAAGGCAACATTTAAAAACAGAATCTTGGCCATGTAATCATGCAGGACACAGATTCACAAACATTACAGTACAGCCACAATTTTATGAACATCAATGTTACAAATGACCAGTTACATGTACAATTTTTCCTGAGTGGAAGGTGTGGGGAGAGGGGGGGAGAATATCAAATAAAAGCAATGTCAATGAAAAATTAGTTGATATCCCTCCACATTCTGGTATCTTCAACACATTGGACATCGCTTTGCAGTGGTTTGAAAGACAAGAAGCAAGCAATGCAGCATACCATACTGCAACTTATGCACCACAGCTACTGCAATTTCGAGATGTTCAGTTTTATGAACTGGTTGATTTTATGAACTCAAATCCTCAACCAGTTCATAAAACAGGGGATCTACTGTATAATACTGGTTCACTAACTACTGGAGGTGTAGAGTGTTGATGAGGTACACAAACTTTAACCTAAAAGAAGGATTCAAGCTCACCATATTGCATTTATGTTTGTGAAATTACAGCCAAGAAAAAGAAAGAAAATAACTCCTCCTTGCAGGCATCTACAATAAAACAAAGCAAAAATGCTGATTCTTCTTAGTTCCTGTTGCCTATAGGTAACATGAATTCAGAAACAGTGATTTCTGTCGCTACCTGCTGGTGCTTCTTTCAATGACATCTTATTCACCCTTGGATACTTCCAAAGTTGAGTTCTACAACACACTGTTTTGAGCACATATAATATGATGTTTATCAATATTTGAACTTCTTCAACCAATTAACATTTTAAATAGGAGAAAGGTGCTTTTCGAAAAAAATTAAAATGATCAAAACTGGCATTTGCAGAATGAAGTGGGAGTCAACATCTCAATACTGTAAAAATATGATAGGTAAGCAGTGTGATATGGGTATACTAACTCCACACTGGGTAACATGGAGTTAACAAGTTAATGTGGACTCATGTGGCTCCATCCCCATGCACCTGTGACAGATGTCAACATTGGAAGGAAGAGCTTCAGAGGGAGAAACCTGAATCAGTTGATGGCAGACCAGAGAGGAGAGCAGAACTCAGTGTTCAGCTCCTGGAGAGTGGGCTGACTGAAGGCAGGAACTCCCCAGATGACAGCTGCCTGACAGCCCCTCTCTGAGGGAGAAGAGGGCCAGATGCCGACTCAGTTGGAGAGGGGATCACTCCTCTTTATTACTTATGAACTCAGTTTAGGGCTACAAACTGACAAGCACCCTCTGAAAGAAGATTTGGGATGATTCATTTGTATTAACTGCCCTTGTTTCTGTTCACTGAGTACCCCAGAAGAGGAGAGACTTTAAAGCGTCCTGCAGGACCAAGGTTGCAGGAAGGACCAAGTTGCAGGAAGAGGCAGACCACCACAGTGCCAGAGTGACCATTGACGGGTGGCACTAGACAGGGAGAGAGCTGCTACATCAGACAGGGATGTGCTCTAGTGGTGAATCAACACCTTCACAGGCAGTGATAGGCCATGAAGGAACATAAAAATGAAGACAAATAATTTGTGTTTGATATGGGGGAGATGGGTGAGCCAGTGGAAGCATGATACTGTGGAAGCAACAAGCCAGGAATATAAGTTTGGAGCACAACAGTATTTGTCAAATTCTGGGAGGACGGTGTTGCAGTATCTGACATGACAAGAGGAGGAGGACCTGAAAAAGAGAAATTTAGCTGTGTCAATAGAGAGGAAAGGCTGGATCTTAGAGATTGTATGCGGGATGAAAGATGCTTGATTCAGATACTGTGTGGATACAGGGATGTAGAGAGAGGTCCAAATCAAAGATGATACTCTGGTTATGGGCCTGAGTGACAAGGACGAGAGTGGTCCACAATGACTGAGGAAGGGGGAAGCATTTGGGGGGAAGATAAGAGGTTTATTTGGGCCACACTGAGTTTAAGTTGATGGCCGGACATCCCCATGGTCTTTGTTATAGTAACACATAATAGTAGTTTTGGATGTTATCTATCCAAGTCAAAAGGGCTCTTACAAAGCAAGGCGTATACTGCAGTGGCCCATAGAGTTCCAGTTCACATTTCATAATCCTGCTGGAATTTAGACTCCTTTTCTATGTCAACAGAGCCTCAATATTGCACATTCCACTTGGACGAGTGCCTTGCCTAGATCCAGCTTTCATATGAAAGTTATTTCCCCTTTTCACAAATCACAAGAGATAGTCCTTCCTGACATACATTAAGTCAATAACACCCAAACGAAAAAATGGCATATTCTGGATACCCACAAGGTAATCAAAACAAGGTATCAGAATAAAGCCACTCAGGAGATCTACAGCTCTTTACCCATTATTGTTACTAACAATCAGACAAACCATCAAAAGTTTATCAAATAGGTCTACAAAAAAGGCTTTAGTGCTACAATATCAGTAACTGTACATGGACTAAAAAGTGTTTTCTTCATGGGATTAAAAGGCTTCTTTTGGCCAATGAGTAGGGTGACCAGACAACAAGTGTGAAAAATCGGGACAGGGTGTGGGGGGTAATAGGAGAAGACCCAAAAGAGAACGAACCAAAAATCGGGACTGTCCCTATAAAATCAGGACTTGTGGTCACCCTAGCAATGAGGAAGCCTGCAAGATTGGTTTCATGCTCCATCTACACAAATATTCTTCAAGACCTGCAATAAGATGTGCAAACCATGTAAGACACCACCTTTGGCAGAAGAGTGCCACTTATGATGGCGCCTCTGTATACCACAAAAATCCTATTGTGGGAATGGCAATAAGCCTGGTTATGATGGAGACAAAAATTTATTATCAAATGATTTTTATCCAAGCACCAAGGCTTATCCTTCCACATCTGCCTCAACTGACCTGCATTTCAAGTTATAGTTGACCTTTCGATTTCTTATGCACTGTAAATGGAACTTTCAGGAAGAGTTAATGTAATGTTTTAAGACTGTTGATCAAAGTTCCTAGAATATGTTTCAGCTTTTGAAGCAGTGTATCTGGCAGTTTTCCCAAAAGAGGGAACCAAATCTTTTGATAACTGCCATCTCTAATCCTGACTTCTGGTGCTGTAGAGCAGAGAAAATCCCATAGCTGGAATAACAAGCATGGATATGATGGAGAAACGAACAAGGCATGCGTTAGCACAACTACAAAACTTATTAACACCCAGAAATGCTAGAAGAGGCCCATGAAATCTAAACAGAGATGAACTTGCAATATAAAAAAATAATTAGGGAACAGAAAATCAAAGATTTAATCTCAACGTGCCTACAAATATGCAAGCCTTGCACTATCCAACAGATGTACACAAACTGTCACCAAGCTAACAAAATAACAAGTACGGTATGCTGAAGAATAAAATAAATGATATAATTAGTTCAGAACCAACACACACAATAAGAATTTAATGAATTCAGGTATCTTCACTTGAAAAAACATACAACACACCTTACCAAATATAGAATAAAGGCTCTTCAATTGGACTGTTTGGAGATTATACAGTTTAGAAGAAAAGCAAGGGTTTTCCAATTAAAAAGTCACAGTTGTGGTTAAAAATAATGAAAGTCAACAGATCCAATGAAAGGCCTCATGATATCTCAATTAACCTTCAACTTTACATCATAAAAAGTATTTTATGATGCTCCCTCATACTCACACCCAGTCACTGTTTCTTATATAATATCCTCTAAACTTGCTACCTCAATTGTTTGCTATGTTAAGTTTTAGAGTGAACTTTGTTGACACCTTTTTTCTGTTCTATTTCAGTGGTCCAATCAGCTCATTGTAAATGTAGCCTCTACTACAGGTCCTCTCTGCATAGCCATACATATTATGGAGGCACTAGTTGTGGGTCTTCAAACATACACAAACACCATACAATTCAGTCAATTTCAAAGTGCATTTTAGGCTATGTCTACCCTATGCAGCTTACAGTGACACAGCTGTACCACTAAAGCCTTGCCACTGTAAGGCATGCAGTGTAGCCGCTCTTTGTCAGCAGGAGAGAGCGCTCTCTCCTGCTGACAAAATAAAACCACCCCCGAGGGGCAGTAGCTTTGTTGGCGGGAAAGCGACTCCTGGCAACAAAGCGCTGTCCACACCAGCACTTTTTGTTGTTAAAACTTTTGTCCATCGGGGTGTTTTTTTTTTCCCACAAAAGTTTTAAATGACAAAAGTGCAGTGTAGACATAGCCTTAGACATACGTTTAGTCATTTTCTCCCCTCAATAGTTATAATTACTGAACTTGGTAATGAGAATTCATATGTACAAGAAAAAGGTTAGAAATACATTATTATCCTTTGGGCTAAAGATAATACATTGCTATGGTTTTGAGCTCTACTTTGTTTTGTATTCATTTAAAACCAGGTCATTCTCAGCCCTTTTATCTGAAAGTTTTCAAGGTAATTCACAAGCAAAGGCTCCATTCCATCTCTTACATACAATCACTGTCACATGTTTCCCCACTCCACTGTTCTTAATGAACCATTAACAAACTATTATGTATACAAATTTGGAAACAGATCTCAAACAAATATCAACATAGCTGAAGTGTGCCACCTTCAAAATGTAACGATCACTTCAGTTCTAATAATTCAATTACAGATGCCTCTACTTTAATGTATTTACTTTTGGGGTATATTCTCTGCCCTAGGCATGCTACAAGTAACTTTCAAACTACAGTAAAAGCTGTGTTATCCAACACTTTATCAACCAGAAAGCTCCATTAACCGGCATTTCTGATATCTCCCAATACGAATCTTCAATCTAGTCACGGGGACTCGTATACTGCCCAGGAGGTTATGCAATTGCACATTCTGCACTCTACTTTTATGCAAAAAAGGCAGAAGACAAGTAAGCAAGCTGATAGCGGGGATTTATTCAAAAAAGCAGCTTCCAGGGTGTGTCATAGGGTCATTACAGATTCAGCCCGATCTCCTACACCTTCTACATCTACAATAAGAAAAGGAGTACTTGTGGCACCATGCATCCGATGAAGTGAGCTGTAGCTCACGAAAGCTTAAGCTTCAATAAATTGGTTAGTCTCTAAGGTGCCACAAGTACTCCTTTTCTTTTTGCGAATACAAAACTAAGACTAACACGGCTGCTACTCCGAAACCTACATCTACAATGATAACTGAGGTTGATAATGATGACCCTGAGGTACTGCAAGATCCTGAAGTGCCTTCTGAATCAAAGGTTAAATTATGTTCAATATAGTTTTAGTGCTAAGTATATTTTTAGTAATCTGGGTGCATGCCGTGCATTGTCCATAGTGATATATAGTGTCATAAGATAACTCACTGTATAGAAAACTTTACCTGTATACACCTAAGTGCTTCAAGAAACCAACCACTCTGCGGTGCAGTACTACTACTGGATTGGTGAGTCCCTGTATACTATTTTATACTTGATTCATTTTATTGTATTCTAATTCTTTGAAAATTGGTACTCCATTGGTAATTATAACTCTTAGTAAACCAGAATTTTTGACTAACCGGCACACCCCAATCCCTCAACATGCCAGATCAGAAAGCTTTTATTGTATTTAAAAGCGAAACAAAAGGGTAACATTTCTATTTTAGTGAATTTTATAAATAACGCATGATTAAATCATTTTTTTCTTTTTAAGTACAGATTCCAAGCTTTGTTTTGAAGTCTGAATTCTGATACCACTCCATAGTTTATTTGTATTAATAATAATAATTTTCCAAAAAATTCACTGGTACCCATTTTTAAAGAGGCTTCAGAAGCCTGGTTTGTATGACATTATACAACAGAAGTCATTTAGTGAATTTAAAAAAAAAGCTTTG